>NC_056541.1:26362262-26988512 GCF_910596095.1 Thunnus maccoyii
AGTGTTAGCCATGCAACTAGAGATGAAAGTCCTGCTAGCATTCTTACAAGCAAGAGTTTAAATAGTGATGCTTGCAACTGCAAACTTATTTTTTTAGCTCAATTCTTTATTTGAATAGCATACCAATGGTTGTTTATTCCAATTTCTTGTACAGAGAAATGCTGTCTACAGCTTCCTAATCCAGCCCAAACTGGGCCATGAGAAACAGCTCTCCATGTTTGGGCTGAATACCCCCAGGCAGCCGAAGAAGAGTTTGTTCAGCCTAATCTCCACTGTGTGATGTGTGACTTCTTCCCCTGCTGTTGTACTCATGTAATCTGCTGTTTGTGCCGCTTTAAGACCGGAGAGTAGTGAGGGGTTGAAGCGGGAGACTACATGATGGGAACTGTCATCTCTGTCCCATCGATGGGTGCTGCCAGTATCCTGCTAATCCCCAGAGTAATCCCACCACCACAACAGAGAAATCAGACACACCAAGGCAGGCAGGCCTGGGCTCTGCAGCCCTCTGCATAGCCAATGCACACTGTAGTGTATGCTTGCACACAACTGTTAACACAGCAACAACAGCCACTTTACATGAAAATTGGAGCACATACTTGATTGAGGATTGAATTGATGTTTACATGTCTTGACAAATGACAAAAATGCACGGGGCAACTGAGGATCGTTTGCATTTTGAATGAAACTGAGTAATCTCTTGAGTAAAAAAATTACACTATCCAATCTGAGATGCGTGTGACTGAGAGTTTTGGCATATGCCTACGTTGCCTCTCTTGAAATCCTTAAGCAATCCAAGAAGATATCTCACGTAAATACTATTAATCAAGTTCAAAAACTGTCTCTTGAAGTCAAATGCTCTTCAGAACCACTGCATAGGAGAAATGTTTTCACTCAGAGAAATCATCCAACTTTCTAAGTAAGTTTTCATTCTGTTTCCCCTCCTGTAATGACACTTCTGTGAAAAATGTAAGATCTTGAGGATCATTCAGCCGAGGCAAAACATTTCTGAAGACAAAAAAAAAAATCTGATGTCACCTCTACGTGTCTCCTTGCAGCTGTCTGAAAAAGCACAAACCAGATGGAATCTGACTGGGTGAAAACCACATGTTTGGTTGCCGTATAAAAGATGCAAACATTTCTTCCCTCTCACATTTTCTTTTTTGCCTAATGAGGAAGCTTTGATGTTTCTGTGAGACAAATAATTCTTACTGGAGGCTGCCATCTTGACAATTATCCTAGAAATATGTTACCAATAGTGACAATAAGATCTTGACATCTGGAGATGTGTTTCCTTTTAAAGTCAATAGAAGAAAAGAATACATTTCAGGCAATTATCAAATAGTTTTTCTCCTACAACGTCATTTGTTGCTCCTCATATTTTATTAATATTCTCATTAATCTCCTGTTTAGTTATCTTAAGGAGGTTTAGAGGAAATAAAATCAGTGATGCAGTATCCAGGCCTCAATTAAGTATAGATGCTTCATAGAATACTCATTATTATCCTCCCATTTTTCTCATTCATTTATCATTTATTTCTATATTAACATACAGTAATCCTTCAAAGAGAAGTTTCCCATTTGGGGGGGGTTAAAGGAATAGCTCCTTCTCCCCTCTATGTTTCCTTTTTTGTTGAAACTGTGTAGAGGTTAAGAGGTAAAATGAATAATAGAGGACTGGGTTTGTTTTTTATGAAAGCATCACTGGCTCTATGACAACTATGGTGGATTAAATCTCCACTACAATGCAGTTTGGGTGACAGCTCTAGAGGTCAGACAAGGAGACTAGACAGACTCTTATTTCAGCTGCTGGCAAGCTGAGAGGCCTTGACCCAATTTAATATGTTTGCCAAAAGGATATGTACATACTCAGTATGAGGAAGTTGTTGGCTGCGCACTTTAATAGTGAAAGAGAACCAAGAATAGATGATAAAGTGATGTCTAGCCTTGTCTGTAATCGGGCGAGTGAACTAAAGGGCAAAGATGACAGGTTATTTAAGTGCAAGGACAGTTAAGTACAATACAGGCAGGCAGCAAAGATATTAATCTACTTTGAGAGTGGCCCATAAATGCTACCCAAAGGACCTATGAGGCTGATGAGGTTGATGGACGGGTCATTGTGAGTGAATTGCAACACCCCATTGGTTGAACATTAAGGTCATGAGGTGGACCTTGGTGGAATCAGATTGTCAAGGATGAGAGGTGCCGGGGGCAACGTTCAATAAAACATGAGAGCAATCTTCTCACCGGGAGTAAAAGTGCTTGGCAGTCCAACTCCAGGCAGCCCAAAACAGATTTCCCCTGTGAGCCAAAAGCACTGCAGATGCTCATTCACCACGGCTGGCAATCCAAGCTGCCATCAAATCGACAGCCATTGCCGGAAATAGTGCTGGAAATTGGTCAAACTATCACACAGTATCTGACCTCTGACAAAGCTTATCTTGCACAAGAAAACGTATGGAGCTGAAATGATAGCGTCTGTCTGCACCGGCTCCTCTTTCTGCCTCATTAGTTACCGATATTGGATAGGTTATCTCAGCTTACAGCACATTTTAAAGTTGTAGCCAGCTCACCTTATCCTGAAAATGCTGCAGCGGAAAGGTTAAAATTTGAGAATATCACACCTGAAACTCCTTTTGAATATGATGATTAAATATGTGCCTGCCGCTTCCCCTATATGTCTCCTGTGTGGCAATAAAGGTGTGTCAATGGTGGCTACATTCAGAGTTTGTTCCATCGCTGAAGACTGTCTGCTACAGGGCATGAAATGAAGAGACAGATGATAAGCTTCTCTCTCACGCTCTGGGGAACACAGTCAGCCATGATGGAATGAATCATGACAGGCAGGCATTCCAGATACAGATTAGTATGTATACAACAACACCAGACGATGCATTCACAACCACAATATGGACAACCCATGATCTCTATTTGGATGTGGTCACTGGATTCTTGGAGTCTTGGATGCAGATAATTCCTTAAGCCTGATTATGTATGCATGATTATGCATGGTATGGGTGCAATTTGTTGTCTGTTGTTACTTACTACTCCTTGATTAAAGCTGAAACTTTTACAGAAAGTATGTGTTTCAGTTGAGGTGAAATTTCTGCACATGAGCAGAAACCGCAGCCTAAGCAGTAAGTAGTGTAGACTGTAAACATCAAACTTCCAAGTCTTCCCCCTCAGCATTCTTAAAGACACTTTGCAAGACCAGAGAGGCTCCACATCTTAAGCCCAATTTCCCTTTCACTGATAGAGTGCCAAGTTCCAGGAATTACCTGGCGAACTGCGATCAGGTCCAGAGGATTAACAGGAATATTCTCTTCCAGAAGTCAGACTTTTTTTTTTCCATCTCCAGAGAGTGGTTTAGGAAAAGGCCAATGAGTGGATGTCAGAGCTCAACTTTAATTTATGTATATTTCTTTCAAGCAAGCTCACAACAGCATGACATGCAGGCTGAGCAGTTAGCCAGCCATGTTATTAGATTTTTTTTTCTTACTGGGGATGATGGTGCGCACATGAGGAGTTTCCAGGCAGGCAACATGTCAATCTAACAGCACAGGTGAACGGACAGATATGACAACGTATGTAATCATATTATGTCATACAAGTGATCAGGGGAAATGTGTGAATGTCTAAATATTCAATCAGGGAGTGGTGCAACAGTGCAGTTGTGCTGCCATCTAGTGCTACGGTGCTGCACCTCACTGCATGTTGAGTTTGCAGTGGGATGTAAAATGAATTCAGTTCTGGACTGCATTCATTTTCTTTTCATTTATCTCCTGTGAAGCATACGTGTGTGTGTGTGTGCTTGTGTGTGTGTGTGTGTGTGTGTGTGTGTGTGCTTGTGTGTGTGTGTGTGTGTGTGTGTGTGTGTGTGTGTGTGTGTGTGTGTGTGTGTGTGTGTGTGTGTGTGTGTGTGTATGTGTCTCTGGGGATTGTGCCTTAGAGCACATTTTTATTCTGAGCATCTTAAAGTGCCAGGAGTGCACATGTCTCTAGTAATGGTAATCCCAGAGGGAATCAAAGCCACAGTCCTGGCAGTGTTATTGCCACGCTCTATCAATTTAACTTCACAGTGTGTATCTGTGTCCATGGTTCAGTGTCTGTGTCTTGTTGGACATTGATGTTTGGACTCTTGAAGAGTCAGTTCAGCCAAATTTTAAAAAGTGGTATCTAACCATGCAGATAGTTTGGGTTTGATTTGAACAGGTTTTGAGATGTTAGTCTCTGTATTTTTTTGCCAATGTCCCAATACATTTAAAGTGCAATTTTTAAAAAAATCTACTCTGGAACTACAATTTCTGACAATGAATAGTCCCTATGAAACGTTCCACAGTGTGTTTCACGGAGAGGAGTGAAAGGGGCAGTGAAGATGTTGCTGTTAGAGTAACAGCTTGATATTTTGAGAAACTGTTTTACTTTCTTGCACTTAGCTGAGAAGATAAATACTGCATTTGAGAGTGGTATCAATCTTCTCTTCTTACTCTTGGCAAGACAGTGAATACAAATGTAGAACTATTAGGCTACTTTAATTTTGTTTAATTATATTTCATTGCTTTGAACACCACAAATAACATTCTATTCACCTCCATTGTATTGAGCTTGTGAAGGAAATCTCAAAACCTCAAAAACTATCTGAATGGCTACATACATATATTCTTTTCTATTTTGGGTGAAAAAACTTTTTTGGTCACAAAACATCACAAAACATCTCTCTCTCTCCCCATAGTTTAACTGATTAATGCTCACATTTTAGCATTAACCATGAGGAATGATGGTATCCTTTGAGTTTTGTCTCAAAAGTGGGAACTTCTGAAGCAAAACCGTAAGAACATTTAACTGTGTTTTGCCAAGTCAGTTGCATGGAAACACAGTGGGTTGCAGCAATACATGTGAACTACTACAGACTATCTTCCTGATTGCTTAACATTAATGGTTGCCAGTTTCCATCACTAAACAGTGGGTATTCTTAAGTGCTGAGATGAAACACCTGAGCAAACAACCAACATGTCTGATGACATCCTCATAACATTTATCTCTTTCTATGTTCTCATTACTTATCATGCTGTTGAACAGATCTACAAAATGGCAGTAGTCAATTAACAGTTATGGTGGTGGCAGGAGAAGTAGTACAACTAGTCCTTTATTGGACCTACAGTGGAAAATTCCTTTGTCATTTCAGGTGATACAGATGTCACCTCAGGTTTTGTTATTGCTCTGCTGTCCTCCACAGGCTTCTGTTGTACTGTGGCTCTGGCTTGTGATTGACTGTGTATGCAGCAGGATGAGCCACACCAGGACAGAGCCACTTATCACTCCAGGAGCAATGGATGACCCAAGAACAGAGATGCAGCCTGGACCGCACACTGTGTCATCTGTCAGCCGGGCCGCGTAGGTGAACCGGAGGATGAGAGGAGATGAGCAGAGCTGAGATTTAAAGCCAGCCCTCCTCACATTATCTTCCCTCACACCATTGCTCATGTTGTGAAACTTCCCGGAGCCAAGAGCCACTGGGACAGGCTTTACAACCGGGGGAATACGGGGACAGCTGAAGGATGAGGGGAGGCATGCTACACCATCACGAGCATAGTGTTATGGTTATATTTCTAATGAGAATAAGACTCCAAATCGCTGTATTCATCAAGCACAATGAGTGTCAGGGAATTTGTCTTGTCAGCGCTGATGCAGGGACGTATCGACAACTCTGCACCAGTGCCAGCAAGACAAATGTAAGTATATTCATTTTCATTCAAGGAGAGGAAGTAACACTTTTACCACAAAACTTTCACTTCACCTCTGTCCTTAACCTCCTCTGTCCAGCTGTAGAAGGCTATCACAGCTGTGAACAAGCCAATGCTAATCCTAAAGGACTGGAGAATGCATTATAACATTAAAATGAGTAACTCCTTTATCCTTTATCTGTATAAAAATCAATAGAAAGCTGACCCAGGCGAAGACCATCATACATGGAAAACAAGCTCTTCTCATAATTGTCCTCATGTGCGGTGCAGTCATCTGTTCAATCTGCTGTGTGTGAGGCAGTGAGCCTCGCAGACAAACACATCTTTCCATCTGGGGCAAGCAGAGGGAGGGATGGTGCATTCAGTGGAGCTGACAGGTACCCACTTCTGATTCAATGTGATTTATTTCCACACTGAGCTTGGACGTGGCCAGTGCATCAGCAGGTCAATTTGGATTGGGTAGAAGGAGAGGTGTCTGATTGATAGAGTAGGGCCAGCCATGTTCTCTATACGCTCCGCTCCCCCTCCATCAGGGCCCCTATATGGCTGATTAATCCTCAGTACACAGAGCAGAGGCTCTGGCAGTGATTTTGTGTGTTTGTGTGAGCTTCCATCTCTGACCTAAGGCTGCCTCCTTTTGGAAGCAAGCTGCCATCTGGGTCATTTTGGCATGGGTGCATCTTGTTAGTTTGGACATTTGGAAATATTTCCATAAGATGAAGCGAAGAAAATTATCTGAAGTCCGGCACAAATTATGATTGACCAAATGCATTAGTGTCACCACTAGATGGCAATATCAGCTAAAATAAATGTGATAGTTCTTTTTTTTTTTTTTTGATCACTTAAGAACAGATTAAAGAACGTTCTGTCTACATAAATTGAATGTTGTTTGTACTTGTTGTGGACTTGTGTACATTTTGAGGACAACATTTTAGTAAAAACCTCACTTGTATTAAGTTGTACCCCCAACCTTTGTTTCTGTTTTCTCAGAGGGATCAAAAATATACTTCTCTTCATCTAAACCTGTGGTTCCCAACCTTTGTTGTCAGCCATCAATATGATAATGGATGTTTCAATATTTTTACATACAATTGAACTGTGGATATTTAGGTTGGTTTGGTTTGCATTCATTCTACTACCACTTGTAGTGGCTGAACCTGGATGTTTCAACCATTTATGCATTACTTTTACAAGTTTGAGCCATTATTCATTACTTTAAGCAAACTTTTAAATTCAATTCAAAATACTTCATTTGTCCCTCAAGAGGCAATTTAGGACAAGCACGTTTGCAAACAACTACACATGTGCAATTCATTTACACACATTAAGAACAATCTAAAACATTCAAATATGACAGTGTTATTTATTACTATCAGCTATTACAATCATTTATCCACCACTTCTAGCAATCTATTTTAACCATTTATCAATTTCTTTTAGCTATCTGTTTCAACTGCTTGCCCATTAGCTATGTATAGTAACCATTTATCCATTATTTTTCGCAATCTATATCAATTACTTTTAGCAACTTCAGTTATTTACCAAATACTTATCTTTGATTCTGTGTTCGCTTACAAGCTATTTTCACACATGTCCAGCTGTTATGGCTGACTGAATATTTTTTAATCAAATTTTTATTTCATCAAATTACCCATGCTACCCCACAATCTTTCCACATAACTCCTGGCAACGGTAGAAGTACCCCCTGGATTTCATAATCACTGATCCAAATGTCAGCTTCACTGTGGATTTAGTGTATACAATCAATAACACAGTGTTATTCCCTCTGCCACTGCTTCCACAAGACCACTCCATAGGCGCTAAAGCAGGCAAATGAAGGACAGCAAAGAGCTGCTGACTTGCTTCTTTATCAGTCACAACAGCACAGCCAGCCTGCTCCCTGTAGTTCACTTCAATCCCCCTCTCTTGGTGTTTTCTCTCACCCAGAGCCTAGTTGTGTTGGGTGAAACTTAACAGACCCTCGGCCCCTCACATCTTCAAGGCTCGGTGTGGTCAAAGTGCTGCCTGATGTCCAACTGACCCTGCCCACCTCTGAGTATCTGACCAAGGCCTCCCTTTTTTGCCTGAAACCCCTCAAAGGGGTTTTATACCTTTATCCAGGCATGAGATCAGAATTCTAGCTCAGGATTAGGGTCAGTATCTGGATCAGTTGTATCAGATATCTACTGAAGCATATCTCCCCATCTCTCTTTCTCTTCTCTGGCTTTGCTGGTCCACCAAAAGACGTTTTTATCTTGTGTTCCCCTTCTCCTCTCTCCTGGAGATGAGTGACACATCAGAGATAGCCTTCAACTAATCCTATCCTTTATGCTCTGTGAAAGTAAGTTGCGAGCCTGTAGCCCTTTCACACTTTATTTGTTGTCGTTTGAAATCATACTTAATGTCATGCTCGACGTCAGATGGAAGCTCGGTGCCTTTTCAAATTTCACTCAGCCAGTGATGTGCCTCTCAGAAACCGAAGAAACTTAAACATCAAAGAGAGACAAGAATTCTCCCAGTCAGAGTGTTGGTTATTGTTGGACTTGCTCCAGGAAATACTTGATGAATGCATTGGCAACGTGCCTTTCAAGCCGGCATTGTTTTTGGTTGGGGAGATTTTAAAGCTTCCCACACTGCTGTCATTATACTACAGACACTGAGGCACAATGTATGCTAGTCTGTGATGGATCGGATGAAACTTTCTCTTCCTCTAATTATAAACCCTTTCACAGGCTAATCTCAATGATGATACACTGCTTCAATTGAGTGTACATTTTTTTTTTTTCAAACTTTACTGTCATCGGAGCTGAAATTGCTGTCAGTCATCAGTTGTATGTGCTCATTTCTCCAGCAGGTGTTGCTAGTGAGCTGGTGTTCTCACAAACAGACACTGGAATGAACTTTGAGATGGTGAAAGTGTGTGAGTGTGTATGTGGGGGGCAGTCTATCCCCAGAGCTTTACCTGACCTCCCATTCCCCTCTGCTGCACACACCTTGTCAGCAGGTTGGGCCTTATCTCCCTCCGACTGAACTGAGCCATTGAGTGCACACTTGACCTTGTCATTATCTTGTACCTAGCTTTGTTTCCACTCTCCTTTCTCCCTTTTGTGTGTTTCCTGACTTTCCCTTTCCACACTATTTGAACAAAGATAAGAACAGAGTCTATTTACACTCTGCCATCAGACACACATACA
Organism: Thunnus maccoyii; assembly: GCF_910596095.1. Lineage (NCBI taxonomy): Eukaryota > Metazoa > Chordata > Actinopteri > Scombriformes > Scombridae > Thunnus > Thunnus maccoyii. The sequence goes on from NC_056541.1 coordinate 26,371,198, forward strand.
CTCCCACTCTCTCTCTTCTCCCTTTCTCCCCTTTGTTTATGAAAGAAGCCTTGTGTTTATTACAAAGAGAAGCCCTGACCGTGACCTTCCATGGCGGTTTGAGGTGTAGTCAACACCTCTAAGTCTTCTTTTTCTCATTTGCAATATAGAGGAAGGACACAGGATCAGACTTTTTATCTCAAGTACAAAGCATATTTAATGTTGTATATTGATGCTCTTCCTTTTAAACATTATACACAGACTTCATACAAACTAACTCAGACTACAAAGAAAGACAGGAAGAGGAGTTTGAAACATTAATCCTATCAATTCTGTGCAGCATAAATAAAAATGAAATAAAGATAGAAATGTTATTTTCAGAGAATAACATTCCTGAGAATGATAAGAATAAAATTGTGATGAGAACCAGGTTGTGTCTACTATTTCCACTGAGATAATAGTTTGACATTTTGGGAAATACACTTATTCACTTGCTTGTCAAGCGCTATATGAGAAGATTGATAAAACTCTCATATGTGTCCGTTCAATGTGAAACTAGAGCCAGCAGCCAGTTAGCTTAGCCTAGCATAAAGACTGGAAACAGGAGGAAACAGCTAGCCTACGTTAGCTCTACACATAGCCACTGTAAGACAACATTTTTGCCCTTTTTGCACAGATTACAAGTTTTACCGTGTTAATTAGTGAGCTTTAGAGGTGCTGGTGGAATAGCCAGATTTTGTTACCTTCAGAAAGAGCAAGGCTTACTGTCGCCCCATGTTTCCTATCCATGTGCTAAGCTAAGATAATCAGCTACTGCCTGTAGCCTCATATTTAACAGACAGAAATGCGTGGTGAGTGGTATTGATCAAACTCTTGGCAGGAATATGAAGAAAGGTATTTCCCAAAATGCTGAACTCTTCCTTTGGATAATATATAGTATTACTGTGGTCAGAATGCTCTGCAATTATTTAAGAAGCTAACCTGAACTGATACCTTGTAGGGAGCTCATTGATTATGAAAACAAGAACAGTAGGCCATAGGTCATATAACTTTAGTATGTAATATATGTGTTTGTGTTTAACATGTATATTAGACACATTTGTCCCAGTAGATATGACTCCCAGTGTATCTAGAGGGAAAATGTACTCTTTCCATGTTATTTTTAAAGTAGAGGATTAAAATATCAGATTTAGATGATAATGCAGCAAGGATCTGATGTATTGTATTGACAGTCTTGTAGTAAGAATGAACATTTTTCATTGTGCGCTAGTTTGATATGTTGTGCAGCAGACATTGCTCTAATTTTTGCCATATTGCATTTTCAACAGTATTCTTCTGACATTAAATGAATTCGGGATAACTGTAACAGTGGTTAAGGAGTTTATTCTCACTGTAACTGAGGGATATGGCCGAGTTTCAAAGTCACTTTTGGAATTACAATACACATATGCTACCCATAAAGCTACCCTCAATATATCTGTCCATCAAAAAGTTCACTGACAGTGTGAGGAGAGATGGCGCTTGCCTTTGATTCTAATGCTAAGAGCATAATTTATGTAAGATGTTTGAATGGCTTTTTGAGTAAGAATAGATTAAAGGAAGTTTCATGTTTGAGCAGCCAAAAAAGTGCCTGCGAAGCACTGTTTTTAAAACTCCTGGGGCTGCAAGAGAGTTGATGAACAGGGCGGGTGCAAATGGTGATTAGCTCAAGCCATTTACTGCGCTAACAAAACAGTGTGCCAATCATGGTCATCCCTTGAGTTTTCCTCTCTTTTCTGTAAATATGAAAGACCTTGTCCCCACAGTGACTTCAAACGTGGCAGCGGCAGACCCCATACCAGGCCATGGCGTCTTCCTGAGCCCTTCCCCTCCACACATCAAATCCCAGCTGACAAAAGCAGCTCTAGGTGGCATAATGAGACGCACCGCTCCTTTCAACTATCTGTGAAGTGTGACATTCACTGTCTTCTTGGGTCTTGTGTTGACACTGTGGCCCTTGTGTGAGGAGTTGACCGGACGGTCCAGACAGCCCCCCCTCTCCTTGGACACTAGCTGCTGAGGGCAGCATCAAAGCACCACAAGTTCCTTAGGTCAACAATCAGGGCTGTACACACACACACACACACACACACACACACACACAATTGACACAAAGAGAGAGGAGAGCAGTTTCGGTTCATCCCGTCTGCAGATCAAAACATCTACTGATAACTCAGTTTTCATGTCTCCTTCTTGGGAGGCTGTGCAGGTTAAGTGTAAAGCAGATTTAGGTCTAAGTTTCATGCACATGTGCACCCTATCAGATAGGAGATACTGGGAGCATGCTCCTGCCTTGTGACTGACTCTCTGGTATTTTTGGAGGTGATGAAGGCCATTATCAGTGGATTAGCAGAAACTAAGATGGTGGGGGCTCACAGAGTTGGAACATACTGCCCTAATTCTCCCTCATCTGTATCCCATGTATTACCCTTGTCCACTGGCCAGCAGATAAGATCCCTTGGAGAGACGGAAGCTATGTAACCACGCGCTGCACCTCTCATATGACCATAATGCCGGAGCCAAAAGTAAAAGGCAAGTTCAGTAAGCTGTGAGAGCCTAGCCATGATCCAATCCACAGACAGCTTTTCACAGAAATAGAGGAAACCTGGGCTCTGAATCCCACAGAGCCACATAAAGTAGCATTCAACATGTCACAACACAGCCATAAAAACAAAGACTGGTTTCTGCTCCCTGGAAGCACACACAAAACAGCTGCATTCATATCCATCCACCATTCATCCCGATTCATGGCATAATACAATTGGACAGGTGGATTGATAATCTAATATGGCTTAGTGTTTTTTTTATCCTATTCCTCTCACTTTTCAAATAGTTTACTTGGAGCCTGAGGGTGTGAGCCATCCTGTTTTCTATGGCCACCGAATTACCTCAGAGCGCGCAGTGCCTAGCTCGCTGCCAGAGAGGGAGGCGAGTATTGTTTTCAAGACAGAGATCAATGGGTGGGTGAATGTGCTTTAATTCTGCAGGAGCTCCTCTCCCAGGCTAATAAATGCAAGCCTCCCTGCTGACTGGGCTGTCGTGCTGAGCCCAGCGGGGGTCAGCCTTTTTGTGTTCCTGTGCCCAAATTATGGAACCATCAATACGCTCCCTGGAACCAGTCAATAGAAGCCCGCTTTGTGGCTGAGGGGAGACCAACTTCAAGGCTGATCAAAAAAAAAAAGAAAAAACCCTAAGCTCTGACACATTTACCAAATAAGATCAGGATCAGAATGTACAGACACATTATGCATTCAAAAGTTCACTAGTATTGCTTGCTTGCAGATACTGGGTGTGTCTTACCAAAGCGATGTTATCCAGCCTAACCTGTTTTTTAACAACTTGTTAATAATTATTTACATGTCGCAAATACTTAGGCAGTGTGAGGCAGGCAGTTAAATGTCACTGCACCATGACTGTGCTTTGAAAAGGAAGCTTTGCTGGTTTTCTCAGACTCTGAGGTGATAAAGTGGAGCTAACATTATTAGAAAATTTAGAAAATGTTGACTTTCAAAATTCTCCAAATTTTGTAAGCACTATAAATAAAACCTGTTTCCGAACATGGGTTTGCTTTTGAGGATCCCTGAAACACCCTTTTTCAACAAAATACTATATATCTGCTGCCTGAACCAGAGGTTTTGACACACTTTCTTTTGACAACACATAGGCGATGAAAACTGTTGTCATGCATGAGTATGTTTCCATACTGCCTTGCTGCTGCTTGTAGCATCAAGTGAATTATTAAGTATCCAGCTTCAAAAACCTTGTAAAACTCTGTCCTCCTCAAAATCTGAAACTTTTTTTATTCCCCTCTCCCCTTTTCTATCCCTCTTTTATTTTTGTTGGCTTCTCAAACATCAAGTTGTCTCCGGATTTTCAAACGGGTTGAAAAATAAGAGTTTCCCCAGCTTGCAAACGCATTCAAAGGGCGCGTTCTTCAGATGTGCCACCTTGCAGCGTGGTGGTGGCTGTGCAGGAACAGGATCATTCAGATATGCTAATGGATCAGCGGGGTAGCTCCAAGCGCGGCTTACCCCGCTTTAAAAGACAGCTGCCTTCTCCCTTTCTATTCATGCCCTACTCTCAGCCTGCCTCTCTCTTTCCCACTCTACATTGATAGCAGGTTGAAATTTAATAACCATTACATTTCTACTAATTAGACAGATAGAGCAATTAGCCGGGTGCATGTAAATCCACGTTGTGAAATATGTTGGACAAAGAGAGTTCAGAGGATGAGTTTGGGCAGTCGTTGAACGCAGCTGAGGTTAGAGTCGGCGCAGTGTAATGATATCATGCTCAATGCGGAGAGCTGTAGATAATAGAGCCAGTGCCCACTGGCCCTCCCCTTGGTAAAGTGGCCCTCTGTGTCAGTCCCTGTGTATGAGCTGTTGGCTCTGCCGCCGAAGCCCCAGTCCCACACTCTCCTGGGCTATCTATTCTCTCCAGCCAGAGTCATGCTGCGCAGGAATCCTGGGTGATTGGGTTTCTTTCAGGGGCCTTATAGTCAGTCATAAATCAGAGGGGATCCTGCCCGGCCCCTCGCTCTCGCCCCTAACCCTGGCTCCAGCTGGCAGGGGACGATTGTTGGAGAGCCGAGGTCATTGCAGGGTCGCTCTCTGTGGCGCTTCTTAACTCCCCTTTGCCTATTTTTCTTCTACCCCTCCTCTCCACTATTTCCCCCCTTTTTTTCTCTGTCTCCCGGCTGAGGTTGCTAGGGCTTGGTATTTGCTTTTTAAGACCATGTTGTAATTACAGAGGAGCTCTACTCCCCATGCCGCCTCTGGCTCACTCTAGTCTTTTTTTTTTATCACTGCTGATTGGTGGTAAGAAGCTATGCTGGGGCCATCTTGCCCCCCCACAACAGGCCTTTGTGCTGGCTCTCCTCTGGGCACACACAGAACTGATTCATTCACATCTCCTAACCTTTACAGACGTAGAAAAAAGAATAGGGTGGCCTCCTCACACCATCAGACAGCAACAAGCAGAGTGGAGGTAGGAGTCACCTACAGAGAGGAAATGGTCACAGGGTCCCCAACATCTTGTGTGAGGAAACAACAGTCCATGCAACACATACTGTAGAAAAACTGGTATTACTGAAGAAGCTGTAGCCTAATCAATTGTGGTATGTCATTGTAGTTGTTAAAGTATTATTGACATGGTTTAATGCATATTCTGTTGCGTCTCAGACTCATAGAATCAGAGTGAACAGTTGTGATTGCAAAACAATAAAATCTCTTTGGCTGTTTTGTTCAAAGTCAACAGAACAGGTTGCCACAGGCTCAGGCCACAACTCTCTCCTCTATAGGCCTATGGCTGCTTGGTGTTTTGGGAGGAAGAATCTGTGTTTGCTGTTTTAGCAGTACTACACCACAGAGAGCATCAGTTGCAGCCCTGAAATGTCTTTTCTGTGGGATTGCACCCCTCTGCCAACATCTGGGACCATAAACCAAGATCAAAAAGTGTCAGAGAAAACAATACCGCAATGACAACAAACAATCATGCCATGGGACAATAAGTGAAGGAGGAGGAGTCCCCTCCAGCCACAGTTTGGTCAGGGGGGTCCTTGCAAAGAAGAGAGCAGTCACTAAACTATGTGGCTGCTCTAGTGCTGGCTCTTTTGTAATTCTTGAATTTAGTCTTATTTATAATATAACAAAAACAAGCTGTAGGTGTAAACTACAAAATAATACTGGGAATTGTGAACATTTATAGCAGCTGCTGCTCAAACTGTCCAAAGCCCACTGGATAAAGGCCTGATATGAAGCAGCTAATCATATATATACTGTACGTATAACCCATTAAAAAGCAGACTGGAACTAAATGATTATATCCACATCACAAATCCTTTGGAGTGAACAAAATATTTGATGCTATGTAGAGGCTTGTGTTTCCCCTAACACACTTCAAAGCAAAAAAAACTAAAATATCACAAAAATGCATACAGTGTATAGCGCTATAGAAGCATTGCTTGTCTTTCATGTGTATGGAAAAGTGCCACAAACTAAGCATTGTTCTCTGTGAAATAGGATACAGGCTTGGAAGAGCCATTGTTCTATTTCAGTTTTGCTTGAATCTCCTCTGTTGCATGCTGGCTCGCTGCTTCACCATTCTGACTTCTGACAAACAGCATCTGCACCAGGGACGCCACTTCCTCCCACGAGGCAGATGGGAACAAACCCAGTATAATCACTTCAAATAAACAGGATGCCATTAATTGTTTGCCCCATCAATTGAAGTATGTCCCTTGGTATTTAATGAGAACTTGATTAATCATTTTAATGGTTTGACTTATTGGATGCCAATGAGGAGAGATGAATTGTCTGGCACAGAACAAATCACTGGTTGAAGCCCACATTACTCTGCAGAGGCCAGGCTTATTCATAACTATGAATGGCTTTCCCATGTATACTGTAGATCTACCATAACAACAAGTGACTGTGGTGAAACCAAAAAGTAAGAAAACCTCATTCAAAATCACTGACATTTGTAACATAACTTACTAAAAATCCAGTTTTGGAAGATACCTTACTCAAAAGTATGTTGTGTGGCACATCCAAATGTCTAGATAAGGATGGTACATTTTCACAATACAATCTAATATCATTGTCAATCTATCTGTTTTCAGCTGACTTTAACAAACATCATCTCCCATAGGCCCTAGCAGCAATGTTGGTAATGTTTGTGGCACCATAAACATTACCAGCTTGGCTAATGGCTAAGTCAAGTGCTATCATGGATTGCCTGCCTCCAACTGACTCCCATTCAAAAAGCATCAACTTCTCTCTAGAAATACTAAGTGAATAAGCATTTATGATTATGGTACCAGTCGATAAACTCTGGGCCTTTAAGTGTTCTGGTGGTCATTTTGGAAATGATTGCTCCATTAATAAGACTTGACAATATATAGTAGACTCTGATGTCTGCAGTCACCTGCTGCTCTCCCCAGCTCCGGGGCTCGCACTGAGTTGACCTACTGTCACAATATTTTAGTTTTATGTTATTTGATTATGATACCTGCCCTGTTAGCATAATTTAGCTAAAGTAGCTAATGTTAGCCCAAGTGCACACCACTCGGTGTTCCCAGTAAGCTAGCGTTAGCTTGGGTCCAATGTAGCAGGGTGTGTTTCCAGAGCGTGAGAGGTAACACCCCTGCACTTCATATATGGAAGGTCCTGGCTCCAAACGGAAAAGATGGTGTCAACAATACATTGACAATAAACTGCCTTCAGTGCAAATCAATGGATGACAACACCTCACTATATCCATATTTATATACAGTCTATGGTCCAGACACATAGATGACGTTAAAAGAGAGCTTGGGTGGATATCATATGAGCAAATTAATCCAATCATGATGATGTAAGTACCAGCATTCCTTAACTGGTTAAGTTTCATGGGCTGTAGTTTTTTTGTGTACTAAAAATGTGTTGTTGTTTAATTAAAAGGTTTTAACTTCTCTTAAAATGTGGATAGTAGACCCTAAGAACATTTATTTACAGAAAGACATGAAAGAAATGCTGAATGAGAGGTTGTATTGAGTTACAGAAGCAGGAACAGAGGCTAGCATGGACATGAAGACAGAACTTCAGCTCTCCATGCTCAAGTAAAATGATAAAACAAAATTCATGTTAGGATGCCAACAAGAAATGTTATCTCCATATTTCTGAGGTAAAACATTAGATTTTACCATGGACTGTGCCGCACTCAGGAATGACATTCATACAAAACAGATATCGCTAACACATATCAGACATTAACCCTGAGCCAAATGTCAACAGAGGTAAACAAACACCTCCAGACAGCGGAGCAAACAATTATTAGAGAAGGAGCAAACAGAAGGAGTCTTTGCTGAACTGAGGACTTCTCCCCAATGTGAGGTCTGTCTGCTTTGACGTCGTCACAGCGGCAGGTTAACAGCCCGGCCGTGGTCAGATCACAGGGACCGTGACAGCTGGATGAAAGGGCTTCACCAAAAGGTGCTAATGGAAACGTCCTGAACCTGAAACACCAGCCTCTCTGTCAAAACCACAGAGGGAGAGGAGGTGAGAGAGTGAGGAAGAGACAGACACTGAAACGTAGAGAGGCTACAGTTGTTTGCCCAGACTAAGAGGGTCATGGTGGTGACAGCATGTCCTATTCTTTTCAATGATAGCTAGAGGATAGGGGACAAGGGTGTCACTCGACACAAGGGAGAGGGGCTGGAGGGGGGCACCAACAAGGTTGTGTCAGCTCCCAGAGGACGGTGGGCCAGCCGAGCTGGTGTTGTCTTTCACTCCTGCTGACCTGTTTGAACTACAGTGGGCCGTCCGCTGTCACCCTGTTTAGACAGCTAACAGTCTGCTCACTCTGAACGCAGACTGTCAACAGTAGTTGACACTCAAGACGGCACTTAAGACACAGAAGTTTTGTTTACTCTCCTTTTGGTCTTACTCTTAGACGAATGAAGGCATGGATCTTCCTAATATCTCAGCATCTGTAACAGAGATGAAACAGAATGATAATTGGATGCAAACATGAAAAAGGCAGCTGTCCTTCACACAACTTCATCCTTTTGTATTAATGCTTAACACTTTATGCTACAAACTACAATGTACAGGATAATTTCATTGTATGAATCAGATACCAATAAAATACTTAATAGTTCTGGTACTTAAATGTAGGTACAGTGGAAGGAAACAAGCTGGGGAACAAGGGAATAAAAATTGGGCATTTTAGAGGAACAGAGAAATAAATTATACTTTTAATTATTTTTGTAAATACTGAGTTCCTATGGGATAAAATACTGGGAAACAAAACTGATGGAGTTTGGGGAAAACAAAACTGATATTGTATTTCAGTTATGATATGCTACCAAAACTGTGAGATAACAGTAAAGAAATGAAAGGGGCTTTGGCAGAATCTCTCTGAACTCAGATGGAGGGGTTACTGAAGAACATATACAATACTACATATGGGTTATGTTCCCAAAATGATTATGTTTCGGGGTAGGAAGCGTATTTAAGGGACTCACTTGCCCACCGCATAGGTGATTTAGCCCACCAGCTTATGTTCATTAGATTAACTATAGTGTTTGTACTGTTCTTTTTGGCAATAGACAAAGTGCAATAAAAACAAATGCTTTGACCCTTTGCTCATGTCAGTTAAGGTTGCCCCAGAATATTAATGTTGTTGACACCATTTTCCCCAGATATCAGTTTTTTTTTCCAGTGCTGTTCTATGTACCAAGTATTTAATATTAAATATTTAATTTAGCACAATTTCTTTCTTCTTTTTATTTCTGCTAAAATGCCCAGTTGTTACTCTCTTGTTCCACATAGTCATTTACCTGTACCTACATTTCACAGATTCATACGACTAAATTAACAGTCTACATGACATGAATTTTGACATCTGCCTATGCCCCTGAGTGCAGACCAGCAAGCATGTGTGGACATGTCTGCTTACGCAGACACTCAGTGAAGTTTAAACAGAGCCATGTGCGCATCCAGTGTCCATGATTGTTTTAGACTATATTCGGCTCTTAAAACATGAGCGGCTGCAAAGAGACTTGAATTTTCTCTGTGCATCATAAACTAAGGTGAAGATAGGTCTGTGCAAGTTGAAAATGTTTCAATTTGAGTGAAAAATTTGTTCCTATCAAGATGCTCAATGACCTCAGCTCATGAATGAACAAGAAGAAGAAGAAGATTTGAAGAAAAGAAGAGGGATCAGGAGTAACAGAAAGAACTGGATCCTAGTGAACTCTGAGATCAGTCAGAAGCTGACCTGTCACCCAGACACACACAGGCACGCTCCGCACACACTCTAATGATTCTGCAAAATACCGGATTGCGTACCATGACAATGTTTTATAACATCTAATGCCAACGATTTTCAAATTGTTATTTTCTACAATGTCTGTGCATGACAACAACAGTAAGGTTACTCTGTTTTTTTGAATTGGTCCAAATGAATAATAATGACTTAAGGAAGACAGAGAAGCTCTTTGCGCTAAGCTGCAAGCCATGAATGCTTTTAATAATGAGCTTAAGAGCTCAAACCTGGCCTGGGTCTGTCACACCTGATCTGCACCAGTCTATTGTAAATCGTAACAGCCATCTTTGAACATGTAGTTCTATGCTTAACTCACTGGCTTCTTAGCAGAGCCACCACCAATAAAACTGCTTTCAAATCCCTCTACGAAAGCCTCAACATCAACATCCTTTCTCATGACAAGAGGCAGCAATGGTCTCATCTGCAGGAACTATAAAAAAGCAGTGTGTATGTGTGTGTGTGTGTGTGTGTGTGTGTGTGTGTGTGTGTGTGTGTGTGTGTGTGTGTGTGTGTGTGTGAGATAGATAGAGAGGAATGCATATTGTTTCATGTGTTGTTTAATCAGAGGGAAAACAGCCATTCCCCAAAGATACCATCCCACATACTTTGTAGATAAAACTCAAGCGTATCAAACAGGATGTATTAAACTTGCATGTCAAACAGCTCCATTCAGGACAACTTTTGACTGACTGTCATTATGGCTTCTTATTTTGGATGTCACAGGTTCCCCATTCGATCACTCAGGAGGCACTAATGTAAAGTAGAAATCACTTGGTATTAAGTTTGATATCAGTGTCTGGGACACCTCTCTAACACCATGCGCGTAGAAATCAAACAGCCATTACACTTGCTGGGAGTGTAAGAGGGGAAAAAAAGGCCACGGGCACATTCCACAACTGGGTTACCAACAGCTGTCTCTCTGACACGGGTTGAAATTTGTAAGATACTTTTTACTGCTACCATTCATTATATGTCAGAAGCATTATACTTTATTCCAGACTAAAGTTTACTTGATAACAGCACTTCTTTTTTTCCACATCACGGCTTTCAGAAATTGTTGCACTGCTTTTGCTTTTACTTTGTCTAATATAGCATAACCTTTAAACTTTAGAGGTTATACCATTGTGAGATACTTTTTCCCTCAAAAAATGGACCACAAGCTTGATCACGCAGCAACTTCTATGTTTTGCGGAGGGAGAATGACAGGTTATTTAGTGCTGTTTTGATATTTGAGCCTGAGGAATGCTTACAGATACAGTGATCTCTCTGTCTGAGGAGGAAGCTTCATAGATGAGGTAAGACTGCTTACAGCTATGAAACAATATCTGAAACAGATTAAAAGACATTTTCAGCTTTATTCATGTTCCTTTCAGCTCGCCCAGGTGTTACACCTCACAACAGAGAGGTGAAGAGAGCAGGAGAGATGTACAAATGCACTCTTGCATGTGTTTGGGAGACACAGAAAACAAAGAGAGTTCATTTTTGTCAGTTGTTGGAGCCTCCAGTGCAGACTGACAGACATTTTAGATTTCAGCTTTCCGACATCTTTGCTACATTGCTCTACTGTAGATCAAGATTGATGTGCAAGACTGTGTAAAGATACGACATTACATCAGAAAGAGAAACACTGTTGGTCTGCGGCGTCTGCAGACACTGATTGTTCCAGCTTGTCTTCATACCTGTTCAGGTTTCACTGCAAGGCTTGTCAATCCCTCCCAGGACTTCAAACGCGGCACTGAATCCTTCACCTGCACCTTCACTCATCCCTTCACACCTTGCCGACAACCTGCAGCGCGAGTAGAGCGATGGTAAATTACCCATAATTACTCATATTTGAGCTCAACATAACAAAGACATTTTGTTTGCTGTTGTGCTATTACTGGAACATCACATTCAAGCTAGCTCTCTCTAATTAAAGCTGACATCTTTCCAATGTGCAGCTATCTGCTGTGCAGCGCTGAGAAAACTTGATCTGTGCCTGATTCTTTTCTGCTAGCACTGAACATAAAAGCAAATAAAAAAAAAATGGTCAGAGAAATGTCTGTGAAAGATGCTCTTCAGTATTCTTGCAAATGTAAATAAACTTCAGAGAGACAGACTCCACATGTGGTTCCTTAAAAAGGAGTGCCATGCACCGGATGGGAAGACAATGACAAAACTTGGCTCTACACGCCTCTTTCTATCCAGAGAATCACGGCTAATAACAGCACAAGACAATGCCGTTCCTATGCCTGCTCTTCATGCCACTCTCATGCTTGCCATTAGATGTTCTCATTATTCTTCCCTGTGTCTTAATGCAAAGTGAAAACAGATTTGGACGGCAATGAAAAGTTACCCAATCACTTGGATCTCAAGCGCTCTGTGAAATCCGTTTATCCCTGATCATTATGACAGTGTTTTTCTGTCTGTATCGATAGCCATTTCCCTTCTCCCTGCAGCAGCCTTACAGTCTCCAATGCTGGCGCTGAGCACAGCACATCCAGCACAGTCCCACGGAGTGCAAGCAAAGGAGGAAATCAATAGAGAAAATATCGCTGCAGGCTCACACATTTTTATCTTGCTTTGAACGAGTCAGCTTTAATTTTGCTTTGATCTCAATTTGCTGCTTTTGGGATAGCTTGGCTGCACATTGAACCAGGAGGAATAAGCTTCCACCAGGGCTTTCTTACAAAAGACCCTTTCAACTGAGGCCTTTATTTTGCCTATATGCGTCAGTGTCCATTACTGGTTTACAAGGAATAAAGATACAAGGAATCAAAACAACTAATACTACAGGACTCGGACACACTGGTGCACATCTCATGCAGACAGTTCGCCGACTGCACTTTATCTATTCTAGTCAGGGAGGATTTACGGCCAAGCAGAGCAAATGTTGGACAATGTTAGCGAGGGGCCACAATAAAGAGATCCTTAGTGTTGCTGTCAGAAACGGCTCAGTGTTGTTGTGGGGTAACAGGTTGACATTTTGCACAGCTGGCGTTGTTCTCACTGCTCTGCCAACCGCACCACGCCTCTCCCCCACATCCACACATCATTAGAGCTGACACACCAAAGGGATGGCGATATTATAGCATCACCTAAGGTCTGCTAAAGATGTCTGCCCTTCCCTCGTCCTTTTCCAAACCAGTGCATTCTTAGGAGGGGAGTTGTTTGGGAATTTGTTTCTCTTTTATAAAGCAGAGACAAAAGGGTGGGATAAATGACCGGGCAGAGAAAAGACCAGCGCCTTGCTGGGGAGAAAGGGAAGGGTCTAATCTAATTTGGTTAGAGGAGGATGTGTGTGTGGGGGGGCGTGCACATGTGTGTGTGCGCACATGCATGGCTGCGCCGCACAGTGTGAGGGGACTGTGGGAATGGGACAGAAGGGCTGCGCTATTGAATGGAGCCTCCAGAGCCAGAAGCAGTGGGGAGTCTCCCCAGACGCGCTGATTCCAGGCCGGCCACTCAAAGAGGGATTAGACCAGAGAAGGCCTTCCTGATTAGCAATTCACACTCAAGTGCCCCACAAGGACCTCGGGTAATAATATTGCCATCAGTGTCCTTCACCGATGCGGGCAATAAAATGTTTACCCGCTTTTTGACTTTTTTTCTTCCTCCTTCAAGTCCGTTAATCACTCTCAAGTTGTTAACAACTTTGCAGAAAAGTCACCCAACTCTTGAAAATGTCTCCGTTGGGTCTGATGTGACTTTCCAAAACAAAAAAATGCATTTTGCGAGCAGTCGACTGTAACTGCTTTGGTTCATTGCTTCATCTCAAGCTGCTGAACTCAACCGACCCGCCTCCTCCTCCACTCCTTCCTCTCTTCCTCTTCTCTTTGCTGTTAAATGACCACCACATGAAAGAGTATGATGTAAGAACAGCCCACTAAACTAATATTGCTGTTTCAAAGCAGCCTCAACCCAGATGTTATTGGGCTTCATAACAAACAAAATTCATTACAAGTGTTTATTGCAGATTGGCTGACAGCTTCTATAAAGGTCCACCATCCCTATAATTATACTAATCTACTCTATAAACACTTAAAGGGTCAGAGTAACTCTGTGACGTCCTCTTATCAGCCACAATGAATGAGGTCAGAGGGTTAACCTTCAGCTGATGGGACTGTACCCATATTAACAGCAGTATAACAGAGCTGAAACAAAGCCGATAATAGAGCAAAGTGAAAAGAAGAGCGAAACAAATTAGTCCTCATTAATAAGTTACTTTATTGAACTATTTAAGCCATATGAGCAAAGAATATTGCAGGCTTTGATGTTGACAGAGTTCTTCAATAATTAATTGCTTGATTCATATGCGTTTCCTCAAAACGTCTGACCCTTTACTAAAACTGGTGCTCTTATTAAAGCTCCAGCATTTCAAACGGGACAGAAAAATACCATGTATAATATTAAACAGAATTATCTTTGCCAGCAGTTTCTTAAAGAATCTTTCAAACTGGGATAGGAGAGAGTTCTGCTTTAGCATTCAAGCATCGTCCTTTAAAAAATAACCTTTTTTTAATATTTTTGGGGGGTATTTCATGTTTTTATTATAAGGGACAGTGGAGCAATGACAGGAATTGAAAGGAGAGAGTGATGGGAGGTGACATGCAACAAGGATCTGGATGTTGCGGTTATATGGCATGCCTCTTAACCAGTAGGCTACCAAGGTATACCAAAAAAAAAAAATTTTAAACATGTAATGTGATTCTTACTAGGTTGTTTATTGTGCATGTTCAGATGCCATAGCTTCCCTGTCAGTTTTTCATTTTCTGGCATCAACCTCTTCACAAACTGTTGAGTGGCAATAAGAGAGAAAATAACAGATTATGTTGATAAATAGGATCATCCTGAGCTAAACGCTGAATGCGTGCGATCAGGAGGGAGAACAGGATCTTTGGACAATGTGCAGGGCATGTGGACAAATAGTCTCACCTCCAACTGAGTGTGTTGTTTCTTCTCATTGTGCCCTCTGAAAGAGAAGAGGAGGGCCTTGGTTAAGAAGATTATAGCCCTACCCCACCCGTACGTTTAATCAACATGCCCTTTCAACGCCGGCAACAATGCCAAACATGTCTAAAACGTCCCCCATCTCTCCCATAGCATACCTCACATGTTGGAACAGCATGCATGTCCTCTAACCACTGCAATTAAGAGGAATACTATGATTACTCTTACTGATACAGAGTTGGTATAAGCAGATCATGTTTCCCAACAGACGACTGACAGCGTCATTTTTTAGAAATGTCACCATCATGGTGGCGTGTTTGATACCAATCCAATCTCAGACTACTCAAACAAAAATGTATTAGCTTCAATTCATTTTTACTGATCAAAATTCCCTGAAGAACCCAAGGAGCTTTGCTTCCTCACCCTTCATTTCTTTCATCCATGGTTAAATATGTAAATAAAATGTCTAAAGTCATTCTTCAAAGGGGAACAAAAGAAAAAAGGGGGCTGAGGGAAAAGACAGCCATAAAATTCCTCCGATTCTCCATAACATTAGCCAGAGGGGGGCCAGCTTCCAGCCAGAGCCTAGCAGCAGGGGAGCGAGCTCGCTCCATAGAATCACACATCTCAAATCCCACACACAAAAAAATAAAATATCTTTTCAGCTTCAGCCATCAAAGGGCCCCCCCCCCCCCCCCACCCCCCTTTCACTTTATTAGTTACAGAATTATCTCACAGTTGCTGATTTCTCAGAGATGGAGCTGCGCTGCTTTTCTTTGTCGCACTGTTGTGGTTGCAAAGATGAGATAAAGTTGCTGTGTGTGTGTGTGTGTGTGTGTGTGTGTGTGTGTGTGTGTGTGTGTGTGTGTGTTTGTGTGTGTGTGTGTGTGTGTGTGTGTGTGTGTGTGTGTGTGTGTGTGTGTGTGTGTGTGTTTGTGTGTGTGTGTGTGTGTGTGTGTGTGTGTGTGTGTGTGTGTGTGTCGTGCGCATGTGTGAGTTGGAGTGAGCTATAGGAGGGGGTTGTATATGAAAAAGAGGGTGGTAGACAGAAGGAAAAAAAAATCATAAAAGAGACAGTAGTAGCTGCTGAGGCTACAGATGCTAAAAAACTGAACAGGACTGATTCCTCCCCTTTTCTTCTCATTTTCAAAGAGATATCATCATGACCAGCAAAACAATCATGAAAGAGAGGGAGGCAGCAGGAAAGACAGGAGCGAGAACAGAACAAAGGCGATGAATTACAACAAACCAGCAGACTGTGTCTTCTTATTAGAATGTGTGACAATATTATCTTGTCAGTTTCATTACACCAAAGGCAGCGATAATAAGGGCAGATATTTGCTTTAAAATACGCCAGACAGGGTATCTGACAGCCGGATGATCAGTAAATGGAGAGCAGAACTGCCCTGGCTCTGGGACTGCATTGATATTACATTATTCTTCTTCACATTAAAGCTGTCATCTCTTTTTGTTCAACTTCTACACATCAGCTACATAATAAAAGTCTAGTGGAGAGGGAGGGACGGAGCAGGCATGTCAGCTGTTGTCCATGTCTTTGTGAAGGGTCAGAATATATATAATACATGCTGCTACTGCATCTGAGCTTTTCAAGGAAAATGGTTTGCATATGGTTATGAATTTCACACCAAAATGCTTTTACTCCCACATGTGCAACATGCAACACAAAATACTGCCTGTTTAAAAGAATGGTATCTCTCAGGAAATCAATGTAGTGTAGCAGCTAAAGACATTGATTACAACCTGGGAACATATTAGCAGAGAAACTTTTTTTTTTTTTATGAAGTGATGAAAATCAGGGTAATTTAAGTTCCGACCGAACCTCTTCAAACATTACCACCTGGATAAGTGATCTCTGAGCAGTACATGTGCTGCATAGGAGGAGGGTACTGTGTTCATAAGTGTATTCATACACTATATTTATGCTCATGCTCCACACGCTGAGCGCTAACAGCTGAAATGCCACCAGTGAGATATGCTGTGCTTAAACCATTTAGGCACGCTGGTGCCAGGTTTCTCATCTTGCCTGGACACATTTCTGAAATACTTCTTAAAGCACTTTAGTGACTCTTGTAAAAATGTACTAAAAGCACTCCTGTTTACTTGTGATCAACATTTCATGCATGATGAAGACCATAGCCGGTCTAGACTATAAATCTTTCACTGCCACAAACTTTTTACGAGGTAATGTGAGTGAGGTCTGGAGGAACTCACATACAGTAAACACATAAAAGGCAGAAGGCCTCATAACCCGTTCGTCTCTCACCCAGTCGTGCCCTCCTGCTCCGTCACAAGCACACTGACACAACATAAAACCAGCTCTTAGTCACTGTATCAACAATGCATCAACAGGTTTTACCTCTGCCTTTTATTATGGTCGTCTATGTGTTGATGTGTTGTTTTATAGCACCTGGTAGCTTTGGTGCTGTTGCATGTTATGTAGGTCTGCTCTCTACAGGAATTGTCTCGCTTTAACAGGGTTATAAAAGCCTTCCATCCATTCATTTTCTAAATCACTTATCCTGCTCAGGGTCACAGAAGGTTGGAGCCCTTCGCCATGGGAGGCAGGATGCACAACGGATGGTTGTTTATCACAGGGATAACACGTACAGTATAAAGTCAGACAAACACATTCATACATACTAGCGGGGAAATGATCAATTCACCTCACATCTCTGGTGAGCGTGAGACGGGACCAGAGCATCCACAGGAAACCCGAACAGACATGGGGAGAAGATACAAACTCTTCTCTTTCAAACACCACTGATTCAGTGTGCAATCATGCCAAATTATTTTTTTAAAAATGGAAAAGTTTGCTCCAGAGGAAACTGAAGAGTCAACCCCATTCAACAGCGGCTGACTTGTGAGTGCTTTTTTCTCTGTATGAGAACAGTAGCAGCTGTAGTTCTTTATGAATGCTGTTGAGTAATGAGTAATGAGTTTCTTAATTAGAAATATCTATCGCTGATTTTTGAGGTTGGTAAGCATATACTGTAGCTCATAATGTGGTAAATCTTCACACACAAAACTATTTTCAGCAGCACACCCACACAAACATGAAAAACGATGTTCTGAAATGTGTCTTTAAGGTCAGTCACTCTTCAAATATCATATTAGAATCAATTATTAAAACAAGGAGTTTGTAGAGGGAACATAAAAAGTTGTCCATGTTATAAAATGTTCCTTCCAGGATTATAGAATGAATCATATGGATACAGTCAAGGGGTATATTTCTGACATTGCTCCTCACAGATCAAACATCACAAACCCTGAAGATTTGGTGGACTGTTGTGACAGTTTGTTTATGGCTTTAATTGTAACACAGCAACAGAAATGGACATCACAGAAAAATTGCGAAACTATTGAAATTGTCCAAAGCGAATGTTGATATGTATTTGATGAGGAACTGGTGAGAATACAGACGTCACTGTGAGAAAGGCCAAGCAGCATCTGAATTATTGATGCAAGCTTAACTCCTCAGGGCTTCACAATAGAACAATGTCAACACTTTAGGCCCAGATTTTAAAAAGGAATTTAACCTTTTTATTTATTTGTTGGATTACTTCCTTCGGTGACAAAGACAGGAAATTACTGCAAGGTGTTGTTACCCTTAGTTCTAAGATTATTGACCAGAACATACAGACCTCTGCACAATTAAAGCCTAAATAGATCTGAAAATAGATTTCAACACATGTTATCCATGAGTGGTTTGATCTGGTGCTTTCAAGAATGCCTTTAGAAACCCCAATGTGTAAAAAATAAATAGAATTAAGTCAGTAACAAAGGTTAATTTCATACAGTATGCACTCATACATTCTCTTACATCTCTTTGTCAACCAAATGAGATACAGCCAGTGTTTTTAACTTTTTTTTGTATCTTTTCTTCTCTTTATGTGGATATCATCGTGTGCAAACTTGCCTTGAATTTTGCCCAAAGAGGAATGAAGAAGTGAAGTATATTCAACTGAACTGAAAGTGCACTAGATGTGGAAACCAAATCTGCATGTTTTACTCAAAACAGTAGATCTATCATCCCACGAATATATAAAATTATTTTGTATAAATGGGAAATCCACCCTTAAACATACCTCATACATGCAATTCTTTTTATTTTTAACTGTTTAGCATTCATTTTGCTGGTATGTTATTGAAGGATCTGGTCTGAGATCATCATATTTCAGTTATTCTACACCGTGACACCACTATGGGTGATTCTGGTCAGTCTGCAAGAAGTTGTGAGTGGAGTTGCTGAGTGTCTCTGCAGAGCAGCACCATCTCTGTTTTTAGACCCATGCATGTTCAGTCATGGCTTACTGTACAGTAGAGACAATATGAAATCACTTGCGGTATGGATTCCTTTAATATGCATGACGTATCCTTAGGCTAAGTTTAAATATGTATTATTTATGACCACTTAGTCTATATGAAACCCTCAATGCAAAATCAAAGGGTGCATTGGCTCGAAACATGCGTCAAAAAATGTTGAGAAAGATAATGCACAAGGAACATAAATACCAGTAATAAAAACTGCAGATATATTCTGTTTGTCAGTGATTTTACTTATTTCAAAGTGAAGAGTCATTTTAAAACTTAATTTACGAGGAAAATTATGCATGAAAAGAAACGTCCTGTCTCATAAAGTAAAATATCAGTTGTGACCAAAGCTCTGGTTTTGGTGCGCTTCTGAACCGGTGCGCCTTTGAGCCATATTGCGCAATCATTTTTGGGATTCTCATAAAAATGTGTCTGTGTTCTGTTGAAACCGAAGTTTGTGGCTGAGCACAAACAAACCGAGAGAAGGAAGTTTGCAGTGAGCCTTTGAAAATGCTGTAATGAACAAGCTGTTCCGCACGATTTGAAAATAATCCGCGTGTCAGTGTCATCTTTCTTATGCAAAGTAGCTGTCTTTGAAGGCGGATCTTTTGGCAGGTTAGACCGGGACGGAGGCTCCGACCAGCTCAGACGAGCGCTGCCACCAAACGCATCAACTGGCTGCTTATGAGAGGAGCATAATCCTGCTTCTGGGACACAATTAATATATTTATCACCGAGGATAATTATGTGATTTATTTTTGCCGGCTGATTAATTGTTTCGGGTGCCTTGCGAGCAACAATCCCCGCCGAAAAACGGAGTGGAGGCAAATTATTTTTTGTTGTTTTTGCAACTTCTCACACAAGGACTGAAATCGTAGCGCTGCTTCACAGTCAGATACTGTGGGGAAAAGTGACATGAAACGTGAGGACGGACAAGTGAGCATTTTGGAAACAAGTTTGGAACAAATCGGAGCACATAACCATTCTCAGTTACTCACAGTTATAGTAGATGTGCGGCGTGCAAGAGACTGAACGAGACTTCAACATTTCAGCCACAAACTGAGCGCCTGAAAGCATGGACCGGAGCGCACGCTGCCAGCAGGAAAACATTTCCGAACCATCTCGGGATCTATGTTTTTATTAAACTGTCCAAACCTAAAATGAGGAAACGATGGTCTTGCATCAGATAGTTCAGTAAGTTTTTTTTTTCACTCTGATCTGACACACAAACGCCATCCTGGTCACATCACAGACTTTTTAATGAAAGAAACTTGCGGTACTGGTGAACGTTTGGCCTAATTTTTCTTTAAATCAAGAGGGGAGAATGTGTTCAACTGCTAAACTGAGCCTCATCTCTGTGCTGCTGGTCCTGTGGAGCAATGGGGGTTCAGCCATTAGCTCAATAGACCCCGACTGGTCAGGAGAAGGGAGATGTCAACACATCAACATCCCACAGTGTAAAGATATCGGCTACAACATGACTCGCATGCCAAATCTCATGGGCCATGATGACCAAAAAGAGGCAGCCATAAAGCTGCAAGAGTTTGCCACGCTCATACAGTTTGGATGCCACAGCCATCTGAAATTTTTTCTGTGTTCACTGTATGCTCCCATGTGCACAGAGCAGGTGTCCAACCCCATCCCAGCATGCAGAGTAATGTGTGAGCAGGTCAAGCTGAAATGCTCACCCATCTTGGAACAGTTTAAATTCCCCTGGCCTGACTCTCTGGACTGCTCCCGGCTGCCGACCAAAAACGACCCCAACAACCTCTGCATGGAGGCGCCCAACAACGGCTCAGACGAGCCTCCCAAAGTCTCCCACACCCAGCCTCCAGATTTCAGGCCACAGCGGCCTCTGAGCGGGCAGGACCTGCACCTAAAAGACAGCAGCAGCAAGCAGACATGCAGCAACCCTGGCAAGTTCCACTACGTAGAGAAAAGTGAGTCCTGTGCCCCCAAGTGCTACCCCAAAGTGGATGTATACTGGAGTCAAGGAGACAAGCAGTTCTCCCTTGTGTGGATGGCCGTCTGGTCCATCCTCTGCTTTGTCTCCAGCGCCTTCACCGTGCTTACTTTCCTCATAGACCCGCAGCGTTTCAAATACCCGGAGAGGCCGATCATCTTCCTCTCTATGTCCTACTGTGTTTACTCTGTGGGCTACCTCATCCGACTTTTTGTGGGAGCTGACAGAATAGCCTGCGACAGAGACAATGGGGTCCAGTATATTATCCAGGAGGGTCTGGAGAGCACCGGCTGTACCATTGTGTTCCTCATCCTGTATTATTTTGGCATGGCCAGCTCCCTCTGGTGGGTTATCCTGACCCTCACATGGTTCCTGGCTGCAGGGAAGAAGTGGGGTCATGAAGCCATCGAGGCCAACAGCAGCTACTTCCACCTGGCGGCGTGGGCCATCCCTGCCGTGAAGACTATCATGATCCTGGTGATGAGGAAGGTGGCAGGGGATGAGCTGACGGGAGTCTGCTATGTGGGCAGCATGGATGTCAAAGCTCTCACAGGCTTTGTGCTTATTCCCCTCTCTTGCTACCTTATTATTGGCACTTCTTTCCTGCTGTCTGGCTTTGTGGCCCTCTTCCACATCCGGAAGATTATGAAGACAGAGGGGGAGAACACAGACAAGCTGGAGAAGCTGATGGTTCGCATCGGGGTCTTCTCCGTGCTCTACACTGTCCCCGCCACCTGCGTCATCGCCTGCTATTTCTACGAGCGGCTCAACATGGACTACTGGCGCATCCTGGCAGGGGAGCAGAAGTGTGTGGACAGCAGCGGGCCGGAGTCTGACGAGTGTGTCATGAAGACGTCCATCCCCGCTGTTGAGATCTTCATGGTGAAGATCTTCATGCTGTTGGTGGTGGGCATTACCAGTGGCATGTGGATCTGGACCTCAAAGACCCTGCAGTCGTGGCAGAATGTGTTCAGCAGGAAGCTAAAGAAGAGGACAAGGAGGAAGGCTGCCAGTGTGTTCACCAGCAGCAGGCCTTACATCAAACCTCACCCATCTCTCAAAGGGCACAGTACTAAGTATGAGCCTACACGGCCCCCTCCCACATGTGTATGAGCTGGCTCTCTTTGTATAAACCCAAAAATACTTGTAAAGCCCTTACCTAAACGAGACTTTGTAATCAGAGTGCCATCAAAAGAAACACGGTTCATGTTTTATTTATGCAAGCTGCATTGAAGATAATGCAACATGAGGTTTTTTTGTATCTTGAGCCATCTCATGCAACAAGAGCTGCCTTTGAGAAAAAAAAAATCTGCTACTCCTGGATTCACTTATCCTATTGAGGAACTTGGTAGAGAAAAAAAAACACATTGTTCCCAAGACAAAAAGAGTGGAATAAACCATTTGGATGTGCCATGGGGTTACTTGAATAATGTGCAATAGATGTTTTCCTTACAGGCAAAAAAGACACTTGTACTGTGACAGATTACAGACAATGAAAAGGACCCCACAGACAATGGAGGCAAATGGTCAGAGAGATGAGTGTTGTGTTTGGAGGCTTTTTAATGGAAATGGAGGCAGTGTCATATATATTTGAACTGGAGTGAGAGCAGCTGTTGAAACGTGCTCAAGACCTTATGAACTGCCCATTGTGAGGCAAATCCATGCCATAAATTAATCAAGCACTCGTTATTGAAAAGTTATTTGTACACGCAGTTGAGTTTTCCATTTTTTTTTTCTTTGCTGTTTTATAGCACAAGGGAACGTTTGTATATATTTCTAAAAGTTCAGATTTTATAGAAAAATTAATAAAACGTTCTAGTTTTAAATGTTTGTAAAGCCGGAAGTGTGTTTTGCAACCGTGTTGTTTTTCCCTCAGTTGGAGTGAGTCTCCATGTTCATACAGCCGCATAAAGCCTGTTTTTTTTTTTTCGTTTTTTTTTTTGCTATTGCAGCACTTGTGCCTCTCACCCTCGCTATTATAGGCTGACATTGTTTTGCAGTTAGTGTAATTCATCATAGAAATCATCCTCATTAATCTTAAATTGTGAGTGTGATGGTATGTCAGAGCTGGGTTTTAACGTTATGTTTGCTTTCCAGAATAGCTTTAAGAATAATTGATGGAAAGAATAATATCATTTACATGACCAAAAGACGAGATAAAGAGACACATTTTATTTACTATAATAATAACTGGTTTTATGAAACGTTCAGATCAGCTCATAATATGGGTAAATGATCATACATGTAGCACACATACTGTATATCTCCTGCTATGGAAAAAAAAAAACCCTGCACTTTTACATCTAAAAAAAAGGTGAATGTCTCACCATACACTGTAGAAATTAAGACATGTTGATACTTCAGAAGCATCTTTATTCTTTCAAATGTTCATATGGAAACAGTGGGATGTTTATGTGTGTCCCTCTGTGGCTGCATCAAAGACAACTAACAGCAAAAACAATCATAAAAGGATCGTCTTTGGCCTTCCGTTTGCTGTTTATATGCTGTGCAAAAAGGCAACAAAGTCACTTATGTGCATAATTCTAGATTAATTTAATGTATTTTTTTTAATCTAAAATGAAATGTGAAATCTTTCATTTTAATATGTTTGCCTTTCCAAAACAAAAACAGTTCATGCCTAAGAAATCACTAATATTTCTCATTCTCGTGTTTGGTGTAGTGGCTTTCATTTTTGCTTTTTAAGTGAAAATGTTATCATTTATTTACAGTGAAACCGAGTTAGTGTTTCAAAGTAGAATTTTATATAAACATGAAAGGGGAAAGTGATGATGTCATCAAGGGCAAAAATTAATGCCTAATGGTTTTGTTTTGTTGGCAAATATTTTCCAAAATGTTCACTGTGTTCCCTTTTGGTTTACATCCAAGTTTTGATATCCTAATAATAATTTTTTACATTCCTCAATGCTTTTATACCCTGTGCTTATATAACCCTTTATATAGTTCTTCACCTCAGCTCCAGTGAATGTACAACTTTTTTTTAGTCCTCTCTCTTCCTCTCCCTCACTGTGTTGCATGTGTCGGTGCGTATCAATGAAGGGGTTATACAATAATCCAGCTCTCATTCAGGACAGGATTAGACTGTTTGAAGGGTTTGACTTTGAAAAGAGGATCGCTGCAAACCAAAATACAGAATATCTGTCATCTCTTCTCGTCTTATCAGCAAAGCAGAGTGACATTTCTAAAGACACATCTGGCCTGGATTTGAAGTAGTTACATATTGACTGAAGCGCTTCTCTAAAGAGTGAGCAAACTGAATACATTCTGAGATGTTTGGTGTTAAACGATCCTTACATTGTCAACAAATTTAAGGTACATGCTGTGAGAACCACAAGTCTAGTCTTGAATCTAAGCAACAGCAATTGACTTTGGTCTTGACAGTGCTGCCAGAGCAACAGAGAAACATGGATACTTAAAATATGTCAACCATAAAACACAAACTTATGTAGGAAAATTAACAGATTGTCAAAAGTTAACTATAAATGTAACAAGTGTGCATGAAGGTATCCTATTGGATATTTGGGGGGAAAAAAACGTGCAGTTTTGGAGTACAAAACTTTTTCTACCTTTATCTTCCTCACTTTCATGTCTTTTTTGAGAGTTTAAAGCCTATGGTAGAGAGAGTCCTCTCTGGTCTAATAAAGTTTCAGAAGTGTAGTAATGCTTTATCCCCGCGGCCATTCAAGTTCCAGCGTCAACCCAACCTGTTTTAACAGTCAAAAGCACATGACTCACAACCTCTATGTGGCTGAATCAAAGTCAGGCAGTGTCTATTGATACTCAGAGTTGCGAAAAAGGTGTGAGTGGCTTCTGAGAGCTTCAACAGAGGCCACCTGGATAACAGCCCCCGAGGTGTCTGGGAAGGCTGTAAATATAAATGACAGTTACCACCCCCCTCCAGGGCTTCTTCAGCCAAACAGGCTTGACTTCTCCTCTTCTCCTCTCTTCAAAGGGAAAAAATCTGCTCAGAGCAAGGGCAAAGTATTGCTGGCAAGTAAGGGGTTTTTTTTTTGTTTTGTTTTTTTAAAAATCACACGCAACTGTATGTATCGCTGGATTTAGCCTTTTAAAAGTATAGATCTTATTTCATCAGATCACAGATTATCAAGCCTGTAGTTCTCACAGCTGTGTGAAAAATCCTGTCTGGTCATTAAATGTTGTTCCATGCGATGACATATTTTATTTGTTTAAGCGGGGAATCCCGCCGCAGCCATGTGACTAAGGCTGATGCATCTCAGACCCACATATCTCTCAACTCCACCAAGACGAATGCCGTCACCTCACACTCATGCACACATCTACTTCCTGCCTCTCCTTGTTTCAGCCATGCCATGCAGGGGATGGCAGTCAGTGTTGGCTTATGATATGTTGACAAAAAGCAGCTTCTGCTTGTGATCAGCGTTGTTGAAACAGCATCAAACCTTTGATAATTACTTGATTTAATTTAATCTGACTGGTTCACCAGTGAGCCAGGATTTTCGGCTTTTCACACTCTGTAATTGAGCTGATGTTAAGTGTCTTTATGGAACCGAGCGGTATCACAAACATAAAGTTGAAATGACAGAACAATTAAGCCTCCTCTGCATGTCAAAGGCCATCACCAGTCAAAACATGTGTGCTTCTCTATCAAAAAACGGCTACACCTTCTTCCCTATGCCATGTTATTGTATGCAAGGCTGTGGAGGAACCTGTGCATATTTACTTTGTCTGCTGCTGTTGCAAGCAGTCATAAAGTTCTCTGACACAGTGACATAAATCAAGTTGCTTGGATGACTGGCGGCTGAGGCAGCTTCTCTTTGATCAGGCTTTGTGGAGACGCCCCATGTCCTCATCCTCAGCTGCTCCAGCAGCACCTGTTTACTAGTTCAGGCCTGTCTCTTTGGAAAGAAGTGCTTAGCCTCTCAATGTCATAGACTCATACATGACGCACACACATACACAACATACACACAAAGGAATCTGGCTGGTGCTTGGGAATGGGTGGGTTCTTCCAACATGTATGCTCCTAATGCGCTAGACCCATACCGATTCTTGGCACTTGTTTGTCTTATTAGACAGCTGCTCTAAATGTAAATCTGTCACCTTTTGGAGAGTTCTGCCTCCTTTGGCTGTTACCAGAGAAGAAAAATAGTCGGTGCATCATGACAAATGAAAGAACTTTGTTTTTCTGCTGAAGAAGTATCTGTAACTTGGAGTAAAAGGGTTACCAAAGGAAAAAAAAAACTTTAGAGAGAAAGCTGCAAGTTTCATAGACCAAAGTGTTATCATAGAATGCAATGAAAGCACCCTCTCATCCCTCAAGTTCTTCTGGTACATACATCCAGAGTTCTGAGGATTATGGTTGAAGGAAGTGTGGGCGGGCTTTATGTTCTGAATTGATTTGTATAGCAAAGAATCTAGGGCAAAGTAAGAGTATAGTATATATGCCTAATCTGCAGCAACAAACCACGGTAATAGCTCACAGACACACACATGCACATACCCCAGTCTGCTGTGGAGGCAGTTGTTCCCAGCCACTGTTGAAGGTGAGAGTAATTACATAAAAACCTGGCAACAATGAGTTCTCTGCCTGCAAGGCGGGGGCAGGGCACTTTTTTCATATGCATAATGAACTGCCTCGCAGGCCCTCTGCTGATCAAACAAGTGTTTGATAGTGGCTTTGGTTTGAAAGAGGACTGAATATGTTTATTTGCATGTGGAGAAGTGAGTGACTTTGAGGTGGAGATCAGGCAGATTAGTGTTAACTGACAGAGACCTGTGCAAACAGACACTCCCCCTGCATACAAGCAGGGCAGCGGCACTTCCTCTGAGGACCAGTTAGGCTGAATACAACATCAGTCAGACCAGAGCATGGCAACCCCTGCTACTTTTCAGACATTGTTCTTTGTATGCCAGCCTCCTCCCCAAAGCCTGTCTCCTTTTTTTTTTCATACATTTTGGCTCAATTAGTTCGGTGCATGTAAAGGCATGCACAGTGATAGCTGGCAAACAACATAAGAGATGAGAAATCTGATAACTGGTGTCATATTCTTCAAAGATATTTTCTTCGAATTTATTCAAGAAATTCCTTCAAAACCACATTCACAGCTAGAATGACTTTTGCGAAGCATTTATGGGGAACTACTGAAACCCTGTGTGTACTGTAAAACATATGGAAACAGGTGTGAGGGGGTTTTCAACGGACTGTAAAACATATCAGGCAACAAAATCTCATCAAGAGATTCAATCTCAGTTCAGGCTGTGTTATGGTCTGTCACTGTAAACTGACTTTATAATGCCTTTTTTGTTGTTGTTTTTCTATTTCCAGTCTCCACCAGTCTGTGAAATAACTGTACTGAACAGAAGCTATAAGCGCCAGCTTGGTCCACTTCATTGGGAAATACACTTATTCACTTTCTTGCCAAGAATTAAATGCAAATATCAATATTACTCTCAAATCTGTAGCCAGTTGGCTTATCTTAGCATTTAGACTGGAAAAAGGGGGAAGCAGCTAGCCTGCCTGTCTCTGAAGGTAACAAAATCTTCAATTTGGAGGTGCTGGTAGGCAGATTTTGTTACCGTCAAATAGAGCAAGGAAAGCTGTTTCCAGTCTTCATGCTAAACTAAGCTACCCAACTGCAGGTTGTAGTCTTCTATTTAATGCACAGATCTGAGAATGTTATTGATCTTCTCACCTAACTCCTCAAGAAAGAGAATAAGCATAATCTCCAAAATGTTCAGCTATTATTTTAACAAGGGATCACCAATCAAATCTACCTAAATCTGCAAGTAGAACATGATGCACATGTTCTCTACCATCACAATTTGACAGATATGAAACACTGAGCACAACACTGTCAGATGTAAGGGAGAAGTAGTACAAGTAGCGGTGGCACCCATGGGCTGCAACGTGACTATAAAGGGAAGAGATTGTGTGGTTAAGAGGGATGTGAATAGTCTGGTGTCAGCTGGAAGCAAGGTTTTCGCCATGGTGACTTAGCAGCAGACTCTAATCTGCCACCTTCTTAATCCACACACTGCAAAGTGCTCTGATCATTTTAAAACACAGCAGAATTACAGAAGTGGGGGCGACTTTTCTTTCTGGACATTTTCAACCCACAAATGCGCAGACACACAAACAAATGTTTTCTGTTTATGTAGACAATATAGAAATTAAGAACTCAAGTAAGACTCAATTATTTGTTATATGTTATGTTAATATGACTCAATAAATTATTGACACCTTTTGATGTTAATGTATGTAATTGCATGTGTAAGTGAGTGCATGCAAACCTGTGTGCCTGTGTGCCTGTGTGCCTGTGTGTGTGTGTGTGTGTGTGTGTGTGTGTGTGTGTGTGTGTGTGTGTGTGTGTGTGTGTGCCTGTGTGTCTGTGTGTAACCATGCACACGTTTATCATGTTGGTGGCATTTTCAGGGATGTTATGAAGGCAGTGACAGGATTGATGGTGAAGTGGAGAGAGCAAGCACAACAGGAGACTGTCTACATGTGTATATATTTTTGTGTGTGAGAGTTTACAGACAGTATAGGAGCTATAGAAGGATAGACAGAGGGAGAGGGATGATGATGGATCTGGCAGGGCTCATGAACACCGCTGAGAGAAAATGCCTGTGGTTCAAAGACACTCTCAGCAAACTTAACAAAGAAAAAAGAAGAGGGGGAGCACATGAAAGGAAACTACACAATCGACTGTCACATAAAGTTGGAAAAACATCCCGGCACTGCTGGCAGAAGACACTGTATGCAGACATTTTATTGTTTTTACATAAACTCCATGCAATGGGCAGTGACAAAACAATAGCACGTCTACTGCCAAAGATAATAAATAATACAGGGTATCTATTTATGAATGAAATTGTCACACCTTACACACTCGCAAAAGACAACACAAACTATGATAGCAGACGATGTACACAAACCTTGTTTTCTATGCTTTATAACCATTTATTACTGATTAATAATAATTCTTTAACCATTAATAAAACCATCCATGACTTCTTATAAGCTATTTATTAAGTAGGGTGAAGTAGTGATAAATAATTATAATGCTAGCAGTCTAAATATCAGTAGCCAATAATCTGATGGGCATTTGCAAAACAACAAGTGGTGGAAGAAGTATTCAGATCTTTGACTTAAGTAAATGTAGCAATACCACAATCTATAAGTAATCCATTACAAGTATGTCCTGCATGCAAAATCTTACTTAAAATAAAAGTAAAATGTACCCAAAGTATGAAAAGTAAAAGTACTCATTATGCAGAAAAATGCACTTGTGAGTAGCATATTGTTGTATATTATTTGATTGGATTATTATTACTGGTATATTAATGTATTATAAACAATTATGTATTTGAATATGCAAAACTAGTAACTAATGCTGTCAAATAAATGTAGCAGAGTGACATACAGTATATAATATTTACCTCTGAAACGTAGTAGAGTGGACGTATTAATGCTGTTATGACGGCATAAAACTGAAACACTCAGGTAAAGATAAGTCTGTCAAAATTGTACACACACTGTTCACAAGACAACCTGTGTTAGATTTTAAATCCAATCTATGAACAGATGCTGACAGCAGAAAAAATAACATGATACAGTCTGTTTTTGCATTTGGCTCGCACATAGTATCCAATTACTTGGTATCAGCATTTGCAATTCAAACTCTTTACCTTTAATAGTTGTAAAATACAAAGTAGCACACTGGTACTGTTTGTCAGCCTGCTTGTGTTTTTGCTGCTCAGGGTTTGGACACATTCTCTTTGGTCTTGCAAACATCCTTGCAGTTTTGTTTTTTTTTTCCCCCCTTGCGGCATCAAGTTAATATGAAAGGACAGGGACAACACATAACATGTGTTAGTCTGCAGCGGTCCAAGTCAATGTCCCATTCTGCTCCCAGCTTGCTTTATGAAGTGACAGGACTGGAAGCAATTTGGGATAAGTACTGAGGAACAGTTGAGGGGATGATAAATGACTTTATTGTTGGGTTTTGCAACTGTATCTGATACCAGTGAGTGCATGTGTTCCTTTGAGTAATCAAGCTATAGCATGGCAAAAGAATCTTGTTTCGTGGACACTGGTGGCAGGCCAGATTGTCTGGTCCTGATAATAATAATGGGAGTGATGGCAGCAGCGCTTAATCTACACAGAGAAGGGGTCAGGACCCACTTATCTGGCCTGAGTGGAAAATAACGGACCGCTTAAAGGGCCAATCCGTGATTGCAGTATGACAAACCAGTTGAAACACTGTTGCTCCACCGCTGTCTTTGTTTACATACTGACTTACTGGCTTTGAGACATTTTCGCACACTGAAATGTATTTCTTGGGCTTTTGATGTAAGACTTGAGGCTTCTCGGGGTTTGTTTATATTCGTAAACTTGTCAACACTTAAAATAAAATGTATTTTTAGTTACGATAGGTTGGGAAAGTTTCCAAACAGAATTACTTCATTCTACATGTCAAAATGTGCAAGAACAGATGTGAGCAAAGCCAGGATTTACATGGCCACAAAAAACACTGTATTGTAGTCCATAAAACAGCTGTCAAAAGTGAGAGAGGCCAAAGCACCAGGCATGCCATTGCACTCTGTGGTAAAGGGTGTTCCACAAAAGCATGCAAACTATGTGTCCACATATTTACCGCACAACACCTGCAATGTATGTTTATGAATACTCAAAATACAGTGTATCATAAGCAACAATGGCTGACATGGAAATGAAGAACTAAATTTAGCTCTCTGTTTGATCATTGCCTTGGGTCACGAACAACACTTTGAAGCAACATGGCTAGATTCACAAAACAACATAAAGACAAGCCTCTGTTCTTCTGGTCTTCAAAGGAGAGAGAAAGGAGCAACGCAGCAAACAACAAAATGTTCTATTAAGCAGGAAACACATGACTTGATGTAGATGGGGATTGAAATGATGAGTGGCGCCGCTGTAGTGTGCTGTGTAGAGTGCTGCTCTGGTTGCAGCCAGTACCATGAGTTTGCTCATGTTCTTAAAGAAATGTTTTGTTTGTATGATTAACATAGTTTTATGTTTATGTCCAAAAGATTTCCTCTAGCGCTGTGGTTCCCAACCTTCAAGTATCCCTTCAACCCCACCCTTCATATTCCAAATGTGTTCATTCCAATTGATTTTAACTACATTAAAGTGGATATTGTCATGATATTTTTTTCATAAAGTGGAATTATTGGGTGACCTATAATTATTGGGTGAAATATGTTGTTTATCCATTACTTTCAGCTAATCATTTCAGTTGTCAGGTACTATAAGCTAACTATTTCAAGTCTTTATCTATACTTTTGGGTAATTAGTATTGTTTATCCATTAATTTTAGCTAAATTTATTTCAACTGTTAAGCTATTAGTCAAGCATTTATCCTTTTAGCTGATTATTTCAACTGTTTATCTGTTAGTTAAGCTGTTTGTTCATATTTAGCAAATTCAACTGTTTATTCATTATTTTCAGCTACTATGTTTATCCTCTCTTTAACTATTTAAGCTATTTGTGCATTGCTTTTAGCTATATATTTTGCCTTTTCTTCCTGCTTGTTAATTAGTTTTCATGCAGTCCCTATGGCAACTTATGGCTTTAATGTGTTACAACTGACTCAGGTCAGCAGGAGGTTTGTCCTGTGTAGTCAGCTTCTTGTAGCTGGTAGCTTACAGGTTATTGCGATTATAAATATACTAACAATCAGCATCACACCGATTTGTAATTCTGTTTGGATGTTTTCTGCTCAACACAAATAGGAGGATTTTTAAAATTATATCATCATTTCAATTTTTCAAATTAGTTGAGCTACTCTACAGCACTCTTCCCCATAACCCTGCCAACTGTAGAAGTAGCCCTGTTACAAGTACCCCTGGTTTGAAATCATGGCTCTAGCAGACAAGAAAATTAACTGAGCTGACTTTAAACTGGAAGCAGGAATGCATGTGCGCTGATTAAGTGTTGTTTAACCTTGTGGAATCAGTCTTCCTGGTCTGAAAGCGGCAAGAGGCTGGAAGCAGGTCAGGAGAGGTCAGAGAGGACAGCGAGAGCTTCTTATGTGAGTCGGACACTTTTGAGGACCACTGCAAGGGGCACTGAGTCAGTTCATTGATATTCAAGGATTTGACCCGCTGACAACAGGGATGTCACTGAGGTTAAGACAGCCGTGCCTCTCCGTATTGTGTCGGGCCGAAAAGCCAGGGGGTCCCCCGGGCCCCCTGCCCCCCCTCTGCACGGTTGTCATGGTGAGCAAATCAGTCCGGCAGCACTATGTCACACTCATGTGGGTACATTCTCCCTTTCTTCCTCTCTTTCTTTTCTTTCTCTGACTTTCTATCGTGCTGCTTCACCGAGGGGGCTGCCAAAGAGAGCTTTCTGTCCGCTGACAATGCCTGGTGTGTCATGGACATCCCCATACATATACAGTGCAAAGAAGAGCAGGCTCTGAAAGTCCAATGGCTTCTCTTCCCAAAACACATGGCAACAGATATATTTCCTGTCTGTTGTGGGATTTGAGTGGGTGGATTGTGTTTTGTATCCAAGGACATGTCAAATCAGGTGGTGAATCCACGCTGTAGGTCATCAAGTCCAAATAACGACCAATCAAATTTCATCCCACAGCTGCAACAGTGAAAGACTGTTGCACCAGTTACGCCTACTGCCAAACAAGCTGGTGTCATGTGCTACTATTGTATCTTTATACTAGTCTGTTTAGACAACAGTAAAATAACCAGTGAGTAAAGCTCACTGATAAAAGTAAAAATCAATCAACAGAAATTAATTTGATTCACTCTCAGAACATACATTCTTCATAACCTGTACTTACCTTACTGTGTCTTCTAATGGAAAACAATTGACTGATGTTTGGCAGTGGGCCTCTGCGGTGTCTTGTTGTCACACAAATATGTTCCTAGAGCCAATGTCAAGGAGATTAGGCTGAAGGGAAAATTGCAGCTGTATTTAGCAGTAGAGCTGGCGAGTTGCTGCTCTCAGGTGATGGGGCATGTCTGTGCCTCACCCCATCTGAACCTGACGGCTGCTGCGGTTGGCGCTGTAATTACAAAGGTTAGGCATAAATCACAGAGCAAGAGGTGGGAGAGGTAGAGTGAGAGGGGGAGAGAAACAGAGAAAGTAGAGAAAGAGAGAGAGCGAGAGGGGGATAGAGAGAGACTAGTAGGCCCTGTGGCCTCGGGGCCAGGGGAGGCCCTGACACTCAGAAACACACTGTTCCCTCCTGAATACTCTCCCCCCTCTGTCCCTTCTTTTTCTTTCTTGCTTTTTCTAGGCTCTCCCACACAGACAAACACACACTTGTAGTCTGTCTCTTAGGGTTCACATCCTTCCTGTGGCTGTGGCAGTTGGACTGTACTGGGTATTTTACTGGTCCTGTGGGTTCCTGATTACACCACTCTCCTTCAAGCTGTACACATTAAAGCAGTAGGCACCAGACCACAGGAAATAATGGTTGTGACTGCTGATGTGGAGCTATGCCACTCTTCTTGTTTCCATCTCCCTCTGAAGGGAAAAGGCAAAACTCTCAATGCTGCTTTTCAACAAAATATGTTACAGCCAGTGACTGGTTTATTTTGGGAATCTCTTCTTAACATATTTGGAAAAACATAGTATACTGTGTACTGCTATCAGTGGTATATGGTGTTAGTATTAGACATATTAGTGGTCAGCAAGGTGTTATTCAATGATGAAATACATAGATGAATGATAAAAATGATTCTTTATTTAAATTAGTGGTTGTTTGCCACCCTTAATCAAAACCAGGAATTGATCCCACTAATGAGTATTGTCTATTTAGCCAAAGCATGATGTAGCTTATTATTCTGAGCTATAGAGCTCCATTGTTGTCCAGAAATGATTAAAAAACATAAATGTACTCCAACATTGCACTGTATGTTCCTTCATCACCATGAATACACACACTGTAGATTATTTTGAGTCAAACACCGTCCTGCTCCTGGAAAAGTAGTCCCCAAGTAGTCCCCAATGAATGCACTATTTACTCCAGTCCTGTCACTTCATAAAGCACTCTCTTTTTGTTTAAAGCAACTTTATATTTGTGAACTGTTTTTATGATTTACGTCTTTAATGAAAGTGACTGGGGTTGAGACATATTGCTCTAGACAGGGGAGTGAAGTATTACAGTAATAGACAGATGAGCGCATTGTTGGCCAGACTCAAACTAGATCCATTGCTGTTCATGTTGGTGCCTTTAAACCGCTGTTCTAAGTATTCGAGCATACAAAACAATGTTAGATATGATTATCTTTAGCATGATAAAAAACAGATACATAGACAAAGACCTCTAATGAATACATCCCATAAAAGCAGCAAAAATGCTTGATCAGTCAATTACAGTGCATTAAAAATAATGTTTAGAGGAAGTCTTTGATCTTAAATGCTTCATTCTTTCCATAGGGGAAAAGGCTTTTCAAGATCCTTAAAAAATGAGGAAGAATGAAATACATCTTGATGTCATAGAAGCATACTGTACATAAACAATTACTGATGAAGTGAAGTAAGAAAATGTAATCTTCAGCCTGTCTGTGGTGTAAAATATCAATAAACATTGCTGTGATGTGTTTTTCCTCAAAGGGACTGCAATCAAACCCTAATATCCAGAGCTGTTATGTTTGGATATGGCTTTGTGGATAATTATAATATTTTAATTTGCTTGACATTAGATCTACAGTCTACAATAAAAAACATGCAGTCAGTTGTAACTGAGGGACATGATATCAACTCCACAGAGAAGCTTCAAATGGGAGAAGCAATCTTTTCAGATTTCTCAGGTAGCTGCACATTTCCTATATATCGTCAAATTGTATATTACAAGCAATATCTTATGCTTGAGGGAAAACCTATAGCCTGTCACTACAAAATCCACTGTGTCTGAATCATTTCATCCTTTGAGCTGTGAAACAGTGTGAAATGCAGAGTCTGCAGCCAGCCGAATTAGGACATATGGAAATGAACATATCTCCGACGCAGCAATAAGCTCCATCTGTATCAGACAAAGATGTAGGCAAAGCACTCAAGGTTAATGCTCTTCATGTAAAGATAATGTTGTTCAGAAGACAATCAACACTTCTCATTGCGTTTAGAGCCAGCGACCAATAATATGACTTCCACTGATCCATAAATCATTACCAAGAAGCTTTTAACAGGTTCCAAGGACCATGGCTTACTTTTTAAATAAAATATAAACAAGGGAAAATATCAAACCCATTAATCTTTCATTAAGCTCGCCGGATAAAAAAGAATCGCTTAAAGTATCATTCGTTACCATCACTGCGAGTGCAAAAGCCCCCTGCCAACATCAAAGGCTTCTCAAAGAAACAGAGCGGGAGAGAGTCAGTTAGCTGAATTTGGCTGAGAACCAGCTTGTGGTTGGGTTTTAATTTCGACTGACTCATAATGGCACTGAGGAGGAAATGGGGACCCGATTTATAATGGTTTTTGTGGCATCAAGGCCTTTTGAGCAAACACTCACATAAACAATGTGCCGCCATTATTAAAAGAGAGGAGAGAATCAGACTGGATGTTGACAAAGGTTGAGAGCTCATCCTCATCTTGCACAAGTCTTTTGTGTAAAGATCAGAGGCTTTTCGTGGCCAAAGAATGGGGAGACTCCATTTCAAATACATATGCTACACACACACACACACACACACACTTGTACAGCAGGAGGAGTGGTTGGCATGTTTGTGGGAGCTGTGTAACAGTACCGATCCTGCTGTGCTGTTTGGGTGGGGCCTCTTGGCACTGCAACTATCTTACAATTCTTGAATGGAGGATCATGGAATCATTTTAAAAAATTTATACGCAACATGTGGGAACATGTTGGAACATGTGGGAGCATGCAACATGTTGTTTTTATTAAACCATTAATTGGTTTGTTGTGGTTCATGACACATTCAACATACATGCAGGCCTACTATTGAACTGGCAATTGAAAGAGAGATAGGCCGCTGTTTACTTGAAAGAAAAACAAACGATGCTTTCGCTGACATCCTGTCTTCTCTCCATCAGCTCTCTTGCTGTCATTTGAAAGCACTAAAACAGCCTGGCAGTGATGCCAAGTAGGTTAATAACATGCAGTGGATTAAGGTTTTAGTATAGCTCTGCGCTGCTGCTTCTGCTGCTGCTGCTATATGAAGAACTAATTTACCAGAGAATAAAATATCCCAACATATTTTCCTAACCTGCATCCCTGTGCTGAACACTGTCAAAATACAGTGACGCATTCATTCCTGCCTACAGTACACAAAGCAAGCGAAAAAGCCTTCGATTGACTTCAGAGGCCCACTATATTACATGAGTTAGTCATGGCTCATACTGAATTAAACATGGGAAGAAGAGTTTCTTTTTATCTACAGCCAAAGTGCTAAATCTGACCACTGCAACCGATACTCGCCCACTTCAAATCCTCCCTTTGATAGTGAAGGCGTAGGAGCTTCAAATGTATCAGTTTGTCCTCATTTTTTAATGGGTTTCAGTCGCAAACACCGGTTGATGTTTGCAGCCGAAAACAAAATTATACAAAAGCACTCTGCTAAGTCGTTTCTGCCGTGTTCCCCGCAGAACAAACATGTCATAGTTACGTTTTGGTTATTCTCTCATATCTGTGTTTATTCTTTGTTTCATGCACAGGTAGATTTAATCAGCCAACAGCAGGGTGACAGTTTCCCTCCAATTCATCTCTGATAGGTGCAATAATAATTACAGTGGACATGAAGAGACAGGCTCGCGTGGTCTCCCACTGTTCTTTGGAGTTGGATGATAGTTAGATAATGCTCTGTTCCGCTCAGAGATGTCACAGACGTGTGTTTTGGTTGTGCGAGACTCATCTTTGCTGGTGTGGAGTTGTGATATATTTGGACAAGCAGGGATGAAAGCCCAGGGTCCTGTGGCTAATGAGATACCGAGGCAGTGGGAATGATGGTTTTAATTACTGCCCAGGATTGGTCTAAAGGGGGCGATTGCTGAAGAGCATGCTGAGTGTCCTAGGTTGGGAGTTCAGCCCGATGCCAGTCATGCTGTGCCTGGCTGCCTTTGATGCTCACTCCCCTCTGCTTTATTCCCACATTGCGCTTATTAGATTCTTTGCTGCTGATGCTTCACTGCACCTTTGTTCAAACCGATGCTTCGGACAAAGAGAGGCATAACCACTGAGATTTCAACTTCAAACCCCCAGAAAGTTTCAGTGATGCAGAAGGCAACTTAATCTTTTTTTTTTTTTGGAAATTAAATCTGCAGCTCTCCCATTGTGTGGTGGCTCACTGGCACAGATGAGATGGATTGTGAGTTTGCTCGGAGGAGACGAGATATAATATTTATTGTTGAAGAGTCAAAAAATGCAGGAAATTAGAGTCCAAGGATTAGTGTTTGACCATGTATGTCAACTAAAAACGAGTGCTAAAAATAGGAATTGCCTCTGAGATGATGAAAGCTGAATTGGGGGGAAGATTCCTTCCTCGCTGTCGTCTCACATTTCAAATCTACAGTAGATTTCAGATGCAGGCTGTGAGTCCTACATCTCCTCGGCTGCTCCCAGCAGGAGGGTGTTGCTACGTGTCTGCTCTCTGTTCTCCTGCAGCCCAGCTGTGGACCAACCCTTGTTGACTTTTCAGAGATCACATGGCATCCTCACTGAGGCTGGCTCCAAGGGGGCTCTGCCTCTGCAGGACTCTGCTACGGTCAGCATGGGCCTCCTCCACTTTCTCCTGCTGCCTTTACCCCCCCCCCTTCTAAAAAAAAAAAGTCAGGTCAGCACTGGCTAATATTCAAATACACCAAACACACAACATTTTAAAAATGCATTTTAAAAATGCTTTCCTTTCTCGCCATGTTGCCATTACTTCCTCTAACTAGGAATCTGGCGCATTATTGACTCACTTTCTACCTTTATCTGTGTCTGTTAAATCAAGTCTTTTTCTACACAGAATTCTTGTATCTGTCCATTTGAATAATATTTAACCACCAAGGCCACCAGCCAAAGAGGGCTTTTGTTATCAAACGAACAGGAAACCGTAGTGGCTAAATAAATGGAGCCTTAATGGAATATGTCCTTGGCACTCATGCTAGCAGGAAGTGTGGATAAAGGGTTGAATCATTTATGAAAAAAGAGTTCTGTGTTTTGAAAGCCATGGTGATGATGCATGGGAATTTGGTTTTATATATAGTAATTGTGGCATAATGTGTGTGTGTGTGTGTGTGTGTGTGTGTGTGTGGTGGTGGTGGTGGTGGGGGGGGGGGGGGGGGGGGGGGGGGGCTTTTGAAAGATTATTTTCATAGCTGTCTGATTTACTAGAGAGTGTAGATGAAAGACATGGAAGAGAAAGAAGGGATTGATCACAAGTGTGATTTAAAGCCTTGACATCACAAGTATATAGTGTTCTCTGTTCCAGGCTTAGCTACCATTTAGGGTCACTGTGACTCTCAAGCTCTAGTCATCTATCTGCACTATGTTACCCCGAGTTTCAGTTTCACCACGAAAGACCTGGAGTCAATAGACCACACCCATTACTGTGAATAGTCATCAGTAAAACAACAAACATACAATCAATACCATAAGCTGAGGCAACATTACTTTACCACAGAGATAATTGAGTTCACAATAAATATTCTGTAACCAGGACTTAAAGGCATACTATACACGATATTCCTAAAAAAAAAAACAATGTATAGATTCATACAAAAATAATAAAGAATGCAAAGAATGCAACACACAAAATACATTGTTTATAAAATTTGAGTACTTTGAGTTTATAAAATATCAAATCATATACAACTAAATATGTTAGTTTTGTATACATATAATAGTTAAAAAATAATAATAACTCAAAATCTGATAAATAACTGTCAGTCTTTTCATGTTTACATTGGAGGTGATGTTGGTGGGTGATGAGACCATCAAAGTTCATTCTTGGAGCTTGGGAACAGAAGCTTGACAAAGACTCAACATCCACTTACTAGTTTTCAGTTGCATCCTGCATCTTCCTTCCCAGATGGAGTTTGCTCAGTTGTCATGGAAATTATTCAGTTTTTATCTGATGCCAAAATTGTTGGCAGCTAATGTCTAATTTTTCTAAATGCACAACATTATTGACTTAAAAAACGAAAAAGTAGCAAAGTGTTATTACCTAAAGTGAGTACATTTACTTTCAATAATGCTTTTATTCTAACCCTTGTCAACAGTCTGGTAGTGGAGGCTATGATGCTTATGATGGATGGTCATATTGACTCTATTTCTTTTTTTCCACAATCATTTTCAGACATTAAATACTGAGTTTAAAATGTAGTTAAATGTCCATCAGAGTTGTAATCCTGCAGAAAAATCTTTGTCTCTGAAGTCTGAAAGTCTGCTGCAATTTAAACTTTTCCCAGTCTTTGGGGTTTTTGTTCTTTACTTTGGCTGAAGTAAATGTAGATATAATAATAATACAGTTTATTAATCATTCATGGCAACTTTTTATATATAATGGTTTGTGGAAGAACACCATCTCTTAGGGTATTTTTCTTTCAGAATCAGAGACTTCTTCCGATGGAGAACCGCTACCGCAAATAAAACTCAGTGATTCTGACACCAGCTGTGCTTCATTGCTAACAAAGCCAGTAACTATTGTGGCATTTTCTGTCTTCACTGTAAATAGTGCACTAGATGGTTTTAGAGTCAACATACTGTATGCATGGTTTGCTTATTCTGCATGGGTTTAGAAACTCATGGTGCAAGTGTGTGTGTCTGTGTGTGTGTGATGCAGTGCCTGCATCATTTTAAGGGGGAGCACACTGATGCAGAGCAGATTAGGTTCCACGGCAGGCAAAAGAATAATCTAATTTTCCTAACCCGCTTACTGATATCATGGCACGGTAGATCCTTATTATTCAGAATCCCCTCTTGTTCTGGTTTTGCAATCAGCAGTTCAAGCTTAATGGGGCCACTGTGATTTATGTAGAACGAAAGCTTTGATCCTGTTTTCTTTTTATCATTTCAAAACAGGAAGTGATGTGGCATTGCTATGAATATCACGCAGAACACTACTGATACTGTGTATATAATTTTTTTTGATAAAGAAACATGCTCCTGACACAGACAGTGATGATGACACCACTGGTTGTGATGATAATAATGTAAATATGAAGGGTGTGCATTTTTGTAACAGTGCAGTCAGTTTGATACACTAACTGTGTTGCGTGTTTCCTTTCATCAGCTTTGGGCCTTACTACTATATCTCACAGAGCATGATTAGCGTAAGCGTGGAATCCACACCGCTGGGGGCTGCGGGGCAAGCTTGAAGCCTGAAGCGCATTCATCAACGTCCCTGGCAGGGTGCACCTTTCTCAGCCTCATACAGCTCAGCTTGCAGCCCTTTCCCTGGCCATGTTTCCTTCTTTCTCTTTCATTTCACTCTTTTTCAGTGGCCTTTGTTGTTTTTTAAGAGATAGCGTGGGTTTTTGTAAAATACGTTTCTTTCTTCTTTTTTTTTATCAAACAGCTTTTACAGCTCTGGACTATTTGAGTCAGGTGCATATTGTTCAACTGTTTGACAATATATATTATGATGTTTTTGAAATGTTAAATTCCATCTGTAACTGTCCAGATGCTCATGTTTGTGTCTTATGGTGTAACTTTCCCTTTTTACCCACAATCAGGAACTGATGACACTGATGTCCCTGCCTCTCTTCATCTCCCCTCAGTCTTCTTCCAGCAGGTAAACAGTGACTGAAGCAGGTCCTCCCAGACTGGTCCCTCAGGTCTGAATCTGTAATCACTCTTAGATCTCAGACATGAAAGACTTGCGTACATCTTCCTCAAAATGCCCTCTGAGGTGCCAAGTTCTGTTTCAAATGGTAGGATGCGGAGAGGATAGGAAAAGTTTGAGAAGAAATAATAGCTTGTGATCAGCTGTGTCTTAAAAAGGATTCTTACGAGAGATTTTTGAATTTGTGAAAGCATCCTTAACTCTTACACTTTTGAATCATTAATTTTTAATCACAGTCATAAGAGACACTTGATAAGAAAGTAAGTAATCAACCACAGACAGAAGGCCTTTGTGGAGCCATTCTTATCACTGTAGACATCAGTATCAAAGGGCAATGAGTAACAGCAGCATTAACCCATATCATTTACATTTCTTAATGAAAAATCATAGTTATTCTTTACTGCTATTCATACCATTGGCCTGTATCCATTTAGGCAATTATTTAGAGGCCTGCAGCCCCCCTTCAGTCTCATTTCCTCAGTATTTCTACAATAGAAGAAAATAAGCATCAATAAATACCGTTTTGAAAATACTTTTTATGTTGTCTTATGCTCACAAATTGAAAGTCATTGCCACCTTTCACTTTACCTCTACATTACTAATTAGAATCAATAGCATGAAGTTCAAATGACATTTTGGGAAATTTTGTCAATTTCAACACAAGCTGATGTCGGTTTTAGTAACCCAGACAGCTCCAGTCTGGATTTACAGGACAGGCTTTGCTGTCATCTAGTGGCCACAATTGATATTGCACAGTTTAAAAATGCACACACAACAATACCTGGTTCAGCAGATCACTGCGCCCAAAAAAGTAGTTCTTAGACTTTTCTAATTACTTTGTTTTTCCACCACCCTTCACTAACATCGTCATTAGTTGAATTCTGAACAACTGCACATGTAGTAGATAATAATGTCTTATGTAAGCCAATGAAGTGTTTGATGACAGTTTTAAAATAATTACAAGCGTAATAATTTTCTCAGTGAAGAGGCCTATATGTAAATTGCCGCATTTTTGTCGTACTTTTCATCGCGGATGCACCTGCGAGAAACTTTTTTCGTCCTGTAGAAAATCTTCTTCAAAAGTGAGTATGCCTGTTAAAATGTAAACATCATATATGGCATTGTCAATTTATTTCAGGATTAATCTTGAATTCTTCAGATTCAAGTAGATGTAATCGAAATAACACCACTTTTCAGCCAGCCAGTTGGGTCGTATCTCGGTTAATTAACGTTAATTAGCTAAACTAACGTTAGCTGGTACTCTACTAATATGAGAACACCGTAACGTGATTTTAGTGTGATAGTTTTATGCATCATTGTGTTATGTCTGGCTAAAGATTTTTTTTAAATTTGGCATCAACTTTTGATGGCATGCTATCATTAATGTTAGCTAACGTTAGCATGTTAGCAGGCGCCATCATGTCTGACGTTAACTTCAGTTACAAGACTTAAAGCTCTCTATTTACGACTTCACAAGTTATTGTGTGAGTGTAACAGGCACCAAGTTATTTTAATAGCTTAAGTCTATGTTGGTAGAAAATTTAACGTCAGACAATCCCATTAAATAAATTGTTGTTTAAATAGTTGTTTTTTGGATTCATATATGTTGTTCTTGGTTTTATTTTTTTCTATCTTTTAAATCCCGTTTGTTAAATTTCATATGTAAGTACATAGCTCCTATCTTTGTATAAATTATAGAATATGCTTTTAAAACAGGTGCACCGTTTGAGTCCGCCTGAAAATGACTGGTCGGGCACGAGCAAGATCACGAGGCAGAGCACGCGGTCAAGAGACTGCAGCACCTGGAGCGGTAAGAGAAGTGTGGTCATTGTCTGTCCACCGTTGCCTGTTTTAATATCCCAAGCAATATTTAATTCAGTAATCCGGTTCGCCATTATTAAAAAGTGGTCGATGAATTAAAAAAAAATTGACATACTTGAACCGCTTGTTGTTTTTCAGGGGATATTTTGGTTTCTCAGGTTTTGTAACATGTCTTTGAGATTTCCTTCACCATCTAATTCTAAAGTGGTGATGTAATTTCGTTTGTGGTGCTCAGCCATCAAAATACATTAAAAAGACAGACTGTGTTCCTGCCATAGACTGTATGAAAATATGGACGTACTTACCGTGACGTCACCCAATGGTTTCTGAAGAGCGGTTTTGAAGCATGGATGTATAAAGATAACTGGATACAGGAACAGCGCCAGGCTTTGAAGCCCATTTGACATAGCGGCTAAACCGTGTAATTACAACGTCATGTGATGCACACTTGCCCAAAAAGACTTTTTCCCATAGACTTACATTGTGAAAGAGACATCTGTAAATCAGCGGATAAATCCGATCATATTTCAAAAGTCTAGAAGAGCCGCATGATTGAATTATTTTATCCCCATTCAAGTTAGCCGGAGGGCTAAACCGGAAGTGGCTGACTCGGCCAGCAAAAGTCACTAGTGCACATGCTCTATGGGCCGCACAATGCGAAGATCCAGATACTTCTCAGACCGGGAAGTCGATTTTTTTTGGCTTCATGCGCCACTGAGCAACTTTCATAAGAATGAACAGGTCCTCGCCTCCGACGCTGTATCCAGTTCTCTTTATACATCCATGTTTTGAAGCTCAAAGTGAGCTGCTCCCACCATCGCCATCTTGGCAGTACAAGACTCTGCCTAACTCCCAGCCAATCAAAAATGGGCAAAGCATTTTAACATGGGGGTCTATGGGGATTGACTTGCTTTTGGAGCCAGCCTCAAGTGGCCATTCAAGGAACGTTTTTGGCACTTCCGCATTGGCTTCATTTTTCAGCCCCGGAGGTTGCTACTTGGTTCCTGCTCCCGAGGGAAGTTGATCTTTCAGTTAACTTCAGTTATTTATTTACTTTTTATTGAAGAAATAGTTCCTATGAAAACTGTTAGGAGAGTTTCTGTATGACTCAGCTTTCTAAAGGTTGAATGACACAATGCCTGTTAA
Organism: Thunnus maccoyii; assembly: GCF_910596095.1. Classification (NCBI taxonomy): domain Eukaryota; kingdom Metazoa; phylum Chordata; class Actinopteri; order Scombriformes; family Scombridae; genus Thunnus; species Thunnus maccoyii. The sequence goes on from NC_056541.1 coordinate 26,415,008, forward strand.
CAATTTTTATTGTGAAATCTTACCCCCTAAAGATTTAGTATTCATAAATTCTCATAATGCTTATTGTTGCATGATGCTATCCAGATGTAATATGTATTAGATGAGCTGGCAGTGCCTGCTACTAGCTTTTCTTTGAACATGCAATCCAGCTATCTTAAATAACAGGTTTACGTATTTTTCCAGGTCCATCTTAAAACAGTAGAGACATGCCCATATCTACTTAGACATTGTTATAAGTTTCTACCAAAGTATTTCTTTAGTATATGATTCCTGTCTTTGTGCTTCTGTGGGCAGTATTTTCTTGCTGAGCCACTATGGAGAGATAGTAACACCAAGCAGGAATTTGCTTGTAAAAAAATAGGTATGAAAGATCTCAACTTGTTTTGTTTTGTAAGACTACTGAAGCTTCATATTAGCTTCAGCTGGACTTACGGAGTCATTTGTGCATGATTTGAATGTTACTGCCAGTATGGACTGAAGAAACCATTTCAGTGACCAATAACTCTTTCAATGTACATATGGGCTTGTAAGTATTGCATTAAGACCTGGAGGGAAAAAAAGTGAACCTATCCTTTAATCCATATATGCCATCATTCTGCTCTGAGAAGTAACAGCCGAAATACACCAGGCATGGGGGCTGTGTGACACATCTGCTGCAGCAGAGTGTTTCCATTATAATTAAACCAAGCTGCTACACTGACCACAGAAACATCGTGCTGTTAATCTCTTATTTTTACATAGCTGGTCTTCTCTCTCTCTCTCTCTTTCTCTCTCTCTTTTTAAAGTACAATCTGATTGTACCCGAATGATTAAAATAAATCCCCTATTGTAGCAGAGGTTGTGTGATGCAGCAGTGCAACCTATTAGGTTTTTTTTTTACATTGTACATTAAAATAAATCAATCAAATCAATGTGTAGCCATGATCCTGTAGTTAAAATGATCTAGTTAATTAATTCAGTACCAGTTAATATAGCCTACACTTCCGAACCCTGCACAACTGCATTATCACTTTGCAAAATTCAATATGCACACAGTGAAGCTGATCATCTATGTGGAAAAATACTGGCAATGTAGCCAGCAGGAGGGATGCAAATGTGTTGGGAGTGGGAGAAATCTTCTTTGTATCCTTCGGCGTAATAAAAAGAGGGCAACCGCCTTCCTTCTATTTATAGTGGGAGCTGGTGAACAAAAATGGTGAAAATAACATAAGTAAACTATAAAGTACTCTGTCTTTTGCAGCCTCAAACTTCACAATGCTCAGTCAACTTTTTAAGTAACCTTAATAGGCAATATGTCACGCACATAAGAAAATAAATGTACATTATAAATGTAGACAGGTCTTATTTTTGTAATAGTTTAAGTGACATACTTTAACTTGCCCATTTTTCGAAGTATCCTACAGAAAACACGGCTGACACGCTATGAAGACGGAGTCTGTGCAGCAGGTAAAACAACCCTGCTCCACCCTGCCTGCGTGACGCGTTGCGTTCATGCCTGGTGTATTTTGACTGTAAGGAGGCTTGAGTGACGAAGCATTAGCAGAGACACACACCCCCTTTATCTGCTAGTGATTTGTTGGGGCAAAATGTAAATAGGCAGTTGAGCTCTGTCTGAAGAGTGTCTGGATAAAACATTAAAAATTATTGTTGTGATACAGAAAATGAAATGGGTTACTTAAATTGACTTTCTTTCCATGAAGAGAATAGACTTTTTCCTCCAACCTAAAACTTGATTTCTCTTTTTTTATTCTTGTAGAGCCAGGCTCGAGAGCCAGCACCAGCCCCACCCACAGAGGGAGAGCTGGTTGGTAGAGGGAGGCAGAAAGGGGCTCCAGGACCTTTTTCTGCAGAAGGTACATTCTGACAGTTTTATGTTTGTTCTTAAAGGAAATTGATTTTCTTATGGCAAATGATTGTGGCTATGTCTTGCTTTTGAAAGTCTGTGTGGAAATGCAATTAAATATTTTCTGTACAACAGTACAGTTGACCATTACAAGGACTGCAGTGCAGAGGGATTGGAAATTAAAATTTGGGATTTAAAAAAAAACACAACACTGCACCCTCAACTGTGGGATGATGGGTTGATTTCACATGCCTGTTGTACCTTCTTAATCACTGTCCTATAATATATTGCAATTTCAAATTTGAGTTTTTGCATTGAAATGTAAGCAAAGTGGTTCTGACTGTTAAGTTTTATTGTTACTTTAGCTGTTCTACAGATATCAGCTGGATTCCAACAGGTGAAACTGGGAGAAAGAGGTGGACGTCGTCGGGATTTTCATGATGCAGGGGTTAACACCAGGCAGGCTATGGAGCACGTCAAAGAATCAAAGTCTGGTCTGTCAACATTTTTAAGAATTCATGTATACCAACACATTCAGCCACTGCATATTTCATCATTGATGGAGAGGTTTATAAATGACACTTTGAAATTGTTTCCGCACTTTTTCAGGAACTACTGGTTCTGCCATTCAGTTGTCAGCCAACTTCTTTCGCATCCTGTCCCGTCCTCAGTGGGTTCTGTATCAGTACCATGTGGACTTTAAACCCCCAATGGAGTCTCGCCGCCTGAGATCTGCTCTCCTCTTCCAGCACGAGGAAGCCCTTGGCTCAGCGCGGAGCTTTGATGGAGCTCTGCTGTTTCTGCCTCACAGATTGCACAGCAAGGTACACTTGGTTGGTACATTTTTGAATTTTGTTCTGCAGACATGTTTTCATGTCTTGTGCTGAAATATCTGCCCTTGTGTTTAGGAGACTGTGCTACACAGCGAGACAAGAAACGGAGAGAAGGTTCAGATCACGGTCACCCTGACAAATGAACTGCCACCTACATCACCAGTATGCATCCAGTTTTACAACATCATATTCAGACGGTAAGTTTTCCACTTGTCAGGTGTTAAAACAATAAGTTGTTGTTTGTTTATTTTTGTTTTTTTCTCTCCTCTTCGTTTCTCCAGCATCTTGAGAATTCTCAACATGCAGCAGATTGGACGCAACTACTACAGCCCCAACGATCCACTCAACATCCCACAGCACAGGTATATTGACTCGCCTCACTATTGTTGCCTTTTATAAAGATGAATAACAGCTCTCTCGCGTATGAAGTATATTTTGGGATTTAAAAAATGTTATCTTCCACCAGCGCCCAAAAGAAACCTTGGCTTCTCAAATCGGTAAACTAATGGCAGGGTTTTAAATTGATAAGGAAAAACGACACATTTTCAAGGACACATGCTTCACACTATTCTAAGTGCATACTCTACGTTGGAGTAATTGACTACATAGAATGAACACAGTTGGGTCACTCTCCTTCAACTTGAGCCTTTTTAAAAGTTTCTCCTCAGTCACTTACAGTGTGATTGTTCAAAGCATGCCTTCACAGTAAATCCAAGGCCTTTAAAAATATGATTTTTAAGATTTTATTTTAAAAACTAGGAAGCTGTATGTGCTCTTAAAATAAAACTTTTAATATACTTGCTTAACTCCTACTTCCGTAAATGTATAAAATGTAAGAAAAGCAATATAAAATCTGATGGCTTGCTACCTACCCTCTTAGTAGTAGAAAATGAGATGTTAATCACTGTCCAGTGGGTTTTCTGTTCTTGAAAATAATGATGCTGGTGTTAAAAGGGTAAAGTGATGATTTTAAACCCAGTGAGAAGCTTCAGCAGAGTTGTGGTAGCACAGGTGTGTGAAGCTGTGTTGATGGATGATCTTAAATGATGGAAACCAACTTTTTATCAGATGAGAGATGAAAAACGGGGAGCCTGTCCTTCTAAATATTTTATCCCAGACTGACCATCTGGCCAGGCTACACCACTACCATCTTGCAGTATGAGTCGTCCATCATGCTCTGTACAGACGTGAGCCACAAGGTGCTGCGTAGTGAGACGGTCCTTGACTTTATGGCCAATCTGAGGCACCAGTGTGGAAATCAGCGCTTCCCAGAGATCTGTGCTAAGGAGCTTATTGGACTCATAGTCCTCACTAAGTAAGATCCACATTTCACAGTTTTGAATTAATATGCAGAGGTCTTGAATCAGTATAATGCCTGGCTTGGAAGTGATGCTTTGTCAGCCCAACATACCCTAATTTAATACCTGTGTCTTCTACTCCTCTCTCTGCTTCTCACATTCTCAGGTACAACAACAAAACCTACAGGATTGATGACATTGCATGGGATCACACTCCCAACAACACATTTAAGAGGGGAGACACCGACATCTCCTTCAAGAACTACTACAAGACTGTAGGTGTCATGCACACTAGTACTGGTGTAACTGGGACAATATTTGGTGTAAACATTCTTGCCTCAACAGATGCATACTGACACTCCTGACGCACAAATATAATGAATAACTGTTACGCTTTGTGTTCTCAGCAATACGGCCTGGACATCACTGACGGGAACCAGGTGCTTCTCATCAGCCATGTGAAGAAGCTCGGTCCTGCTGGAGGTCCTCCCCCCGGCCCGGCCATGCTCATCCCAGAGCTGTGCTACCTCACAGGTTACCTGCAGTTTGTGACTCTAAAAGCCACATTTATGTCAACATTCAAAACACGCATTGGTTCACACATAGCATGTTTGTGTTTTAAATGTTATAGGTTATTAACAGGTATTATAACTCGCTGACTGAAAGAATCAAAATGACAGACACTGAAATCCCATGTGTGGTTACTGGTGACTGGTCTGTTTTTTTAAAGTGTTGTCCATGGTAAACTACAACTATACGTTGAAATTCGTCATAAGTTTAAATGACAACTTTGATGTGGTCGACAGGCTTGACCGATAAGATGCGAGCAGACTTCAACATCATGAAGGACTTGAGCACCCACACCAGACTGACCCCAGAGCAGAGGGAGGGACGCCTCAACAGATTTGTCACTAATATACAAAAGTAGGTGACAATCAATGCGTCTCTGACTCGTGTTTTTACCTGCGCACTCCTGACCAAAACATTCAAAAGCATCAGAAATGCTGCAAGCGCTGGTAGCACAGCTGATATCGTGTGGCTTTGAAAATCCTAATTACTTAACCTCCTGTTTAGCAGTTAAAAGGTTTTATGTTAACATTGACGTAACGATTCATTTCATTTTCCTGGTTATTTAAATACAGGTAATGTATGTAAGGGTTAACTGAAATGTCTGCAGCAATCATGAAGGTTTGGGCTCTTAACTGTGACCCTATTTGTACTCATCTCAGCAGCTTGTGTAATTAGTCTGTTTATATGCATAGAAGTTAAAACTGCAGGTTTAACAGGCAGCATAATCCAAGGCTTTGATTTTTAAATCCTGAGAAATTATTTCATAGGAATACTGATGCACAGGCAGAGTTGGACAAGTGGGGACTCAACTTTGATAAGCAACTCCTAAACCTGACTGGCAGAGTCCTCCCAGGGGAGAGGATTTTCCAGGGATCAAGATCGGTATAATACGCTTGTGGTTGCATTTATGTATTTTCACATTAATGTAATTTTATTTATATGATCTTAATTGAGCTATTAACATAATTTGTGTCACCTAGTACGAATACAACCCCTGGCAAGCCGACTGGTCGAAAGAGATGCGCGGGTTGCCTCTGATCAACTCTCCTCCACTGAATAACTGGCTCCTTTTTCACACCCGGCGTAACGGCAACGAAGCCCAGTCCCTCCTGCAAACCCTCAACAAAGTCTCGGGTCCGCTCGGCATCCGCATACAAAGAGCCATGATGTGAGTGCAAGCATCCGAACAATATATCCTACAGTCCAAAAACAGGGTTTCTGTGACACCTTGTGATAAGAGAAAACTATTGCAGTCACACTGATGCCTGAAATTCTTAAATTTTGAGCATTTATCAGCATCATAGAAAATTTGTGAGCATGATGGTTATCACTAAAGTAATATGTGGGTATAGCAGAGTGTAGAACGCAGTTAAATATAACCTTGCAACACTTGGACAGCTTTTAAACGTTATTTAGAATAAAAGGCATTCAAATTTTCATTTTGAATTTGCTCTGGTCAAAGATATTTTTAGGATTTTGTTGACATTATAGTCAGTTAATTGTTTCCAAAGTAAATTAGTTTTATTGATTTTCATGTCATGTAACTATTGTGAGTTGTCTTTTGATCAGGATTGTGTATGACGATCACCAAGAGTCTCTCCTCAGAGCCCTGCAGCACAACGTTGGACCCCAAACACAGATGGTTGGTGACTAAATGTATATTAGATAAACACAGAGGAGCAGGTCACAGTCACAAGATTGACTTTTGTGTTTTTATTTAGTCAGTGCTGTGACATTTGTTGTGGGCCACGCAGCAGATTTACAACAAGAATAATGTAGTCACAAGTAAAATCTAGCAGCATTTAGTTGTATATCGTCATGCTGCTGTTTGTGTGTTAGGTGGTGGTGGTCCTCCCCAGCAACAGGAAGGACAAGTATGACAGCGTTAAGAAGTATCTTTGTGTGGACTGCCCCACTCCCAGCCAGTGTGTGGTGTCCCGCACCCTCAGCCGACCTCAGGCACTCATGACTGTCGCTACCAAGATCGCTCTGCAGATGGCTTGCAAGATGGGAGGAGAGCTGTGGAGCGTGGAAATCCCTGCAAGTCACTCGCACACTAATGAATTTCACATTGAAGTTAAAAGTTGAGGTGTATTATGGGAAAATCGTTCTGGGGTGGAGTAAACTGTCAGATGTTTCAGAGAAGATAAAAGCATGAACCTGTTACTGTGTAATGTTTCACAAATATTTGTCATGATTTTACATTTAAGCAAGACACTAAACAGGATGTCACAAGTCAGTGAATCAGTGTTGGGGTCTGAATCATGTTTATTTGCTAGATACAGGGTTGGTTGCTTGAAGATGGACTTTGAGTACGGCTCAGTTTCTGACAAATAGAATTCAAAAATCCATATGTCCCTAAAGTGGCAAGGAATTCTTTTTAAGCTTCACTTTTTGTTTGTGGAGCTTTATTGTATGTGAACGTATTGTTGATATAAATCATACTGTTTGTCTGTCATAGCTTATAAACCTGGATGTACCCAAAAGGTTCCTACAGAGGCCAGTATGAGTGAATATATTTCAGGAACTTCTTGAATTGAATGTCTGATGCTGAAGTAGGAGAAAGTCATGGGCGGTATCTTTTTTTTTTTTTCCTTTATACCTTATACCTTCACAGAATTTTATCAGGTTGGGATAAAACCAAAAAAAAAGTCTACAAATGGGAAGTGCTGATGAATGTTGTTTGTGACAAAACTGGAAAACACTGTATTGATAACTTTTCACACCTCTGTGTGCAGCTCAAACAGCTGATGATTGTGGGCATCGACTGCTACCATGACACCACCGCTGGAAAGAGGTCCATCGGTGCACTAGTGGCCAGCCTCAACCAGAGCATGAGCAGGTCAGTATGTACAACAGAGGCAGCGACCGTGTGTGATGAAGGGCTGAGTGTTGGCACAATTTCTCTCTACACATCAGTCTACAGTCTGAATGAAGTTGTACTCGACATCTAAACGTCTGCACTATAGAAGTTGTTTAGCACAACCAGCAAGTTGTAAATGTCACTTGTGTGATATTTCAATTTTATTTATTTTCTCAAGGTGGTTCTCAAAGTGTGTGCTGCAGCACAAAGGTCAGGAAATCATGGATGGACTGAAGATGGCCTTGAGTGGCAAGTTTGAGTTTGTTTGTTTTTTTTTAAAGACTTTATTACATTTTTTTTTAACTAAATGTTCTTAGATTGTGTATCAACAATCAGCAAATGTCATAACCTCTGTATTTGTTTTACAGGTGCACTCAAAGACTACCTGAAGTTCAACAACTGCCTTCCTTCACGCATCATTGTGTACAGAGATGGAGTGGGAGACGGCCAGCTGCACAGCGTGGTCAACTATGAGGTTTCTCAGATTATGGACTCCATCAAGTCTATGGGCCATGACTACATGTGAGTTTTTCATGTCCAAACTTTTAACCTCTGAAAGCCTTTTTAAGCTGCTGTATGTAGAAACAGGCAGTTAAATCTCCAACAAGTCACATGTATTTTAACACCTCCATGTCCTTTGATTGGTGAATTGAATGATGAGATAACACATGTCTGATTGGCTCTTGTAGTTGCTGTGTGGCGGAGTCGCCACACCAAAAGAACTGAAAGTGCGAGAGTTACACATTTCCAGTTTTTGATAAGCCTCCCCCTCTGTTCAGGCCTAAACTGAGTGTGGTGGTGGTGAAGAAGCGCATCAGCAGCAGGTTCTTCGCCCACATCAACGGAAAGGTGTCCAACCCTCCACCAGGAACCATCGTCGACTCGGAGGTCACCCGCCCAGAGTGGTACGCTTTGCTCGCTGTTCCTGCATCTTTTTATTTATCGGTTCCAAAGTAAATAACTTGCAACGTTCATTTGCCAGGTACGACTTCTACATCGTGAGCCAGGCTGTCCGCAGTGGAAGCGTCTCCCCGACCCACTACAACGTTGTGTACGACACCAGTGGACTGAAGCCTGATCATATGCAGCGGCTCACCTACAAGCTGTGCCACATGTACTACAACTGGCAGGTAGGCTGTTTGTTTCGTTCTGATCATCATAAGGTTTCTCCACAGGTCTGTTAGTCTGAATATATGTAAATCTTGGAATTGACATCTGGTATTACATGAGGTGTTATTAAATCTGATATTTAAGAATATAGTAATGACTTGAAGTAGCTCTAGCATGTTAAAGGCTTAAATATAGTATTGATGTGTATAAAATTAATAACAATTTGAGTTGTATAAGAACCCTGGACTTACTCTAGTCTATTTTCCTCATTTTTGCATTTTTAGGGGATCATCCGAGTGCCTGCTCCCTGCCAGTATGCCCACAAGTTGGCCTTCCTTGTGGGTCAAAGCATCCACAGGGAGCCCAGTGTGCAACTGGATGACTTCCTCTTCTACCTATGAAGAGAGAGATGAGCAATTTGTTGGGCTCTGACTCTTAAGGCGGGCTTGTAAAGAACTGTATGTATGTAAAACTTTGTTATACAGGTTATCTTCAGTTTAGATTATTGGAAGTTGTTTTGACAATTTCTCAAGTTTTTTTTAAAATTATTCTAGCATCTGGTTGAGTCAGTGAGCCCTGTGTATTAAGTTACGCAGTTTAAGATGTTCTAAATGGTATGTTATACATTTTGAGTCCAATGCAAGGACAAAGCCACATTTTTGAAGTCAAATGCTAGCACATATGCTAACACGATCAGTATGCACACTGTTGGAATAGACTTGAGATTTGTAATGTCAAGTGCGTGAAGATGTTCAGAAGTAATTGATCTGAGAGGAAGTCCACGTTCCTGAAAAGAGCATTACTTCAAAGAATACAAGCACTTATTGTATTGTCACATATATCTTGATTACCAATGTTGATGTTGGGTTTTGCCTTTTTTGAGTAAGAAAACATTTTTTTCATAAGGGAACCTAGAATCTTTGTTTACTTGTTTTTATTATACCAGTGAGCCTCCTGGTGATTTGTAGACGATTTATAGCAGTGGTTGTCCTCTATAGGGGGAGTAATAACTTGCTGATATATTAGGTTTTTGTTAGTAAAAAGGCTCATAAGAATCCAACATCTAGGTCCTAAAACTGTTGTTACTGTGTTGCAAATGATTATATTAAACAATTTCTTTGTGTCGTATCATATTTTCTGGCTTTTTCTTAGTCAATCAGACATGCGAATGTTACAAAATATCAAATTTATTTAGTTTTTTTCTTTTTTAGAAAAGATTGCACATGCACACCCACACAATAATTTGTAACCATCAATATAGGCTGATAATTCTTATCATAAAGCTAGCACACAATTGCAGATTTTTAAACAATATGGTCTTCAAGACACCATGGGAAAAGCTTGCACTGTTTGATTATAAAGTTAAATGTACAAAAAAGGCAGTTTGAAAATCAAGTATAAACATTTAAAAACAATTTTACAAATGGACAAAGTACAAAAAGAGCAACAGTCACTCAAAATGAATAGAAGCAATGTCTGAGGATATGATCTATAAATAGGAAAAGATGTACATCAGTTTACCGCAGGTTAACGTGGCTGTTCAGCCACAAATTGTACAGAAAGTATTACAGAATGTTTTGCATACATTCTTTTTTGGCAGTTTCAGTTTAACTCGTGTGTTGTGTGTAGAAAAAATAGGCTAGATTTTTAAAATACATGAGAATGAAATGAGGGGGGGGGAAACAGAACGGTGTGAGACGATAAAGGTGGACTGTTTCATTTCACGCACAAAGACGGACATCTGCACAATCCTTTTGGGCAGCTTTGAAAATACATTGGCTTTCAATTCATCATACATTCACTACTCTACATTTAAGGTGTAGATATATATTGATATACAGTACTTGTATCCTGCACCAACATAACTCGGGACACTCAACAGGCATCAATGACAGATTGGCTTGAATAAACATTTCAGATTGAGTAGATTTGGGGTTAGTAGGGGGGCAGCGTAGAGGTAGCCTTGTGTCTGATCGTTAACTACTGTGGAAAAAGTCAAACCTTTTAGTCTTCCTGTGAAGCCCAAAAGTGTTGCTTGTGAATCAAATGAGCTAACAGGACTTAATTTACTGATGCTATGTCACACAAATTAATTAGCGTCCATCTGTTTCTCTGTGTAGTACCTTCAACATTGTTTCCTTTGTAGAGTAGTCATCGTTTTGAATCAAATGTGCATCAGTGTGGCAAAAACAGTGAACTCAAATAAAGTGCCTATATTTTCTCAGTCGCCCCAAAAATTGCTATGCAGGGAGGATTTTTACCTTTTTTTTCATAAACTATTTGTTATTTTGGATGATGGACATTGTCACCACAGGAGTCTTGGAGGTTTATATGTAAGCTCTGGTCCTATGTAAAACACGACAGTCACACGATACCCTGCACATCACAAGTCAGGATTAACACCTGCAAACAGATCTTGTTTTTTATGAAGTAACAACAGAAATGAATAGTCGGCATGGGACTGCACGCTCTACTGGACAAAGTACTAACCATTGTGCGATTATAAGGCAAATACATGGAGGTTGGATCTACGAGGCATTTCCATTCAGCTGGACAGAACAGGCTGATTTCACTGCAGAGACCCTGTAGTAAGTACAGTATGTGCTTGTTTTGGAGGTGTTGGACATGTTTGTTTGGGGCGGGGGTAGGGGGGGGGACACTCGCCTCTATCGCAGTTGATGAAATAGGGCAGAAGAATAGCAATTAATTCTGCTGATTTGTCACAGTATTACCGCACAGCACATCAGCCACGCCGGTATTTATTAAAGTACTGCATGCTCCAGGTTCTACACTGAGCCAGTCGCACTCCATGCACTCTCGGGGCGGGGTCAGGAGGGAATGTGCTGAAGTAAAGCATGCAAACCTCATACCATTTATGTGACTGGCTGTTATGAACGAGCTCAAGTTGAGGCCATCCAAGTCTTTTTTTTTTTTCTTTTTTCTTTTCTTTTTTCCCCCCTCGGATTCAAAATGGACTCAAAGGTTTAACTGAGCCCTCAGTGCGTGAATGACATTCTGATTTCTGTATGCAGAGACACTGGTCAGACTCTGAGGCATGATGTGGTGTACTAAGTGCCATCAGACTGACCCTGGGCCCCGTCTCTGTCTACAGCAAAACTCCCATCATCTAGAGACTTGGAGGTAAAGATCCTCAGTACTACATCGGCCGACACCATGAGGTCTCGGGATCATAATATGAAATGTATTATTGAAAATATGTAGTTGATATGATTAAATAAATACAAATATTCTAGTATACAACAGATGTACAAGAATAAAGCATTTGCTAAGCTCACAAATGCCACCTGTCCACTGTATTCTTTTTTTTTTTTTCTTTTTTTTAAACACTACAAGGAAGCGGATGACACTCTCCAAGTATGTCGAGAAATTATTTTACAGCGCCAAGTCTTTGCAAAAGTTTCTTCCCTTTGGAGAGCAGTCCCTTTTTCTTTTTGGAGGAGTACATGTCCAGTGGGGCCCTGATGGGACTGCCGGGCCCCACGGTGGCAGGGCCAGAGCCAGGGATGTGTGGACGCACTGTGGGAGAGGCTGCTCTTCTGGGCGGACCCGATTTTTCCAATGGAACCTAATGGGAGACCCGTAAGGGACAGTTGAGGGTGTTAAAAAGCCAGCCAGCCGCCTGTCACACCTCAGTCACTACTCCCCCTTTTTTTTTTTCTTTCTCTTAAGTCCTTTCTGTCTCAGCAGGGCCACCATAGCTCTGAAGTCTACCTCCCTGGATGTTGTCCTGTGCACTCAGGTAATACATAACCCCCCCCCCCCTCCCCCTCCCCTCTCCCCCTCTGGCAGGTAGAAACAGCGTTTTATATGAAAGCTGCTATGAATAAGCTAACAACACAGAATTTAAGCATGATTCACTCAAACATCAACTAACTTCCACATCAATGTAAGATGACAACATTTCCCAACAATGACTATCAAAGGCAGGGCAGTTCCTCTCACATAAACAGATACATTTGCATTTTGGGGACAAGTGGGACATATTTATATCACATTCACTTTCCTTCCTGTTATATATATATATATATATAGATATTTACTGATACAACTGGGTTACAGAGAAACTACTAGTCACTATTCCTTTTCTGTAATCATGAGCTAAAAGGCTCTTTAAAATTGCACTTTTGGGAAGACAGATGGTTAAAGATTCCATTTATGAGGCTGTATTTCTATATACAGTATGTGTGATTATAATCTATACGCCAGAACATGTAACATATCAAAAATCTTTCTGGTATTTTATTATGCTGAGTTTAAAGCGAGACTACGGTATGTAGCGTCTGAGAGAAGAAATAAAACATTCCTCTGTTCACAAGCTGAATTAATAAGAAACAAAACACACTGTTGCTCAATTCAATACACCAGAGGGTTTTGCTGCTACAGCCTTTCTTGGACTGGTATGGACAGTAGCTTGTGGTGGCTAATGTTAGAAAACTTTAGGTAAATATTGCTGTATGCGGGACATTACTGAGTCAGTTCACTGACTCGTCTCAACTTGTCCTACTGTTACAGTAGCTTATTATATAGCCATTATAACCACAATGTCCACAGTTCAGCAAAAACATTACCTAGTCTCACTTTAAATCAGTAACTCTTAGTTGGCAATTTTGTTGACCTTGCTTCACAAAATTGGTGCTGATTTGAACTGATTTTTGTCATTTCACGATCCTCAAAATGAGGAAAAACGTATTTTCTTACAGTTTCACAGTATTCCTTACATACAGAGAAAAAGTGTATCAGACAGAAACATTAACAAGGGTCCTAAATTTGGCTGGAGCAAAAAAAGCCAACTGACGTTAGAAATACTAAACCAAATGAACAAAATGTTGACACTTTTCTTTGGGTTTTTGCATAGAATTGGGAGGTTTTCTGTAATTCTTTACAGGATGCAGCATGTCATACTGCACTGAAAGTAGTCTAAATGTTAGCAGTGCTGTTTTTAATAATAGAGGGTAATTGTGCAACACTGGCCTTTTAGCTTACCATGAGTTACAGCAGGAGACTTATTTCAGGAGACGGACATTGTCATGTACAACACTCAGAGAAACAACTGAAGATACCATACTTTCTTGTCTAATGCATTGGCTGGGGTTACTGTCTCCTATCAACAAACAGCACTGAGTGTTTTGGTGAAACAAAGATTCCTAAAAACTACCTACAGGTATAGCAGCACTAAAGGAATGTCATATAAAGTATACATGTTGCATACCAGAAACTAAGGGTACCCATGTCATCTGCATTAGACGAGGGGAGCGTAATCTTGGTATCCTCAGTTGCTCACTTACGTGACGGAAACAGAGCCTTTAAGGTGTGAAATGAACACTCTTCTTCTGTTTTGCCAAGCGGGTGAGGAAAAGAAATAAAAAAATATGGTGATGGCATTTCAATAGTTTGCACTATGACAATGGCAAATCAGAACACAAGGAAAGAAATATCTGATGACACCTATTAATATTTAAACAATTGCATTATTTGTTAAACACAAAAATAACATCACATATTTACATTTTTTTAAATAATTACTTCTGAAATTATTCTCTGATGGCAACATAGGCTAAGTGACCTACTTTACAAGAAAGCAATATACAAAACAAGGCGTTCAGGAGCAGATACAAAAGTTGTACTACACTAGACTTATCTTTATATAAAATGTTCAGGAATTCATGCATCTGGACTATAGAACATGCTGAGCTACAGACTACATAGTTCATCTTTCAGTACATCAAAACTATTTACTCTATTAGAAATGATTTGAGATCATACACATAATATATTCATAAATCATCTGTTAGAATGCTAAATATGCATGTGCAAAAAGTGTTAACTGCTGTTTTTCCAAGACATGACAGAACAAGTAAAAAGTTACAGGAGCTTCTCCCCCCTCCATTTTACTCTCATTGAGAATGCTTTATGAATACAATATATCCATGTATTATACAATGCAGACCCCCCCACCCTTTTCACAGCAGTAAACATGAAAAATAAAAGTACCTCTGTCAAGTATTAGTCTTTAAGTTTTTCATATTTTTTTTCATAGATCTTAGACATCTATTTATTTACAGCATAAGTCAGAAATCCCATTGTACCAATGAGACACACACACACGCACAGACACGAAACTAAAGGAGATAGAGGGAACTGAAAAGAGTAAATGGATGACAGAGGGCTAGTACTGCGAAGGAGCATGTACCCTTTTGGTCTTTATCCGTGCTGGAGTGTCCTGGGGGTATCGAGATGGTGAGTCAGTGAGAAAAACCTCTACATCATCAGGCACTTCTTCTAGAAAGTTGGAAGGAACAAGTCCTTTGTGTCCATTGAGCTCGCCCTGAGGAACACACAAGGACAGTGAGACTCTGTCTGCCATATTTAAATTGAAATGTTGCCCTCCAGTTGAACAAGTTGTCCTAATACTTTGAGAAGGCACCTCACGCTTTGAGAAGTTTCAAATGAAAGCTGCAATAGAGTTAAGAAGTGGGAGGATCTGCTGGTTCTGGAGGTATTTTCCACATTGTAATTATTTTTAATGATGGCTATAAAGCTGCTATAATTCATTTTATATTAACAATGAATCAAATGACTGTGTGAAAGGATCCGCTCGTAGTGATGAATCTACAGATAATTATCACCTGCCCCATGCGGTTTGTCTTTGCTCTATGAAGCTCTTTCAGCCCATTGTCTTGGTGTTCCAACCCTAAAAGGGATAGTTTGTATTTTTTGAGGTGGGGTGCCAACCGAAATCTACTGCAGGTAATACACTGACTATGGATAAATGCCTCATACAACCCTACTTGAAAAAATGCGAACTATCCCTTTAACCTTACTGTTTTGATTCACTCACAGCTCTCATCAGCAGCTTGCTAAAATCCTCTGATAAACATACTATACCCTACCTGTCCAGCACCAAACAAACAGCAGACAGACAAAATAATCGACTTGCTGGTGAACATAGAGGAGCTTGTAGCAGCTAAAGAAGCAGATATTTCCCTAAGGAGTTTATGGAGACCAAAAACAGAGTCTAATGAATGCTAACTGTTGAACTGTTTCTGTTGGAAGTTTAAATAAGCAACTGTTTCCTTACAAGCCTGTTGTATCAACTTAAAAGCAGGGATGCGTGAACCTGATGCACTAGTATGAGTATCATTGCTGATACTGGCCAAATTAAGTGGAATCGGCCTAAAAACAGTTTATTTGTGAATATGCTGTCAACAGTCTTTTAAACTCTGATTAGATGTTTCACACTAAAATCCTCCTTAGAAATCATAGTTTACTTTTCTCCATGAATGGTTTTCTGCACAAGCTATACACCTTTGATTTTTTATCAAAGAACCATATTTTTCTAAGATATTTCCTCTTCTTTTGAACTGATTATTAAAAGTGATAATTTCATGTTCATCCAAGCTATGGAAGTGTTCCAACTGTGAGTTGCCTACAATTGTCTAAGTACAAAATTAAAGAGGCTTTTAAATCCAGAACCACTGTGAAATAATTCTTCCCACCCCACAACTCTATGGGTAAGTTTGTACAGATGTGTTTTTACGTAAAACTATGTTTAATACAACTGTAAGCATGCACTGTGAATGGTAATAACAGGTTCAAAAGAACAGAATTGTTGGAAATAGAAATGTTTAGTACTTACATAGTAAAAGCCATCTTCATCTATTTCTCCAAAAACTGTGATGACATCACCGGCACAGAAAGTCAGTTCGGCCTGTCAAAGAAGAAAAGAGCCTTGAGATTCATTTGGCCTGTTGTACTTTTCTTGTTGTTTACAGCTGTTTACAGGGTGCAGAAGACTTTCCAAAACATCAAATTTACTGGGGTTTGATGAGTTTGAAATGCTGTGCTTCCTTCTCCAAATCAATGTGATGCATCTTAAACACGAGTGTCAATTCAGTCTCAGCAGACGGACTGTTGCAACTGTAAATGCATCAAATGTTGGAACTTTGAAGACAGGATTGCAACACATTGGGCACATCTCTCCTATGGGATTCTTGAGAACACACAAACCAAACATAGCATATGTACAGTATGTAGGAGACAGGTCGACACAAAGACCAAACCGAGGAGGGGAGATGCTAGCTCAGGCAATGCATGAGGGGCTGTATTCATAACCACCAGGGACAGAGGGCCGAGGCCCGTTATCCGAAGCCCACCTCCTCCCTCGCACTCCAACAAACGGGGGGGAGGAAACACACACAGAGCAGACAGTACCATACCCTCCTCACCCTCACTCACCTCCTCATTCAGTCTGTTGCCCTCATACTGTGTCGGTGGCAGTGCCAATAGAAAGTTGAGAGTAAGTGAAACCGGGTGGGGGTGGGGTTGGGGGGTGGAGGGGAGGGGGCAAAAAAACAGCACGGGAAAGTACGTTCAATCCTCGCTTACACAATGCCAACTGTAACTCCTCATTCAGTCTGTTACCCTTATACTGTGTCGGTGACAGTGCCAAATGAAAGTTGAGAGTAAGTACGTAAGTGAAACCGGGTGGAGGGGGTGTGGGGGGAAAAAAACAGCACGGTAAAGTACTTTCAATCCTTGCTTACACAAGTTACAAACTAACTCCTCATTCAAGTTCACCTGTGCACACACTGCCCTGAATCGAACTGAAAGGAATCAGGTGACATTCTGGGAAATTTGCTTTCTTGCCAAGAGTAAAATGAGAAAACTGTAATGTTTGTTTGTTAAAATATGAAGCTACAGGTAGGAGACTGATAAACCCTTATAAACATGATATCTGTTGATAATCATGATATTTGTTTAATCCACATGAAAACCGAAGTGTAGAAACTCCCAATTTGTGGTTTTACAATGGTGTTATGTGCTGGACTGTTGCTAGCCAGGCTAGCTATTTCCCAATGTTACCACTCTGTCTCTAGGCTGTAGCTTCATATCCAATGGACAGGCATGAAAATTGGTATCGATCTTCTCATGTAACTCTCAGCAAAAGAGCAAATAAGCACATTTCTCAAAATGTTGAACTAATTCTAAGCTTACAAATTACATAGAAAATAGAAAGTCCTCACTGTAGTGCCTGTGCACCTCAAAATGTTTTGTGCTTTGACTGCTTTTATGCATTTATTACATAATGATGGTGACAAAATGGTCAAGACAAAGTGGATAGCTGGAGCTTATACAGGAGGACAGTACCTCTACATCAACGTTAGGGGAGCTCTCTCGTGGGTCATAGTCATACAGGGCCACCATTCTCCTCGTTGACATCGGGTGTTGACGCCCACTCCGCCTGTTCCTCTCTTGATGAGGAGAAGGGATCAAAAAATAGACATAAGAAAAGAGTAATCATTGGGAATAATGTAAAAAACACTAAAGGATGTGATGACCAATGTCGCTACATAATAGCCTTGCAAGTTCAATGATCTTTGTGACCTGTGATCGTCTGGCTTGCATGTTCATGGTCGCGGATTGTAAAATACCAAGGGACATTAGCTACAAATAGTTTACAGACAGGGAAAGGATAGTGTGGAGTGAAAAAAAGCAGGGAAGATGAAGCAGAGAGCAGAAGGAAATCTCACTGGACACAGACCTCTCTTGGACTTTCGGGACCTGCGATTTATTGAGCGGCCATCTTTGAAACGGTCGCAGTTCACTTCACAGGAAAGCAGAAAAAAACATAATTAAGTGGGAAAGAGTTGAGGAAAGGAGAAATGTGTCAGTAAGAAAACAATTCAGTAGAGAATAAAGTTGGTCAGATAGACACAGATAGGGAATAAAAGGGCAAAGTAAAAAAAGGAAGTTGAGGGTAGGAAAATGATGTCTCACCTAACTTCTCCACAGGAGTGTTGAGTGGCAGGAAGCCCTGTTTGAGGAGCTGGCCCATCATCTCGTCATCCTCTGTTTGGATCTCGGAGACCATGTTACAAGGGATCAGGCCAACTCGGTCTCGGATTTCAGCTCTGTAGAAGCCATCCGTGTCTTTATTCCCAAACACCTAAAGGGACAACAAAGAGTCAGGGGAAGGACAGAAACCAGAAAACCTGCAACGATTGGCAAAGATTCTTCTTTTCTAGTTTATTTTTTAAGTCCATATCTAACATCCATCTGTATGTCTTAGTTGCGTCAAAGAGTCGAGCCACCACCTTGATGATCTGGCCCTCCTTGAAAGGCAGCTCCTCATCAGCAGCATCAGGGTTGGGAGACATGGACAGGGGGTCATAGTCAAACAGAGCCACAAACACACGGGTCATCTCCTCCAGCTCCGATTCCTCATAGTACTCCGGGGAGCGCCGTCCCCGCCCGTGCCTGCGTTCGCCATAGCCGTCTGAAACATAGAGGAGGCCTCTGCTGCTACTACCAGCCTTATACAGCCACGCTGGCTGTAGAGGCAATGAGAGCAGAAGATGTCTCTTTGTTAGAGCTGACAGGGGAGAGGGTGATGAGATGCATGTGTGAAAAAAGAGCCAGAGATCGAATGAAATAATTGCACTTGTAGTTTTAATCGGTTTTGCTTTGAAAACGATATTGTCGTTGTGTTCACGCACTAGAAGCAATGAATGCTTTTACAATAGGCTCAGTCGTCATAGGACAGTAGGGTTCTTCGTTCACACATCTCTGCTTGCTGGGCGTGACAGTCACTAAACATCATAGAACACGGCACAACACAACACAGACAGGAAACACATGTCAAGCAGCTTTTGGGTGCAAGGGAAACTGAATGACTGTGCACATCAGGAGGAAACAAATAACACTGCACTATTGTTCATTGCTGTTTCACTGCCTTATCTCACAGAGGCTGATTAACATGCATGCTTTCCCGGGATCGGACACAATGAGGAGAGCATTCCTACATCAAATGCAGGTGTAATGTCATGCTTTTAGGCCACATCTGGAAACAATGTGCAACGAAAAAAGGGGCACGTTCCCGAGGGAGATAACACATCAAATGCCCCAGCAGTTCTTGGTAACGTAGATATCAGGGACAGTGAGGGGGACGGGATGAACCTGATATCAGTCCCCCATGCTTCTTATGGATCACCATGTTAAATGTTTCAATGGCAGAAAGTAGTAAGTCTGAATAGTGACTCAGGCGTATCGTGGCAAGCAACTGAAAATATGCTTTTTGGAAGGTAAAATGTGCTTTAACAGTGTAAAACTTGTGTTTGATTGTGATGGCAGCAGAGTTAATGAATGTGCAACCAAGTAATACCAACAAGGCAAGAATGCACTAACTCATCCAGTAATGTATCTTTCCTTCTCACTGTATTGTAAGCGGGTCATGCAAAAATTAAGGCGACTGGCCCGGAAAGGTGGGAGAAGGAAAAGAGGAGGTGGTGGAGAAGCTAAGGAATAGGAGGGTGGGCTAAGTTGCTGTGGAGTGGAAGAGTGGTCTGGATATGAAGTGGTGAATGGGAAGAGTGGGTGGGTTGGGGTTTCTTGGGATTGAAGGCGTAGGAGTACATACAGGGAAGGGATTTTCATTCTCCAGCAACGGGAAAAGTGGCCAGTCTTGTCTTCCCCCGTCAGCTTATTTCAGCTAAGCTAAGCTAAGCTAAACAAAAGCAGCTAACTGTCCAGCAAAGAACAAAGACCACCATTGATATCACTGCATGTGTTCAAGAACGATTCTTGGCCTTTTCTGGCATTGTCAAGGTGAATTGTCATCTTGGAGAGAAGCTGCACCACATACCATATTGATCCTCTGAGGACATAGATCGCCATATCCTTCGCCGAGCTACACTGCCATAGTAAACATCCTCCTTGACGGGTGAGAGGTTCCCCTCACTCCCCTCACTGTTACTGTCCATGGTGATCTCTACAGAAGACACCAATCACAACGTTACGGTCAGAGATCCCCCGCACACACACTCTGCTCTACCCCATGGCCCATTCAATCATGCTGAGACAGTAGGATGATGAGGTTGCCCTGAGGTGGGGGGTGTACAAGGCAACAGGTTTCACTCTGGAGTCACTGGGTGTAAAACAGCAATGCTTGCACTGTTGTGGGGAGGTCAAATTGGGTGGTCATGTAAAACATGTTAACCCACAGTAAACACAGGCATAGGGGATAACTTTCCTGCAAAACTGCATGTGAACATTTGGCGAATCCAGCTCATGGGGATGGACAGCTACAGGGTGTGCAAACACCCCACAAAAAAAGGGTCTATGTGGTTGTTTAAGCTCTATGGAAGAGATGTACAGCTCGGCTCACATGGGTAAGGGATACACATGGTATAAATAGCACAAACATCAGTGGCCCTGCAGGTGGGGATGAGGCGTCTCCTCATGTGGTGACCTCACTAACCAATGGATGGGATGGGCCTTCGCTGAGGGGGGGTGCCGATGTGAACCGGCCTCCTCCCTGAGTGGTCCAGGCGATCAGCACTTCCATGTGACGGCGAGTTCCCAATGATCTTTAGAGTAAAAAACAACAAACAAGAGGTTAGAACAATACACTGCCTGCATTGTGAGGACAACTAAACATTTAAAATCATTTAAAAGAATCCCACAATCCTGTTAAAACAACTAAAACACCATAAGAGCAAATGATTGGCTTCCATTTGTACTTAGGGAGGCAAAATAATAGTAAAAAAAAAATCCATAAAACAATAAAGAAACCCAATAAACCATCAAAACAAGTAAATCAAACCAACCCCCAACACAACAACATGGACTGGGGGTTAGGGAGGGTCAGATGCTTAGCTAAAGACCATTTGTTTGGTTTGTTTTGTTCTGTGCATGTCAGCTCCTTGATGAGAAAAGGAAGCAAA
The DNA here is from genome assembly GCF_910596095.1 of Thunnus maccoyii. Classification (NCBI taxonomy): domain Eukaryota; kingdom Metazoa; phylum Chordata; class Actinopteri; order Scombriformes; family Scombridae; genus Thunnus; species Thunnus maccoyii. The sequence continues at coordinate 26,436,268 of NC_056541.1, forward strand.
TGATGACACAAATGACATAAACGATGAATAAAGAATAGAAAGAAAGAGCAGATGAGAAGGAGAGTTCAAGTGGAAGGCTGAGTGTGAGAGAGAGAATGGACAAAGATGTGGTTAGCTGAGCAAAGCCATTACAGCCTCAGCCTGGGGCTTGTTATTATCAAAACATTTAATAAATGAGAAATGATGATGAACAAGAGAATTTTTTTTTGCTGAAACAAGTAAAAGAGACAATCAAAGAGATGATGGACTAAATGAGTCACCACAGGCTGGAAAAGACTTAACCTTTGTATGTGAAGCAATGAGAGGTAAGAGATGCTGAAACAGAGCTCCAAGCACAAGGCGGAGCTATATGGATGCAGCTCTACAGGGCGAGACATGAAGAACGACATATGAAACCGGCAGCTGGCAGGGAGAAGGCAAGGGAGAAGACAGGGGCAGCACATCCCCATGCATTGCACAGAGAAACTGCTGCAGCTGAGCTGCTGCTTTTCTTTAAATGGAACCTTTCCCCTCAAAGACATGAGAAGTCAAAACTTAGTTAAATGGCCTTTAGGTAATTAAAAGCTTTACTTTAAAAATCCACCTGACATTCGAAGTACAAGCAAAGTAATTCACACAAAATAAAACATCAAATCAGACCAACCATGAACGTGTGATAACTTGTCATCAAATTAAAAACAAAATGCCAAATGAAAGGAAGGGGGATAATCATAAAGAAAAACAGACAACATTAAGAAAACAGAATGGCTGCAGCTTGCTGATGGAAAGTACAGCAGAAAGTCTGAATCACACACCAGCGGCTGGTCCCGGTTGAGCCTGGACAAAGACTGGGCCCTAGCCTCCCTGTGGGGACTGTAATAGACCCTGTCCAGCTCGTTCAGCCTGCCCTCGCTCAGGGCCCCCTCCCTGGAGTAGTTTCGTGGCCTGGCCTCCCGAACAGGCCCAAAGTGCTCCCTGTTCCTAAAGTCACCCGTGTGTACTGACTTGGCTGCAGTCACTGGGACGTCAGAGAACTCCTCCTCCACGCTGCACTGGCGAGTTAGAGTTCTTTTACGGCCCATAGCCAGCGCCCGCCTTTCTACTGGGCCTTCACAGTGGATGATGCGCACAGGCCGCATGGGGCTCCCGTGCGTATAGTACCCTCTATGACCCCGGCCTAGAGAGCCTTCTTCCTCACTGCCACAGTCTAAACCGCTGTCAGGACTCTTGGTGTTCTGGCGGTTGGGTCGTATCAAGCCGCGGTCCTCTGCACTGTAGCAGTAGCGGCTGTCAGAGAAGCGAGGGAAGGAGCGCTGGCGCTGCAGATGGCGGGAGTTCTTGCTGGGGGTGAGATGGTTGTGCATGTGGGTGTCTGGGGGGTACATCCTCCGCTGAGTGTGTGGCGTTCCCGGTCGCCCGCCATCTTCGAAGCACAGGCGCTGACCCATGCTGTCCACACTGTCCGACTCCTCCTCAGCCACCTCAGGGATGCTGTGAAGACGCTTGCTTCGGAGTGACTTCTGCTTCACCACCTCCCTCTGGAGGTCCCAGCAGTCTCTTTCCTCAGCAAGGTCCTGACGCTTGTAATACGCCTTCAGTCATGACCAGGAGGCAATGTTCCCCATTTTTACAGTTCAGTTAGTCAGTTCAATTCAAAAGGTTCAGTTTAGATTTTTTTGAAGGGGAGGGGGGTTGAAAAGTTTTTCGAAGGTTTTAGAACAGGCAGGAAACAACACAGTATGTGAATAGAATAAATGGGGGGGGAAGACAAAATAAAGACAGAATTAGTTATTTGTGGCAATGTAGCAAGACATGCAGTCTCATTCCGTGAGGAGGAAATGGCATGCTCTGAGCAGGAATCTGGCTAAAATATGGAGCGATAACTGATAAACTGAGCATGGGCACAGAGGTTAATTGTGAAACAGGGAATTCCGCTCGTGAGAAATGAGAAATATCCAAATGAAAGTTTTGTCGGTGACAGGCAGTGTTAGTGCAACTGGTGAGGGTTAAATCAAAACATCAGTGCAGATGAAAACAATAAATGAATCTTTAAGAAGCCAGAAATTAACAATGTGAAGCTTGAATGAGCAGAAGAACCAATTACTAAGGATATATTAGGACACTTCTTGGCAACAATTTCACATTTTGCAACATACGCAGAACTTCCATCTATGTGCTCACAGGAAACAATAGCCAAAGCAAATTCATCTTTAACTATTCCACCCTGAGCAATACCTAATTCAAGCTTTTATATCATTACTATACATGCTTCAAAATACTAATGTTTTTACAGAAATATAAAGGGGAGTAGATGATGTGCAACAGTTATATACAAATATATGGTGATGACAAAAAGGAGATGCAGCATTGGTGTATTTAAAGTAAATACAAAGTAAATACACCAATGAATAGACCTCAGGAACACAACATTACTGCACAGGGAAATTTGCAGTGATTTTGTATTGACTTCTGATAGCAGGTCTACTACAATACAGAGGACCAATCAGCCACTTAACAGTACCTCTCACTCTCATAACAGATTGGCTTTACATCCACACATCCTCACTAACAGACCAAATGAAGACAGAATCATGTACTGACAATGTCAACATCTACATTGACAATAGAGAAAGTAAACATTAGGACATGACAGACATAAACAAAAGTGAATATTTCCATTTAAGTACTCACTTAAATGAGATTCCCATGTGCACTTAATATGCCATGACCCTTTGATACAGTAAATTTAATTTGAATATCACATTCTAATATTTGATTTTAACTTGTAACACTCCTTCGGTGCAGTATAAAGAGCATTGAAATACAATACAAACCAGAAAATAACATTATGCTTCTAATTTACAGGTTTCCCCTCTCGCATGCCGTACAGGTATGTATACACAGCCATTCCTGTGAGCTTAGCCCTGAATGAATAAAGCAAGTGCTGGAGGGGCGGGGTGGAGGAAAAGGTTAGGGAGGGGAGGCTGATTCAGCTAACACAAGGCAGCTCAGCCGGGCAAAGCCACGATGGGCCTGCTTGTAGAGCCTGTGAGAGAGAGTAGGAACCTCTGCAGATGGCATGACCTTCCCTCCCTTCCTCCATCCCTCCATCTCCCCTCCCTCTCTTTCCCGCCTTCCTCTTTCCTCCCCCTGGCCACTACGGGCTGAAGGTGTGCGGTAGGTACCTTTAGAGTGTTGTGAGAGTTGATGCTGCGCCTGCGCCCCTCCTCCAGTTGCATCTCAGAGTAGAGATCTTCCTCGTCCTCCTCCATGATGTCGGACAAGTCTGAACCCCGGCTGCTCTCTGTGTGGTACTCCTCGCTGTGGCTGTAGTGGTGGTGATGGTGCTGAGAGAAAACAAGAGGGAGTTAAAGGCAGCAGAGTGTGGCCTCGAGTACATAGTTTTATTTTATCTTTTCGTCCTGGGAACATCTTTGACACTGTCATGTCTGATTTTTCTTGTAGCTTTCAGTATGGATAAATAAGCTAATAGTTGATTTCCAGTCAAACCCAAAAAGTGACGCTCTCAAAAGTGTGTGTGTGTTTGTGTTGGTCAAAACTCCCTTACAGCTACACTATGTGCACTGAAATGTTGAAGTTCCACTGATATGATTTTGCCCATGTATTACCGCTGACTCCTTAGAAACAAGTGATGCGCGCACTGACTGGCTGAGCACAGCTTGTTGTGTTTTGTGGAAAGTACCTGTCTGCCCAGCTCCGAGCCTCTGAGGAACTCATCCACCGAGGCTCCTCTCCTCCTGGCATGCGGGGAGTCGTAGCCGTCCTCCTCCTCGTCAGAGTTGAGCGGATGCAGGGTGTTACCACGCTCACTGAAGATGTTCCTGTTCTCAACCTGATAAGAGACATGTATTTATGTTAGAATCGTAAAGGGGTCTGAATATGTTTGTGTAATATTTCTACAAATCCAATTTTCTGCAAACCAAGTGAAAAAATGGATATTTAAATTAATTCACAGTATGTATTTTCCACTTTTTGCCAATGTAGTTTTGTTTTCTAGAGACAAACAGTTATATCCTGAAACCAATAAATGTTGTGTTGATGGTTTTAAAAGGTATCAGATTTTCATATATAAGTGAAATGATCTTATTATCCTGACAGACACTTTCACTGTGAAAAATTATGTCGAGATGAGTAATGCTTTTTAATTCCTACGCACCCTGTTGCCTTCAGCGAACACTCTCTGGGCAGCTTCCCTGGCCATGGCCTTGGCGATGGTGTTGGGGATGGGGACTCCCTGAGGCTGCGGCAGGATCCTCTGAGGAGAGGGCGATCGCCGTGGCTGGAAGTGCGGTGGCTCCAGGTTGGGTCCGCGCATGGGAGGCAGCGGAGAGGGGGAGCGCTCCCAGGGCTTGCCTGGCCGCAGGCCCACCTCGTGCTCTTTGGTTTCTGGCTCTCTGGCACTTACGAGCGGTTTGGACTTGGGCATGGGGTGGCGCTGGAAATGAGGCTGGGGAAGAGGAGGTGGGTGGCAGACGGGCTGCGAGTGCGGCTGTGCATGGGGCAGCGTGTGGGGCTGTGCTCGAGGCAGAGGCTGCACCTGGGGCTGAGGGTGATTCGGGGGGTACGTAGATGGGTAAGGAGGATGGGTTTGTGTGTGTGCTGGGTGGGGCATAGGGTGGGGAGGTGCGGTGGTTCGGTGGGAGAGGCGTGGAGAGCCCAAGAGATTGTGCGGGATGATGGCCACTGGTGAGTCCTGGGACTCTCCTTGTGTTGATAACGTCCTTACAATGATTTCCCTGGCCTCCAGACACTGAATCCTGTTTAACTCCACCGTCACATAGTCTGCTGTGGGGTACAAGACCTCTGCTATCTGCATTCACAAAGGAACCAGACAGTCCTTACCAAAGGGCTATTCAGAATGTCAGCATGCACAAACACTTATTCTGTAACCCTACATCTACATTCACTCGTTGCTCTCATACCTATTAGCTGTAGATGAATACCTGTTTTCCTTAAAAACTATCATGACAGACAGATTCATAGTCTTGGAGCTCTAACACATAAAATGAACATGTTTAAACTTTTAACTATGGCTCCCACTTCAGGCCTGTTAGAAAATGGTCAAATATTAATTTGTGGCAAACGCAATGACTCTCTGTGGAAATGGGATGTGGTGACGTAGCACAGTGGAGCCTTTTAAAAACTCTCTAAGTGAATTTATGTTTAATTCTCGTCCCTGGGGGCTGGATATCAATGTTATTTCATTTCTCCAGGAGATGGCAATAGAGCACTGCTCACAGAAGTCACCACTGAGGATGGCAAAGACAACCTTTTTTTTTTTTTTTTTTTTTTTAAAGACCTGTATTGCAAGACTTACAGAAAAATGAGTTGTTTTTTGACATTTTGGTACCTTTTGTCCCTTTGTGCAAACAGCATAGCCAATCACGCTGGCCCCATTGGAGGTCCCTGCAGGCGTCAGAGGCGGCGGCTTCCATCTGACCTGCAGGACCCCGGGCGTCTGACCACACTGGACCTGCACCTCCTGGGGAGGGAGAGGGGGCCCTGGGGAGCACAATACACACACTGAATAAGGAGAGAAAGAAAGAGTGGCTGAACAGTGGCTGAACCATTTCTGCCTATTTGATCAAAAAATAATGTGCTGACCTCAGTACAAAGCACATTCAATAACCTTTTCACAGTGGTATGGAATGAGGATATTCTCATGCGGTGGGAACTGTACTATATATCTTAAAGTATACAGCTTAACCTGGGGGTATCAACACAAATTGTATTTCAAACGCAATGTATACTAAAAGGAATAACTTTAATACTATCTGGCAGAAAATGAATTTAAATTTATAACATTTCTACAAGCATTTCCACTTTTACTGCAATGAACAGCTGGTATGTGCTGTGATACAATGAGACAGTGACAGCTGATTGTAGCATTCACTCTATTTAAATATTGCAAATTTGCAGGATGATTTTGTTATATTTTCGCTCATCTCTGTGCAGATTCACGGTGCGTGTCCCGAGGTTCATTCATATGCATACTGGGCGCAGTCAATAACGTTGGTTGAAAAAGCCACGTTTGCCAACATTCAGCCATCACTGTATGTACAGCAATATCCTGTTGCCAGATTCTCGCTGATAATATTCTATGGAGCATAAAAAAAAAAAAAAAAACAACAAAAAAAAAAAACACAGTTTGCTTTTTCCACAATCTGTCCGTGCTGCCTGCATACTAAACAACATACCCATCTGTGCAGTGCTGCTGCTCCCCTGCAGTCACACAGTGAGAGAGGCTGAGCAGATGCAGTCAGCAGTATCTCCGAGCTGCAATGTACAGCTGTGCACGTCTGAGAATTTGCATCAAATGCGATCTTAATCATATTTCTACGCCGTCCGTCAGCAGACAACACACAGAGTCTTGGAACAGCAGCGGTGACTGTTTGGAGATTTCCTTGTGTCATATTTAAAATATGCCCATCATAAAAAAAAGGACTCTGAGGACTGAAATGAGTGTTTAAATGAATATTTCAGTGCAGCTGCTTTTATTAATACTGGACACAAATGGCAAACAGGACAGGCAGGAAAGTGGGGGCTGCCCCGTAGTGAGTAATCTTAATAAAAATGTATCGCTAGGAACTAATGAAGTCGCTTGTATGAAGAAAGCATGCAGAGTGTGAAAGCCTAATATAGAGCCTCCAGACACTGTCCTCCTTATTGACAACAGTCGTCCACCACAGATACTGAGACTATTTCAGACGCCTCTAATTAACATGTTCAATAGATGGATCATTTAATGAACTCTCAGCATGTGAGCTCGTCAGCTGCCAACAGAAAATGTCAATTCAAACTTCAGCCTCACTCCCTCTCTGTCCTCCCCCTCCCTCTCTCTCTATCTATCTGTCTTCCCTTCATTCCCTCTCTTTCACCCTTTTTTCTATTCATTATTCTATCATTTCTCTGCAGTGTCCTGTTTTTCTGTAATTTTAGAACTGCTGCCCTCAACGATACATGTGTCAGTTATATTTTATCTGCCAAACTACGCTGTATCTATACACTGTCTACCACAAGAATGACTCTCATTACATTCTCACTTTAAAAGATTTCCAATAGCAGGAGAGTCAGGCTGCAAGACCCAAGTTAGCGCTGGCAACAGCGGAGCATCAACGAGCCCCCTCATGGGAGGTCAACGCTCACTATTTACACTAATTTGGCTTCGAAAGACTCTTGTTTCCAGAGTTATGTAGCTCTATTCTGCGAATGCTTCTTGGATGTTTTTCTCACTGCACTTGTCTTTTTTTTGGGGTTTTTTGTTTCTACCATGCGTGTCTCTTATCGCAGTCATACACACAAATCCTTCGGGGCAATCTAAAAGTGGCTGAGGAAAAAAAAAAAGAAAATGGCTGAGATGTTTGTCAGGTTTGTAAATGTAATGGGCCTAGAGCGTGTCGCTGGGTAAATAAATAGATTGCTGTGTGGGATGTAAATTATCAGATGGCTTTCATTGTGGATTATCAGATGACTTTGAGACAGAACAGAATATTAGACTACAAGAGTGGCAATCAGATTGGGGAGGGGGGGAACTAGAGAACAACACTGCCTCTTTATCATAAATACAACTTTAACCGAAAATGTACATGTCTGGCTATATAAACAGACACTACTACTAAAAGTCACTGAATTGCTGTCAAGGACATAATTTCCTCTGGGGAAGGGGGCGGCTTGTCCTCCTCACTTTTTTATTCCACATACTTTTCCAGTTTCGGATTGAAACTCACTAAAATCTCTCTAAACAGCGTCATCTGACTGTCCAGCTCTCAATATCCAGATGAGAGACCCTCTGAGTTCTTGATACACTCATCAGAGTCATCTTCAGTTATTACAGTGAGCTCACAGCAATTACCTTTTACCACTTAGAATTATATAATTATGCTTACACCAGCAGAAAGTGCTGTGAAGTTCTTTTTGCCCTGGGTTTTGCTTCTCAGGCAACATACAGCCTGTACTATGTTATTGGTGGAGGTTGATGGAGCAGTATGCAGCCTAAGAGGAAGACTGCAGACACTACTAAGGGCCGAAAAAAGTATGTCATCTTGACTGCACGTTTTTCGGGGAAAAAAGCAATTTAATCTCTGTTTTCATTTACAATTGATATTTTCTATATCTTAAAAAAAGATGATAGAATTGAATATCAATCATCAAAGATAAGGCAACAACACATAGTGCTCATTGCAGTAAAGATGGAAATACAACATTTTTTATCATAAAATCGAAGTCTCTATAAAGGAAACTAAATGCGATTATAGCATTAGTGCATTAATAATACAGCAATTTACATAGAATTTTCCACTGATACCATTATTAAGGAAAGCACAATAACCAATTAAATTATAATTTGTATTTTTACTGGATTGATATAAATGCATATGAGGGAAATAGTATCAACCTTTTTTTGGTTGAAGAACATCTGACTTTATTGTGTGCCCTCCAACCAACACCCTTTCTTACTGTGTTAAATTGAACAGATAAAAGTCAAAATGTGACTAACGTTTTGGAGGCTGACCTGCAGGCTGAGTGCAGAACTCCACAGAGATTTCCCTCTTCTCCCTCTGGTCCATCGGAAGCTGCCAAGGCACCTGATGCGGCTGTGCCACAACCTTCACCTTGTAAACCGTCATGGGCTTCAAGTTTAAAAACTTGTACTTGTAGCCCCCAGCCTTGACCATGTCGTACTCTGCACCGTTGAGGAAGATGGTGTGACTGTAGTTGCTGTTGCTGGGCATCCAAGAGAGCTCAGCAGACGCCTGTGTGATGCTGTCCACACGCAGGTAGTAAGGTGCCACCACCACGTCCTTTCCCACGAGCAGAGTGCACCGTAGCTCATCTGACGGGCCCCGGTCTGTGATGCTCTGCACCGAGATCCGGTAGGTGTTTGTGGCTAGATTGAGCTTCTCAATAAGAGACTTTGTCCTGCCCCCGTAGGGGACACTCATGCGCACCTCCTTATCTACCAAGACATTGTAGCCACTGATGGAGCCCCAGCCAGGTGGGACCACAGGAGGATCCCAGCCAATAATCACACTCTTGGCCAGTTGTTTAATCAGGTTGATGCGGCGGGGATAAGGCACAATGTCTTCACCGACCTCGTCAATGCTGACATCCAAAGTTCCTGTCCCATTGCTGGAGGAGCCCAGGAGGTCCATGCCCAAGCTGCTGGTGCTTAGACAGTCTAGTTTACTGTCCGACAGCAGGCTGCTTATGCCTGTCCCAATTCCCGTGCTGACCCCCAGTCTCTGAGTCCCCAGGCTACTGTGGTTGAGGTAGCCAGGTTCTTTAGCCACTGTGTCCCTGTGTTGGACGGAGGGTGTCTCCTCATCTTGGACAAAATCCACAAAATTGGAGGGGACAAGCCCCCGCTGTCCATCCAGCAGCTCTCCTGAGAAATTAAAGGGAGAAGAGATAGTTGGCAATGTGGTGATATTTGAAGAAGAGAGAAATGATAAGGGATGCCAGACCTTCGTAAAAGCCATCCTCATCCATTGTTCCGTAAACGTAGAGGTACTTCCCTGCCACCAGGGGGAGCTCTGCCTCAGGATGCTCATTCGGCCCGTCATAAGGATTGTAACTACAGCAAAAAAAACATGAACGATTTGGCTGTCAGCGTTATATTTTACACACATTTTTAAAAAAAATATTATATTTAATTTTTTATGTCAAACACTGCCATTCCCTAATATGTATATCAAGGAAAAAACTATGTGCTGCTTTGAAAATATTAAGTTTGTATCAATGGCTTTTTATTTATTTACTTAGGTTTTTTAAGTAAGAGAGAGAGCTGAGGACCATGTGGGTTGAAAGCTCTGGCCCTGTTTCACACATTTGTGCTCTGAGGATTCCAATTATTTTTTGTGCTGACAGGTAATTTTCTTTAGATATGGAAACACTGAATCATCTTTAAGACCACAACTTAACGCTCTGTGAGAGAAAGCAAATAATCTCAGCAAGACCTGTCCATCACTTGTCTACACTGAGCAGCCAGTTAATTTTAAAGAGGTATTTCAGGATTTTTGGCCACCTCTCTTGTTGACCATTGCCCTCTCTTGGGACATTCAACTGTTTCACTTTGATTTGGGGGGTTTCGGCATTGTTAGCACAAGGCTCCTGGTAGCACTTACTATGCATTTAAGCCACTTAATATATTTCTAAAGTGAGAACACTATAAATCTAATAAAAATGATGGAAATAGAGCTTGATGCTATGCTGTGAACAGTGGGTGAATAATACAATGTGTTTATTATATAGGATACACACCTGTACCGCGCAATGCACAGACGAACCTTTCCTGTGAACCTTGGTTTAGACCTGGTGGTTGAGCTGAGTTCTTTGTCCATCTAGAGAAGGCAAATAAAGCAAAAATATCTCATTTTCAACATCAAATGCTTCTTCTCTGTCTTTTCATTTGGACCTTCACCTTACATTAAGAAAACCAGAGAAGTAAGCTTTCTAAGTTTAAATGATCTTGTGGAGGAAGAGGCTACTGAACTCATTTGAACGTTTTGTATAAAAATGCCAAGATGTTAAGAGACAAAGTGCAAAAGTGCAGGTAGTGAACTAGGGTATCACTAGTTTTCTAAAAAAAAAAAAAAAAGAAATACAAAATTCATATTTCATTTGTTTCAATTTGTCATCTCCTGCACACTAAAAATATTTTGCACCAGTCGTCAGTCTCAAATATTCAGCTTGAATGGGTAAAACCAGGAGGCGTCATGCATTACTGCTGGGTGGATTTTCTCTTGTTCAACCCAAACACATTACTTAGATTAAAATGAAGCAGCTTTTTTTTCCAAAATTGTTACAAAGGATTTTATTTAGGTAAACAGGGCAGCATAAAGCATCATTACACAGTTCAGATAGTCTTGCCTTACGCAGCTTCAAGTTTATTACAACCCATTTTGCTCTATATACACAATTACTCTAAGGGTGTCATACAAAGTGTAAATGGAGAAATGTGCCAAGCGGGAGCCATGTGAGATACAAACGGACACTATCAGATACCTCAGAGAGGAAAGCCCGTGCTGGGCTGCTGGCTCGACTGCGAGTGAGGAATGTTGGCTTGACAGAGAGGAGCTCGGGTTTGTCTGCACTGATCTGGAGTGGTCGAATGAACTCAGATATCAAAGATCTGCTGGTTGGAGCCTCATTGCCTGCGGAACAAACAAAGCTTCTTGTCAAATCCTCACATGAGAATATAACAGAACTAATAGACAAATAAAAATCATATTAGGAGTTAAGAGTTCCTCAACTAAAACACCAAATATTTCCAATTCAGAAAGAGATAAAGAGGAGAAAAAAACATACTTGACATTCATATATTAAGCAATCTACACTGCTTCAAAAACCATAAAAACACTTGAAACTTTCAGATACTGTATAACTGATGCATGCTGTAGAATATTTTAATCATTTGAAAGGTTCCTCTATTTGAATAAATGTATTTTTACAAACGTATATATTAAGCAGGCATAATTTACGTACATATCTTACAGTACTATATTCTGCAGTCTGTAATTATTTGTAACCATAAGAAATAAATTAAAACGTCATACTGTAGCAAGAGCTGAACAATACATACTACTGTAATTAATGAAGCATTTGTGTATTTTCAAAAACAAACAGAGAACAAGTTTTGCCAGCTAAAGGCTATTTCTCACTATGATTGATTATTTCATTAACAGTTAGTGTTTACTACAATTTCAGTCAGAAACCTTGCCTCTCAGACCTCTAATTTCTGCTGTGGTGTTTTCACCTGATTATAAGTTACCAACACCATCACAGCAAACTGACTCCTCTCCCAATAGCCCCCGCATGACAGTAATTACGCATTTATTCAATTGCACAACTCCTTGCTAACAGTGGGCTACTGTACATCAAGTAAAATGCTCTTTTATTTGTTAAATTATGTTTATTCAGTCCGAAATGAGATCTCAGCCACTTGAAAATGTGACTCCTTATATTATGTAACACTTGTCTTACATTAATATTTATGGTTTGTTTGCTATATTCTTATACTGAATGCCCTGAACATACTGTAAAATGATATTATGGTAAAAATTCAAATGATCAGCATCAATTAGAACCAATACGCACCTTTTCCTATGGGGGCAGCCAGTCCATTAAGGAGCTGGGATAGGGATTTGTTGGGTGACCCAGGAGATTCACATAAAGTTAAGGGTTCAGTGCTGAGGATATCAAACTTCCCAGCCTGGAGCCGGAACTTCTCCAGCTCTTTTGACAGGAGGTTGAACTGTTCACTCTGAGTCCGACATTTCTCCTCCAGCTCGCGGACTTTGGCCTGATGAAGGTGAGGGAGGAGAGTAACGGAGAGAGGAGTGAGAGAGACAGACAGACAGACAGACAGATAGGGAGAGACAGGATGAGGGAAACAAAGGAAAACAACAGAAGAGAAAATAAGAAAACCACAGGATGCAGGACTCAGTATTCTGCACACAAAAATACACAAGCACACACATATGTACAGTAGGTACGTATATGATGCTATACGTCAACTGTCTACACACAAATAGAATATGGAATGAGATTTACTGTAGGGTGTGGATCAGTCATCACAGAGAAAAACATCCTGAAATTAACGTAGATACTACTGACAGTTCACTATATAAAACACATGCACGTCTACAGCTAATACTAATAACTGTGCAACTAAAGAAGCTCCGACGCAGTATGCATACCCAAACCACACCGTGTTTTCAGAGCAGGAAACTTCTACAGTAACACTGTAAAACATACTTGTTTGGGCAGGTGTAATGGAAATTCCAGGTGCTAGAGCAGGATTTCTTCACTTGAATAATGGTTTGTCAACTCCTCAATCTGAACCAGAGATACTCTGAAGGTCACTGCAGCTACCATGGAATTTTTTTTTTTTAACACCGCCCAACACAGAGTAATGCAATGCCGCTACTACAGTACTTTCTATGCTGCTCTGTTAAAACACTTCCATGCACATGTTGCTTCACATAAACATGCTGTTAGCAAAGGAGCGACGGAGGAATTCCTGCATTCGTCAACTAGAGTTAGTGTATTAACACAAAGAGGAATTAGTTGTAATAGCATCATACGGCTCTGTATCGTACGACGAGTAAAACACATGCTGGATAACATGTAGTACATGCAATGAAAAAGGATCACATTCATCACTGTTTGGCTATGTGATCCTTTGATAATAAATTACAGTGTTATGTATAGTCAGAAAACTACTGTAAATTGTATGTAATCAACATACAAATATAATACCTAATATCTATGTAATCTAGATGAAAGACTTAAAAGCATTTAACTCTACCTACAATAAAAAAAAACTTTTCAGTGCAATTTGTTGATAAAACTGACAAAATACATTTCCTGCATTCATTTATTCTTGTCTGGTGCTTTAATTGTTATGTATGTAAAAAATATGTTTTTATTTAACAACTTTAGAAAATCTATAAAGTTACATTTGCACACGGCACCGTGTTGATGGGCTTTGATTATGTGGAATTGGCCCCAGGCAGGCAGCTGTCTGTAATTGAAGTCGATGCATATTGTAGAAACTGTATTTTATGAGTCGAATCTTTTCATCAATTGTTCAGCAAGTGTAGCTGAATTTTTCTTTATGATCAAATGAGAGACCTCCACTTTATGCTGTCAGTCACGTTCAAGCCTGTCAAAAAGGCCTCCCACTCATGAGTTTGCTTCGATGGAAAATGGAAACAGAGCTGAGTGGGTAGTAAAGCCCGATGAAAGATCGGTCTGAAGCAGCTCTGAATAGCTCTGAAAACCAAAAAGCAAAGGCTTCACATCAGATTAGCTCTTAATTGATGTATGCTTCATGTTACCTTTTGAGTATCATTTGTATATTTATTATCTTCATCCTCAATACAAGACTTAGATCGGGATGAATAATTCTGTTTGCAATGCGGCGTTACATCATCTTACCTCCAGTACATAGGGGTACTGTACACCCTATTGACTATACTGGGAAAGGTGTAAAAATAAATATCAAGTAAATAAATAAAAACAATTCTGAAATACCTGCATGCTGTCCAAGTGGTTCTGTATAAGCATAAACACACACCCATACAGTGAAAAGAGATGTAGGAAAGAAATAAAGCACAATTACACATGTGATCACTCATACACATCTTGAAAGAAAAGCACTCTTTAAACTACCCTCTGCTTTGACACTCGCGCACATGAATCACTTTACTACAATGCTAATAGAAAGATGAAGTAATAGAAAGATAATGAGCATGTGTGATTCAGGCTATTTACACAACTCTGTTCTGTTTAAAAGTGTACTGCATAAGTCAATTTAACAGTATTGTGAGAGGAAATTCATACATTCAGCCAAGGATTTATATTTTGATGCATGAAAACTTTTAAAAAAAAGAGCACAGTGGGGTCAAAAACAGCAGGAAATGGCTTTAGGTATACATAGGTCTGCCCCGGGGGCTGACTAGTCTGTTTTCTTCCAGCAGCAGCCACATAAACACACTCACCCCATCCCCCTACCCCCCCCACCCCCACCCCAGCCCCAGAGTCCAGACGCTCACCTCTAACAGATGGACAGCGCCTTCATGTTCCTTTTTAGCCTCAACCTGAGCCTGGGAAACACAGGGTGCAGTGCTTCAGTTCAGTTTCATTTATGTCGCAGTTTAGTTGCAGTTTAAAATACCAAAGAAAGGGTGAAAACGGTTGAAAAGAAAGCCACTGTTTTTGTTTGCACTCCTCTGATGTTTTGAAACTTATCAGCAAATTCTTTCTTTTCCTTGTATTTAATACTCCCAGTGCCTTGGTCTTTGCAGAAGTATATTCTTGCTTTACCACAGACAGCACAAGGAACAACGTTGCAGCTTTTCTTACACCATTTTCACCATTTACTGTATATTTTATGGTTTTTTTTTCAGCCTAACAATTATGGGCATGCAAGACAGTTCATACAGTATAATCGAGAATGCATTTATAAGTTAGTTTAGTACACTCACCTGAGGAGAAAAGAGCATTTGCCTGAGAGCCTCTAAACCAAGACCCCCACATGTTTAGATTTTATTGTTATATCTGGCACACAAATGTATCATTTCCTTCCCATCTTGATTTCCCCCACTCTTTTATTTTAGAGAAATAATTTAGTTTTCTAGAAAAGTTGAAAGAGGCTCTTAATTCACATTTGTAAATGCAACGTTTAGCTGAAACATTTAAGCCAACAGCACTTAATGACCGACAGCACTCTACAAGCAGATAACAGTGTTCTCCAGCAAATACGATGTCAAACGGCATTCCTCTACAAAAAATGTAGAGCAGTATAACGGGTACGAGGGGGAAGAAAGGAAGAGACAAGGTGCTCGGCCTTGGAGTATATACGTTTTTTTCTTTCCTCAGTATTCTCAAACTCAGCTGGAATCTGATTTACTGTATGTAAACTGACATTGCAATCCCACAGACCTCGTACTTCCACTGAAACCAGTGCTAACATATATTTGTGGCTGCAGTACATTGCAGTGCAGGTCTCTTTATATAGTGGTAACTTCAAGTAAATTGTCAGAGAAACAGTGTTTCCTGCATTATTTTTGACTAAGGTTCTCTGCAAACAAAAATGATCTTAAACAAAATTTATGTTCCATCAATAATAAATTAATAAATCTAGTGCATTCAAGGGGAATAAGGTTTGTGCATTATAGAACAACTCAACTGTATGGAAACATAGCATAATAATTTTTCTTTTGGGAACTAGGAACATCTGTTGAGAAAAACAAGTGTTCCACATGAATATGAAGAGCATCTGTGGACTTTACAATTTCATAAATCTACTTTGCAGGCAATTAATTTAGGAGAATGCAGAGAGCAGCCAGTGTCTGAAGTAAGATAAGGCAGTAATGAGCTTCTGCTAATGAGAGAAAAAGCTGAGAACCCTGCCTGTGAAAGGCTGACTGTGAAGTTAGAGCAACACTGCAGCAACAGCAACACTGGGGTACACACACAAACTGTTTTTGGAGAAGGCATTGGTGACAATTCTTATCACGTTCACACTATCAGCAATCTCAGACATTGCCGGGCTTGCTTTGACATTACAGTCAGCTCCAGCGCACAGAGGAGGAAGCCCGACCATCAAATGGCCTCGGCCAGCATTTTTTGTTTGAGCAAGCCTCTAAAAAGTGTCATATCTACTCTGGGATTTGAATGTTTGATTTGCTCGCTTGTAACAAACAAGAGGAGTGTTCCTGAAAAGTTGAGCACTCAGGGTTTGGAGAGTGATAGACAGCTGAAGGATGGGGTTAAGTGGATCCAATCCAATCCAATCCACTTTATTTATACAGCACGATGGATAGCTCTAGTAGTGCCAGTGATGAAAATGTTGAGAAAGGTGAGTGCCACAGCCTATGGAGAGTGCTACTCTCTGCTGTGCTCTTAATAATAAAGTCTTTGAGTTGACTTTCACCTTTGTTGGACTTGTATGTATCGCACCGGTGCCCGACAAAAAGCTCTTTGACCCGTGACACAGGCACAGGCTTGGCAAACAAGAAAGCCTGACCCTCTGGTGCTGTTAGTGTTATGTAACCTGAGTTCCCTTACCTTCTGAAGAAGGTCAATCTCCTGCTGCTTTGCATTGAGTACAGCCAAGGCCTGCTCATGCTCCAACTCTAGCTGCTGCCTCCGCTCCGCAGCCTCGCGCATATGCTGTCCGCAGGGGGTGCAGGGGTGGAGAGCCGGGGAGGGAGGATTGTGGGGTGGGGGGGCATAAAGAGGGCTGCTGTTAGTGGAACTAAAATCCAACGGCACGGAGCCAACACAAAATGCATCTCCAGTCTTCTACTCCACATTCAAGAGACAACACAGGTGTTACATGTGCACACACACATCACACACACAGAGGCTGGTTAACAGTGTACTGACCTTTAAACCCTTTAAAGAAAGACATAAACTATGCCACAGCAAATGCCATGTGGCAACAGTTTATGTCAAATGATCTACGGCAGAGATCAGGTCAAATTTTGCACAAAAGGTGCTTATGGATGAGGACTAGAGATGCTTTGCTGTGTGAACAAAAAAAACTACATCAATCCACAGTCAGGTTTGCTGCCCCCTTTAGGTAACATAATACCTGTTAGAAGTCTTGTTACTGGGACTGTTTGAAAAGCTGTCCTCAGCGATGTTGTCTTTGCATGATCAATACAGGGTTTTAAGTTACATGAAAAGGGTGAGCAAACTCTGCAGCGTGCTCACTTATCTGTGGTCATCCATAACAACAAAAGAAGCCATACAATACAAGGGACTGAATGCTTGGCTCTTCATAACACAATATGCCTGTGTCATCCAGTCACATCACTGTTCCCACTATATGTGAATATTTGCGACACTGTAAGGTGAAAGAAGCAAATGACATTTTCATGCCAATAAAAATTAAGGTCTAGGATAGGTAATGTCATCGAACTTGTAGGTGACATTATCATCGCGAGGGGTGACCCAGTTTCTCTATCGTCTCTTCCTCCCCCTCCTGACGTCATCAAGCCAAACTCTTTGTCCTGCCTCATGCAAAAAATCACATTCCACAGTGCTGTGGTCTTATAGCCAGGTGACCATTCGTATGTCTGGTAAGCAGCCCACGGATAAAGGGAAAGATAAGCACAGCCACTGAGGTGGACAGAAAGCATTCAGAATGGGACTGAACAGGACTGCTCCCTAACAGATAGACGTAGCAGTGATACCTTATAATTCTAGCAGGGGGGAGTGGGGAAGGTGGGAAGGGACAGACCAGGGAGGGTGGGAAAACATGAAAGGGTGGAATAGGAAGGGAAGGGGAAGGGCAGACTGCTCCAAGCTTCTACTCTTTCACAGCTCCTGGTCAGACCTCCCAACACGACACTGGAAGGCAACAGACATGTCAGGGACATTAGACAGTATAGCGGAAGATAACCAGATGGAGGCAGTGTAGCACAGGTAGGGGAAGGGCACTGGCAAAGGGTTAGGCTCCGTAAAAACACCTGAATTAGGGTCCCGGGATAGACGAACTACCAGAAATGCACACAGTACTGACAGGAAGTGGGGTCATGCCTGCCCTTGGAGCCGGGTTCCTCACCTTGAGCACCTGCTCTAGGTTCTCCAGTTTGCCTTGGAGCTGGTTCCTCTCCCACAGGGCTAAATCTCTCTCCTGCGTCACAGCACCAAGGGTCTCTTTGAGCTGGGCATACTCAGACTTCACCTGTGCAGACAGAACATGCAAGGAGCAAAGAGCCTGAGTTTGAGAGTGTAGCTTCTCTACTGTTTGTTTTCCTTGGGTCAAAACCAGGGTGTTTCATCAGTAGTATTTTTAATGTGGTTTCCACACCGCTACCCAATATCTATCCAGTGTCTGTCTTATGATAACTGGGACAATTTTTAGCTTTTTTAGGAATATTGGCATGTCCATGTCTTTCTTTGTAGGTATGAGAGGTCACTCCCTAATTCCACTGTTTTAGGTCTCCTGCGCTGCCCATTTTTTCAAATTCTTCAACTTTAATCACAAGTTTAATGAGCCAAAACTCTAAAATTTCCACCCCTAAGTGTGATAAAATGGTGAGATATGGAGTTCACCCTACAAACCTGAAGAGAATGTGGGCACAGAAAATGGATAAATGGATATATTTACTGCTACCTTTCTCTTTATAACAAGCTGTTATGTTTTGTTTTGGATCTACCTTAGTGTATGTGTTCTTTTGCTGTTTAAAGATATTAAAGGTGCTCTGTGGAGTTTTTCTAGTAAACAAAGTTCAGTTTACATTCAGTGTTTTTCACCAAAAGGAACAGTGTGTTTCTTTAAGGCCAAACAAATGTCTTGAATGCATTTTCTAACCTATAAAACATTTGCAAAGCTGAGCAAAACACAAAAATTTAAACTTGCATTGTTTACATGCAGTCTTCTTCTTCCCTGCATTTGCTTGTGTCTTGCTACTTTGCTTGGCACATTATTGCTGCCTGTCAATCAGTGGAATATTATGACACCATTAGCAGGAATATGTATTGCATCATGTGTGTCCTTGTGAATTTGTGTTATCAAAACATTGGTCCATAGCACTACTAGCAGTCAAAGCTACAAAGAGTACCTTTAAGGCTGGCTCAAAATCTGTGCCACCATTACCCAATAAGACCATGTTAGCAATGATAAAACCCGTTTCATGAGCTTTACATTAAATGCATCACTGCCGACTATAATTGCAACAGTGTACTCACTACAGGGTGTGCTGGGTAAAAGACAATGTACCAAAATGATAGATGAGCTAATTAGCACAGACCAAAAATGACTTTATTCACATTAAGGAACTGATGATGGAATAGAGAGTGTTCTTTCAAAAATAACTACTAGTTAGGTTAGTTAAGTTAGGTTAGTTGGTTATGTAGTGACTTTAAAAGTTGTATAGCCGGCTGCCTTTTATAATTAAATAGCTGTGTTATTTTAAATGAAACAATACAGACAGATTAACTAGTGACCACAATATCCACACACTTGCAGCAGTTCATTTGGCCCCATCCAATGACACCACAAAGCTTCATAACTGACTATAAAGTTGAATCAACTCTTTAAAAGCTTTATAAAGGTAGAACGGTTGCACTGGATTGTATTCCATTATACAGCTGTTCCAATTTTTCTGGTATTCAGTGTACATTTTAAGCACCATACTGTAAAAAAACGATTTGCTTTAATGCCACCCAAAGCATTCCAAGCATTTAAGACAGGCAGAAATTGTTACAAGCCAGACAGACGTCGGAGCTGTCTGGTTTCGGTGATAAAAGCCTTTAAATAATATAATAATGTAAGGGTAACATAATTCACTCACTACCATGGCTGTAGACCAAAACAGTAATAAATTATTCATGCTTCATTGTTAACCAAACACTAAGCATTCAATTGAATGAAGCAGACGTACATTATATTATTATAAACTGCTATTATGAATAATATCTGAAAAATGTTTCTATTTTTTCTTATTGTTCATATTCTGTCTCCCCACTCACAGACCAGTTGTATCATTATTTCAATCAGCCTTTGAAAGGCCCCTAATTGGCAACAAGGTGATTGGTTCCTGCAGCCATAATGTGGTAAAGTCTCATCCTCAGAGCAGCCATGAATGACTAATGATTCCTAGAGGAGGGCGTTTCAACAAACACCAGCAAAGCAAAACACAAACAGAAACCAGTGAGTCTGTATCTGAATGGCCCGCCTCCACACAGTAAAAACTATGCGCATGGATAGCAGTGATTGTCAGACCTAATGTAGACAGATCGAACGAAACTATATTGGATTCAGCAGAAGCAGGTCAATAGACTATAATGGGCAGAGGGAGATGCCATTTGCAGCCCCTCCTAGTTCATTCAGAGACGATATGGATCAGAACATGGGGGTGTAAGCGAGGGCTAATATCCGCATTGCCCTGCAGAGTGCTGCTCTCATATCCGTCAGCGTGATAACAGTTCAGGATAGCTGCACCGAGAGCCACCCCAGTCCTGATAAGACATCAATAACCAGCATCCCAGCCCTTCTTCAACCCCAACAGCAACTACCTGCCAATCAACTCCTTCAGGAAATTGCTTTCCTGTCCATAGAGAGACCTGGTGCTCTTTGTTTGTTGATCTACTTCGCAGTGGTGTTATCAGCACAGAAGACTTTTGAGGTCTTTGGGCTAAAAGGAAGGTGATGGTGTTTTTATAGAATTGGAGGCTCTTTTGCTTGCATTGATATGCTGGAAACTGGAAAAAACGCCTCCATCTATATGCTATCCAAGGGCAGTTTTAGCTACGTTTGACTTTTTTACGTTTTACATCTGATATACAGTAGTGCTAATGTAAAGATGCCAGTCTATGAAACAAGACTTAGTCTGCAGCCATGCTAACTGCTCTGTGAGGCTGTACAGCAGTGTTTGAGCTAAATGCTAACACTAGCATGAAAACATACTCACAATGCTAACAGGCTAATGTGTAGCTAGTACTAAAAACAACAAACAACAAACTGCAATTACAAACTACATAGGTTGATGGGAATTTAGTTTTGCAGGTATTTGGTCATGAACCCAAGTATTAGACAAAGTCCAATTCTGATCTGATGATGGCAATAGAGGAAAACTTCACCAAAGTTATTACATTTTATCCTGAGGGGGAAATTATCATTACCATATTTCATGCCAGTCCATCCAATAGTTGCAAAGGCTTTTCACTCAAAACAACAGATGTCAACCTCACTGTGGTGCTAGAGGATCACCAAAGTCACTGGGATTCATCTTCTG
The DNA here is from genome assembly GCF_910596095.1 of Thunnus maccoyii. Taxonomy (NCBI): domain Eukaryota; kingdom Metazoa; phylum Chordata; class Actinopteri; order Scombriformes; family Scombridae; genus Thunnus; species Thunnus maccoyii. The sequence goes on from NC_056541.1 coordinate 26,457,525, forward strand.
GCCATCATGAATGTTGTTACAAAATTCCATAGCAATCCATCCAGTAGTCGATGAGATATTTCAGTCTGGACCAAAGTCAGAGGACTGACCAACTGGCCAACCAACAATGTCATCCAAAGAGCCATGCTGCTGGCATGCTTAAAAACTGGTGATTTAGCACAGATATGACACAGCTTAAAACCTGCAAAAACATGTGCAGATGGAGTGCCAGTGTGATGTGTATGCAGTCAAGACATCAAAACCACAGCCTCGTTGTCTCTTACCTTCTCATACTCAGATGCCTTGTGGCTATTGCTGAACAACTGGAGGCTCAAGTGCTTGTTCTCCTGGAGAAAATCTTGAAGCTCATTCTCCTAGGCAAAAGAGGCAGAAAGAAAACAGCGTTTAGAGCCAGAGAAGTCACCATGATAAGACCAGAGCACAGCACTCAAACCCAGCGTGTTGTTAGCGATAGCCTGTGCATTATTCATCTGAGGAGACAGCTCGAGGTTCTCTGGTATGTTCTAGAAAGCATGCCATTTTAGCAGCATGAAAGCCGCCACTACAGCGGAACAATAATATTAGCTATAATATAGGCTCAGTGTATTTAACATACTGGAATGGTTGTAATCAGAAGTCACGAAAATGTTCCTCTTTACCACTTTCTGTGAGTGGATGTAAATCAAACATTCATTCTGATAACCTCCTTACCACACACAGACACACACATACACACACACAGCCCTCAATCCCTTCTCTTTCCCACCAAGTGTATCGAGCTGGAGGGGGGGGGGGATCCTTCATTGCAGAGGAGGAAAACTTAATTACATTCAATCAACAGTCGTGAGGCATGCCGTGGATGCAATTTGCAGTGTCAAATGGAGAGTTCTCTGATGTGCAATTCACTGCAGCTACAGCAGCATGTAGGCCAAGTGTTGTTCTTATGGGAAGCCAAGAAACCTACTGGCTCATGCATGATACATTTACAGTAAATACAGTGGTTCTTAATGGCCCGTGCTCCTGTTCTCTTATGTTTTACTTATGAAGGTTGCTTCAGTGGGCAAATGGAGACAGGAGTAAACATAGAAAACTAACATGCATGCAATTGTAAACTTGTTAAGAGACTAGAGAAATTTTAAGCAATTTTCCTTTTCCCCACTGATGCTCTTAAAGCATTATAACTCAGCATGAGTTGTCTGGCAGAAATGCACACCAAATTAGAAAAAATGCTGGCAGTGCTAGTCAGGGCAATATGCTATTTTCATGAAAGACAATTTGAAATGTAATAACTGGAAGAGCACAGGTGTAAATAATAACATTAATGATGGCTGAATTCCATTTAGTGGCTTTGGTTTCACGGTCACTGTATTGTGCATGCTAGCTCGCCGTCACAATGTCATGGCTTACTGGGACACTTGAATAAAACAGATCCATCATTAATGTTATTAGTAACACCTGTGTTTCTCTTACAATACATGTCTGCTGTGAAACTGGCCTATTGTTTGCGATGAACTCAAGTGTACCTTTTAATTGTTTATGATGTCACCAATTGATTGTAAATTTGCTACTGGGTGGTGTATGTATATATGCAGTACATAAAGATGTATTTGACACTTGTGTGGTCAAAACGTTGGTGATAATTAAATAATTAGACTATGTGGTCATCCTCTTTTCATAAATCAAGGGGATAAAAAACTAACTATAAACTACATATCATTATTTCACTTTGTACAATAATATATATGACTAGCTTTCCCACTACTAGTACTACTACAAAAAATAATAGCAATAAAACAACAATACATTATGATATGGACCTCTGATATGGCTCAAACATGAACAAAATGTGCATACACACACCACAGAGGATGCATACTGTCAAGGACAAGCAGTCATAAGTAAACAACAGCCTGAAGACAGAACCAAAGTCACATCTGAGATCTGCTGCTTTTCCATTAATTTCATTTCTGTCACATCCAAAGAATTATTGGCATTTCAACCTGCATCAACTGTACCCATTTTAATGCTTCCCGTACAAGCACTAGATTGCATTGACATTCCTATTCATATCCATTGATCCTTCAATTAAGAGCTAATGTGGGCTGGCTAAGCCTCCAGGTGTTCATTCTGAAGGACAAACAGCCACTGAAAAAAAAACAGAAGGCCTGCGTTTTACTGTATATACACTGACAGAACAATCAGCTAAAGTACTTTTTGAAATTCAAGCCTGTTGTTGATTTAAGCATTTCAACATGACTGCCATCCTCATTTGAAATCCTTTTTGCAATTTGGATCCGACAACACGCGCATGATGATGCACACCAAATTGTCTTGAACACAGAGAATCAGCTGTGTCTTTGTCCTGCATTGTTGATGTGTTAACGCTTTAAACAGATCAGCATACGTCATAATCCCTTGGCAAGACACATTTTTACGGAGAGAGCCTGTGTGCCCAATGATGAAGAGAATTCCATGCAGAATACATTGTGGCCTATATTGAGCTGTCTCCAACATTATTCAGCTGAAAACCGGAGATTTTCCTGCTGAGGGGAGATTTGCAATTTGAGATTTGAATGATGCAAACAATAGGACATAAACAACATAATACAAGTGAAAAATCTGTGTCAATAGATTATTTCTGTTCATTTAAATGGTACCCTGTGGAGTTTTTTTGTGTAAGACAAACAAAAGTTACACCACAGGAAATCTTTAAGGAAATAATTTCTAAAGATTAATAGTACACCTGATGTTAATAGAGACACATGCATGTACATACAAACTGCCGACAAAAGCAAAGCCATATGTTATGATGTTACCATATCAACTGTATGTCAGGAGCAAGTGTAAGTGACAGAAACAGGCGGGTCACTTTGGCTATCACATTGCAAAGGCCATATATTTGACCATTATGAATGTGTAATAATAAACGGGAAATTCTTTTAAATGTGTTCTATTCATTCCTGATGAACCAGGGTCGTTTCATGAATAACAGACAGTGCGCTTTGGAACAAAATAATTAAGCCGATCTAGTGCAGAGTACCTGAGTTACTCTTCTGTATGAAAGCAGTGCAGAGGCAGCTGTATGTTTTGTCCAGACACGGTCTGACTCAGCCTGGTATGCCGGAGCTGTGCGTTTAATTTTCGACAAGCCTGATAGATGAATCAGCCGTGCCATTTAACACATGAGCAAAGCAAACATTTCACCCACTTACTCTCTGTTCTGTAAACTCAGCTAGTGTAAGCAGCATCAAATTGCTCTTGTTCAGTATAGACAACAACCAGCCAATCACTACTGTACTGTAGACATAGTATATACAGTATATATGGTAGTATTTCATTGTAAGTACATTTGTGGACCGGCAAAATGCCTAAAATGTAATTCAACTGTTTTTAATTGTGCAGTGAATTGTACTCACATCAGATGCACAGTGCACTATAGAGTATGAGTACATGGTGTATTTCTCTTACACATGACTTGTCCTTTGCATCACCTTAAACAGTACACACCGGTGTTTCCCTCCAGCACTACAAAATGCGGTGTACATGAATGAACAAGCATACAATACAAAACCATCTCAAAGGGCTGAAAAACATTTCAAATACAATACATGTTGGAATTAACAACATTAAGAGAAAAGAGGCAATCTTGAAATTGAATTCTGACATTGGCTCATACAATGCATGCCATGTGCCCGAGTAACAAGAGCTGCCAATCACGCTTTTGACAGAAGGTGTTTGTGTTTACAAACAGCTCATAATGAAAGCCAAGCTGACCACAGAGGCACTTCACACCAGCTATTGAGCTCAATTTGAGAGCTAAGCGACACAGTCCGGTTCCTGGACTTGTTGAGTTTGTCTGTTGTCTGCCTCAGCATTGATCTCACTGTGTAACAAATTTTTACTTGTTTTTTTGTTCCTGGGTAGTAAGTGTTATTTCCTAATTGCTTATGCCTAAAAATGATAGAAAATGGCTATTATTCCCTTCAAACTTTGCTTTTGTGACCAGGACAGTGATATTTTGAAATGTACCTATTTCCGTTGGGAAAACGGTCGAATTTGCAGATTTTCATTCACATAAAGTCAGAAAAAACAACATATGAATCAGCAGATTTGATGATGGGAGACTATATTTGGGGGCTGATTCATGAAAGTCATTTACAGTGTAATTGTAAACCTTGAAAAACACGTCATTCTTTGTGGTCACTTTTGTATAATTTTAGTATAAATACATGTACTATTTTGATTCATGTTGTTTTTCTGACTTTATGTGAATGAAAATGTGCAAATTTGCCCATTTTCTCACTGGAAATAGATTAATTTCAAAAGGTCACAAAAGCAAAGTCTGAAGGGAATAACAGCCATTTTCTATACTTTTTAAGCACAAGCAATTAGGAAATAACACTTTCTACCCAGGAACAAAAATTGTGTTACATGGTGTCTTGTGATACTTATTCGAGAGACACTGGCAAAGCTGATGCTTGTCGCCATGGTAACAGGGTAGCACAGTCATACTCAGCTGATGGTCTGTAGTTATACACTCGATACCCAGGAAGGTGGAGGTGCCAGATGGCTATGCCTGTGTTTACTGTCATTCACACACTCACTCAGACTATGTGTTTATATACATGACAGCTGAAGTCACTCTGAGGAGACAAGGAATTAACACCAGCTGGAATTTCAACACTTGGTAAGAAAAATCTATGTATATTCCTGTATATGCTGTCAGTGTTTGGTGAATAGATTGTTAAAAATCCACCGGCAGAGCAGTTGCACTGAGCAGCCTATTCTGTATGTGCACTCTTTACTTTAACCTGAGACGGAGAGGATTAAGAAGGAGAAAAACAGAGGAGAGAGAGAGAGAGAGGTAAGCCAGTTTAGACCAAACAGGGAGTGACATTACTGTCAACTCACCATCCCCTCACAATAGTGCTCATTGGTCTTGTCTGTGTTTGCCTCTGTTCTCAGGGCTCAGTGCGGGAGGAGATAAGAGCTGTGCTGCAGTCTGTGGAGACCAGCCCGCCGTTTCAGCACGCCATTTGGGGACAGTTTGTCCTTTGGGTAGCTTCCCCCCGGACTCAGCAGGCTGACAATGGGCGAGGAGGGAAGTGCTGCTGTGGGCAGGGAATGTGAGAGAAGGGCAGCAAAGAAAACAGTCCTAATGGAGTGTTTATTTGGGGCAGAGAGCCACACACAAAGACAGCTCATCTAAAGAAGTGGGCTTGGGGGCATGAGGGAATGAATTCAAATGGTCTAGGACCAAACAGTGCCATTTGAATTACTGCTAAATCCCTCCAGCTCCTGCCTTTCATAGGAAAAATCTCAGTCCAGGACACCTGCGCTACTCGGTGCTGACTTCTGCTCCTACAGGTTACAAACATGTATCATTTTTACACAAAGCTAAACTTCCAACTTTCACAATCATACAGCACCCTGTGTTGTTCTTCCTGACTCCCAAACCACAGACCGTAGGCTCTGTATAAATCTCTACACTTACATATTCTCTAAAATTCTAGTCAATTCAACTAAAATTAAACTCAACATCTTGCTGCCGAGCCCCTTGGGGACCCCACTTTGAGAACCACTACTGGAACATCATAGCAGCAATATGTCATTCTCTCTTAGAATAAACTATAACAGAAGCTGTGTGCTGAGCAGACCTCTCCATCTCAGTGTAATATAATAATAATATAAAAAATTGATTTGTCATTCTGCTCAGTGGGACTCCCATAACTGTAATAGTAAAACCCCTAAGATCAGAACCATTCACTTTATTTATGCTGTGATTTACTTCTCTGATGTGCTCCTGCTGTGAGAGACTGATAGAGCCTGATGACTCTTGTCTCTGACTAAAGTAATACAACAACACAGGGCAATAATTGCTGCTGTTACCTGAGCTTACAAGCCTGATTCTGACAACAAACCCTCCACTCAGCAGCACCAAAGTTGACAGTCTTTCATGATCTGCTACTCAGAGGGGATCCAATTGAAATGTCAACATAGGGCTATTTCCCCATTTTGGGGTAGAAATGAGTTTGACTTACAGCATTACATTGCATACACTGCACATACATGTATATTTCATAATTTCAAGCAAATTATCCTCTTTTCTTTACAGAATGACAGAATACGCTGTCACTGATCAGCACTTAACTTTAGTTTATTTTAACCCAAAACTATACAAATGTGAAGTCAGATATTTCACAACAGCTACAGTAAATATGGGTATACTGTATCTGTATCCTGTGGAGTTTCTACTGTAAATAAACACAATTTTGTCTATATTCAGTATCATTAAAGCCTTATAAACATGTTACATACATTTCCTGCCACATAAAATATTTTCAATTATTTGTTTTTTTGTTGTTTTTTTGTGTGAAACTTGTATTGTTTACAAGAGACCCGCTTGTCAAAACATTGTTCTGCTGCACTACTAGTGGCCAAAAGCTCCACAGGAAACATCTAACTAGAGGCATACTGGTTGATTAGTCTACAGTTCTGATAATCAGCAACATCACTCAAAGGGACATCTGAAAGTGAAGCAAACCTGTGCAAACAGTGCAAACATACAGAGAAAATATTTCTATGATTCAAACCCAGGACACTGAGGACCCAAATGCTAAAAAGTCAAGATTAGACATGTAATCAAGAACTTTTTTTTTGCTTTTCCACTTCATCTTTTTTTCCCTTTTCTTTGCCTTTTGTCCTGAATCAAGGCCACTCCAGCAGGCAGAATGACATTTCTGGACCATTGGAGGAAAAAGTCCTTGAAGAGGCACTAAACACCATCTGAAAATATAACACTTGTCTAACACATCTCTGATCCTCTTTTTACATGTAGAACACACATAGTGTGCTGTATACTTAGAGAACAGTGTTGCACAGAGCTCCATGAACTGCACACCAAAGAAACCAATATAGCCACAGCCTGAGGGCAGCACTTTCAATGTGCACATTGTTTGTATACTGTACATAGCGGCACTACTTTATTTCTTCACAACAAAAAGAGAAAATAATGCTACAAAGTGTAGCTCTCATTCTCAAATGCATTCATGCTAACAAAAAAATCTACACAGAGACACTGTATATTACAGTTAACTGCTCCCATTTTTCAATTTCAGTCATCACCACCTGTGAACCAAGCTATCATTACAGTAGACCGCCACTCATTTTCTCAGGGGACATTTGTGCATGATGATAGTGAGCAAGGCTCTCAGGTACAAATCAATTGTAGCCTCAGTCCTTTCACTCAGAGGCCAAGGTATATTTTTGGAGCACTTACCAAAGTCTGACATGTTTGATTCTTTTTCTTCACCTCTGCCTCAAGTGCTTCACACTCCTTCCTTCTGGTGCTGATCTCAGTCTCCTGGGGAGAGAAGAAAGCAGAGGGCGGCTGCTATGGTTTGTCAGGAACAGAAGCTTCCTGAGAGAACTCAGTGAAACTAGGCAGGGAGAGAGAGAGAGCTGGAGCATTTCATTATTCAGCAGTATTTAGGCGTGTGGGCGTATGTGTGTGAACATGTGTGCGTTCATGTGTATATGTATGTGTGTGCGCAGACAGAGAGAGATTTTCAGAGATTATCTATCAGATATTACAAAACGTTTTTGTTGTCAGAAAACAGATAGGAGGCTGGGATTCTAAAGTTCAAATGTTGGGAGGATGTAGGGTGTGGTCTTCTAGGAATAATTTGATGAAAGAGATCAAACAAAGTCTGCCTTTAATCAGTCTGGTCACTCTTGAATTAACAAGGCAAGGGCTTACTAGCAGCTCTGTGCTAGCGGCTCCATAAGGCTGTAATAATGCTGCATTCCATGCAAGTTGGAGGTTGGAAATTTGATAATTAGCACTACACACAGCACAACACATGAATATCTGTACCGAATTTGATAGCAATCCATCCAAAAGTGACCAAAGTGCCCAATCATTGAATGGATCCCTTGACAACACTGCTAGCATGGCAAAAAACATCAACTAACAACTAAAAGCCTTGCCTTGGATGTCTCTTGTTTCCCCATTTTTCACATATTTTTATTGTCATTTGTCCATTTTCACAGCAGAAGTTTCTACTCATCATAGCAGGAAAATCTCAGGTGCTACTAATAACAATAAGCCATACCACTGAAACGACTAGCATGCACATTATCAGCACCCTGTCATTGATAAAGTAAAAATACAAACAAAGTAAATGAAATGCAACCTTCATGTTAGTTACATGTGTGCTTTCTCTGCTGTAACATGTCAAAAAGTTTACTGTTTGAAAGGTTTATTCACTCTCTCCCATTTAAATGAAATATAATCTCAACAGACCAAACTTTAATTCTTTAATAATGTATCCTCATGTACAATACACCATATAAACTGTATATTGCATTCTCTATCATCAGTCATAGTCAGTATCTAGCTGACACCTAATATTCTCTTCTGACATTTTTGAATGCCTGTTATGTTTCCATCAAGCTGCCATTTAACTGAGCTGACAGCTGAATGCTGCGTTAGCTGGAAATACAATGAAAAGAAGTTCACCTCTTTTCACAGTGTGCGATTAGAGCCACAACATGACTCAAATCTGACTTGTTTAGTCTATCAGTGTTGTTCAGAGAAATTATCATCATTGGCTTCTCACTAGGAGCAGAGAGCTAGATATGGGATATCCCCATCTAAGCTGCCTGGGTGTTCAATCGTGCTCTGGAGATGCCTTATCACATTGTGATTGTTAACAAAAGTTAACACTTTTTTGGCAAGTTTGGATGCATTCACTAGTGTAGGTTAATCCAACTTATACAGAAATACACACCTTCTTTATGGGCATCAATTTCAAGGATAAACCACCACTGTACTGCTTTTACAGTACAAAATACATGAAAGTACATCACCAACCAGATCCTCTGCACATGAATATACAAGGAACATTGTTGCTATGGATGGGAGTGAAAGTGCAGCTGGATGTTCCAAGATTAGCATATAGAATTAAACAGAATTTTATGTGTGTCTACCAGCGTGCACACACGCACTCTGGCACTGTAGCATGGCACCACGTGTCCCTGAGCAAGACTAAAATAAGCACCATCGGAGAGCCCACAGCACATAATACATACTGTGTGTGAAAAATGCGTGAATGTGCATTTCATCGTACCAATGCTCACAGCTTGGTTGGACTTTGAATATATATTGGAATCCATTCAAATGGAAGACAGTTTTACTTTGCTACATCTGCTGGTTCCCCTCTTGACCTCTAAGTGGTGACAATAATTAATAAGACAGTGAGCAATAAGGTCAGAGAACTGAACAAGCAGAAGGAGGAAGAACAAGCTTTGACCCTTTCCTGATCTGTAACCTTGTGGCGTTTCACCCCAAGCAAGTGACAGTTGTCATGATTAAATCTTTGACCCCTTATCTGTCGTAGCTTGTCCAACAGTGATCCTGCTCAGTCGTATGTATGTGTACATTTGCTTTACACATGCTTTTATCATTTTGAGAGCCAAAGCACTCACAAGGACAGAAAAGGGTGGAAAATAAATCTCCTGGTAAGTACAGTAATTAAATTTAGGATGGAGAGTAAAGATAAAGGTATGGTTAATGTTATGATTTAGAATTTAATTTATGCTTAAGGATCTTAAAATATTGTTTTAAAATGGTGGGGTTTGTTTAAAGTAAAGGTAAGAGTAAGGGTAGAGCATGAAATTAATAACATTAAAGGGTACATATTGTGCATATTTCCGGGTCTTTATTTTTAATCTGGGGCTCTGCTGGAATATCTTTTCTATGATTTACAGTTAAAAAAAACTCCTTATTTAACTCATGCTGACCCTTTATGCAGTCCCTCAGTTCAGCCTCTGTCTGAAACAGGCCGTTTAAGCTCCTGTCTCTTTAAGGCCCCCCTCCTGAGTAGCCCATTCTGTTCTGACTGGTCAGTTTTTGGAAGCTGCCCCTCTGCAGATATCTGCTAGCTGTGGAGGCTATGTCAACAAACCATGAAACAAACTATAGTGGTAGGATTTCATTACTTTTTCTCGGTCTTTACTCGAAGACCTAGCTTCTCAAATCCATCCGTATATATTCAAATTGAAAAATATGTGAGTGGACAAAGCAAACAACGCATAGAAAAACCTTGGCAACACCCATAGCAACAAAGGCTACGGAAAATACAGCCATTTATCAGCTCATCAGCAAGGTAGAAAAAAATGCTGCAAATGTAGCGTTCAGAGCAGGTTAAAGCCCTGGATTTGGACTTGCAGGGAGTAGTTCTTCATACATTAACCTTGAGTTTTGGAACTTTGACCATGTTTAGCATAGATATCCAACATCATAACACTATATAAATGATAGAAAATCACAAAATACACAATATGTCCCCTTTAAGGTAAGGCTTTTCAACAATGTAATCGAGTAAAATTCTTAGTTGAGTTAAATTAAATTTAACCAAAAGTTGCAAAAGAGAGAATTTGAGCTTAGTATCGCTACTGAAAAACAGAAGACACTGCTGAAAAACAAAACAAAGACACAGTTCAGTCAGTCTGGTTCCTTGTTATACAGTCAAAGAAGAGTAAAATGTGAAAAAATAGAAAATGATTGAAAAAAATTGGAAATGTTAAAAAAAAAAAAAACATATAAAAAATATAAAGCACACTACCATGATTTCCTTTCAGTGAATCACACAAAGCCTCCGCAGACAGCTTGCCAGCTCCCATGTGGGCTGGTATCTAATGTGTACAGTTTTCAGAAGCAGACGGCTACGACGTCGCACTAACATGCACGATGAATATTTCACTTGTGCACGGAAACACACACACACACACACACACACACACACACACACACAGCTCTCAGGCTTGCTGAGGCCCATTTGTTTGGAACACATTTGCCAATGTTCAATTAAAAATCCCTCTGATAAAAGATTCAAATGGCTGCCATTGTGAGTAATGAGCTCCTGTATAAGTGAAGAGGCGTTTACTGCACAGCACATGAAGACAGATGAGAAAGACCATCCCCTTAGGCTGGATCTAGCACTCGTGCCTCAGTGACACTAATGCAAATGCATGCACGACGAAGGTGCATCCACAGCGATCTATACTGCCTCCATGTCTCTTATGCAGTGTATGCAGCAGGAGTTTCACATTCTGTTTAATAGCAGAACATCTTTAAAAATCAATGACTTGACAACTTTTTTTCCATGTTAGTGAGTGGTACAAGCTCTCCAAAAACAGTTATGGTTTAACTTTAGGCTGTGGCAAGATTCACAAATGTAAAATGTAAAACTTATCTATTAGAACTTGTGATTGCTGTCTGGGAACTTGAGAACTAAATCATTGACAAATTAATAAATAATAAAATAATCATTGTTTGTAGCTTTACATATCTCACTTGTCCAACTTTCAACATTTCACTCTTCCTAGATTAAAAGTCATCAGAGTTATTACAATTTATCCTGAGATGAACACGCCAAAATATCACAGTGACGCTTCAGGAAAAGTCAGGGGATCACCAAAGTCAGTAAGATTAATTCTCTGGGGATCATGAATTTCTGTACAAAATTTCATGGCAATCCATCATATAGTTGTTGAGATATTTTAGTCTGGACCAATGTGGACAGACATACCTAGAGCGATGCCGCTAGCGTAGCTTAATAACAGAATGATGATGCCAATACATAATGTACATCCTAAATTTCCCTCGGTACCAATAAAGTCAATAAAATTTCTATCTATATTTCTATCTATGTATACTTCTTCCAGTAGCTCTTTTGCTGAAAGCGACTTCCCCAGTTTTCCTTTTTCTTTCAATTAAACACAATCTCTAAATCAATACTAATATTGAATAAAATCCAGTCTTGACAACTTATTACTATTTACTGTACTAGCACTGATTCAAACTACAAAGCCTCAGCTGTGAGCTCTGAACACACTGGTCTTGGTGTTCAGCACCATGGACAGTTCTCCTGGGACAACAAAAGTAGTATGTGGTATATATATATACATACAACTTCCACTATTTTTGTTGTTGCTGACTCTCTGATGTGACTTCAATGCACAGCAACATCTTGATGAAATGAGGTTCAGATACTATTATTTCAGCGCTAACTAATTAACACAGGAGGCTTTCCCCATCCTATTCTCAGCGTTCGGTCTTCTGATCTTTTGTAGTTGGGAAAGCTCTGTGCATAATCTCTGGCGAGCAGGGGTAACCTCATTACTCTCTCTCTCTCTGTCTTTCATCCCTTGTTGTGTTGAATATGCATGGTGCGTAATGATGGCTAATAATCCTGCCTATGGCTGAGCAAAAAAAAAAAAACTGCCAACGTTTTCTACCAGAGGCCAATTCTATGCAAACAGCAGATATCTGATGGAGATATCAAATATAGACAGACATTCACAGGCGTAAGACTTGCTCCAGGATGTGTTTTAAAGCAGCCTATGTTCTTCTTGCTAAATCTTTTAGGTTAACTTCACATCTAATTATGACTATGAATGCTTATCCTCTAAAAAATATATGCAGTCACACAGCATGCTACAACTCAGCTGAGCTATAATAAAACTGATGTGAAAACTGCCACCCAAAAGAAAAAGCACTTCACTTTTTACCGAGAGTAGTTACGCTCAAAAACAAACTGTACGTAAGCTCAGGCTGTGGCACAAACTGTAGCTTTACAGCTAATTTGTTGCCTCTCAAAATGTCAGTGGTGCTGTCTAAGATACTGTGTATATATATATATATATATATATATATATATATATATATATATATATATATTGTCCTGAGACACTTTTTTCTCGTTATAATGTGTGTTTGTTTCTTTTCTCCAGCCGAGCTGCAGCTACTGGAAAGGCCTTTAGGCTGACAGAAAGGCTAACAATGTTGAGTGTTAGCAAACCATTGTCTTGTCGAGGTCTTTAAGAGAGGATTCCCCTTAGTTACTATCATGAGACCACCAGCTTCCCAGCAGTACTGTTTGTAGTTGCTGACTATACTGCACATACTGCTGGCCCAGACACGCAGTAATCTAGTCCAGCATAGCAAACCCCTGTGATTTCAAATCATTGGAAATGGCAGAGTAAGTTACATAACCCCTACAGCTTAAGTCTGTGTGCGCAGGCACAGATGCTTGCACTCCACTAATACTGTACTCGTCTGCCGCCTGCAAGTGTGTATCTGTGTGTGTGTGCGTGTGTGTGTGTGTGTGTGTGTGTGTATGCTCAGCAACATGCAGACTGACTGCTGAATCACAGATTTACAGGAAAAACAAGTGTAACTCCCAGAGGTCAACAAGTACATCCATCCACACACACACACACACACACACACACACACATACACACACACACACACACACACACGCACACACACACACATAAAGGACAAAAGAAATGACACACAGATCAAAGAGGAGAAGGGTAATGAGTGAGGTGAGAGGAAAAGAAAGACTGATGGTGAATGGATGTATGATCATGAGAGAGATACGTGAAGGCAGCGAGGCCCTTGATAGGAATGCAAATGAAAAGGAAGGGAGAATGGGCAAAATGAAAAATTGGATGGAGGCAGGATTTACCGTCTAAGCTCCTCAGCTCTGCAGCATTTTGTCCCGGGTATAAGACCTCAGCGAGGCATCCTCTATCAGGCATATTAAACATCATGCAGCAGTGGCAAAAGGAGTAGCCTAGTCTAGATTCCACTTCCTCTCCTCCTTTCTCTCTCTCTCTTTTTTTTTCTTTCACACTCTCTCTATCTCCCCACCACGAACCTCAAGTCTCAGCACGCTGCAGAATCAAAAATGAAACTGCCACTATCGCCGGGGTCTGACCTCTCTGAGCCACCGAACGCTACGCTACCTGCATGCTGATGTCTTATGAGTCTAACACACTACTGAAGAGCACATAGGGCGGAGGAGAAGAAGAAGAGAAGAAGGGGAAATACTGTAGAGACAGCAGGGGAGGTGAGGGAGGGAGCTGATCATGAATGAAAGATCAAGAAGAAAAACAAATAAAAGAACAGGAAGGGGAACTATCCTGCTACTATCAAAGGCCTGTACAATAAAGAGTGATGAAAGGGGAGTGACAGGAAGCAGAACGAAAAGGATGAACTATAATAAAATGTAGGGCTGTAGGAATAAGGGGCTAATTTTAAAAGAGCAGGCTCAATGTGTATGAGAGTCTCTGGGGAGAGGATGGTAAATCTGATAATCCCACTGCATGAATACCAAGATGTCAGATGAGACTTTTACCTTGATAATAGAAACTAAACAATGACTCGTGCAGCCACAAGAGTCTCCTACAGGGATGAAGGAAGGTGTTATGCATTGCTGTGATATCTATTCATCTGCCTGTGTGACACATGACAATGCTGGATTCAATAATGCAGCGTGATATAGAGAGAAACTACAGTATGATCGGAGAATAAACAGGTTTTATTTTTGTGTTTTGGCAGCTGAAACCATTTCGCTGACTAAAAGTCCACAGAGAACATCTGATGATTACTGCTGCAACCAAGCAAATGCTGGAAGCCCACTGCTGTTGCCCACTCAGACACAGAGGCTTACTCATCCCCAGCTGGAATTTCTGGCCAGGATTCTGCAGACTGTCATTCAGTTCACATGGTAACCTTCATCTCTCATAGCAGAGCAGTAAACGCCTCTCAACAAAAGACAGTTCCCGTAAAAACCTGTATGACCAAAACATGAACAAAGTACAAGTGTTTGGGCGGGAAAATATGTTCTTTATATAGACTGTAAATTTGGGGATTGACTCCCTGCACCAAGACGAAGTGATGTTGTTTTTCCATTTTATCAGAGATTGCAGAACAATAGTGCTGCAAGAGATCCACAGAAGTGCAGAGGATGACTTAGTCACATAGATACACACAAAAGCTTAATTCTCTTAAACAAGAAACATAACAGGTGAATATGCACTTATCCAATTTGACTCTCCTTCCAAACATCTATACCCCATTTACAGTTGGCTATAAAATGCCATCAGTATTTGGGTAAGGAAAAACAGTGAAGGTGTAAATGCACTAAGAACGCATTGTGATCGGGATGCGATCGGATTTGGAGGTGGTCAGACTCGCATTGTGATCGGATCTCAGCCAGGTGTAAATGCAGTCTGCACAGCACACATTCATAAGAAATAAAGTAAGTTGAATAGTACCTAGTTCCTCCTCTTCCTGCCAGCTAAAGGAAGCCCCACAATAGCTACAATCATCCGCCAGGTCCGCCTGTAACTAATTTACATGTTGTGATCCAAGCATAATGGGGGTACAATTGAGAGGACATGAGGACATTTTAATACCAGCTGTAAATGAAAAGACCTATGGATCAGATGTCATTATCCAGAATTTATCTAGATACAGATTACATGTCCATACCAGGTGTATATGAGGCCCTACATTTAAGTCTCTCAAGGAATATTTGATCATTGAAAGAATTATTGCAAATGTTCCCACTCACTGTAATATTTCTGCAAAAAAAATGTCAAATTCCCACAACTTTTTCCACTGAATGCCATTTTCTACAAAACAATCTTTTCTACATCTGACTTTTTTCACAGGTAGGACTTTCTCCACCAAACTTCACATTTTTCTCCACAGCTTTGCAATTTCTGAACATTTCCACAATTTCATCTTTCTGACAAAAAAATCTGCAAATTGTATTCCAATTTCATTTGGGGCTGAAATCACAATGAGGTGTCCTGTTGGGACTGAGATTTCAGAGAGTAAACATCCCAGCAAGCATTTAATATGAATGCAGGTTGTGATATCCAGGTCATAGTTTACTAGGCTACAGAGCTAGACTATCAGCTTGCATTCACATTAGATTTTAAGTGCTGTTAAACTTATTATAGACATAGTCATATCAACTTCAATTCAAGATAAAAATGTTTACATATTATATTGGAAAAAGGCTATAGTATTGCTTGAATAAATGCTGCAAACCATTCAAGAGACATGTGTAGTATCACGCCTCATGGCCGGCTCATTCTCATTAGAGTGGCCAGTAGCCGTGCAGGTAGACGAGCTGCTGAGATGATGGACCGCTCTCTGAACCGTCAGGACAGAGTGTTCAACCCTCAGGAGGCAGTGTCAACACTGGTAACTGAGCAGGGGAGCAAACACAGGAGAACAAATGAAGACTCACTAATATGAAACTGTACACACAGGAAATCCAGGTACTTGACAGCCGCAGCAAACTCATTATCCGCAGTAGAGGCCTCTGTTTATTCATTTTAGCAGCCATGGACACACTCACAGAGAGAACAAGTTGGCATTAACAGCCTGCAATTAGGTTGCTCATATGAAATCATTACTTTAGATGTTGGGCATCAGTTTATCTTGGTTCATATTCTCTTTATGAATATGGATCTACTGATTCATCTGTGAGCATCAAAACAACTCAAAGACACTCTACACAACAAATCATTTCAAACCATTTGAAAGCTTCAGTACATTATTCTACAAGATGTTTTTAGCAATCATTACCTGAAGGTTAATGGCAAGTGTCGCACAAAATAAATATAAATAAAGCAGTTAGGTTAGACCAAATAGCAGTTGATCTGGCCACATGTGTCTGGAATGCAATGATTTTATAACATAGTCTTGCAGGTATTTAAACTCTTTTTTTTTCCTGTTTAATAATATATATGCCATATAAATCACATAATATTTAGCCATAAAAGATACATAGCATTTCATTTATCTTCTTATTTGGCACAGACAGACAAACTCCATCAGACAAATCTGAAAACAGCAATGCCTCGGCAAAAACGAGTTAAAGGAGCAGCCATCTTTCCCTTCATGCTGTCATGACTTTGCCAGAATCACTCACTCCTCTTCTATGGGGAGTTGTGCTCTCACATCTGCGTCCCTCTCCGTCAGAAGCCAACAGAGAAAGAGAATCTCGTAAACCTGCCATGATCAAATTAATTCACATCGAACCAGGCTGCCTGTTTGTCTGCACACTTGGGCCCCAACCAGATAAGCTGATTATAACACAAAATATTACATGCTGTCCTATTTGTTCTGATCCAGTGTTATCCCAATGTCCCTGCTGATGCAAAATCACTGACCTATGAAATGTCAAGGTAGACTAAGATGGATAATTACGAGCTATACAGTGATCCTTCAGATCAAAACTAGTGCAGCCTTTGGCCCAGAAAGGATTGTTTATCATTAGCTGTGACAATTATGTCCAGTAATTTCACCAACACCTATCATTTATGAAATGATTCAGGAGTCACAGCGGCACAGGGACTCCCTCTTTCACCCACCGGATTACCAGCTGTGCTCTACTGTATCAGATAGCAATAACACGTCAGTACTGATGCTGTTCTCACATCGTGATTCATAGCATGACGGCAGCAGACTTTGAAGTACAGTCTGCAGTATCTACCAAAAGCTCTGGTGGTACATCCCCTTTCTTTGCCTCAGTTTAAAAGGCACATTCAACAAAATGTAATGATAAACTCTTACTTATTCTACACTGGCTGCTGCTAATTTAACCGTCTTCCTGCCCCACACAGAGAGAGTTCAGACTGTTTTAGGCAAAGGGGCTGTCACCAGCTGAGGTGGCTTGTCTCCCGCTTTGATCCTGAGCCAGAGCCACAGACATATGCTGCTCCATCCTGCAGGGAGGAGCTGTACTGGTTGCAGAGAGAACAGCTCTCCATTCCCTTTCCATTCATTAACTACATTTCAACAGCTGGTGACCAATTAGTTTGCTCTCCAGATTGCAAAGCCAATATAATGAGTACACCTTAACTTTCATATCCTTTGTCAAAGGGGGAAAAAACTTAATTTTGGCAAAATATAGCGTGTACAAAGCTGCTGGTAAACCGTTAGAGCTGGCTGTTACAACACAGGAGTTTTCCTGTTTAATTTAGGTGGAGATGAAACAGATCCTTGCCTTTTCTAACCTGAGTTTCAGCACTAAGCTTTCACATCCCTCCCTTTAGTCCGACGCTTGCCAAGAGCTGCTGTCAGCCTGACCCCGCAGATGTGTCCATTAATGGCTCCTTAATGCCAGAGAAAGCGGAAAATGGAGAGGAAGGTCGTAGGTAGGCCTGGTGTCGAGGATCATCTGGCTGCGACTTAGAAAAGGCTTTCTGTGTGTGAGTTGATTATTATGAGGTGTCAGACTTGGCTTTTGGCCTTAGAAAAAACAGACAGTGAGGAGTTTTCAACATTAGGGTGTGGGTGAAGGGATCCTGTGTCCAGTAATGGAAGACAGGTGGTGCCCAGGAGGAGATAAAGAGTGAGGCTTTCACCCCACAGGAGTCTGGCACAATCGCACAAGAAACAGACGCCTTTGCCTCCCATCTGGGAGACACTCTCTAACCATCACTGCCAATTTACAGGACACTCAATTACTGGTCATTACCTGAGTAGCAACACAGGACCTGCTGCCCACAACAGCAAGTGCCAAATCATACAAGTGGTCAGATAATGCAAGCAACAGATACACACTGATTCCATTCAGCTCTATTATTATCATAGTGTTTGCAATGGACGCTGTGGGGAAAGCATAACAACAAAACAGGCAAGAAGGCGAATTAAAAATAGATCAGTTACTTTCATTGTGCCGTCAAGGACATTTTGATGAATTAATTGATCAGCAGCATTATATAATAATTAGATCAACAGTTAAAGCTCACAAAAATAATTCTAATATGAAAAGTAGTATTTCAACTCATTTTATATCAACATAAATGCTTGTGGAATTTAGTTAATGGAGTAAAACATACATGTATGAGTAACAGAAAATCTACCTGCAAATTTTCACAGACATTGTAGTCATACAGACATAGTAGCACAAATAAGGAGGCGTCCCTGCTGAGTCTCAATTGAAAACAAATTACTTATCTTTACAGCAGAGAGCCCCATAACTCCAGGGTAAATGAGGACTGCAAATCTGAAACTAATTTTGTTTCAGTCTGCAACTCCCCAGAAGCCACAGTGAAGTAAATTTCGCAATCAGCGCACCTTTCCTGGTAAACTAAATTTAACAGATATCAGGATCTCACAGACATTCTGCACAAAGGTGTCACTTTTAGTCCAACTAAATAAGTTAAGATTGATATGAGGAGCTAAAGCCTGCTGTGCACGGCCAACACCACAACAGAGAGTGAGGCGGTCGTGCGAGAGCGAGAGTCTGGCATTAGCATATAAACAACAGCCTGGAGTAGATGGCTGCGGCTGCACAAGGCTCAATTGTCAATATGCTCGCTGGTCCTCATCCAGGGATCAGAAAGGGGCTGTCAGGATTTTGATTCCTGCACATAGGGGAGAGGATAAACAGCAGAAAAACAATACTCCAACCTGTCAATCATTGGACTCTCTATTTCTAATACTTGAAACTCCAATTTGAGTATTCAGCAGGACAAAAAAAAAAAAGAACTCCAATTTTGCTTTTGCTTTGGAAAAATTGACTCTGAAGTGTCCAAAACAGATAGGTGGGCGAATGGAGGCGGAATGGAGACATAGAGAGCTAGTCTAATGTCTACATGACAATAACAGTCATAATGGACTTTTTTGTTTTCCCAGGTCTAATTGACTGCAATGCACTGGATTTTTACAGGCAGAGAGATTAATTATGAAAGTTATTAGAAGAAGAAAAACATGTCTCAGGTCAATTTAGGACTGAGATGCAAATACTGACTCTTATGTGAATGGCCGCCCAAAAAAAGGTGACAAGATATACCTGGAGACCGCCAGACAGAGTAGACGTGATTAAGAGCAGCCAAGAATGTGTGTGTGTGTGTGTGTGTGTGAGAGAGAGAGAGAGAGAGAAAGAGAGTGTGAGAGGGTCAACACAACTCCTCTGACATTCTGTTTCATTCAATTAAAACTCTGAGCTACTTCAAATATCTGTATCAGGCTCATTTACCACCTTAATAGAGTCTCAGCTGTGTGTTGATATGCAAGGTTCAGCTAGTGTGAGATGTCACAGCAGACATCCTCTCCACACACAAGTGGACATAAATGGAACATAATGTGCTTTTAATTTCTAGAACATAATTTGCTTGTAATTTCTCTCTACAAACTCCATGGGTATTATAATATGTGTTGCTTATATTGCACAGAATATGCTTCAGTCAGTATTTACTACTCAGACAAAAGCAATTTAACTTTTTAGGAAAAACGCTTATTTGCTTCCTTGCTGAAAGTTAGATGAAGAAGATGCCACTCTCATATCTGGCCCTTAAATATAAAGCTACAGCCAGCAGCGGATTAGTTGATCTTACCACAGGGGGAAACAGCTAGCCTGGCTTTGCTTCTCTTTGTAAAATTTGTTGTTAGTACACTTTGGTTTATGAACAAATTAAACAAAACAAGATACAATGTGTTAATTACTAAGCTTAAGACATGCTGGTTGGTGGGTTCTTGTTTTGTTTTGTTTTTTTTTACTTTTGGACAGAGTCAGACTAGCTGTTTTTTCTGTTTCCAGTCTTTAAGCTAAACTAAGCTAAGCTAAGCTAAATGGTTAGCTAGCTTCATATGGTGTAGTCAAGAGAGTGGTATTGATCTGTCTGTCTATAAGGAAGTGAATAAACAGCTATCTCTTTGAAAATTTAACAAAATTTAAATGTGACTGAAGTGTAAAAATGATAATTTGCTGTTTTATTTAGGAAGTGCCAGACTATTTATTAGCTGGAAGCAGATGTTAGGTGAAAGACAATCCAGTTGTTTCCTGTCTTTATGCTAAGCTAACTGGCTGCTGGCTGCTTGCCTTCTATTTAACAGACAGACATGTATTAATCTTCCCAACTCTCCACTAGAAAGCGAAGAAGTGTTAAAATGTCAAACTACTTAACAACTAAATACGTCTTCCACTGCTTTTGCAGTATTTGTATTATCTACACCAGCTCACCAATCTGACTCGTAAATGTACGCCTACAGTACACTTATGTACATTATATACTGAGGTAGTAAGAATACACAAAATGTTAAACTCATCTGTTTACATGGCCAACAGGAAAAACATCAAACAGACATACAATGAATCTGCCTGGGTACTATGTGAATGTTTATCATGAGAATATTTCAATGATCTGCATGTTACACTTTATCGTTATCAGTCGATGGCACATTAAGAATTCAAGGCACATTCAAGTCTCTATTAAACCTGCCAAGAAGCACTGTGCAATATGGCAGATCAAACAATTAGTGGAGTACTGCAGACTGTGCCCATTCGAGGTCCAACACTTCTGAAAGTACAACCTTCTACTTTGCATTAAGATGAGGAAGAGCGCACAGGAAGCCCACTGACAACAAAGGACAGATCATCCTCTCCTCTTCCGCTGGCCCCCACTGACCTGCCTTCACACTCCAGTACACCAAGAGAGAACCACGCTGCATGCCAACGGCAATCCACAGCTTTTACTGAAACCCTAAAACACAGACTGCTGTAATTTGGTACACACAAATCAGTGCACCACGCATTCTCCTTTACCTTGAAAAATATGAACTAAGAAGGGAACTAAGAGAGGGGTCAGGGCAGAACAGAAAGACAGACAAGGAGACAAAAACAGGAGGGAAAGAGTAGATGAGAGGGAGAGTGATTGGTAGCTGGCTGCGATTCTGGCCCGGTGGCCCCGCGGCTGATGCAAAGGGTTGCGTAATGGCTCTGCATGCAGTGTGAAGCAAAGCAAACAGGGCTTCAGCACATGTAGCTGAAGAGACCACTCAAGCCTTCTGGGGAAGGGAAGTTATTTCAGTGCGCACATACACAGGATGAGACAGCCGTGTTTTGACACAGTGCGCTAAAAATAGCACATTCTTAATAGAAAAAAACTGAGTGCCAGTCAAATCCTGCCTGGCACGAGGGGGAGAGATAAAACATTTCTTCCAAAGACAGTCCTGAGAGCTAAACTAGAGGGCATGGTAAATAAGAGGATAGCGACCCATTGCGGGGCAAACCACTCTGAATCTGAAACCGCTCACATCTCACTGTGATCGTGATCCCACCTGACACGCATGCGTCGCACAAGCCCTCGCAGCCGCAATCACATACAATAAATGAACTAAAGCAATTAAGAATCAGCATGAGCAACTTTGCAGATCTGTTACGTAATTACGCCTGTGGGGCCGTGTGTTAGGAGATGGCGGCAGACAGGCCTGTTGTGTTTTCAGCTGCACATATATGGCCATTAATCACGCTCGGTCTCTTTGCTCTTTTTCTATTTCCAGAGAAGCAGAAGCCTGAGGGTAACGGACCTACGGCACTGCAGCACGTGCAGGCCGGACTTCAGCATCACTGCAAATGTCACACAATGTTAGCTCCCTCACTGGAGGGCAGCCTACGGTGAGAGGATCACGAGGAAAACCTATAAATGGCACCTTTGCACCCAATACTTTATGGATGCAGTGTTTAGTAATTCTGATCTGATGTGATACTCAACTCCTGTAGAAATAATGAAGCCTCAAATTGTGCTTTTTGCCATTCAGGGTTTGGCTTCTCTTTTTTAGAGGTATTAAATGCATCTAATGAATGTAAATGCTCTCCTGAAGCCCCTTGGTTGAAGGTAAGAGAACAAGTTGCCCGAATAAATGCAAAATACACTCAAGGGTTTAGCAGTGCAAAAACACCAGCTGCATTTCCACCCTGCAGGAAACCATGGAGAATACTGATGAGTACAGGTATTTCTGTAAACAGACAGGTAGAGCAGGACACATGAACAAGTATTGTGTGTGTGTCTATGTGTGTGTGAGAGAGAGAGAGCTACATACATAAAGGGACATCTCTCTCTCTCTCTCTCTCTCTCTCTCTGTCTCTCTCTCTCTCTCTCTCGCTCTCTCCGGTGCATGAGAGGAGATTTCTGCAGGGTGTGTTGGAGTGTGAGTCATCATCAGTGCAGAGAGAGAAAGAGGGGAGAGGCATTCTTTAAGTGGAAGACGGTGCTTATGGCAGCAATGCAGCAAGGAAATACTGTGCGCCCTATCTCACATGAACATGGTTAAAATACACCACAGTTATCAAACAACAGCAGGTAAAGGACTCCTCGCTGGTAAATGTACATGCAGTTAAAGTGTTATGCAACAAGAAGTCAGCACAACAGCTCCTATGTAGCATACTAATTGATCAGGGGCATTAGACACTACTGGGTTGGGCCAAAGCCTAAGCTTAATGTTTGAATAATGATGAGTGACTTTCCATTGTAGTCATGTTACAGCCCCTGCTCATACAATTGTAGTTTACAAGGTATGAAATGTTAAAAAGTATAGGGTATATGTAAAATATCACAAATTCAATAAATTACTCAATTATTCAATACATTATTCATTTTTTAGAGCTGAAACAATTAGTCAATGGACAGAAAATGTATCTGCAACAATAATTATTTTATCATTTCCATCAATTATTAAGTGAAAACTCACTTGATAAGCTGGAACCTGAAAAAAAACTGTCTGGTTTTAACTTTTCCAATGTGAGGATTTTTCGCTTTTCCCTGTTTTCTATTATTGTAAACAGATCATCTTTGGGTTTCAGGTCTGATCTTTGGAACTGATCTGACAACGCGAGACATTTCAAGATACCATCTTGGACATGTCTCGGACAATTTTCACTATTAGACTGTTAGATGGACTAATCAAAAACAATTAATAAGTCAGCTCTAGTCATTTTAATAACTACAGTAGCACAAAAAGGCACAACATTTCTTTAAAATATATCAGAGCCAACTAAGTGATGTAATCTTGTTCCCTCAAAGTCCATTTATACTGTAACCAAATCCAGTTTCTACTGCAGAGATCTGCCCATTTTTAAGTAATGATGCTAGTTTCTAGAAATTTCCAGAAACATTCAGAACGCTCTTGAAGGACAGCACTGGACGGAGGTGAAGCCACTGGCAGAGTTTCTCAAAGGCTTTAAAGGACCAGTGTGTAGGATTTAGTGGCATCTAGCAGTGAGGTTACAGACTGTAATCAACTGAATACCCCCCCCCCCCCCCCCCCCCCAAGCATAGGAGAATCTACGTTGGCCGTGAAACTCTTGAAAAACATGAAAGGCCCTCTCTAGAGCCAGTGTTTGGTTTTTCCGTTCTGGGCTACTGGAAAAACATGGTGGTGCAACATGGTGGGCTCCATGGAAGAGGACCCGCTCCCTGTGTAGATATAAATGGCTCATTCTAAGGTAATAAAAACACTACAATTCTTATTTTCAGGTGATTATACACTAAATAAAACCATTTCCATTTCTGCCAAGTCCGTTCCACTAGATGCCACTAAATTCTACATACTGCACGTTTAAGTAAAAAATAAGACTTAAAGTCCAAACATTATAATAAATTACTTGCTAAAATAAGCGCTTGTCATCAATGAAAAGTTGAATTCTACAAGGAATAATTATTTTAGTACAGAAGAGTTTAACACCAGTAGAATCCCAGTAGTTAATTTTGTGTTATAAAAGAGTGAACACTCAAAAAACAGTTATGTCAGGAAAAGTCAGGAAAGGAAACAGACTGGCCTCCGTTAGGCTTGTGAAAAACATCAAACAAGCAGAATTTAATTCATTGGGCTGAACTTTCCCCTGACCCCCTGAATTTACTCACCCACATCATACAAAGGTTACCTTTTTTCTAAGCACTCTCACTAGCCCAGCCTTACCTTCTCCCACACAGAGACGGTGCAAGACTGAAAGACTAATTCCCTCATATCCAGACGAGAAGCAGGTAACAAACAGCAAGTTTCGGTCTCCAGATGTCTGTCCGGACCGTAGTGATGGAGAGACAGACAGAGCTGTCTTCACAGAATTCTGAAACCGCAGCATCAGTCTGCAACCTGATCCTGAAGTTCAGTTGAAGTCCATGGTGCTATCTAAGCCTGCCGATTAAATTACAGCACACTGCCAAAGCTCCAGTCGCCCAATAACACAGCATCAAAGACTGACACAGTAAATTAATATGAACTCAAGGCCAGTGTAACAACTTCATGTACTACAGGACAGTGTATTCATGCAGCAATGATAGGAAAGCCTATCCTGAAAATGTTAACAGGTATTCTTTGACTCCCAGACATTTTCTGATCTGTTTTTTACTCTCTATGAGGGTGCAAGTTAAATATTCAGTCCCTGAGAAGTGGCTCAGTGCTCTGTAAGACCTGTGTCAGACTACGCTTTGAGTACAATTGGATACAGCGGTGAGAGTGGAAGACTGGCTCCTTGCTATCTTTTCTGGATGCTGATGAAATATACAAAATACAGTATACAGTAGGGTATGTTTATTCGCTCCGTGCTTTCACTCTAATCAGGACATTCACAGGACTTTCCCACTGATGCAGAGGGGATCCTGAGCTGGTTCTCATTTCACCAGAAATCCTTGAGATACCTAAGACATCAGCTAAAAAAAAAAAAGTCTGAAGGAGAAGGAGAGAAGGAGAGAGATGCAATCTAAGCAAGTGACCCAGAAGACAACCTTTTCCTGGTGAACTCATTGGACAAAAAGTCATGTCAGCAGTGTGAGTCATCCCACGTCGGCCTGTCAGGACCATTTGCCTCTCACACTCATCCCAAAGTACCTACTAAGAAGAAAAACCTCACACAGGCATCATCTCAAATGCAGCAAGTAGGAGGAGAGTAAACTTAACAGTCAACAACCCGCTCTGAGAAAAAAAAACACGTCTAACCACTGAACAAAACGCTCTGATGAACAGCATTACCGACTGAGACAAAGGAAGCAAGAGAGGGTTATAGCAGGATACAATGATACAATAGCTCCAGACAAACACAGCTCATCCCAACTCTTCTGACACTGTGAGTGGCCAGCTTATCAGTCAGCTCCTCTGTCTGTATGAGAAACGCTGGCAGCCATCGTTGGCCTTTAATTCCACCCAGGCACTGATCTAATTAAGGGGCACTAGACTGAGCACAATCGCCCACCTCCTGATTATTTACAACTACACAAAGATTTAAAAACAAAGCCGGTTTCATGTTCAACAAATAATGCATATTTATGAAATGAGAGCCAAATAACAAAAGGCATACATTTTTAAAGGGGCATTCCACTATTTTTCACATGAAAATCTGTCAACATGTCATGATAGTTGTATGATGCCTTCTGTGGCTCTGGATGGAGCTTTTTAAAGTCTGAAAAAATAACCCTGATGATGTCATAGTGATGTCATCTGGCTTGAGACCTGAGAGTACAAATTTGTAATAGAAAGCCTGTGTCAGAAAGTTGGGGTTGGAGTTTGAAAGATGTGAGGATTTACCAGGCAGGGAGGGTCTTACAAAAGACACTACTGAGTTGCATTATGGGAATTGAGGGATCCAGTGTTTTGTTGGGCTGGAGCTTTACTAGGGACTGAAAGTCAGGATATCTCGCCCTCTACTGCTTCAGTTCTGACCATTGTGCTTTTAATCTCTCTCTCTTGTGAGTCCTCCAACTTAATGATAGTGCAATGCTAAATCGCTCACTGAGCACAAAACAAATGCCAAAGAGTGCACTGCATTGTTGGAGCTACAACCATTATCTAAACCTCAGCATGTCACACCACAACTAAATAAATGGATACACAATACTGCGGTTAAAGTAAACACAATAAAACAGGTTTTATTGTGTTTAGTCATGAACTGTCCCTTTAAACTACTCTTGCACTTGACAGTGCAGCCTGGGGACTTCAGTGACAGGCATTGTAATTAGCCACTACATAATGGGAATGACTTTATTAAGCTCCTGCTGGGTCAGAAACAGATTTAGGTTACCAAAACACATGTGCTACCAATTATTCTTCTTTTAATCAGGTACCATTATTTCATGCTAGTTTTCTTTTTCTTTAGCTCCATCAGTGCATAAGTGCACAAATGATACACAAAGTCAGACCTCTCTTTAGGAGAGCAGGTATCAATATTTATGGACTGACTGAGTCAATAAATACCAGTGGCCAGTCCAAAAATCAGTACATGCCTGCTACGTATTTTAATCTCCCTATGAAGGTCACATTACTCCAACAACGCCTGAGAGGGCGAGGCGCACGCACACTCAACTAAATTAGCCAGCAGCTTTTGCATACACACCACCCTGACCCTGCCCTAGTTCCGGGCCCGTCGCTAGGAGGGGCATTGGGGTGCAATGTCACCCCCAAGGCGCATCTCCTGCCCCCCCACACACACATACCCACCCATCTATGCCATGTTGTACCCTCCATCTGACAAAATTAATTTTCTAATAAAAAGAAAAAATATGTGTGTTTTGCATTGCATTGCATTTGCATGGGGGAGGGGGTCATCACTGTACATTTACTGCCAGATTGACAACTTACTACCCAACGACAACTAACGTTAAAAGTAAAGTAAAGCTTTGCTGTCTGCTTCATTTTGACTCATTTTAAAAAAGACGAGAGAGAAAGAGCAGCAGTGGTCGAGCGAGCTGGAGAGTGAATGAAGAGAGGGAGCGCTGGTAGCGAGAATGCCAGTGAATCAGATCAATAAAACGTTATTTTTTGATTGTTTCACAGCGGTTACTTTCCGGAGGACAAATGAACACGCCCACACCTCCGCTCAACCCTGCAGCTGAATGCCGCACCACCTGATTTGGTCTCTGCTCTGCTCACATTCACCGTCACTTTTCTGACGCTCGCTCTCTCACTTAACCACTTTCCTGGGCAACAACACAAACGTTGACTCGCGTTTCGAAACAGCGCTGCTCAGAGGCGCCCAAACGCTATTGATTTTCGAATGAATGTATATTTGGCGTTATTTTTGGCATTTAAAAAATATTTTTTGGCCTGGCAGGGGTTCTCCTTGGCCTGTACAATTGTAGGGGAAACACTGAAACCTGTTTTGGTACAAAATTTAATTTTCAGGAAGACCAGTAACCATCAAACATCTCACACATAACTGCGAAATTAATGGTGACCCACAAGGTTAAAGCTTAAGCTTGCCACTCAAAGAATTTTGGGAGCTAGCATTAATAAAAAGTACGTATGGTGAGGATGGATACAGTTTACGAAAATGGCTTAAAGTTAAAGCAAATTCAACCAACAAAAATAAAGAGATGTCCAGCTTTGAAACAGAAGAAAGACAGGTTGTTGTGGGAGGAGGAGGGGACGAAATCATGAAGATGGCCAAGCTAACATTAACGTTAGCCATGCAGCTGGAGCTCAGCCGTTGTCATCAGTTCACAGGGGATCGGTTGTGACTGTCATTGGACCACAACCCTGGCCGTTTGTTTCAGAACAAGAGTTGCTCTTTTGTGTCATTGTGGTACCAGACTTGTGAACGGCTGGAATACAGTGTAAAGGCAGTTAATGTTAGCTAACGTCAGCTACGTTAGCTAACATTAACTAGCTAACGTCAGCAACGTTAGCTAACATTAACTGGCTTACTAATCTAACTTCAGAATGTTGTCCTTTACAAAATGCCATGAGTTATGTTTGTTTGGAGTCTTGCTGTGGAGAATTTATCCGTTTTTTAGGTTCTAGCATGCATCCATGCTACAGCTAAGTGGTGCGCTGCCAAAACATTCTGGGTGTCATAGTTGGTAGGAGATTTGAATGCTGAAGACACAACTGAGGTTTCCTCCGTCAAGACAGGGCAAACCACTGATTTATCACAGTTTTGCAGCATTTTCGCCTTACTGAATTCCATTTGTGGGTTGTACATGGAATTTGTCGTCGTATTCTTTCTAATAAATAAGAGAGCAGCCCATGTCCCAGACTGTAGCAGTACATTTATGCCCAGCACAGAATTAAATAAAGAATTTTTTTAAAAATTGTGTACAGATAGATCACTGTCTGCATTAAATATATTAAACATTCAAAATTCATTCCCAGTGTTGAGGAATGTCTTCACTGACCACCGTCAGTCCATGCACGCAAGGCGCAGCTGGTGCAGTTGGCCTTTGACAGAGACCTCACATGCAAATGCCTGAATGAATGGAAGGACAAGGTCCTCAGGACAGAGATTCCACACCGAGACATGTCGCCTGCAGCTCTTCTAACAGTGAGTCCAGTGGTTTAGAAAACTGTAGGTGGTGAGTGTCGCAGAGTGCGTTTAGAAACTCCGCTGTGAGGCCGAGTTCACTGAGCTGTGGAATAAGGCCAACAATGCTCACGCTGCTCAGGACAGTTGGATTACAAACACATTTAAACTCGTTATGTTATGTTGTGGTATTTTGGTGATATTAGCCAGCTTTTGCTTAAGCTACATTCTTGTTAATTAAGTTTGTACTAGTAAATGCTTATGCTACACTGTGATGCGCTCTGACGCAGACATCAAGCGAGTAAGAGTGTGTAATTAACAAGTCTGTAATGTGTTTTTGTATTAAAGCGCGGGTTGTTAAGCATTATCTTAATATGAGGCGTTCTCTTGTCACATAGTGGTATGGCATTTTTACCCTGTAAAAATATATGTTTTCAACCACGTTTAAATCTGGCCCCCCTGTGGAAACTGAAGCGGGCCTGCCTAATTCAACTAATGTTACTGAAACACATACTATATTAAATAGTGTAAAAACAGAGAGCACTCACCAGCCATGAATGGATTATAAAAGCCATCAAGTGGGAGATGCTCAAGCTGCACCTAAATAGGCTGAGTTTTCAGGGTTTAGTCCTGTGTAACTCATGTACATTATAGATGAGGCAGAGGAGAAGGGGAGTGTTCAGTGGAGCACTATCAGTTACCAGAAGGCCAATCTAAATCTCCACCATCATGACTAACCTCTATTTTGGAGCCACAGGGGTGACACAGCAACAAGCTCAGCCTCCCCTGCAGGCTGCTGTAAACTTAGGCACAAAACTCTGGCCTCCACGGAGCTGCACAGAAAGAGAAAGTAAAAAAAAAACTGACTGTGTTCTCATTTCTAAAACTGAGGGACTGCCAAAGTGATTGCTGCCATCATATGAATTTGTCACTTTGCTAACAGGGCTTATGAAAGTTAGATGAACATTTTACGATCTTGTTAAAACCGGTTACATTATTAAAAGGGCACATTCATCCTGCGAGGCGAGAAAGAGAGCCTGTAGCAGATTGAAATTTTAATAAGCTCAATGCAGTTGCTAGAGATTGAGAAACTTGGCAGAGATTTAGCTTTGAAATCCTGAATATGGGCATGAGATGATTTAGCCTCATTGTATCATGCATGCACTCAAGCGGGTCAAAAGACAGAGGATTCTGCAAACCTGTGATAAACCCATTAACCAGCTTAGTTTCATACACTTCCCGCAGCATTTAATCTGTGATATGAAGCAATGTTTCTACTGCTATTTTTAATGTAGTCCCTTTTAGTTTGGCATAATAAAGCACTATCAGGACTGTATATATTTTTATTTTAGAGGTCTATTCCTGAACTTGAAAGTAGCCACATTATCTCAAATCTGTATTTTTTTTTTTTGGAGTGACAGTGGGGGTTTTTCCCTACATGGTGCCACACTGCTGCTGAATAAATACAGAGAGTAGTGTGATGTTAAAGCCCATGGCCATCATGACAGGCCAGACTGTAGATGAAGGTGGCTGGTGTCAGCAGGCTTGGAAACACCTGACCCTGGAAGAGACTGGAGAGGACTCTGCCTCTCTCTGGTATCTGTGATAAGGCTGCGATAAACGTTATCTCAGCATCATAAGTGTACCGTAATCTGGTAAGGTAAAGGCCCGCCCTTCGGCTACATACAGGACTGTGTGTATGTATGTTTGTGTGTGTGTGTGTGCCTTTGTCTGTTTACGCGCTGGCACCAGATACCCTGAGTGTTAAATTATGCCATGCATCCCGCCAGCTCCTTGCAGACCTGTTACAGCAGAGAAGCAATGGGCCTTGTTCCAATAGCAACACAGTCTTACAGTTTACATACAAGGCTCGTATCTCAGATAGAAAATGAGACGAGAGTCAGATCCATGTCTACTGTTCATGAGTGATGATACATTATGCTTTGTGTGTTCACTCTGTGGTTGATATTTGATTTGATGAAATTCAGATGAATGAATCACAATCTCAAGTATTTTCAGTTAGTTAAAAATACAAAACAGTCAACATTTACATTCATTTTTAGTTGCTTTTCCTGTTATTTGTAATAATTGAAAGCTGAATTGGGTACTTTTTGGTTCCTTTTGGGGTTGTAAGACAAAGCTGCTTTCTTTGCTGGTTAGTTTCTCATTTACTGTCAAGTTTTCAGAGAGCAGGCTTTACTATCACATCATGAGGTAAAAATAACACCTGGGCAATGTCAGATTTGGATGCTGTTCATATCTGCTCATACCTAAATAATGTATTCATATTCATTTACATCCCCACTTCTTTGTTTTTGAAATTATTTGAAAAAACAATCACTAGATTAGTTGATATTCCCAATAATCACCGCAGGTCCAGCAACAACAGACGTGACAGAAAAATGGAAAAGTGAAAAAAATGAACCCACAAAAATATTCTCCACTCTTACTGTAGATTTTCACACATACTGCACAATGTTAGGTAATGTTAGCTGTCTATTCAGCTGTGCCTGGCATCAGTGCAGTAAAGCGTTGGGCCTGCTACTAAAGTCATAAAGAAAGACATACAGTAGATGTCAAGGAAGAACTTGGTTGAGCCCTGTGCGTCGGTAAGACAATGGCTGATAACTAGTCAGCCCACTGGAGAAGCAGAAAAGGCTGCAGAGTGAATGGTGTGTAGTAAAAGCAGTGTGTTGTCCTGGGTCAGCCAGCAGCATCTGAGCATTAATAAGGGGGGTAATTGAATTAGAGGATCAGTGGAGGCCTGTAGTGTGGGCGCCACGCGGCTCTAATTTCATTATAAGTGATGTAAACATGAGGTTGGCCCCTAGCACAGGGGCCTCCCACATCAATACATGCACAAACACACATATAAAAATACACATGCAAAAATAAGACACTCACACGTGGCAATCAATTTACAACACCTGTTTGTTTCACGCAACATCCTGTCACAACACAGAGATTTCTACCTGTGTGTCAGTGTGAGTTTGTACTAATAAAGTAATAATAATGGATCGGCGGGGGAGCAGCATTATGTGGCACATGAAACACAGGAACACGGTGTTTGTGCAGCGTCAGCTACTGAATGTATTTGGAGTATTATTATATCTGATGCAGCGTGGTGTTACAGTTTAGCTCTGTTGCCTCACAGCAAGAAGGGGACTGATTGTCAGTCCTGGTCCTTTCTGAGTGAAATGAATGTATTCTACCCCAGACCTCTTAATATTAATAAACTGGAATAAATGATAAACCTGGGCAGTGACGGTGGTGTAGGAGAGACTGCATGAGACATGCAGAATATTTTTAGTTCTGTTTGTTTAGAGGAACATGATGGGTACGCCACAGTCTATGATATCTATACTGAGAAGTGACTGTGACTTTTTCCAATCTGTGTGATGCATATTCATGATCAACACTCAAATGTGCCTCGGCCTGATGATTCACTTGACCATCAAACTGAGCACAGCCTGAGCAAACCCGTAGGCCTGACTGTAGGCCTCCTCCAAGTCATGAATAGTTATGAGGGCAGGAGTTAACCAAGGAGAAATTGTTCACATCCCTAATAAGTCTTGCCCCTTGTCATCATGGCTGAGACACTCCAGAGACAGATGGGTAATGGTTCACATCCTCAGCTTATCAATATGCTGATGGGTCATTCAGAGCACAGGAGGAAAACAGAGGGATAAAGAGACGGGAATAATCTAAAATGCACAGAAATGACTCGTCAATCTCGTAACACCAAAAACATCACACATCCCATTACTCCATCAGGCAGTAAATCTTCTCCACTTTAAACAGCACATCTTCATGCAACTCACATCTGTCAAACGCTCAATGCTGAAAAATGCTCAAATGCTCGCTTTGACCAGCGTTTGACGGATGCGCCTGTTTTATTTTTTGACACCCTAGAAAGTCTGCCAATTTACCTCAAAAGTTTACCCCTTGCAGAAGAGCTGGATGAAAACATGGGTAAAGACTTTAAAGACATTCAAAGTCTACAGCCATTCCTGTCAGGTTTTCAGGATAATTTAAAGCAAGACTGTAACTTTTGATTTTGCTGATACAACCGTACTTGTTCTGGTATGACCATTAGCATGTGGCGGCTGAAGTTAGCTAATGTTAGCAAACTTTAGATAGACATTACTGTATTAAAGTACATTACTGAGGCATTTCACTGACATGTTAACTGCTGTTCAGCAAAAGACGATACTGAAGTATCGCTTTGAGGAAGCAGAAGGCTTGGAGGAAAATAAATGTGTTGATTGGTTGAAACTTTCTATTCTGTTGGTTTGAATGCATTGATTTCACAACAGTATGAGCAGGTTAATGCCCAAAACATGGCTGACATGTTCTATCTAAATGTGACTGAAGTATAAGGCCAGACTTTAATGATCTCACTGTGACCATTTTTTCCAGAACTGTACTGTAAATGCGTAATGCAGTGTGTAGGCAGGAAAGTGACATGTCCCTTAATCTCAAATCCTCCTGCAGTCATACAATAAAAAGTCCTGTAACAGACGAAAACGTTATGTAAATGTCAGCTTTTGCAGAGTAACATCTATAAGTCAGTATCTGTAAAATTCTCTCTCTAGCACAAATCCGCAATCCTAAAAGAGGACAAGCAACAAAGGTAACAAAAAGGGTACAAAATCTCTAGGGCAAAGTTAAAAAATGTCACTTTTATCAAGCTCGCTCACAGGAATACACACATGCTGCGTGAGACGGAAAGATGTAACGCCCGCAGACAGCTGTGTACACAAGGAAGACACCTTTACCAGGGTGCGTCTGCGGTTAGTTGATTGCATCTCCATCATAAGATAACAGAGCTGCAGGCTAATGGTGCTTGCTGAGGAAGTGCCTCATGCTCTGTCAGTTTTTCATTACCACTTCACACAGTCTTACATAGGATCATGCAGTACTGGTAATTACTGATGGTATGCCAATCTTTCAGGATCCATAATCGGCTGTTTTTCCACTTCAGGGAATTAACAACACCACCTCCAACCCACCCATCCCTCTCTCCAATACCCTTGTTCTTCCCAGTCCAGTTCTCTGTTGACTGAGCGCTTCAAAACGCCAGCTTAATGACAAAATAGGATGCACGCAGACTTCAAAAGCACTCGTTTCCAAGCAACCACCACAGGTACGACAGAAGAGCTTTTGGATAACCAGACCTCATTCATGAATGTTATAATTATCAGAAGACACATCAAACGTTCTGTTGATTCACTGCCAAAAGCATGTGAAGGCATACACACACTCATGTTCTTTCCACTGACTTATGACAATATCTTTAGGGAACTTGATTAATAAAAGTTTGATTAAACTAATTAATTCCAGTTTTGAAATATATGTTATTATTCACATTTAGTCTCTTTTAAAAATGCTGCTGCACATGACTGAGGAGGCAGGCGAGCCCTTAAGAAATGTTGACAAGCTAATTATCAAGTAGCCCTGTCACAAGCAGGCGGAGACTTTAAAAATAAAGTTCACACCACCCTCATTATGCAAACAGTCAGTATTGCTAACCTCGCACCCCTATAGACTACAGCTCGCGGACTTTAACACGAGAAGGCCACACTCTCCGTGCGTGAGACAAGAAGGTTTGAGGGTTGTGAAAGCCATGTGAGAACGTGTGTTTCTGTAGTGCAGTGTGAATGCAAACCATCCGAACCAAAAGCAGAAAACATGAAAAGAGAAAGTCAATACAGACGTCAACTCTGTCAGCGCTGTTTGTTAGTTTCTTGTGTTACCATTTCTGCCAATATAACTCCTCTCTCTTCACTCCATTAGGAAATATCAGTTACATTAACTGTTAATTAACACGCAGGAAGAAGCTGCAAACAACAAAGCTTCAGTTTATGCTTCCGCCAAAAGATGTCAACCATAATGTCACCCTCTGTGAAAACAACAGTCTGGTGCTGAGGACACACAGGAGAGAAAGCCAGCAGCCCCACACATACACACACACACGCAGACACACACACACACACACACACGACTCATCCCCTCAGCACACGCACCACACTGAGGTTTAATCGATGCAGCTCATTCATATTGAACCACAGACGTCAGGGGAAGCCGGGGGAATTACAAGCAGCCTCCGCTGTGAGAATGCAGCCTGGAGGAAGCCTGAGGAAGACGAAGCCAGTTTCATTCTGGAAACCCGCTGTTTACTGTCCACAGCATTGCAACAACATGGCTACTGGGTGTCCCCACACCACAGGAGACAACACTACAACAGTGTTTAAACCAGATCGTTGACATCAGTGTGCTAAATTTGGGGGATATTTAAACATTACTGAATCTTTAAGAATGATAACATACACTTAAAAACTATCCATGTGACACTCGTAGATTGGTATCATCAGCATTCACGTGCAAAAAATATTCATATTTAGATAGATTAATATTTTACTGCATTCATAAATATGAAAGATGATATATCATGAAGTCACAACAATGCAGCAAGGTTTCATTTTGGATTAGCTGCTATATAGATTGATTGATTTTATACCAACATCCTTGCATTACAAACGCAACAAAAAGTTTGTTGCCTCATGTAACAGACAGTTATGTGAGCAAAAAGTAATATAATAATCAAATAAACTCTCGAACAAAGTATTCATAAGGAAAATGTGGATGATTTAGTGTCAAGATTTCAAAACATACGCTAACGTATGCTAGGTTGGCAAACAGGCCAGTTTCCCAAAATCTCACTTTAGGTTTGGTGTCCTCCTCAAGCAGGGATGAGGAAACGGCACAGGCCCAAGTTCATGACTTGTCTCCTGACTTTTCCCTGACATGATCAGTAATCATGACATACTGAGTAAACTGCAACTTTGACCCCAATTAATCCAAACGATGATTCCAAACGAAGGGGAGGGGAAGCAAGTTCAGTTCATTTCAAAATTAAACCAGTAAACCAAAGGAAATAAAAAAAACCATGGTTCACAAGTTCACAATCCAAAGCAGAGAGAAGAACATGAAAGCTACACAACACTGCTAAAAGCAAATGCCTTAACAGCAGCCTCCTACTGCTCCTAATGACCCGTGCCCAGTACAGCATCAACAAGCTTTTATCTCCCTTTCACACAGAGAACTCACCAGTAACTTCTGCTTTAGCCTTTGGTGGCTCAGGGTTTGCGGGCTGAGTCTCAGAGCTCCGCTGTTGTCCTCTAGAAGACGAAAGCTATCCAAACGCTGTATGCCTGGGAGCTGCAGTGGCAGAATTTCATTCCTCAGCTGTGGGGGAGTGAAACGAAAAAGTTGCAGTCATTTGAAGCATTTCAGCCAAATGAATATAATAATAATAGTGCATTTCCTCAATTGCAAGTTATCGATATAACAGTGGCATTTTTACAATTTCATTGCACAGTTTTTGACTAACTTGAATTCAAATAATTGCTATTAAGTCTCACTGGTGATAAATCTGCTAGCACTCTGTATGTGTAGGTGAGTGGCCGCTCAGAGCCAGCAGGTGGTCTGAGTGGAAAAACAGCTAACAGTGACACTCATGCAGCACAAGGAGAGTGTGTTCTCCTTCACGCGTTCAGTTTGAAAACAGAAAGAAAAGTAAAGTATCTACTGGACTACGTGCTGTCTGCATTGAGCACATGTGTGCAAATCAGTAAAAAAAAGAGCCACACATAATAAAACAAGAAAGTGATTGTTTTCTCAATGGATGAGCTGTAAAATCAAATCAAAGTTGTCATGTGTTGTGCTTGTTAATCTGTACATGTCACAAGACGTCATGATTGGTATAATGGTCAACTAGATGCTTCACATAGTTCTGTTTATGCACATTTCCAGTCCTGAAAACAACCAAGCAAGATTTGGCCTAGTGTATCAATGAAAAATAACACTCACGCACTCATTCAACCAGATACTTACAAACCCACACAAGTATAAGATGCCAACAAGGTAAAATAACATCCTCTCTCCATGTTCAACCACTTAGCCAGCAATGCTGATAGCACTACCTAAACTGCTTGTTATTGCCAAGCTAGTGGAGCTGGCTGGAAATAATAATGCCCTGTTTTAAATTATTCATGGCTCCAGTCAGGTGGAACCAGATGCTGCTTTTGTGTCATAGAGGGAGAGCTGTAACTCGACTCAAGCATGGAAGGCCATCTATGTATGGGGGTAAAGACTGCATGGAACAAGCGTGGACGCTGCTGGGCTACAAACAAAACACAGGATGTCATGACACTCGCTTGGCTGTTACCATGTGACATTTTCCTGCAACTGTTCAGACCGAGGACGGCGGTTCAGCAGGTTGGTCCATATGGGGGCTGAAGCCCGAGGCGCTCCTTGCGGTTCACCCGCCCTGTGTTGGTGT
This sequence comes from Thunnus maccoyii, assembly GCF_910596095.1. Lineage (NCBI taxonomy): Eukaryota > Metazoa > Chordata > Actinopteri > Scombriformes > Scombridae > Thunnus > Thunnus maccoyii. The sequence continues at coordinate 26,494,743 of NC_056541.1, forward strand.
CGCTTTGTACCCCACCCTGACATTTGTGGCCATGGCCAGAAGATGACCTTTTTTGTCCATGCCATGCTTTAGTGCTGAATACTAATGCTATGGTGCTGTGTGCCCGCCACTCATGGGAACAAGCAGTGCTATTTTTAGCTACATGTCCCCAGCTGCACATCTCCAACCCGGGGCCAATGGGCAATTAGTGTTTGTTTCTCATGGCAGGAGGCAGTGCCGTAATCTCCCTAACACAAACAGACATCTGGACACAGGACGTCTCTGTCCTGCCCCGTACCCCTACCGCAAGGCACGACTCCTAAAGCAATGCAGACCCTTCATCCATCTCAACCTTCATAGGAGCTCCAAAGCTCTTCTGTCTAGCATCAATTGCCATTCCCCCGTGGAACTTTATGACTTATTCATCTCCTCATACAATAACTCGTGATCTTGGATGAAAATTAAATCATCCTGCATTTACATATAAGCAAAAGTGACACCTTGATAAGTTCAAACAAAGTTGCCTTGTTTGTCAATGGGTCCATTAATTGATCCACATACGGCTTTTATATTTATAGAGCTGCAATTAACAAGTATTTTCATTATCAGTTGCTATCTGCCAATTATTTTCTCAGTCTACCAATGTAACAGTTTATTGTTTGTTCTATGAAGTGTCAAAAAATGGGAAAATTTTCTGAATCCCAAGGCCAACAGCCCAATATTCAATTCACAATAATAATAATAATAATAAATCAGAGGAAAACAACAAATCCTCACATTTGAGACACTGTAACTAGGCGATGTTCAGCAATTTTGCTTGAAAAATGACCTAAATGATTAATCAATTCAATCAAAAGAGTTGCTGAATAATTTTCTTTTGATCGACTAATCGATTCATTTACAAAATGTTTGAGCTCTAGTTACTTAGAAATGCCATTCAAAACATTTCATCACTGTGTAGATGACTGGCTTGCTCAGACACGCACATAGGATTTGAGTTAACAACATTTCAGGACAATATGAGCTCATTATTTGTTTTAATTGTCGGGGCCGAGGGTTGACTTTTAGTTTTCGTCCATATTAGGACTAATATTCATGCAGGCATTTCCAATTAAGGAGAATTAGACACCATTTATTATTTCAGCGTACAGGCATTTGCACAAACTCATGTCGGGCTGTAGCCCTAGATTGTCAGCATCTCTAAGATACTACACTACATTATGATATATTTGCCTGAACAGGTATAATAAGTCAGTTTAGGAGTCTGTATGTCATGACTGCCTCTTTAATTCATTTTAGTCAGGGCAAAGCTAATTCAATCCACCTTATTACAGCTTCTTCATGCAATTACCCTGTGCCCCTGTTCATTGATGGGCCAGGATGGAGGCAGTGGATTGGACAGGAGGCTTACCAACCCCACAGAGACCTATAACATAGAACAATGTAGCGTGCCCTATCACACAGTTAACAAAGATGAATCACTGCAAAAAAGGAATCATTGTGCTACAGCACCCACTGCAGAGCCGAGCTTTTTTTCTAGTAATCCACTGTGAAATTCTACTTGATCGGGACATTAGAATCAATTACATCCCCACATAAACACAAAGCATTAACTCCAGAGCACATTAGCATTCCATTAATCATTGTCAACATTAAAAGTGGTGTAGAAACAGCAAGTGTGCCTTGAACTGACTGCCACGGTGTGCCTGTAGCTCTGCCTGCCAATAATATGCTATCAAAGAGTTTGCAATTAACCTCCAACATGGTGGACAATACACACAGAAGAGCCTGTCCGTGTGAAGGACACGAACATTGGAAGTGGTGTTCAACAAACACCTCATACATCAGAGGATCCGGCTCCTCAAGTTGTCGACAGTATAGTGAATCAAATGGAGCACAGGCCAGGGTTCACATCAGTCTGTCTCATGGAGAAAAGATCAGAGGGAATCAGCCAGTGTGGGTTAAATAAACTTATGAGAGGTTAAACTGAGCATGCTGCATGATAGCATCACACATGATTTTGCTTTAAAAAAAAAAAAAAAAACACGAATGCAGTGTGTACAAAACAGACACAGTAGGCAAAACCTGCAAGCAGAAAGGCAGAGACAGAGAGAATGACCGAGATTGAACCTGTGGAGATAAGCTTTTTTATTACAAAGCAAATCCTGACAAATAATCATCGTTGCCTGTGGATTTTGTCAAGATCCACATAATCATCCCAAGCCCCCGCCCTCAGACATGATCGTCCACCTTTCAGAACAGATCCAAACAGATCCAAACAGCCCTCCACCTCTCTGAGTTGACCACAAACACAGACTTACTGACTTACCGACTCCAGGAGAACCAGTTAAATATCTCATAATTATGCTTCATGTGTGCTATCTTCAAACTCACAATGATGACTGTTTGAACTTTTTAAGTTGCGTTAGTCAAGCCTGACTAGTGCTAACCAAAATCATGTTGGTGTGCAAGAAAGATGCCCAACAACAAACCACTACAACTAACTTTGAGGCGGATCATCTAATCTCGTGCTCTTTACGCCAGATCAGTGTTGTCCATCTGACTGAGTGGACAGCCCTGATCAACTCCAGGAACAATCAATTATGAATGCAGTCAGATCCCTGAGGTGATTACCGGCTACTCTCCTCTGACCTCCAGCACAGTCAGCAGCCAGTTCCTCCCGGACGTCTGAGTCCGACTACAGCAGTCAGTCAAACTGCCGACATGACGACAGCTGGCACAGCATATCAATTTACATTACGTTTGAGCTGCGGGAGCTATGGCGTAAAACAAACATATGCTGTATGTAAACATACACATGCATATAACTATGTGAAGATACAAACATAACACATACATTCATCCAAAGACAGATGCAAGTGGATACACACATAAGAACATGTGCACAAATACTGTATACTGAACGTGCGTGTAAAGAGGATCAAGTGTAGAGGCATTACACACCAGGGCTTAGAAAGCACAAACATCTACATAAATCTGCTCTCACATGAAAATGCCCTCAGGATACAAAAGAGAGAGGGCGGTGAACCCATGCTTGCTTTGTCATGCATGGGATAGTCCAACAATCAGACCAAGTGATGCGGCTGATGACAATGATAATGCACTTTCACTCTGCTGTCACCAAGTCTCACAGAGCCATCTTTACAGAGATTTCCCAGTGAAGATGGTGTTATGTAACAGCAGCCGTGGACCCTGCTGTTCATATCACTAATGCCTCACACTGTGGCGGGGTCACGTGCTTTATCCAGGCCACATCCAGGCGCCAGCAGCAGCAGTGTTCCAGCTGTTACTACAGCCTAGCTTCAGTCACTCAGGACCACGCTGAGCCACGCTCCTCTCACACTAAGCGGCTATGTTCAGCACCTCAGCCCTTCTCTTTCTACTTTGGTCTCTCCAACAGCAGCATTGGAGGCCATGCTTTATACGAACACATCTTATAGTATGCAACTCATCTACCAAGCAATGTCCACCTTAAACATACATGTACAGGAGACACAGATGAACTATTTGGCATAATGTTAGGGCATAGCATTGTTGTGAAAGTTACAAATATATTTTGTCCAGTTTTGTTGTGGATTACCAGCTGTGTATGCCATCTACATTGCCCAGAAGGTTGCTAACTGCATGATTATGTAATGATCTGTTGCAAACTCTGACGATACATGTTGTGGGACACAGCCATATAGAGTTAATGAATTTTATACAGACTTAAACAGACCAGCTTCAAAGGGATTTGGTAATTACTCTTGGCATTAGCACCACCACAAACACTTATTTTTTCTAAGAACTTACAGTGTTTGTTTTAACCTGCTTCATAGTTTCAGTTGACTGACACATCAGCATGGCAAATATTATCATATTATCTATCTAAGGTTAGTACAGATATGTCAGTATCAGCATGTAAGTTGGTATCAGTGTACAAGGACCAAGAAAACACAGTACAGAAATTCCAAAGATATGTTTTTTATTTAGAAACTTTCTAAATTTCAATGACATAGTTTGTGCCCCAGAGAGCACTGATAATTTCATGTTTTTTACTTTAAAGCTGCTCTCATGAATCATTTTATATTAAAGATTAAGATACTATTATTATTATTATTATTAAGATCAAAAGACTACTTGTAAAGGGGTCACTTGTAGTGATGAACACAGAGAATTTTCACCTGACTCCAAAGTTCTATCACCAATAGAGAGCATTTCAGCATCTTTCGGATCATTGTTTTGTTTTGGTTTTACTGCCCACAACTTTAATGTTTTGGTTCACTCTCACTGCTTTTGTGATCAATTCATTTCTCTTTTTTCAGTAAAAAAGCAAAAAAAAAAAAAAAAAACCCACACTGGATGCTACGTGTCCACTACCAAATGAAAGCCAAACAAAGCTAGCAACAAGCTGGTGAACATAGAGGAGCATTTAGCTGCTAAAGAGACAGATGTTTCTGGCAGGAGTTGCTGGGGACCAAAGTGGAGCTAGAAGAAGAGTGAATATTGGAGTTACATTCACCAAAAGGCCAGAAACACGACTGCAACATAATGCTAATTTTGCTCCGTGTCTGGATGTGTAAAAAACATCTACTTGCTATGTCAAGGTTGTGTTTAAAGCTCATTTCTGTGGCCCCCAAGTGGCAAAAAAAAAAAAATATTGAGGGTTTAAATGTCCTGCTCGTTACAGATTTTAATTGATCCTTATCAAAAATAAATGTTTTTAGGTTAAAGAACAAAAATAAGGTAATATACATTTATCGTTATTTTTCAAATGCCGGTCAGTCTACTACGTATACCAAATGGGCAAAACACCAGATGGATTCCATATGGCATAAAATCAGCCAGCAGATGTTTTTAAATTCAGATTAAGTACTTTTCTATCACTGAAAACAAAATGTCTGAACTCCCAGTGAGGTAAAACCCCACTCTACGCAAAGGAGGAAATAAACAGAATTTTATGCAAATATTATTTGACCCAGTTCTGGATTTAAGAAATACACAGCAGTACTCTTCCCCCCTCCTTGAACTCCCCCCTTCACCACCACCATCCTACCAACTCCATCCTTCCATGCCTTCTCTTGCAATCAACTCATTGCAGAGCGAACAATTTTAAGTTAGAAATATGAATACCCGTCCCCGGTGCATTGTGAAGATAAAAGTCGCTTGCTGGCAGCTCAGGGATAACCAGTAAAATGATGAATGACCATGCTTGCTTGTCAAGGTGGGCAGGAGGCGCTACAGTATGAATGGGAGTTTGTCGTCAGAGTACTCTCTCATGTCTGAGGTGCGGGTCGAGACTGACAGCCCTAATTATGGAAGCTCTTCAAATGAGTGACCTTGGGAGGCGACAGAAACATCCATACCTGTGCACTCGTGCACGCTCACACATACACACACAGTACACACACAGACAACATATTCTCTCACAGTCACAGTTCAGCCTTCAATGTTTATTCCCACTCCCACCCTCTTCTCTCATGACTGCCACCTATAGGATCATGTCTCATTGCAAAATGCTGCTCAGTGTTGGAGCTAATGACACAACATTTAGAAACACACTTACCTCCTTTTCATATCTATTCATGCCTACTACAACCTATAGTGTCAAATTATAATGCACAAACACGAACTCAATGACACCTTTTATTATATGAAAAAAACACCAATTATATCAGCTGTTATCTTAGCAGCCTTGCACTGATATTAGTCTACTGGTGAGGAATTATCTGCACAAATACAACCATTTAGCATTCATATCTCCAATTTATTAATACAACTTCATTAACCCCAATGACACATCTCTGCATGTAGACTTTACAGAAAGTGCCTTCCGATGCCTATCCCCGATAGGCATGGCAGTGACAACCGGAACCAACGTCAACCCCAAAAATCATGTTATATCACCCACAGACAATAAACAGACTGCTCCCGCTACGCTGACTAAACTATTCTGTGAAAACACACTGCAGCATGTTTTCAATTAGGACAAGGAACTCAAACAATATACAAATATGGAGTGAATCCTTACTGCATGCAAATTATGTGCAGTGTCCTCTGGCTCCTCTCAGTGCTGTCAGACCTGGATATTCTGCACTCCTGTGCAGAACAGCTCAAAACAGGCTGATGCATCCCTTGAGAAATACATATAACGGTAGGGAGAGCTACATGTGCACGATAGACAGAAGAGTATATTTCAGTTATGTTAGCCGCCAAGAGTCTAAGACACTGAGATCAACCTTATCCCCCCAGCAGCAGCAGTAGCAGCACAGGGATCCTGCAGCAGAGGCAGCACAACAATCCCTGGCTCAGAAAAACACACACGGCTTGACAGCAGACAGTAGACGGTACAGTACCTTGGCAGCAGCGGTTAAAGAACCAATGCAGTGGCAGGTGTTTCCTTTTGGGTCGGAAGGACAGATCAGCCAGCAGCAGGACCAGGACAATGTCTATGGCAGCTCTGTAGCATAAAATGGTTCATCAATTGCTCGGCAGAAAGAGGCACAGCCAGGCAGCACAGGGGGAGAGAGAGAGAGACAGCCAGCGAGCATCATTCAGCTCACACTACCGTGGCTGTGCAGCAGAGCACGCACATCAACACGCCCCCTTTCTCTCTCTCTCTCTCTATCTCTCTCTCTCTCTCTCACTTTCTCTCTCTCACACACACACACACACACTTAGTCACACACACACAGGCACGCAGGGGTGCAGAGGCAGTGCAGTGCGCAGCGGCACTGAGCAGCGCTCCCTCTCCAGGATGTCTTTCGTCTTCCTTAATCAGAATTGGTCATTCTCTGTCTTATTCTCAGCAGTCACACACAATCCTGTCAATAAACCCCTCCAGTGCTGCGTTCCTCTGTACCGCCTGCCCACCTAACCACCACTGATGAGCAGCCATGATTGAAGCTGGCAAGGTCATGTGAGGTTCTCTGGCGTCCCCCTTGGTCTTTCCTCTCAGTTTTGTTGCACTGCTTCTAAGCTGTTTTCTTTTTTTTTTGCAAGCTGATACAGAGACTCTGCCTTGCCTCGTCATGGGTCATTATGCCACAGAGGCTCCCCGGAGGCTCAGCTTGACAAACCCTCACTCACTGAACGGTGGGCCAGACCAATCAGCTATCACAAACTGCAGCAACGCCACTGCCATCCAATCACAGATCAGGAAATCAAGTGCAGAAGGGTATTAAAGGAGATTATTTGGGCCATCCTGGGGCTTTTTTTTTTTTTACTGTAGGGAGATGTGGAGGAGAACAGCACAGCATGTGCGGTGAGGCTGCCCTCTGTGGCTGACAGCGGCGCTGCACTCTGTTGTGGGAAAAGGAGAGAGGAGGAGCAGGGCCCAAAACAGATATGCTCTCCTTAGCGTGGATGCCTAGCAACCACAACAGCTCCTTACCTCTGTTTAGAGCCTTCCCTCCCCCTCCAACGGGACCCTCTCTGCAATCCCAATTGGGAGCTTATATCACAGTGGCCGTTTAACAGTCAAGGCACCGCTACATCACACACGATTGATGTCAAATGTTCCCGCCCATGTCCTCTACCTGGTGTGTAAACACAAAAGGGGGAGGTGCTGAGCTCTGACAATGAGCAGGAAGCACACCTGATGTTTTCACTATAACAGCAGCTGCTATAGGCGACTGCACTGTACATTATATGTCCTCTAGGGCCACGAGTAAATTCACCATAACACAGCAGGATAAAAAAGTAGTACTGCAAGCAATAAACTTCTTTGATCATTTTGACAAGAAAACTATGTTCAAACATCTGTTTTTATCCTATAATTTATGAATGCAGATGTAATGAATGACCTTCAAATGTCTGCGTAATTGCTCCATAAGAGAGAATAACGCAGTCTTGTATTTCTAAGTCTGTTGTATTTGCCCTCCTATGACACTTCAAAGCTGCACAGTTTAAAATAGATACAAGCTTTTAAAGTTCAGGTCAACTGGGAAAGACACAAGACTGACAGATCATTTTAATAAAAAATCATTTCCAGTTAACATCAAGCTGCAAATTATGTCGGAGCTAAGTGGGATCAAGGCACTGTCTGAATCTTTACAAGACAGGAGAGTGCTTTATAGCGTGCATCAGCTAGCTGTGCCGCTGCTGGTTTTGTGTGAGTTTATTTTATTTTTTTTTAATAATGATTCACAGGACGCCTGCCTACCTTAGAATGTTAAAGGGAACCAAACCTGTTCAGACAGCTGTCAAAGGATGTCAGAAGGCAGAAGAGGAGCTCCAGGCCTGCCTTAACTCAGCTGACTGAGACACGTTTGGAGGTGTGAACAACTGTTTTGACATCCCCTTTTGTGAAGGCTTCTGCATATTAATAAAAAAAAGAAAACAGTGTGAGGTGCAACAACAATAACACGAAGAGCTAAGGCAGCTTATATGTTAAGGAATATGGAATAGAAAAGACATATTTTGTGGATGAGTACTGAAGCAGTCAGATGATATTTCCATGTAGACAGGAAATTTTTAGATAAAAAACTAATAATCTCATGACCAGGCAAGCCTTTATTGTTAATTTCACAATATAACGATAACCAAAACCCTGGATAATATTGACTCTCAAGCCATTACATCCATTTTATACCAATATTAATGCCCAAGAGAAATTTGTATAACATGACATCATGACTTAATAAGAAGCTATGACTTTAACTCAAAGTTAAAGGTGGGCTACCCTGTGGAGTTTTTGACTACTAGTAGTTTTTTTTTTTTTTTTTATCTTGCGTGCACCACCCAAACATGCAGACAGCAGGATTCACATCAAGCCTTTAGTTTCAAGTTCCGCTGACTGACAGTTGGTGGCGGTAACGTGCCAACAGTTGTAGCAAAACACCTACAAATGTAGTGAAGAAAAAGACTGCTCACAAGCAAGCATGGATGTAAACAATGCATGATTTAAAAAGTTTAAATATTTAAATATCTCAGCTTTGCAATGTTTTATGAGGACATGCATTCAACACATTTGTTACACCTCAAGGATACACAGACACTTGATGTAAACATAATGTTTTGTTTGTTTACCAGAAGACTTTACAGGGCACCATTAAAGTTTGGGAAAAGGATAGAGGGGTTAAGGTTTAAAAAAAAACTCAGCTATTCTTTCATATCAGCACTGTGTGGGTGTGGTTTGAACAGATTTGATTGACAGTGGTCTTGCAACAGACATTAACATCCTTAACAGTCCTACCCACTTCAAGTATATGAGGGTAAACCCCTGCTATTCTCATTAAAATGGCTGCAAGCTCTCCACTCATATAGTCCCTACATTTAAATGACTGCCACTCTTCAATCAAACTCTTTAAGTTTTTTAAACAGATACAATATGACCCACTAAGATGTCTGTCAATTTTGTGTGCTGATAACAACCTTGAACACTTTAAAGACAGTAGAGATAAAGACTGACTTTCACAAGAACCCACAAAGAACTTTCTACCTGGAAAATACCAGATGCTACTGCAAACATTGCGAGATTTAATCAAATACATCAAACTACACAATGTGTCACAACATACTTGTGTCAAATTCTACAGACCTGTCACTGAAAACATCCCTTCATGTATCATCCATCACAGCATGGTTTGACTTTGTATCCTTTAACTATGAGGACAGTCACTTACTCTCCATACCAGCCCCAAATCCAAAGCAGGGAAAAGCACCGAGTACCCCAGTTTACATAACACAGTACACTCTTGATGATGGTTCATCATTGGCTGCAGCAGTCAGCACCGCAGCAGTTTCCTTCCCACAGCTGTGTCCTCAAACAAACCTGTCGAAAATCCATCACCCAGTACCTGCATCCCCAAGCAGGTTCAAATACCGTCACAAACACACACACAATACAAATACACACACCACTAAGGGATCACATACTGGCCGGTAATCTGCACATGGACAATCATAAGCTACTCGGCTATTTACCAACCCAGCTGCATATTGTACATCTGCAAAATCACTGCATTTCTCTCTGTTTCTTCTTGTTTTGTTTGTGCTTCAACAGCAATTTCAAATCACTTCTGCTCTCTTAATTGTGAATCTACTGACAATTAACTACACACTACACACTACAATTAGTTCAATACCACAACCATTACCGTTAAGAAAAATGTTCTTTAAAAGTGTATTATGTTTAGCGTATACGAATCCCTTTGACATTCATATTTTTTACCCTGCCCATAGTATGTCATATTATGGCTACAAAGTTACTTAAAAACAATTAATATTACTAAATAAATAACTAGGTTTGCCAAAAGTATAAAAATACATGTCTGGATGCGGGTATGTACAATTACAAACCAATGCCAAACATCTAGCACACAAATGCAGTTAATCTGTTGATATATTGCATATTTTAAGACTTATTTAATTAAATACATGTTACATAATGGCATGTTGGGTAATCTCTTTATAAACAAGCAAGTACGACTTACAGTAAATAAGGCACTACGATACCTCATGCATTTAGTAGCTGCATCAGCTGCATAGGAAATGAAAATACAACCACTGAGTGCCACATATGGTTGCATCTGTTAATGATGAGCCTTGAGAGTAAAGAGCCTTGGCTGAGGAGTGCACGATGAGGTCAGATTATGGCTGCAGGCATCAACAAGTGCTGATCCTGCTAGTGTCCAGACACGACTGAATCAAAGCTTATTCATCGAAAGCTTTACAATCGACACGCAGGCAAACAGCACATCACGCTCACCTTATCTGTGCCTCTCATCCGGCTGTTCTTCTTCGCTGTGGCTAACCTTTGTCTCTGGCTGCACACGACCTCCCTCTGAGACTGTTTCAGGAGTTTCTCCACCTGGCAAGTCTTCTGGCAACCCATTGTCCCCTGGGATATAAAAACAGACATCAAGTTAAGCCACACATCAATCACATTGCATCTCACTAATATGTTTCCTGTCGGTTACAAGCAAGAGCCTACCATGACAGACCAGTTTGCATGCTTCCCCCAACGCTTGTCATGGTCGGCAGTGCGGGATGATGTCATGACTCCAGCATGTTCAGATTATAAATATCTGTATTCAGCGGAGTTACATAATAAGGGATGTTGGATTATTGCCAGGACACACAGACAGAAAAGACTGCACAGCTGCCACAAGAAATACATGAAAATACAAAACTATAATTACATTTTTCATTGTTTAAAAAAAGCAGAAAAGAGCTGCAAGTAGGATATTTACTGTACTGTATTCTTAAAATGTATTTCTTCTAAAGGGAACTCATTTCATTTTATTTGTTGTTCATAAGATTAAATAATTGGATTGCTGAGTGGAAGTGATGATGTTTAGACAAGTAAACAGGTTCAAATGTCACCATAAATCATAAAACGTAGGCTTGATTTTTGTTAAGTGTACAAAACATTCTAATACAAAGCTACAGTTGAAGAAAAAAAAATGGTTTGCATGCTGAATTATTATGTTTAAACACAAGAGGACATTTAGATTGTCAGCATAATTGGACTTGCTTACAATGCAAGTTTTCTTTCATGTTTAATTGATGATACAGTGATTCACTGTAGCTGTAGGCTATGATAACACTACAACATTCCACAAGTACACAGTATGTTTGTTGAATATTTTATTAACACCCACCTCTGATGCAGACAAGCAGGCTGCAGCAGAAGTGAGGCTGTCTGGTCATCAGTTACAGTAACTTTCTCTCCTGGGTCATCAAAGCCAGCATGTTCAAAAACCACTGCAAGACTATTAGCTTCTGGCTTTTCTTTCCCTGTCAGCTCCAATTCCAGTTAGACGAGTACTCTACTACCCTGCATTTCAATATCATCCCTTTGAGGGCAGAGACATCTCTTACATCGTACACACGCAGTCACAAGTGATTCTTTCAGCCCTCAAATGCCGCTTCAACACAGAACAAGAATCGTGACGCTGCTGCGTCATCTTGCGTGACTGTCTTCCCTTTCTTCTCATTGGTTAGATGGACCTTTACGTTTGTTGAGCAATTTTTAGTATATGAAGGCCTAGGAGGTTAAAGATGCCCATACACTGGCAAACTGTAAACACAATACATACAGCCTCCACTTCGAAGAAAAACACAGTCAAACTGGCCCCCACGTTGTTTTGCTATGCGTGTATATACACGACATTACGGTAAGAATGCGACGTTCCGGTGAACGTGATTTCACATTCAGTCTGTCAGCCAGTCTGTCATTAATTAATAAATAAATAAAACAAAATGAATAAACATTAAACAATAAATAAAATGAATAATGATATAAAAAATGATTATAACTACTGCCTGCAAACAGTATTTCAGAGAGCTTGCTTCTGTTGTCAATAGGTGGCGCTATGACCATGACTCAATATTGGCCTGTAGATGTGTTCAGGCCTGCACTCTTATCAAATATGTCAAGTTTGGGGCAGACCGGACAATGGTGAAGGTCTTTTTTTATCTTTACACTTTGCTGGCAAATTTGGGATTGATCTAACTAACCTGCTAGGAGGAGTTCATTGAAGCATGCAGCCTGTAAATTGCGCAAAATTCACTGACATTGCACTTACTTACTTACTATGCCTGACACTGCTGGAGAAGGCTATAGGCCGTCGACAAAGGACCTCCAAAGTTCTCGGTCACTAGCTTTCTTTTCTATCTGATACCAGGTGTTTCCCAGTCTCGATGTCTGCCTGTCTTGATGTCTTTTCCTCTTCCCTTGAGGGTTCCATGTCAGAGCTTGTCTGGTGGTGTTTGACACTGGTTTTTGTAGTGTGTGCTCGATCCATCTCCATCTTCTTTCAATCTCTTCTGCTGCTGGTAATTGTTGTGTCCTCGTCCACAGATAATTATTGCTGATCTTGTCTGGCCAGTGGATATTAAGATTTCTTCTTAGACAGTTTTTGATAAAAGTTTGCAGTTTATTGAATGTGTTTGTATTGTGAATTCTCCAGGTCTCGGTGCCATAAACCAGCACAGAGATTTTAATTTTTTTCGTTGCTGTATCACTCTAGAGTGCCAGATGTTCTTGAGATGTAAAAAGACTGCCCTTGCCTTGCCTATTCTTGCATTGACATCTGCTTCTGTACTTACCTGTTTGTCAAGTAGCTATTAGACTCTTGAAGCCTGCTGCCTTCAAGTTTGATTGGTTCAACATTTGACATTGCACACTAAATTCAAAATGGCCAACTTCCTCATGGCTTTAGGGCATTGCACCAAGAGACTTTTTTGTAAGTCAGGAGATGTTATATGTGCCTAACTTTTGTGCATCCAGGTGACACGGACCCTCCACGTTACTTTATTGAATTTTCAAAACTATTTAGGGGGCATTATTGAGCCCACTTGCCACACCCAAGCCCAAAACCCATAACAGATCATTTCTGATACATGTGCAAAGTTATGTTAACCTGATGCGCCAGATGATTTGTTACACAGAACCATCTGAGAAGTTGTCCTTGAAAACTGTTTGGAGCAGGCACTTTCAAAAATTACTTGGCAGGTGATTGGATGAACCATCAGTCTATCACCGTCTTGCTTGCAAGGCATCTGGATTTGCGAGATCGCAAGATCACACAAGAATCCTCAAAGGATGCTGATTGGTTCGAACCAGTGGTTTGGACAAAGATGCATATCCATGGATGTATTATAAGAGCTGGATAGGGCTCTTGTAATACATCCATGGCTCCGCCGCTCAGCCTTGCAGCCAATTTTTCCCAGTGGCCACTTGCGGTATTGCAGTAAAAAATCACCCTGCTGCCCGAAAAGCATTTTCCCCATAGACCACCAACGTCTGTGAAATTGTTGACAGGACACCTCAAACTGCAATCAAAATCCCATTCACTGGAATGTCACATTTGTTTTGATATCAGTTCTTGCATGCTCTTATCGTAATGCCTTGTTTATACAATGTGGGGGCCAGTTTGGCCACCATATTGTTTTTCAAAGTGGAGTTTGGCTTGTTTTACGTTGTGAAAAAAGTGTAAGACATGCAATAAAAGTCTTGTAATAACATCTTATTATATTATTATTTATGAAAAAAAGGCAATTTTATTGATATTTCTCCATCCAGAAAATAGACTACCTTAAAAAACACTATTTTTTGAAGCCTGGGTCTAGACCAGGTCTAGAAAACATATTACAAAATTACTTGAAAAGTAACAAGATTAATAAATAAGTAGGTAGGTTTGCTATGAATATTAAAATATATTTAAACAATTATTGGCTGGTTCAAAACATCTAGCACCAAATGCAATTAATTTGTTCATATATTGTATATTTTATACTTTGTTTAGTAGGATACATGTCAAATAATGGTATGTTTGGTCATCTCTTTATAAATAAGCAAATATAACTTGTTATCTTATATGTTCAGTGGCTGCATCAGCTGCATAAGAAATGGAAATACAACCACTGTGTGCCACGTATACACAGGTTGCATTTATAAATGATGAACCGTGGTGACAGTAAAGAAAATTGGCTAAAGAGTGAAAAGGGGGTGATTGTGCTTTTCCTGCATTTAGACCAGGTCTAGCTCAAAAAGCACAATGCGTAGATAGTGTCAAACCTAGACTAGATTAGCACGTTGACTGTAAAGAATGTAGTTTTAGTTTTGTGAAACTTCTATTCTATTTTTGAAAACTGAAAAAAGGGCTATTTTACTTCAATAAATTACATTCAATAAAGATAAAAGAAATTACATTCAATAATGTTAAGATAGAATTAATGTCATTGTCTGCAGTGACCAAATCTGTGACTGCGTCACAACAAGTATGTTTGATTTGTGGCCATTCTCTTCAGAGAAAGTCATATCACTCAGAACAGCAGGGTGTCAATCACCTCACAGCTGGCGATAATGAGGCAGTGCCAGAATAGCCAGAACAGCTAGTGGGAGGATTTAGGCATGGCCTCACATCCGGCCAGGCTATTAGTTAGTGACTAGCTTAACTGTTACAATACTACATGACTGTAGTGGGCCATAATGCTTGTAAAGCAGAATTGTGCTGCAAAGAACATTTATGACATTTAAACTAATCCCACCTGCTCATGAAATGATTCCATGATACTGTGCTCAAATGGTTCATAAATGGTCTTGATTTTTACAATTCTCAGTTCAAACAGACTGCTGGCTTTCATAGTTGGCCTCCTCCCACAGACTATAGTATAAAACATGGTGGACACTAATGACCTGACATCCAACAACAAGGCAACAAAGCCCAACAAAGCTTCATCTTAATAATAATACACAAAATAATACACTCATCAGAATAAACCCTGCATATCTCTCTAAATATTATGTTTTACACATTTGTTCTCATTTACCAAAGCTTCAACATCTACAGATTGCCACATAAATTACTCATCCAAATAAATTGTTTATCACATCAATCAAACTGCTGTGTCCAACTTTACTCACAGCTTATAATATCACTTGACTTGACATCTAGGATATTGTGCTCAGTGACCTGAAAACACCCTCATGTACAGATTTTAAGGACATTCACTAGTATTTCACTCCTAGTGCACCTCTGATGTTTCCTTTGATCTAATTTTGATCTGATCAGGGTGCTTACTTCCACTTTCTTCACTAATCTTGTTTGGTTGATTACACAGAAGTCAAGTGCTTTGTGCTCATTAATCCTGAAGTAAACAGCAACCTCTGTTTCTTTCTGTTTTCATCAAAGCACACCATACCTCCAAATATTTGGGTTGTTAAATGAACAGAACTTTAATAATGTCTGAGAAATTCAGAGGTGTTTGCACTTTGAAATGTCTGGCGTTATCCATAATTATAAATAATACATTTAATATGAAAGGGAATAAACAAGCAATACATTCTGCAAATCATTTTTATTTTTTGAAATTACATGATTTCATTATTCAGCTTCAATAGAAAATACAAGATATAACTTGTAAACAAATAAAAAAAGGAATCAAATCTATCAAAATGAAAATGTGTGCTCTTGAAATGACATCATCCAAGAGTCCTACTTTACAGCATGACTTTTTTCACAACTAATATTTCAGTCATCACACACAGTGATCACGATAAATACAACTGAATAAGTTAAGGATTCATAATTAAAGGTTAAGTAAAGAAGGCACTTTTGTACGGTCAGGTGTCACAAATATTCTGAATGTGCAATAACAGCTTCTTTTGTGGTATTGAATGAAGTGATGAATCCCATTTGATTGACTGGGATTTTTTTCTTCTGACTGAGAAACAATTAACTGGAAAAGATTACAGTGAATATAATTATTTTTCTTTTCTTTTTTTTAAACATTTTTCTATTCCTAATGGAGTCCTGAGCTTCGGTACTTTTACATTCAATTCACATGAATTACATATTAAACATACACTTTAACATGTAACACAAATTATACATTTAATTTATAAAGAGAATTACAATTATTACATTAACTTTTGAATATTAAAGGAATAGTTCAACATTTAGGTAAACACGCTTATTTGCCTTTTTACCGAACATTAGATGAGAAGATCAATATCACTCTCATTACAGTGGTACTGATCTTCTCATCTAAATCTGTGCAAGAGGGTATATAAACATATTTCCTAAAACATCAAACAATTACTTTAAAGTCATCGGACCAAGAAATGTCTGAATGTGATATCCAACATGAAAAGATGGCAGCAAAACAGAATGTACACTAGTGTATGTATCTGATGTGCTGTCCGTGTTCATTATATCACCGCTAACAGAGAGGGATATGTGCTGACAAGACACTTTATTATAGCTGTGTAGAATTGCTCCAGAACAGTGTATCATGAGGTCTGATGTTACTGGTGCAAAGTGGATCTCACATTATTATACTTCACTGTGCTCAAGAGATCCTCTCTGTAATGCTGTTGGATAGTGAATGACAGTCTTATTATGGAGCCGGTGTAGGCTTCAACACTACAGGAACAGCTGACTGCTGTGAGTTTGTGAACCATGAAATCCATCATTCAAAGACTCCAACTATTATGATGAGTAAAAGTAAACCTGCAGCCCCACACATGGTAAGGAAGAGAAGTTTCTGTAAAAAGGAGAAGAAACAGAGACGTAAGTAGCTGTAACTAATGGAATCGCAGGTTTTGCTTGCTAAAAAAAAAATTCATTAAAAATCCATCAAACCATTTATCAGATGAATGCATTAGTAAATAAATGAACGGATGGATGAATGTTCAAGGAATGGAAGTTGTATGTGGGTGTTATTACCTCATGCAGTAATCACAGTAGGTCTCATACAGGAGGTTTGGTTAGTCCAACAGACAGGCCAACAATTAGTGCAATGACGGCAAGCAGGATCAATAGAGCAAAGGCAAGGATTATGTATTTCTGCCAAGTAAAGAAGATGGTGTTACTTGAACTAAATGTAGTGATATGAGCACTATAAAGAGATTCATACAGTAGCTGTAAGTGGTCGCACATGACTGAGGTTTGTCATTAGAACCATCTTGTATAATTGACATTTAAAAATGTTTTTATTCGTGACAACTAAGCAACACATAATTAAAAAGGAACACATACCCTCCGGGATTTTTTCTGGTATCTCACTGCCTTTTTGGTCTCTTCTTTTGCCCGACAAATGTATTCAGCTGCATTGGAAACGTTGTTCTCAATGTTGTTGACCATATCTCCCTGTAAATGAGAGAATCTGAATTATTTTATTTATCAAATGAGAGTTTTGTTTGGTAACATAGGTAAAGAAACATAGTGGCTGCAGACTGGTACATATGGTTAAAGGTCAACACTGACATAAGACTGTACATTTGAGAAAGTAGGACAAAGTAGATACTATTACACATCAACTAATACATAAGACCTGACCTGAAAGAACTATAACTGACAAAGGCTTTTTTTTTTTCCTAAGTAACAACCAATGATATTTAGCTGTTACCTGAGTCTCAACCAGCATTGCCATGTCCATGAACATCGCATGGAGCTCTCTGATGCTCGACTCCAGACGCATGATGTCCTGGTGTCGTGATTCTATCTCATTTAAGGCCTGACGTGTGATCTGAGAATCAGAAATGATCTAAAAAAGGAGATAAAAGAGTACCAAAATGAATAATTCTTAAAACAACACCAAACTGATTTTTCCCAGTTCTGGTTGACGAAAAAAAGCCTAGCACCCCACCTCAAATGATTTATTATTTCTCTGCCACTAGATGGCAGTATTACCTTCTAAACCTGCAACAAGAGTGTTCAGTAGGGTAAGAGAAAACTTACATCAGATGTGAAAATTGATGGATTTCCACTTTCTAGCATGTCTTCCAGTTCTTCGTTGGTGGTCACTCTTCCAGCTGAGATGATAATAAGAAAAGCGAGCAATGATTATCCAACAATGAACTGAACTTACCACAGTTTGCTTAATCACTAAAACACATGCCACATTGGTCTCTTTAACCATTTAAATGTCTTACATAAAATGTCTTAGAGACATGATGCGGTAACTGTCATTTGAGATTATTAAACTATAATTTACCGGACTCGGGTGAAGATTTTATATTGATATGGCAGCAGCAATTTATAGCTTATTTGGAGGAAACTGAGCCCTAAGATTTTTTAATTTGACAACACTCCTACTTGTAACCTTCTATTTCTGCTCTGTACCTCTGATATAATATCTGGGATTAGAATATAAAAGGCCATTGCACTGACCTGATATCCCTCTTGAGCCGTTATTGATAAGAGAACAAATTATGTCTAACAATTGAATGTGGTTATTGTCTGTGTGTCTAAAGAAATAATTATCTAATGTAGCCTGTTTTAACTTGTGTTGTTTTTGTTGTTGTTTTTCATTCTTTAAAAACAACAAAACGACTCAGACGTTTAATTGACAGAAGTCCCAGATTATTGAGTAAGTCATATCCTTGTAAACAATGAATGTCTGTGTTTGGCCTTGACACAATACACTGCTATGTGTTTAATCCCAGGATAATGCATTTGTCTGTTGGTGTTGTGGAGCTGCTCCATATAAAGCCTGTTGTGTGAGGAGATGAAGCCTCATTGTACTGTAGCTCTATTGATTGAGCAGACAGAAAAATAATGTCTCTGTTATCCACCCAGGGGACACTGCTACAAAGACAATGCAGACTTTCCCCCCAAGCAATGAGAGATTTATTGTATTGTTTAATGAAACAAAAAAAATCCAAATATGATATCCCTCTTTTAAAAAACAGATAATGTGTTAGACAGCATTAAAGTAAAGCACACTGAAGATTACTATTGAAGTTTAAAGTCATGTAAGACTTCACTTACATGTTTGAGCCAATTTTTTTGTGGTTTTGAGGACTTTTGAGAAAGGAAAACATGCTGCAATTAAACCCTAAATCTCAGCGCAACAGTTGCAAACAATGCATTTTCAAGTGGTTTAGATAATTTCATGTTAAATTATAGTCAGCTCCTGCTGTGCTGCTCAGTTTATTCATGGATAAGGGTTGTACTTGTGACTAAGATTAGAACTGTCTCAGGAACAAAGGACCCCTCGTAGAGAAACAGCTGCTGAAACTCTATAAACAGAAAGCTTTCCTTTCCTGAAACCATCCCTCCTGTTGTACAACAACCTCCCTGGAGAGGCTGATCTCTGTGCAGGTGCTTACTGTATGTCACATGCCTTTTGCGATGGCTATTCCTCAGAGACGCTGCACCAAACACAGCAAAACACACCTCGTTTACAACTCATCAATACTCCTCGTGCAAACACGGTATCCCTCCTGAATGATGTAAATTAATGTTGCAACTCCACTACAGCACAGGCCGAGGTTCGTGCGGCATTGTCAAAGACAGGTGAACTACTGTTACACAGGCCGATGAGCCCTCTGCTCGTTTCCCGGGCAACACAAACACAGTGAGGCGTCTCCAGTATCAGGTTCTTCCGTCTGCAGAGTGGAGAACCAGAGCCTCTCATTAATGCCGGCCGCAGGGACTGTGGGAGACTGTCCTATTTTTTACCTTTCACTATTGTCTTGTGTTACTCATATGTGCATAATACAATGCAACTGAAACACGCTGTCCTTGCATTTGTTTGTCATTGTAACTCTGAATTGAGATATCCAAGAATGCTCCTCAGAATACAAGTTGAAAATATGAAGTTGTCTGCAAAGACATTGAAACTAATAAGCTATTAAAAATGCAAACAAACCTATATTCTCATTTATATTATATATTGCAAATGCTACAATTTTGCACATCCTGTTAATACTGGAACACAAATACTATGTATATCTTTCTAGTACTACAACTACTACTAATTTCAGTGACATCAAATCTCACAAAACACAGAAATTCTAGTGTTTGGATGTGATCAAGAACAAGAACTCCATTTAGAGTTGAATTGTGACTTTGGTTTGAGCAAAAGAGAACCTTGACATCTTGAAGAAACCTGAAAAAAACCCTGTCCCTGCTGGCGTCTGTTTATCAACAAGGTTAGTGTCCAGAGAATCAGAGAGGAAACCGGTGTGGTCTGTTTCCTGGATCCTGTCCTGACACAGCCTCAGGGTTTTATTTGTCGCTCTTTTATCTCTAGATTTGGGAGTCTTGCACTCATAATTCTTGTACATACAACCAAAGACAAGCAAAAAAGGGAGTATTTCTTGTCAGTATTAGCAGTTTCCATCAACACTAATTCTTAAAAAGAATCAGAGACCTTAAGAACCCGTACTCCCTGGCCTCACAAGGGTACAGGAGGGTTAGTATTTGTCACTTACTTATCTCCAGCTGTCTCTGGATCCTTCCTTTGCTTCTTTCCCGAAAGGACACTTGAGTCTCGTTGTACTGGGTCATGACCTCCACAAACTTCCTGGACAGCACTGTGTGCTGAGGACAAGTGAAAACACAAGGACAGAGAATGACGAATTAATGTGGGCGTTTCAGACCGCAGTGTATGTCTTCATTTAAGCTTGCAAAGCAATTCTGAACAAGATGCTTACATTGTTACATTTTCATTCAATGTTCAAAATTACCACCAAACAAAGAAAATCCCAATTTAATCTGAAAACTCATCCTATAAAACAGTAAATTTTTGGATTTGATTGTGAATAATCATTATCTTACATATTTTGCCAACAAGTCAGATAAATCTACACAAAAACATTATCCACATTTCTCACCTGATGTTTGTGCATGACAGATTAAGTGACTAATGATGACCATGTATGGTCAGGGTATCTGATATGTGTGTGTGTGAGGAGTTACCACTCGTTGATTTATTTCCTGACCTGTGTTTTCTGGATCCGGAAGTCAACAGAGGATCTGTTAGGTATGTCATCTTTGGGCATACCTTGTTCCATGGCTTCAGAGGAAGAGAGGTATGACACAACATTACACAACAACAAAGTAGAAGACATCAGTGTTAATGCCATAAGGTCAATAAATCTGAATAATATTTAATATTAATAAGATTTGAGGTGTCTTACTATGACATCATGTCATGATTCAACTCACATTTTAGTTTCATTCGCACCACATTGGCATTCCCTTTGATATCGTTGGTTAATGCATCAAGCTGATCCTTTGTTCCTTGACACACACACACACACACACACACACACACACACACACACACACACACACACACACACACACGCACACACACACACACACACACACACACACACAGATGGGAAAAACATCAGACTCTGTTTGTTGATGAGGAAAAATAATGTCACCCAGCTAATCACTCTGGCCTTCCCTCCTGTAAATATTGGATTTATTGTAGGTTTTCATCTTGTAACTTGGCAACAACCCTGCGGCAATATTGCAGAGGTCACACTTCACAGAGCCCATTGTTTCTGTCCCTGGTGACCATTTCCACGTCATGGATCTTAAAACACCGTACTACAGTGTGTTACATTAGACATACTCATTTCCTCATGGCACTCTAAACAGACTCTTTTTCCTGATGGACTCCTCAGGCATCAGCTCAGCTCACACACTGAACAAGGCCATTGGCTAATCCTCTGGTCTGTCTCCATATTAACAGTGTGCCACTTTGACATCTGCCTATTATATGGTTTTTAAATAATTTGTCGTACTTTTAAACAGTTTCTGTTAAGTTAAAGAAAATTTAAGTTAATTTAAGTTGTACACTAGGTGTCAACAAACATCTGCAAATGAAACATGTTAAAATCCTCCTCTTATTATAAGCTCCTAATCAGAGCCCAAGCTACAGTGTTTTGTGGGTTTTGGAGCTGAAACACTGCTGTTTCCTTCACAATGTTTCCTGACAGGCAGCTATTCATTCACAATGAGGAGGAAAATTGAAGAAAGGAAGTGAGACATTTGTTGCATTTGTTGCCAGAAAAATCAAACTCCTGCCAAGCAGGTCACAAAACAATTCAATGCAAGAGTTCAAAAACAACAGAAAACCAAATGAACCATGCTTTCTGACTTTGTCCTTAATGTTTGATTGAGGCACACACTTACTGTCATCTGGGTTGGGTGCAGACAGGATCATGCTGTGCATCTTCCTCACCTCCTCCACTTGGTGGGAGATCTTATCAATGAGCCCTCTAACTTCTTCCACCTGTATCAATCAGTACGTAAAAACAGTCAATACCTTGGATCAACCCAGAGCCCGAAACCTGTGCGTTACAGTGACACCCACCCTTCTGAAAAAGCTCTCCATGAAGCCATCTCTGTCCACTGTGACTGCAACATCTTCCTCTGCTTGTGTTCTGCTCTGTACGGATGGGAAAATACAACTGTGTGACTTATTTTTAATTTTGCGCAAATGCATCAGGATGTATTACCTGTCGAGGTTATAGCAAGACCACTTACAGCACTCAGTTCAGCCAGTCTATCCTTCATCACACCGATCAGCTCGTCTCCTGGACAGATAATTCTAGTAAAACACCCGCTGGGTCATCCTGTAATAAGTCTCCATATGTGGTGAAACATTGAGCCACCAAGCTGTGGACTGAGGTCCGGATGGTTGGAAACAAATACAGCAGGCCTACATGAATGACGTTATTTAGTATTTAAACGAGTCCTAGAAATGGAAAGAGCGCGTCCGAGTTCTCCAAAAATTATTTATATATATATCAAAAGTAGGTCTAAGGTGAGAGCTCTACAAAATGAAAACCTGAAGGAAGGAGACTACTCAGCTCTGGTCTGTGTTGATATTACTCACCGCAAAAACACAATGAGCCCTAACAGATCCACAATATCTCTCACCAGGATACGCCTCTCTCTCTCTCTCTCTCTCTCTCTCTCTCTCTCTCTCTCTCTCTCTCTCTCTCTCTCTCTCTCTCTCTCTCTCTCTCTCTCAGTCCACCCTCAGTTAAATTTGATCAGGCCATTACGATAAACAACCATATGAATGTAATCATATAATTTGGGAGGGTAGAGAACAGAAAAGTAATTAATATTATAATATCCCCATAAAAAATCCCCGAATTACAACACATTATAAGAGTCTCGTGTGGTTTATTAAATGAAAACCACAACTTTTTTATTAGATGATGATTTTTACTTTGACAGCAAACACACCACCAGGCAGTTACACGAGAGGATTTAATAAATAATAGATTGACTGGACTATGTGGCCACTAAACTATAATCCACCTGACCACGCGATGGCGCTGTTTACCTTCAAATTGAAATGGACCTTGAGAGACTGTGACGGAACTGGTGTCACAAAACAAAAATTCCCATTTGTCACACCGCTATTTATATATATTATTTCTGCATGGTGGTGAGTTATATTTGAGAATCTTCCTTCTTTTTCATGCGAGTAATGTGGTTGAAGTATAATAAATAAATCACCCAGAAAAGTTAAAAGTAATGTTGCAGATACTGTATCTGTTGCAGCAGTTTCTGTGTCTGAGTGCCTGTCAGCAGACCGTTACTAAAAAACCACCCATCCTCAACAGCATCCCTTATTGTTCCCAGAGAGTCCAGGGTGTTGCCCTTTAATCTGCCCCAATATCCAAACTAATCATGAGACAAATGTTTATCCGAATCTTTTATCTGGATCACACAGTATTCAATCCCCGCGCAATCTCCAATTACGCACAAATAACGCCATGTACGCACAGCTGTAACGCCCCTCCTCAGAAGATCCAAAAATGACATCACATTTTGCAATTCCCACGTTCAGCCCAACAACCCAGTGCGCCTCCACGGAGTTTCTCTACTCTTTGCAATTGTCCAGATGCAGGCACAGAGAATAAAACGCCTAGAAACAACTCTTAGGTCAATGTAGGAATAAAGATCACGGATTACAATTTTCTGCGTGGAAGTTGGGCTTCAGTGTTTTATCATGAAAGAACAACCTCTGAAGTTTTTCTGCCTCTTACCAGAGCACTAAATTGACCTTTTTCTTACTGGAGCTTTTGTTATAATTTTTATACATTTTAAATTTTGGACACGTGGACTGATTAGAATTCTTTCCGAATCTCGGAATAATGTGTGACTTCTCCTGGATTCATCTTTATTTGGGGATTTAACAATATTGTTTTAGAACAGAAGAAATGGTACTTTTTTCAACAGCTATGGAGCTTTCTTTGCAAATTCACATTTTCACAGCTTTTGTCTCCTGTATGAAGGTAAGAAACTTTTGACAAGTGCAGGCCAGTCACAGCCTTTAGTAATCTGATTATCTGTTGTATAGCAGCCTTTAAAAATCCATTTGATTTCTTTGCAGGTTTATGCTGAAGCGGTACAATCTGTGCAGCATCCAGGTAGTAATGCATTTCTGCATGAGTGTTGTGATTGCTTTAATTTAACCATACTGTCATAAGTTGCTAAATTAGATGTCATTATACAGCTATACTGTATATTGGATCAGAAATATACAGATTCAATAAATATAATATCTGCTAACATCCAGACCAGAAGATGTTATTGATTTGTTTGCTGCTGGTCTGCATTAACAACCTTCACAGCTGTTTGTTTTATTATTTAAAATATTTGAATCCCCCCAAATCCAAAATTGAGTGCCAGAATAATACATTTTGAGTATTGCGACAGAGCTTGATTGGGGGAAAAGCCCTTTCTAGATCCTTGTTTTACCCATGAACTCTCCGTCCAGGCCTGCAGGTGTTGGCCACGGCCTCACATTATTGGCCTCTCGATGCTGTGGAAGGAATCCATGAACTGTGGAACCCGATTGGAAACAGACCAGGTTATGTTAACGGAAGTAACATAAGTATGTGCATATATAAACTGTATATACTCTTGGGAACGCAGCACCTAAATGTCTTTGTCTGTTTGATCTCTGCATGGTCTTCAGCTATTTTCACCACAGCAATCGTGCTTTTTAAATATGCTGCTGTTGTATGCAAAGCTCTCATATACTGTGCAGTATGTTAGATTTATCACTGATATTATAGGACAAAATATCTGGTGTGTGAGCTAACTTATTGTATTATACTTTACATACATTATCCCATAATCTGGAGGTAGTAAGAGTATGATAAAACGTGATTTATAGTTTAGAGATAGATTGAGAGACATTTACTTCTTTCACATGCAGCCATGTTGTGCCTACATTTGTCAGTTTTTCAAAAAGAGATACATTTGAAGAGGGATCAGGTATAGACTCGAGTATGATGTGTGAAGTCGCTCTGACTTAAGGAGATTCCTCGATTGAAGAGGAAAAGCGCTGCCACTGTGCACTCAGCTCAGCATCACTCTGTCTCATACCTGCGCACCACGTCCCTCCCATTGTCTTTCTTTCACTGTTCTCTTGTCTCCTCTGTCATGTGTCTATATAGGTGTGAATCACTGTTTCTCTCCGTTGTCTTTGTCCAGCTCTCAGAATCCACAACCACACTGTGCTCCCTTCCTCCCATAACTCTTCCTATGTGTATACCAATGACTCTGCCTACACTAACATTTCTGCAACAGTAGGTGAGAATCAATCACTTCTGCTCACTGAAATTCATTCGTGCATCACCCACTGCCCTCTGTTGTCTGCTCTACCACACACCTAACCACGGTAGAGCTCAGCATTTCATACTTTTCTCTTTATTTCATCCGTACAACACAAGATGAGGAATTCTTAGCTTTTAAAAATGATTTAGTGTTCTTTGTTTGGATGCACACGATTCCAGTTTGTACTGCCAGCAAATCAGAACTGTATTGTATTAATACATTTAAGCCACATGTTAAGTGTCTTTGTGTTGTTTTATGAGATACCAAGAAAGCTATAAAATACTTGTGTTCATTAGTTGCAAAACAATATATGATTAGTTGACTAGTAACAGTGCTGATTTATTCGTACGAGCAGAGAACTGAACATTCTCCGTATTTTGGTGCTAAGGCAGATCTCCTGGCTAGAAGACACTTATCTCAATTTTCAAGCAAAATGATGTCCTTGATTTTTGCTTTGCCGCAGATATTGTTGAAGGAATGGTCAACAAAGGCATCTTCCTGAATGGAGACAACGGCGGTACCTTCCTCCACTTTGGAAACTACCAGAACTCTTGCATTAGTGACCCTACTTTGTGCGGTCCTGAGGGTGAGTGTCAAATATCACCATAACTTGCTGCTTGCTTATTACACTGTAATCTACACTGCAGTTTATGTATATGATAACTTGGCACAGCACAAATCATTTTTAATCTCTTGTATTGATGACAAATGTTTTTCTTCATTCTGCAGGGATTACTTTCTCCTTTTTTTGGAAAAATCACGAGGCAGAGTCGCGTTTTGCTGTAGCCTCTGGAGGGAAAGTTATCTCTAATGGCTTCTCTGTCTACACCAATCCCTTTGGAGGTTATGTGGAGTTTTACACTCGAGGCAACAACCACAGATGGAAGGCCAATATCAAAGTTCCAGGTACTGCAAATGAATTTGCCTTTCAATTACACAGTGTTCTTGCAGCTGAATTCCTCTGAGGAATGGTCTGGAAGATTTTTTTTTTTTTAGTCTTTCTTAGTTTTTTTTTTTTTAGTTTTCAACCATAAATTGTAAGCTATGTAATTGCATTCATGGTTTGGTTAACTGAAACCAGATGTAGCCGCGAACATTTGATTTGGCAAGTCAAGGATAAATTTCATAAATCTTTCACAAAACATACAATTATCATGGACATGTAATGAGATGTGGTCTTTTCCCATCTTAAAAAAAGATAATGTTCCCTGACTTTGGTGATTGGTAAAGGTAAAGTTAGATGAAATGTGAAACATAATGAAAGTCATAGTATGACCAATAGTTTAAATTAAGTTACAAGCATTACATTTGTATTCTAATAAGATGAAAAGATTTGGCAACCTATTGTGACAAAGTGGAATAAACCATATTAGACTTAAAGTTATGTGAAGCTTTTACAGGTCAGTATTTTGCTCTCAAATGACTTCTGTCATCTTCTGTTTTGGCTGCAATTACTCAAGATTGTATTCACAGGGCGTCATAACTCAATTTTGTTTTGCGTGTCCAGTTACGGAGGATCAAACATCATCTGGCTCTCATACTGTGTGACATGTCGAAGTTTTGGGACATGATGTCAAAATCTGTCAGTTCTTTCTCTTCACATAAGTGAGGAAAAGCTTTGAGGGTAATGGATCAAATCTCGAGGTGCCCCGTGACTGAAATAATCATCAGTGGAGGCTTAGACTGTCAGAGTATGCAAAGAGACATATCTTTAAATGAAAAGAGTTGAAATGTTTATGTGGCGGTGGTCTTTGGCACATTATATTCTAACCACAAAAGTATTGATGTGTTTTGGTTGTTTTGCTCCTCTGGTAGAAGTTTTTTCAGACAGTGAATGTTTTGTCTTTTGGGACTTTTACTTCAGAGAAACAAGAGGAAGTTCTTTGTATTGTAAAATTAATTGCAAAGATTCTGCAGGACCAGAACAGACTCTGATCTTGAGGTCTGGTGGACACACATGTATATCATAAAATAATAATGAGAAACAAAAAGTGTAGAGCAAAACTTGTTGGTCTGTTGTTTGGTCCACCACTTTGTGCCAGACGGGTTTACCTCAAAAACAATTTGATGGATTCCCATGAAATTTTGTACATTTATTACCTGTAACATTTATTGTCCCCAGAGGATTAATCTTGATTACTTTTATGATCATCTGACTTTTTCTCCAGCACCACCATGAGCTTGACATGAGTTTTGAATGAAATGTCTCAACAACTATCTGATATATTGTCATGAATTTTGGTACAAACGTTCATGTTCCCATAAAAAATGTGATAAAATTCTTGGCTTCAGCTGCTCAGTTGTAAAGATTTGTTGCTTATCTTCATCATATATGATGCAAGCTGAATAGTTTGGGGTTTTAGACTGTTGGTTGGAGAAAACAAGCAATTTGAATATGTCGCCTTATGGTCTGGAAAATTATAATGAGCAACTTCACAGTTAGAATAATTGTGTAGTTTGTCTGTGGATTAATCAATGATGGAGATAAATGTTTTTAATGATTTCCCGATTCTCTTTCTTGCACTTTATTCACTCCTATACACTCCAGCGTTGTCTCCTCATTTTCAGTGCTTATTTTGTTAAAATGCTTCTAATTGTACACAGAATAGAATAGAACACATTCTCCACACATCCACAACACTGAAAGTATGAATACTGAAATACTGAATGAAAAAATATTAATATTGAATCTCAAAAAATGATCAAGCCAAGTGCCTGTGGGATAAATTACTTCTTACTTCTTACATTCTGTGTTGCCAGAGGTGTCCGCCTACCAGAGTTTAGTTGCTCAAATCTGGAGAAACTATGTGAAGGTTTCTCTGTGATACACAAAGCTTTTTTCTCACCCTCTGTTCCCCAAAAGCCTCTAACTGGCTCTGTGGCCTTCTGATTAATTTACTGCCCACGCTGATGATCCTTGCCAGCTTGCTCCTGTATTTACTGCTCAGGTTACTCTACCATGCAGTGATATTGTACAACAGAACATTAAAAGCTTAATTAAAATCTAAAAACAAAACTGTAGCATATGTTTTGGGGTGCTGTAGGTGCTCACGCTGTCAAGCATGGTAAGGCCTCTCTCTGGCTTTCGTAAGCTAACTGAAGTGAATAGTGACAGAAGCAGTAAGGTGATTTTGTAAAACTTTCTCCATTGACTCACAGAGACAATATGTAAATCATGAACTAAAATAGCTCTTACCTTTTTTGGGAACCGGAACTATGTTAGAAAGCAGCTGTCAGATCTGTTGTAGAAAACATTCAGCTCATTGACAAAGATCGGGTCATTCATAGCATGATGTTCTTGCTTCTTACCCTCTCTACACATCATGATATTGTGTCAAAGACAGTGTCCCACATTTGCCCATTTGCCCTCAGCGCAGTCTCTGAGTTTGCCTTCAGACCACACCTGTATCTCCTTGGTTGTAGGTTTTTTTGTTTTCACTCTGGCTTCATATTTGGGAAGGAGATTAATTACATATCCAACCTATCCAAGAGCAGTCAGCAGACTGCTTTATATGCGTCTTTAATATTTCCACAGAGCAGTTTAAGATTTGAGTGGAGTGAGTAGGAGAAGTGACATGATGCTCCGGTTTTGGCAGATGACCCCTTATGTAACAGGTGTTAAAATCGCCAAGGTCTCCCGAACGAGAAAGCACATTGTTATAGCTTTCTGCTATTTTGCTAGCAGTCTTTTCATTGTCAGGGCCTGGAATGTCAGGATTATATTTATTTTTCCAAATTCTCTTGGGAGATAAAACTGCCTAAATGACACAGTCAGTGTCTTGTTCAAAGTGATTTCCCATCTATTATCCACAATAATACATAGTCCTCCTCCTCCTAGCGATTTCTGTGCTTTCTGCTCATCTCGGTCTGCTCTTTTCACACTGTATCTGTGCAGTACAGGAGTTTGATGCTCCTTCATCCATGTCTCCGTGAAACAAATCGAATTGGAGTCAGCAGCTCATTGCCCAAGAGAAAGCAGGTGCTCTCAAGCATGGTATGCCCATTGCAGAAGCTGAACCTCTCGCACGACAGCAGCGTGGCAAAATAAAGACCAACCCAGAGCTGCATTCTTATACCACTCAGCTGATTCAGGCTTTTAACTTTGTTAAAGACAAGTGTTTGAAATTCATGTATTTATTCTATTTATATGTATTTATTTGACAAAACAAACAAACTTGCCAGGTGAAGCAGAGTTGTGCCTCTGAAAGAATGACATACAAAACTTACATCATTTTTTTATTATGATTCTCTGTTTTTCTCTTTCAGGGCCTTACTGGACCCACATTCTGTTCACATGGAAAAAAATGGACGGCCTGAAGGTCTACATCAATGGGACCCTCACTGCTGGTGATCAAGACGGCAATGTCTCAGAGAACTATGGCGACCCCCACGCTGACCTTGTCATTGGAACTGGCAACGACAGGGTTTATGATCATTATGTAACAGGGGCATTTGATGAGTTTGTCATCTGGGAAAGGGCCCTTTCTCCTCACGAGATCATGCTCTACTACAACGCAGCCATAGGTAGGACATCACGGTCCACTTGAAAGTATTTCCTGTCATTCTAGGAGATGGCATGTCTGTTATAATGCTTCCTCCCTCTTGACTCCACTCTGAGGAAATAGGGGTTAAAAAGCAATTTCCGTCCTCGCATTCCACCCACAGCATTCATGCATAACAACAAGATATTAAACTATACAAATACACCTCCTTGTCAAGTGGATTTTGCACAAAATATTTTCATGACCTTTCACAATGTAAGTGCCATGGCTCACATAGTTCTGCCTTATAAGTATTTATTAGAGTGCAGCGGCATGTTGGGTTGCAGGGGGCAGATCATTTTAATTTAATGTGACAGGTTATAACATGCTAGGACAAAACCCCCAGACCTTTGTCTGTTTTTGCTCTCTTGTTGTTTACCTCCTTTGGTTAGGAGAGTGCCATAAATGGACAAAAACATCTTGACGTTTATCAGAATTTAGAAAAAATACCATTCTGCTGTGTGATATAGCCAATTATCAAATTTCATGGTTGTCTGAGAAATGTTCAAAGCCTGATGAAATTCACCTTTTCAGCTTGTTGGCTGAATCAACTTTTGTTGTGTGTGAAACATACTGATTACTAATAGTTTAAGCTGTCTCTTCCATTGTGCGTTAGGTAATAATATGATGCTATTAATGTGAGCTTCAACTGATCACGATGTGTGAAACAAAGAGCACATTGCCTTGTTTTCTTCTCTGAAGCTGTTAACAAAAGCATAATATATTCTACAGACCATTACCAGATGCAAAGCGCCCAACTGTTATGGTTACAGAAAAAATATTTTTACTTCTCCAGAGCACACATATAAAATGTTGCATTGAACCAAAGAAGAACAGGAATCGTTCAGACTGATACCTTGAATGTACATCCATATATGGACATTTTCTGGTAGCTAGTTAGTGCTGTTTTTCATTAAATGACAGCAAAGACATAAAAATGTATCCTAACCTTGTACAGGAGCTAGTGGCAGAGTATTACGTGGTTGATTATCCAACTTTTGTCTATCTCCTTTCATGACTGGGCACCGTCCAGCGTTGTAAACTATTAAAGCTGCATGGTGATAAAATCCAGCTACATTATAGAAGCTAGCCTGGTCAGGTTCAACAAAGGACAAATGACAAAATAACAAAAATGCTTCTCAAATGGAAAGATTACAGCTTTTGCACTCAAGCAGGGGCTATCTAAACTGTAATACCTTTTAGAGAGTGAATTATACCTTCCATCTAATGTTTAATTAACAGATTCCTTTGATTTTTGGCTTTTCTAGGTCAAGCCATGGTGTCTGCAACAACACCCAGCGTCTCCAAAGAACTCACTCTAACAACACCAACAGTCGTAAGTTTGTCAATTCTGACTTTGCAGTAACAAAATGTAATTGTGATACCTGTAAAATTGTAATCCAATGTAAAATTGCATAAACTACATGTGTTAACAATCTAGGTTTTCTTTCACACAGAAATGGCTTGAATAATTTGTATACAGTTTTGGGGCCAAAATATGCACAAATGTAATCACTGAACAAGGTGAAGGCCTTTTTTCCCTGAATGCAAACGATACATTTCTTATTGAACTATTGTTTCCTTTTGAAGAAAAGGAATAGGATATTGACAGCACATGTGAATAGAGCGGTCTTGTTTATTAAAGGGCTTTGGAGGTAGAAAACGGATAAAGAAATAGAAGAAAGTGGAGACAGCTGCTCAACACTACACACAAAATGGCTCCCTGTAGGGCACTAGGCTGAAAAAGAGCAACACTGAATCACTTGTACAAAAAGTATTCCCCCAAACTCAGGCTATCAGTCACATTAAACATCCTGTGTGTGTTGGAACACCATGCTCCTTCGGAAACGACCTCCTGATAAACCTCATTTGATGCCTCATGTGTTGTCTCCCCAGAGAGCCATTGAAGTGAGTTCTCCTGTCGTCAACAGCCAGCATGAGGAGGTCCAAAGCTCCCAGGACCCGGAGTCCATGCCAATGTTGGGCTTCCTGAAGGCGCTGCCCAATAGGACCATTCCTCACAACACTGCCAACAACCTCACGCAGGTCTTGGAGCACAGTTCAACACACAAACACACACACACACACACACACGCATGTTACACTTGCAAAGCTAGTTCACACACAGACACAATGCCCACCCATGTGCATATGATGCAACAGTTCCGTGATGTCCATTTTCTTCCACCCAGGCTTTTCTCAAAAGTGTGGAAGAAGTGCTGTCCTCTCCGGGGTTGCCAGAGGTAAATGAGTTCACCATGTTGTTGTGCAATGTTTAAACATGACATAATGAAACATATGCAATTTGGTGAATACTTAAGAGCACTTAAGAGATCCATGAGTTTCAGATTCTAACACTGCACATTTTTGGTACAAGTGGTGCCAGGAGCAATAACAGTACCTGGCGATGTTATCCACATAGAACTACTGTACATAGGCAACACAGAGTCAAATATGGAGGTGTGGACTTACTTTCAATGTACATTTGCAGCTTCCGGTACTGTAAATCCTGGCCAAAGCTCAGCGCTTTCATATACCAACACATTGTTTCCAGAAGAAAGTGTGTGGTTTCAGTACATTGAGTGCTCAGAACAAGCACGGTTGTTTTTGTAGGAGCAAGCTGAAACAGATGTTCACGTACGAGAATGCAAAACTTGGACAGTAGATACAGTGTTCGGTAAATCCCCTTGCGATTTCTGATCAGATTCATGATGAGTGTCAGAAAATTTCACGCTTTATCACATTTTCACAGATTATAATCTTCCAGAGAAAACATAAGGTACATGTTTGACTTTTTGACTTATCATCATTATTTAACTTTGTATTTAATTTCACACTCATTGTTTGCAGTTCCTTATTTTTGTTCTTCATTTAATCCAGTTTCTATTATTACTATTGCATTGTAATGCCTGGATGCTGATGTTTTTTATGCTACATATGTAAAACCAATGTTAAGTGGTAATTTATTTAACCTATATTTGGTTTTCTAGCTTTTTTGTTTATTTATTTTTATTTGATTAAAGCTGTTCTCCAACAATTTTGTATTGCACTCCGATAAATGAGTGGGTTTTTTTTTTGAAGCAACAGAGGCTGAGATATCCTAATTTATAGTCTTTAGTATGGGTCATGCTCCAAAAACCCTGGATCCCAGATTTCCCATAATCCAAACAATAGCAGCATTTCCTTTGATGCTCCCTGCCTGGTTAACGTCCTTCAAACTATATGCCCCCCAGTTTGTAACACAGGCTCTCTGTTATAAATTTTTAATTTCAAAGCCCAAACTCTCTCTGGAACAGCAGAAGATATTATAAACCTGTTCTGTTGTATTGTATTGAGTAGTACTCTCCAGGCCCAATATATTGATCTTTATGTGTAAAATTGGTGTGGTGCCCCTTTAACTTGACCTATTTCATATTTTAAATTCAACCTGTGAAGAAAAATGTAATAAATTTGAAATTCCAAAAACACATTTTAAAGATGTGACCCCATTTTAATAGATTAGCATCAAGCAATACTGGACATTGAAAGCAGTGATTGTGAATTGATTGTGCTCATTTTCCTGTTGGGTCATTGTTGAGCAGCAGTCCACCCCTGTGGTCAGCGGTCTGATCGAGACCGTGGACAGAGTGATGGAACACATGGTGACTAACCTGGAGCCCAGCCCGAACTCCCTCATCTCCCTGGGTGGAACATCTTTTGTTGCAGGTCAGTATTGGGTCAGCTCTCCATAAAGTGACTCACTGTTTGTAAGTTTGTGTTGACACGGTTAGGACAGAAGGACATGGAGCGTCAAGCTGACATCATTCGTTTTCTTATCCAGAGGACAAATACGGGTCAGATAAGCAGAGTTGGAGGGGGTCATCCCCCACCCCCCCACCTTGCCTCTCACGGGTGTGGGGTTTTTTTTCTTTTGCATAATATTTTGTTTGCCACTAAATTGCTTGTGTCTTTCTCCCAAGGGTCGCCTCACATCTTTGATCCACCCCTGATAAAGCAGATTGATGCTTCATGCTTCTCAGTCTGTTTTTCTCAACACTCTCTCGCTTTTTCTAACCTTTGACCCTACAGATTACTATCTGATGAAACTTCCACAGAACTACAACCTGCCGCATTACCGCTTCCCCATGGAGGGCAAGAACTACATCTCTGTGCCCGGCGAGGCTTTCACCATGCAATGTGAGTGCCAATATTTCAAACGACAGATGTTCAGACATCACATTCCTTTAGTTGATGTACAAAATAGACCTTTTCCTAGCTTGAGGATTCTCTGCATAAAAAGTAGCAACTTCTCCAGGTTGAGTGTGAACACCGCGCATTAGTCGTGCACTCATTCTGCCAGAAGAAAATTGTCCAGCTGGGAGGCTCTTGTTATTGGCCGGTAATTTATTATGCTTAGATTTAAGACCACTAACATAGCATAGAGTGTACTACAGGAGTGCCATGAGAGCTTTTGTGTGGCTTTATGGTGCACCGTAGAAATCCAGCTATGACTTTAATGTTGGCAGTTACTCTTTTATTCAAAACAGAAAGAATGAGAGAGAGCACTTTTTTCTCTCCACTTTCCTCTGTCATTAAAAAGAGTGCACTCACATAGTCGGAGTGAGGGGGAGTAGTAATTACGGTGGACATTAAAACTGTTTGCTTGACTTTGTGTTCAGGTCAGATTCCCCTGGCTCCACCTGGCCGCTGCATGCACCATGTTGCCATACGAACACTGGAATAAACCGTTTTAATAATTCATTAAAGGACTATTATCAGAAATGGAATATATGTTTTTTCTGACACATTAGAGCCAGGATCAAATTAACTCATAGGTCTTAGTACCTGGCTGTATGAAACGCTCTGAGGGGAGGTTTTACATCCTAATTAGATGGAGAGAGTGCTGCAGACTGGTCTGTTATTAATTTTTTTCTTATTCCCCGTCTTCCTTAGGAGAGTTGTACAAGCAAACTGGCCACCTTGTGATCTGTTGCGGGACTGGCCGGGGGGTAGGAGGAGGGTGGGTGTTCTGTTGACATGATTTTTTGGAAGGTTAAAAACTCTCCCGCAGCATATACACCGCACATTTGTTTGACATCAGCAGGCTTTTGTTGTCACAGTCAACGGATCCGGCTAGAAGCCCTTTGAAAAGAGGAACAGGACCATTAAGGGTTTCCTCCAATTTTATTGTTTATCTTGCAGTATTGAGGTGGGACCGAGCTGGATGATAGGTCAGATTAGGGGAGGGGGACCAGACCTCCTGCTCTACTGGTGAAGTCATGTAGAGGTTTCATAAGATTTCCCAACAACCACATGGTTTGTGGCCCTCTCCCTTTCACCCTTGTGCGAGTACACGGCTATCCTATTAGGCTGCCGGTGCCAGTGTGCGGCGGCAGGGCAACGTTAATTAACTTCCCTTCTTTGTGAGCATTTTAGCAGCACTGCATTACATTTCCAGCCCCCTGCTCATGCCTCATACATTCAACTATGTGCATGCTTTTTTTTTTTGCTTTTTTTTTTTTTTTTTACCTCAGCTCAAACCACCATCGTTGGCCTCTTCTACCACAACATGCACAGCTACTACAATGAGATCAGCCCCATCAAGACCAGGTAAGAGGACAGGACAACACACAATAAAGTCAGATAAAACTTGAAGGTTTTGACATCCCACTTTGGGTTTGGCGAGGACCGTATCTGGGACTATATATTCTAAACAAAAATGTTAATTGCAAATATTCACTCTAGCTACTCAAAAGGCTTCCCTCTTTGTATATTTCCTGTGTGAGGAATCATGTTGACTGGCACTAAGGCGCCCATGTTTCCTGAACCACAGAACGGCTGGTGCCTGGGGCCAGGGTCTTATCTGTCCCCTCGCCTATCTCTCATCTCACCACTCAACCTCCCCTGACTGATACACCCTGCTATTAGCTCTACATATCCATTACCGCCCCCCCCCCCCCCCCCCTCCCCAGCATCCACCCGCCCCGCCCTTTAGTTATTGTCTCATCACTGGGCCAGCTTGTTCCACTACAGCTGCAATGTTTATTTTTACCAAACCTGACATAACAGCGATTAAGCAACCTGTTTTTCCCCATTTCTCATCCTTCATAGAAGTTTAAGTACCAAATGTGATAAAAAATAAAAAAAATACGTGACAACATCTGGAGGTGTTAGTGACTGATTGTTTTTAACATGGCCGTCCCACTGCCCTGCTCCGCTCTCTCTGCGGGTGAGAGTGCCCCTTTGTATCATGATAGAGAGGTGATGCTTGTATGATCTCAATGTCACATATCAGATGGCTCTGAAAGACTATTGATGCAACGCTGCTGGTTGTCAGCGTGATTAATTATATAGACAGATCAAAGTCCCACTTAAATGCTACTGCTCTGAGCAAGTGTGTAACACTTATGTGTTGGTGCCTGTGCAAGGATACCGTGGATTTCTTCTTATTTATCCGACTGTATTTGTTTTTGTCTCTCTTGCCCTCTATCTCTGTCTTCTGTGTCTGAATCTAAATCTCTTTATTTTCTCATGTCTTCTTGTATTTTAGGATTAACGAAGCAGTTGATTTCAAGGATCATAAGATTCAAGTAGCAAGTTGCCTAATTTCTCTGAAAGTGGAGCCTTCACCGGCCCTGTCAATCAACCTCTCTGGAGCGCCACTCATCAAGATTGTTCTCACCCATGTCCTGGTAAGAATCAACTTGTACAATATATTAACTGTTCCCATTTCTTCTTATCTGACTCATGTCTTTATCTGCTATTTACCTCTGGGTGAGTCAGTCATACTGGGAAAATGGAGTGCTTAATTTTTCCAGTTGCTGGGTGTGGGACACCCGCCTTATCAGAGGGAAGAAGGCCACGGTTCGCCTGTGGCTGCAGTAGCTGGATCCCCCCATATGAAATTTATCAGCTCTATTTTTGGGCGTTCTCTTATGTAAGAAGATGAGCGTCTATCACTGACCGAGGCTTGTGCAGCTGGGCACTCACCAACACAAAGAGCGAAGCCTATTTTGGTTTTCATTAGCCTGCCTAGATTTTCCCTCGCGGAGCATGTGGCTTCCAGAAAGAGAACTGATTATGGACATTTGAACTGTCGGCTTAGGGCACTTTGAAGGGAACAATAACTTGCTTTTATGAACAACATATTTTTTCTTCACTGCTTTATGGCAGGGGCTGTGCCAGTTTTCCATGGGAAACTCATAATGAAAATTAACTTACAAATGTGTATCGCATTTGCTTGCTTCCTTGTAAAGTCAGAAATGTGGCGGTGAACTTCACAGCCATAGTATGTGTTTAATGCTCTGCACAATGAATGGATGGTGAAGCCATTCTTTTCATTTAAATGCATGATGTTAATTGCATATTAGTCCATCATACAATAGCAATTATTAAGACAAAACAAGTTGAGTAAACCCCTACTAACATAGCTCTGTTTAATTTAAAAGTCCTGCAAAAACCATTCATTTTCTATTGAAATGACTTACAAATAGGCTTTTTTTCCTCCTCACTCACAAGAGCACAAATGAAAACCATGCAGCTTCATGAAACCATGGCAATATCGGTTTGTTTGCCTTCATTTTCCTTGGTGAAATAAATGTTTATGCTACAATTATCTGGCCTGCTTTCTGTGACAATGATTACTGTGTTTGTTTTAGCTGACACCATGGGAGAGAGCTTATAATCTCCTTTGTTATGGGGGTGCTGGAGATGCTCACCAGCTCTGCTCTCTGTTGAGTCAAGGTGTTTCTATTTCACTTGGATTGCCTTTACTTCTGATGTAAGGATAAATCAGGTTTCTTACATTCTTTCCTTTCTACCCCATTACAAATAAGCTGTTATACTTATTACTAACACATACTGATTGGAACGCAGTGTGCCAGCACTTTTCAACTTTACTTAGGCTGCATAGCTTGGACAATGATTTATATTTAGGAGCTGCATTTTAATTTGGCACACAAGCACTTTTGGCTGTGAACACGTCCAGAAAACGGATTGTTTTGCTATAACTGGTTTGCCGCACAGACCTGTAGTTGGATTTAATCAAAAAGTGACTATTTTTGGATTTTTAATGTCTTTGGCAGCTGATGGATACTTATCGCCTCCCTAGCTTGGAGGCAGGGAGGGCTGCTCACGCAGTATGTGGCAGACCTTTCCCGTCATTGTTTATGTCGCTCTTTACTGTCTGCGTAAGTTAAAGGTCAAAGGTGTACTCTCATGGCACAAGTTCAGTGGTTTAACCTCGGAGAGTAGACAAGTACCCAGCGACTTCATTAAAACTTAGCAGGGAGGCTGAATGTGTCTGAAGTCGTAATGTGTCAGCTTTCTCATATGTCTTTTCGTGTTGCCATGGTTAGTCCTGTGTGCCATCGCTTGTACTGTACTAACAGTCACTTAGTGTAATGACTCAGACTCAGAATGCCATCTATTTTCTTTAACTTACACCTGCCAAGATAAACCATATGTACCATGGATTGATGGTGTCACCAACCTGGTGTCATGGCAGGTACCACTCTCTGAAGGTCAAAGCCATGCCGTTGGTGTCTGGGTGACCTTGCTCTCTTGATTGAATGGCATGACCTCACTGTGCTGTTACAGTGAGGTAATGCAATTCCCAACGGACTCAGTCAGAGCCGACGTGCTGCGTTACGTGATGGCACGGTCCAAGTTTGATACCCAGAGAAGGCGTTATCAAGGCTGCTGGAGGCCCACATGCTTTCTCACGCCATTCGGCCACAGTGGTGATTGGACCCTGGCTCCACCAGTGATTTATTACTACTGTCTGACTCAGGTTCAGTTTGAGAGGGCCAAAGGAGAGAAGAAGAGAAGAAAAAAGAGGGTGGGAAGCACTGGGGTCTGTAGTTAAACATTAATACATACATAAAAACACCGACACCTCCTCCCTGTCCTCTTCCTCCTTCAAAGCATCACACTGATGGTATGAAGTGAATGAATGGAAAGATTTTTTTTCATGAGCAAAGTCACTCTTTATAGGGTCAAAAGTGAGAGGATTTGAAAAGCAGATTTTGACAAGGAGGGCATGACTTTACAGGCTTGTAAAGTCGTGTGTTAGTTTGGCGGCCTCATAAGAAGGTCCAAGGCAAACGGTGACACAGGTTGGCAGCAGAGGAAGAGTGCTGGTGTCTCCGTCTATCCCTTAATTGACTTTTACTTCATTTAATTTGTGAAGTAAAGTAGAACTACAAATTATTAACATTGGCAACGTCTTCTTTTCTACACAGACTGAATGTAACTGTGATTTTCTTCCCTGAAAAGTTAAAAAAATTAAGAGAATGTAATGACTCAGTTCATCAAATTGACTCAATTGACTTTCACCATTGTTCTATCAGTTCAACTATGCACTAAGTGGCTGGACACAAAAGTAGCGGCCACATTGTCCTGTGACGTTTAACAAATAGGTTCCTTCTCATGGGCACATGAAAGCGAGAGTTTGATGTGAAGAAAGGAAAGAGGTCAGGGGCAACAAGGGAAACTGGGTGCCTTTTGTTAACAAAGATGTCTAGACTCCTTGGAGCTCCTTAATTCCTGCAGAAAATAATGGATTAATTGTTCAGCCACTTTGAACATAAACATGCAAAGGTTATTTAACACTTTCTGATACCCACACTCTTAATTGTTTAATCATGTAAGCAAATACTGGTATCAGTCTTTTCTGCCACAATAATAACCGTTCTTTATTGCCAGTCTTTTTATAACTCCTAGCACACGCCCAGCCCAGCTTGTGGGCAAAGCCTCTTCTCCTCTCTCTCTCTTTCTCCCTCTCTTCCAACCACCCACACCCATCCATACGCCAGCACACATACAAACACAAGCTGTGTGAGCCAGCATACTGATCAATCACAGATGGAGGTCTGGCTATTGCTATTCCTCTCTTGCCAAAAGAGTTGGATTTTAGGGCCTCTCTTTACAGCTCCTCCCATTTTAGCTCCCCCCTTCTATCCCTACGACCACCACCTCTCACTACATGCAGCTCCAGTTTGAAGCCAGAGGAAGATAGGGAAGGTCTTGGTGCTGATTTTGTATATACAAGTTTTTCTATGAGCTTCAATGTGGGTAGAAAAATGAGCTTGTAAAATAATGTTCAGAAAGAACTTTAAAACCGGTGGTTGTAAATCAGCCTTCACTCAAACCTGAGGCAAAACTGGATGAGTGAATTAGAGACTGTTAAAATAAAAATTTTCACATCTTAAATCAATGGTGAGGTTACACAAAGGAAAAAAACTGCTTTTGTGAACATCTGAGTAAATAGTCAAAGCAGAAAATTGTGAAACCCAAACTTCCCACAATGTGTGTGACACTGATGTCACGCATTTAAGTTGCAAATACAAATTTTATACAATTTTTTTTCAGAAATCTTTCTCCTTTGAATCATCTGGACTCATATGTTCCCAATGTTGTTCTTCTTAGTGTCTTTTTGTAACCTCACTGTTGATGTCAATTTTGCACAAATTTTGTTTAGACATTCTCATTTTTTTTCCACAACTATGAATCTTTTCTATTCATTCACAAACTTGAATGTGAAGGTTTTGAAAATATTTCTTATTATCTTCTCACAAGCTTAAAATCTTATTGACCCGTATGTTCCCCACGTTCAAACTTCTCTGCGAAGGCTCAAAATGCAGCCATCAACTTACAAATGCAAACATATTGCTCCAACAGAAACGGGCCAGGAACCAGAGAAACGTTACGGTGAGCCCACATGAAAGCCTGTGGGAATTTAACACATGAATTCATGCATGGAGAACCTCTCCCGTTGTCATGTGAGATTAGCTCTGAAAGGAAAGAAACCTTTGTCATATTTGCTACTTTGAGCCAAAGTAACAGTCACGGTACAGTATTTCTCAGCGTCCACCACTCACCTTATCAAAACTTCTGGGGTTGTTTAATTGTCCCCAGTTTTCCTCACACCCTGCATGCCTATCAACACTTCTCCTTGTTTTTAGTGTCTATCTCAGAAATTGAGCCGAGACCACAGCTGCATGTCTTATTACATTTCCCCTGACACAATGAGCTCACTCAAGGCCATTTGTGTTTAGCTGCATGGATTCAGATACTTACTTCACATGCTGTACGTGGATCAGCTTAAGTCCAACCTCTGATTGAAAAGCCCTGTTACAACGACAATGAGATCTACACTCCGTTTTGTTAGCGTGATGCTTTAATGTCATGACCTTAAGGTGGTTCAATGGGCATATTTTTCTCAAACTCCAGGTCAAGTTTTGAGCTGCAGTTAGTGTTCTTTGAGCCGACTGCACTGAGTAATGTTTCACCATACTTCTGCGTGCCTTTCCCAGACATACTGCAATAAAGTGTTTCCTTCCCTTACTAAATTTAACAGCAGTTACTGTAGCTTTTGGGAAATGCAATTATGGACTCTGTTGTTAGGCGGAACAATTCAGCCATTGTCAAAAGCTGACTACACCTTAGCCAGTCTTTTCTTCTGTTGACTCACACATTTAACAAGACTTTCACCTACTGTACATTTCCACAAAAAAGATGGTAGT
Source organism: Thunnus maccoyii (assembly GCF_910596095.1). Classification (NCBI taxonomy): domain Eukaryota; kingdom Metazoa; phylum Chordata; class Actinopteri; order Scombriformes; family Scombridae; genus Thunnus; species Thunnus maccoyii. The sequence continues at coordinate 26,536,611 of NC_056541.1, forward strand.
TTTAAATAATACGTTGTAGTTTTATAAAGTGTGACTGATGAGTTTCAGTGCTGTTATTATGGGCCCTCTTGGCAGCTGCACTGTTAAGAAATGATAGCTATACCAAACGCAGAAAGTGCAGTCCAAATTACACACTGGCTCTCTGTGTTCTCAAATATTTGGAACATTTGAGGGAAAAGGAGAAGATTAAGATTGCTGACTTATTCACTCATACTGTTGTGTAATTTTTTTTTTCCTTTTTTGCTGCTTTTTAAATTTAGCGCAACCAAAGCCTTTATTTAGACTTCTTTGCTCCTGAAATATGCCTGACTGCACTTGTGGCTGCATCCCATTGTGCCAGCGCTGGATGGATTGAGTGGGTGTGTGCAGGACTTTTTTATAAGCGATATTTCATATTTGACAAACATTTACTCAAGGTCCTCTTACTAGCCCTTTGTGGAGTTTCAATGTTTTATTTTTGGTCAAAATGTCTGATTTTTTTTATGCTGACTATTTTGTGCTCACATCACATATGATTATTGTCGAGTGTAACTGAAACTTTTACGTAGATATCTCCATCTGGGTTTGTAAAAAGTAGACCGCTGTTGATTCGGTTTCACTGCTGCATAATATTACTGTATACAGTAATGGTCATTAGGGCTGGGCAATATATATCATGATATGTCATAAGTGTTGTCTTCTCCTGGTTTTAAAGGCTGCATTACAGTAAAGTGATGTAATTTTCTGAACTTACAGACTGTTCTAGCTGTTCTGTTATTTGCCTTTATACACTTAGTCATTATATCCACATTATTGATGATTATTTATCAAAAATATCATTGTGTGAAAGCCCCAAAAGTCATCCCTACAGTAATGTTGCAATATCAATAACGAGGTATTTGGTCAAAAATATCATGATATATGATTTTGTCTATTTCACTCAGTACTAGAGAAAAAAATTAAGTTTTCTTGAGTTTAATGTTGAATGCGTAGCTGCAAGCTAATTCATTTGTGAATTAAACCTCTTAAATTTAGATTATTGCAGACTAAAGTACAGAAATGAAAGCCTGTGTGTGCGTGCGTGTATGCACAGGACACTGTGTGACAGTCTACTTTCTGACAGCACTCGTCTGTCTGTTTTGAATTGACTGTTGAAACAAGGTCAATAGATGGCACCATACTTGAAAACCAGCCGTCAAAAGCTAGGATTTAAATTGGCCTGTAATTGCCCGAAGTCTTGGGATTTGCAGAGGCATATGCTGTCGGTGTTTGCTGAAGCTAGCTCAACCACAGCGAGGCTCCGGCTTCCAGCTCTGCCAGTCATGGGAGGTCTGACAGACACCACAGAGGACAGAAAAGCTTGGATTTACACAAATTACTGGGTTCTATATGTCATCTAAGACTTATATACTTTTGTGATGCATGAGAGTGTTTATTTCCATCCCTCATCATTTTACCAAACAGTCTCAACACAGTCATTAACCAGAAAAAGGACTCGGCTTAGTTTGTGCTAGAGAGATGTATACATCAGGCAGCAGCTAGCGTTTCTCATGTTAGCATTCAGGGCCATTTATTCAACATGACAGCTGATGGTGTGGTGGTGTACGTGGTTGATAGATGTGTCGCCATTAGCGTCATCAGGATACACCATTCAAATCTTAAACAATGCTCGGAATTTCCACATAAATTGTTGTTATGTAAAACATGATCGTATCACAGGCATATAATGACATGGCAGCTATAAGCAGTTTGTTTACTCCAAACAAGTATCATAATTTACAGTAATGTTCTCCCCTGGCATCTGCCTCAGCTAAGTCATATTTGTGCACCCAAAATACTACTAGCTGCCAGTGTGAAACATTTACTTAGTGCACTTTGAAGGTGATTGTACTTTACAATACATGAGTATTTCCATTTTATGCTGCTTTCTACTTCTAATTCACTACATTTCAGAGGGAAATATTGTACTTTTTTACCCCACAACATTTATTTTACAGCCATAGTTACTTTTCTGATTAACATTTTACATGAAAAAATGTGATAAACTTACGTCTCGGTAGTCTTTTGGTTAAGATGCATGCTATGTGATGTGGCATGTAGCAGCAGACTTTTGTTGCATGTCATTCTGCGTCTCTCTCACCCCGTTTCCTGTCAGTTCTCAACTGTTGCTATCCATTAAAGGCAAAAAAGGCCTCAAAGAATATTTTTTCATAAAAAATCTGTGTCTAGACGGGACCTCTTGTCACATTTCAGATGTCTATGAGTTGACAGCACTTCTACCAAAGAAAAATGTCCCCTCTAAACCTCCCAGATGGTGTCATTTAAATAAAAATGTCAAGCCCAAAGACGTTAAATCATCTAATGTTTCACAAAAAAATGCAAATATTAGGAAATGAGTACAAATATGTGTAGCAGAATGTTTTTTTTTTTCCTCCCTCATTAATCATGTCATGACTCCTCAGATTTATCTTAACCCTTTGCAGGGGCCCTGACCCCTGGTTGGGAGCCGCTGGACAAAACAAAACAGTGTATAAAGCAGTTATGTCACCAGTTACAGCAGTAAAATGCTTCTCACACAATCTATTTAATCTAATAATGTCATATACAATAACGCATCACTCACAAGTACAACGAGTACTTTTACTTTGATACTTTGAGTACATCTTGCTGCTAGGTAGATGCTGCTGGTACCTCTACTTAAAGGATCTGAATACTTCTTCCACCACTGATAGCTGCTGGTGAATCTGAGGATTAAAGACTGTTTTCTTTCATTTCTGAACTCCACTGTTGTAAAGTCCAAGGGTCACTGAGTTGTTGTTAAAGTAAGCACTGTTATGTCACCAGTGAAGATGAAGATGTGGTTGACAGCTGCATCAAATGGGACAGAGTGACATACATAGGAGCATTAGAAATACCCTAACTATCTATGATTTATCAGCCTCTCTCTCTGACTCTTCTTTATCAGTCTGTCACTCTGCATCACTCTCCAGTCACTAGCTTCCTCTCTCCCCTCTTCCTCTCTTCCTCTCTCTGTCTATCCTTCTTACGAGGCTCGAAGTGATTTCCAAGGTGGTGTTTGCTGGCCTTCTGGTGTTAATAAGAGAGTTGGAGTGCCAGCTGCACTCTTGGCTGGTAGATGTTGAGGCCTTGGGGCACTGGGGAACAACGGTGTGCGCGCAGAGCTTGGCCAGATCTCCGAGTGCATTTTAACACTCAGCAGTGACTTTCAGGTCCCTGCACCTCTCCACAGATATCAACTCAAAAGCACATGCTGGATGTACCACAAACAGACAGTTGCTAGCGAGGAAGCATGGCCAAACAGCACTTCTCTCATGTCTGATGGTCTGTTAGTTAATGTATATGTTAGAGTGTATCTGATACCTCTCAGGGTTTGATAATTATGGATTGTTTCCCACAAGACAGGGTTTACATTTGTGCTTAATGTGGATAATTAGTCTTCCTTCATTGCAACATTAAAGGCTCAGCAGTTGTGGAGTGCAAATATGACACTGTAAAGCAAAGGCTTACAGTGTGCCAATTACAGTTTGTCTCTCTTCCATCTGCTTTCATTTACACCCAACAAGAAATGTGAGTTATTAAAGCCCACAAGGGAGCAGTAAATTCACCCACGGGGTTGCTTGCAGCTCCTCAAAGCTGGCCGCCAGCTTGTGATGACGGGGTGCATTTATGGCGCTCTCATGGCTCTTGGATCCATTGTCCTGCCTGCTCTAATGGGCCACATGAATATCTATCCATGCATTCATCTCGAGGGTAACAATACATAATGACTAAAGAGCTGCATGTGCAAAACAGACAGAATGAGAGCAAAGATTTTGGTTACACAATGAAGTCAACGTATTGTGCTATGCTTTGGTAATATGAATCACTGAGCCTATGGGCCAGGAAACAGACAGCCTGACTGTCAGTTTCACTCTCACTCTCACTTTTTCCAGAAGGAAATAGTGCAGACACAGTCCATCTAATCATATACTTATTCAGTCTGAGAGTCGAGGCTCGAGGAATGAGAGGAGGTGAGCAGTCTCTCAGTATACACCCAACCAGCCAATGAAAGTGTTGTTTTCTTCGGATGACAGATTGAGGAGGGTAGTGGTTTGACCTGAAACCAGGGCCAAGCCCCAATTACTGAATTCTTGCACTTTAGCCATTAGCTCACTGTCTCTAGGGATGCCAAATCTCATATTAGGGAATGACATGGAAAAAGTGAGTTATAATCAAATAAGATTCTTGAAGACAGTAGGGATTTTCTTTCAGCAGAATAATCACCTTTGCTGAGTGTCGATCTGCGTCTTGTCTTTCCTTTAATATGATCTCAGGCCCTTCTAGTTGAATTTATTGGCATGTACACACCAATGAAGCATTTTATTTTGTATCAGAAGCTGAATTAATGAAGTGGTTTATTCCTCCTTAGATCCAAAAGTCAGTTGTACAGTATTTTTTTGTGTTGCAATACATCAAGATCTGTTGATTCTGTTGAGCATATGGCAAAGGAAAGACTGTATTAAGGAAAGAATGAGGCTAATTTGTGTCTTAAATATTCAATGCTGTCTTCTCTATCAAAGCACATTTTCCAAAGAGGTGTCTGTGAGATTTGGAACAACAAAACTTGTAATTTAATGAGCCAGTACAATCCAAAACAAATGTTTTCTTATGCCACATATTTAAAGATAGGATTGTCTTAACTTTATTTTACTTTTCCTTTTCAGACTAAAGAACAACAGGATCAAGTATTAAATCAGAGCAATAAAGTCTTCCTCTACTGTGCCTTCTTGGACTACAGGTGGGTCTGTGTTCATGATTTAGATACAGCATGTCCCAATTATTCATTCAGATGTGCAGCCAGAGAGGCTTTGTCTTGATTGTTGATTCTTTGCATATTCTTTGCACAACTCTTGAATCAAGAGCAATAACATAAGATTTGGAAAAGGTGTATTTCCCTTTTCTCATTCAAATCAAAAACACCCGGCGTTATGTGTCTTGCTGTTTCAGTTTGATGTATCTTGAGCAACAGCCCACTGAAAAATTATGGTGCTATGATAAGTGAAGCCAAAACACTATTTAGAGAGCATAAATCATTTTAAAAGGGAGTGTGTTTTAGTTGGATTCAAAGGCTTCCTCTCCTGACTCCCCTTTGCCCCGAAGCTCAAGAAAAATGTGAATTATTGGATCGCCCTGTCAGGTTGCCCTGGTAAATTCAGAAAAGAAAATTCTCGGTTTGCTTCCCACAATGGATCATGTTAAGTGATCTTTGCCAGTAGTTATCCTCTAAAAACCTTGTCTCTTTTGTTCTTATTTTAGCTTTGAATGCTCACATCGTTATATGTATGTATTTTCTGTAGTTTCTCTGTAAATAATACATAATTGTCTTCCGTTTCAGTTCAAAAGAGGGAGTATGGTCCAACGAAGGTTGTGTACGCTCAGATGGAAACATGACATACTCTGTGTGTCTGTGCAACCACCTCACCAACTTTGCCATCCTTATGCAAGTGGTGCCGTTAAAGGTATGAGGCCACTCTTAAAAGCTGCTGCAATTAATATTTTTATATTAACAACAGATTAAACTACTACATGTAATGTGGAACAAATTGCTCATTACGATGGACCCACGAAGGATTATTTCACAACTCTACAGTTCCCCTACGGAGCGCTTTAGCTTCTTTCAGCTTATTGTTTTGGCTTCTGCTGCTTTGACTCTCACTGTTCTCATCATCCTCGTCTCAAGCCACAACAGGCAGCTGTTTTCAGGGAAAAATCCCTGATAATCCTGAAATATACTACCTGTCCAGCACCAAATGACAAACAGACAAAGTTAGCGACTATCTGGCAAACACAGTGGAGCATTTAGCAGCTGAAGACACAAACATTTTCCTCAGGACTTGGGGGAGACTAAAGTGAATAATTGGACTTACATTTGCCTGGTGGCTAGAAATCCAAAATGAATGCTAATGTTGCTCCATATCTACTGGATAGGCAACATTTTGCTAACACTTTAGCCATATCAACTTTATAAGATGATAATGTGTCAGCATTGTGTGTATAGCTTGCTGCGCTGCCCCCAAGTGGCCAAAAAATAAATTATTGAAGGTTCAACATGATCTTTCTCACCACAGAGCTTTTTATAAATCTGTTGTAAGGACATTTGCAGACACAGTAAACCTCCCACTACTTTTAAAGGGAGGTTAATGCCACCATTTTTCAAAAGTGTACCCCTCCCTCTGTGTCTTGTCACAAATAAGTAGATTTGTTGTAGCATAATTAGAAAGGAAACAGCGGTCTACCACACACTAAACCACCAACCAGAAGCCCCCACTGCTGCCTTTTGGACAGTTTGCTTTTCCTCACTGTAGGTCAATTGTAAGCAGACCTGCACAGTCACAATGTCGGTTTCACTGGTGGTTTTATACAGAAGTGCTGTGGACAACCATGATTAATGTGGTTCTTTTGGATCACTGCAAAGGTCAGTGGTCCATTCCTCAAGGACCACAGTCCCCCATGAGTACAAAAACTGTCCCTTTAAAGATTGACCAAAAACTGTCACTTCACAACATCTGGGATAACAGTTTTGCTGCTTCTCCTCAATTCTTAACACTCTTCTGCTCAGTATTTTACATTTACGTTATCTGCACTTAGAGCAACTTGGAATGCCAACCCCATGAGCATTGTCACCACAGACTGACTCTTTGTTATCCAAGAATATGTGCCACAGGAGTATGGTCAGCAACCCTGTTGGCTTCTTTAAATAGAGAGAAGGAGTTCTTATTGCTGCTAAGTGGGCCAGTGCTGTATTTAAGTAGCAGAAGTCTATTTGATGCTATACTTTCCCTTAGCCAGTCTCTAATTAGTGGGCTGCCTCATCCCTCAGCTGCAAGGGAACATCCCACGTATCCCTTTTCTGGAAGGTTGAGACTCCTCTGCCCTCATAATGACAAGGCACATGTGAAGACAGTTAATGGAGAAACAAACCCAAACCCTCAAAATAGCTTGAACTCCAAAACAACATCAATGCACAAGGCTGTACACCATGGGCATGTGCATATGGAGAAACACAATACTGTCACTCTTTAGCTTCTTGGACAATGTACATTTTGCTTATCCCAAAACCATAAAAACAGGTATTTAACTGTACTTTTACAATGAGTTTATACAACTTTATTTCAAATGTTTAAGACATGTATTTTTTTTAAAAAAAAGCATACCTCTCAATTAGTGAAAACGTTTGTCGTATCCAACTTTTTTATCCTTTACTCTGGAGACTTTTACTAAGACTTTATGACAGTTAAAGAGTATATTCGTGCCCAGTCCTGGATGGTAGCCTGCCTGAGAAAATACTAATGAAGGTCAATATTGTGTTATTCATCATAAACTCTACCAAGCTCTTTTGAATTTCTTGGCTAATAAGACTTGCAGAGTCTCACTGAGACAGGCCAGGAGACTGGAAAGAACTAGCATTGCATGTGTGTTGCTGGCACAATGTACCAATCCACCATGTACGCAAAATAATAATGTTTTTACATGTTGTCTGGTCCATTGTTGATTAGCGTTGTGTCTCCATATACAGCTCACCACCGGCCACCAGGTGGCACTGTCAACCATTGGTTATGTTGGCTGCTCAATTTCCATCTTTTGTCTTGCCATCACTCTGGTCACCTTTGCAGTCCTGTCGTGAGTATCACCAATTACTCACATTAATAACTCATATTCATAAATCTTTAATTTATGTTTAAAGACCCCCTCCAGACATGTTTGAAGACATATAAAAATACTCTTCTTTGAATAATGATTTGTGTTAGATGTATTTTTCTCTAAGTTAAAGTTAAAATTACATCTACTCCCTCTCCCTCATAAAAAAACAAACAAAAAAAACCAAAACAGAATCTATGAGTATACAAATGTAACAACTGAACACAAGATGTCTCCTACTTAACTGAAAAGTTAATTCTCAGTGTTACACTGGAGGCTTCAAGTTTCCACATCACACTTATCAAAGTTGCATACTAAACCACAATTGGCTTTCAAACTAGCTGTGATGTCACAAAATCATGCTCATAGGCACACATCTTAAACTCAGAGTGAAGGTGAGCACAGAGAAACTTTCCTCCTTCAGCAGATGAATGTGAAAGCAGCCTTCTAGTGTCAAACTCTGTACAGTGAATCCCAAACATCCAAGTGAAGGAACAAGAAGCAAAACACATTTTTGAGTGGAGGGGGACTTTAATGTATAATGTATTGCAATATATTGCCTGATCAATACATTCACACATACACTCCATGTACTGTATTTGATAAATACTGTTTTTATTTCATAAATGCACCAATGTCAACATAAATATCTGTTTCAAAATGTTATTTTGATCACAATACTATAGCACTTTGATATGATGTTGTCCTACTGCTCTGCAGGTCAGTGAGTACCATCCGTAACCAACGCTACCACATCCACGCCAACCTGTCCTTCGCCATCCTGGTGGCTGAGATCTTACTGCTCATCAGCGCTCGCTTCAGCCCGGGCACGGTAGTTACACAGTACAGCATGATAATGATAATGATAATGAGCAATGTAGTAATGACTACGATGTTGTTGATGATAATGATTGTGAGTAGTTTTTTAATTATTACAGTGATAAAAAAGGTTTAAAAAATGATGATAATGATGATAATAAAAATTACTGGATAAATGATAATTATTAATATAATGAGGGCAATGAGGATTATAGTGTGCCTCAGAAAGATTAGTGAGTGTGTCTGTGTGTATTTGAATAAATAATGAGAGAAACATCATTTGTGTTTTACAGTGTAAAAATGCTAAATATTGTAAAGAGTAAACTACAACTTGAATGATTAAAATTCAGAATTATGCGTGAAAGAGAGAAAGAAGAAGAAAGTGTAAAGGAAAAAATGAGAAAAATACTGTAGTTGAGTGAAAAACAAATGAGAATGAAAAAAGAAACAATAAAAACATAATAATGAGAATGATTTTTTGTCCCCTGTCCCAGCTGCCTTGTAAGGTAATGGCTGTCCTGCTTCACTTCTTCTTTCTGAGCGCCTTCGCCTGGATGCTGGTGGAGGGCCTCCACCTCTACAGCATGGTGGTCAAGGTGTTCGGCTCTGAGGGCAGCAAACACTTCTACTACTATGGCATTGGTTGGGGTAAGTCTGCTCTGCCGTCTTTATTTACTACACTCAGATGGATTAACCAGAAGATATATCTGACTGACTTTCTCTTTTGTCATTTTATCGGTTTTCTGTACTTGTCATTTTATTTTATTTCCCCAGTTTGACCCATCGTCCTGTCTCTACCTCATGCCAGTCCTTTACTGTAAATGTGATTTTACTACTTTTTAGTGACCTTACTGGTCAAATATTGTTTATTAAACATAAATAAAGATGAGCCCGTTAAATAAATCTGCTTTGAGTTACATTCCAGTGTAACATTGTCTCTCATGATCTCAATGAACCAGAGTTGATGGACAGATGAAAAGAATCTGGGACATACGTATACTGTCTTTGGATGCTGGGGAATGCATCGTCTCTCCTCCACATGTTGAACCCATTAGTGGAAAAATGATCCTTTTTTTATTACTTCCTTTCTTCTGGCCAGAGTAATTTTTCATTTTGTGTGGCCAACTGCAAATTATGTGCTAGAGACTTCTCTGACAGTTAGAAGCATACCTGATGCAAATAAAAAGTAAATTCATTTTATAAGTATTTGCTGCTGCTATAAGCTGTGATAAAGGCTTTTATCTTTTATTTCCTCCTTAATATAGTAACAGTTTCCTTGTAGTAAACCTAGAAGAAGAAACTTTTGGCGGGTAGCATTTACCATATTGGACAATATAATCAGGGCCACAATGTCTAACAGTAGGCTGTTTGTTAAAATTAGTTGAGGAATATTTTTTGACGACAGGCAATTTTCACTTCATATAGTGTCATGAAAATCTCAGAAAATCTCATCCGTCCATATACAGTGCACGTGGAAAAAAAGTGAATTATTTTGCACTACAGTATTTCGCTTAAATCTGTCAAAACCAGTGGCTTTGGTTTACATTAGATTGTTGAAGATTTTTTTTACAAGATAACCCTGGTGAAATTCAATTTTTTTCTCATTATTAACAAATTCCATGAACAGACAAAAACTAACAATGAATTGAACATTGAAATACACAATAATACAGTGGAGCAATTAATCCGCAGCTGAAAATAGTTCCCAACAAATGCACAATTTACTCCTCTTGTTTGAGTTACATTAACAAAAAACTACGAAGCCCAGCAGTTTCAGGAAATTATTTTTTAATTTTAATTTTAAAAATGAAATTATACTTTATATTTACGACTCATTTTAAAGATTGTTGTCTTCAGTAGGAAAAATGGGCTGAGTGCCACAGACATGTTCTTTAAATCATTCTGTTGATTGCATACTTGTTGACTGAGGAATATGAGTGTGCTGATAACAACTTTTTTTTGCCCCAGGGTCCCTTAGCAGGTCAATCCAGCCATGGAGACTAAATTACATTTATAGTTAATTTGTAACATGGGGGGATTCTTTGTCTTTTGTTTTAACAGGCTCTCCATTGGTGATCTGTGTGGTGTCCATGACATCAGCTCTGGACAGTTACGGTGAAGTTGACAAGTAAGTATGACCAAAAAAAGTATATCATACTTATATTGAATTAATTTGATTTGAGCTCGGTGGCATTGCATAAGAATGACATCACCTGTGGAAAGAAATTGGAACTGCCAACTGTGTTTAAAGTTATTCAAAAACTTTCAGGTTAACAGTAACTGCAGATGTCATTCCCTATTTACATTACAGCATTAGAGCATTTTTACTTGGAAGGCAACGCCATATATCTTTTTTCACTCTCTCCCGTGTCTTTGCTTTCTCAGCTGCTGGCTGTCACTGAAGAATGGAGCCATCTGGGCATTTGTGGCACCAGCCCTGTTTGTCATTGTGGTGAGGAATTTATAACAATTTGCATTTGTCATTTTTTACAGTTAACAATTCATTGCCTAATTTGGTCTACTTCTTAATCTCTATTGGTTGTAAGCTTGTGTTCTATCCCAGGAAGAAAGAAAATAAATAGTGTTTTCTGTTCATATTAATTGTGTTGCTTCCTTTCTGATTTCCAGGTGAACATCGGCATTCTGATATCTGTGACCAGAATTATATCTCGTATCAGCGGAGAGAATTACAAGGTTCATGGAGATGCTAATGCAGTCAAGTGAGTTGATTTGCTTTCATGATCAGACCAGTACTGTTTTGATTATTAGATACTGTCCTCATATCCAGAACTAATAATATAAATTGGGTTTCTCTCTTGCTTTGTTTTAGGCTGACAGCAAAGGCAGTGGCTGTACTCCTGCCTATACTCGGCATTTCCTGGATCTTCGGCGTACTAGCTGTTAACACGCACTCCCTGCCGTTCCTATATATCTTCGCAGTATTCAACTCGTTACAAGTAAGTTCTTCACTACGAGATATTTTCTTTTCCGAAATGTTTGCAGTCATTTGTGAATTTCCTCCTAAAGTTTACAGTTTTTTCCTTTTCTTTAGGGGTTCTTTGTCTTCTTGTTTCACTGTCTTCTCAACTCTGAGGTACGGTGCTAAACATGTTAAATTTGGGTTTTAATGATAGTTATGTTATCTTTTTGTCAAGTCCTGTGGAAGAAAACTGTCCACACACACAACAGCAGAATTTCATTTGGCAACAGGGTCTAATGGTGTAATGGTTTTACTTCTTTCTGTACTTTAGGTCAGAGCTGCTTTCAAACACAAAACCAAGGTGTGGTCTCTTACCAGCAGCTCCATCCGAAACATCAATGTGAAGCCCTTCAACTCTGACATTGTGAGTGTTGGTGTTAAAGATCCACTAGAGCAAAGATGAGCTGTTCAACTTTTACCTGAAGCTAATACTCTCCTTACTATCCTCTAGATGAATGGAAACAAGGAGGGCGTAACTCCCACTAAGATGAACACATGGGACAAAAGCACCAACTCAGCCAATCGTATCGACCTCTCCGCCGTGTAAAACCACACATCACCGTTTCTGTCTGTGGCAGGAGAGCAATCTGAAGCTCACCAGTGTAGAACGACAAAACACTGAATGCCAGAGTATTTTTTTCCACTATTTTATGTGTTGAATTGGACACTCATCCAAGCCTCAAGTGAAAGTGATGCCAAAGGAGGTGTTGTGTAGCTAAATAATAGCTTCACCTTTAAAGACAAGCAGACTCTAAGAACTGTGCCTTAATAATGTCTCATTAAAAAACATATTGTGTTCCCAAAAACAGGAGCAGGGATTTCTGAGGAGGTCAGTGAGGTGACACAAGAGTGTAAGAGCGTAGTTCAGGGTCTGACCATGACGCTCTGTGTAGCAGAGTAGTCTGTTGCATGGTCTGTATGTCCATTGCAGTTGACTTAATGGGCGGCCAGAGTTTATTTAAATCACAGTGATATGCTTTGACATGTTATTTTTCCTCACAAAATTAAATTGTGCAAATCCATCTGCTTTAACTTACTTGTAGAAAATGTAACTAAAATTTGAGATGATTAGTATTTTCATAGGGAATGTTTCAGTATAAATACATGACCTTGGATACAGAGAGACCAAGGAAAGCGCTTATATTTTGCTGTAGATGTAGATTCATGCCTTCAAAACAATAACATCATGGTTTCACCAGCTGTTAACAGCATTTGATTCATCATCACCTGGGATAAACAGCTTATTTTACCTGTTCTCACTGCAGGATAAACACCTCTCAATTCATTCACACAGCTTTAACGCAATAACTGCATAATAACAATGGATGATGTAGCAGTGAATTAGACCCTATGTAATTCTGTTATAATGTATTTATTTATTTTGTGATTCTGAGTTCTGTTTCACGTCTTCTGCAAAGTGTCACAGCTCAACAATCAGTATGTTCTCATGTTAAATTCTGTGTCCGTTTGTGTGTTTTCTCTCTCGAAATGAACTGACTGGTATTTTGCAGTACCTCACATCTTCGTAAGATGCAGTATGTTATGCTTGTTGAAGAATAGTGAATACTGGTTGTGTTGTGGACACATTTCTGTGAAGTTTTATGATGTCTTTAGCTATTTCTAGAGCTAAATTTCTTTTAAATTTTCATACTTTTTTGTACATTAAAATAAATATGTTCCACAACAGAGGGACATGATAAGGTGGTTGCTTTTTTTCTTAACATACTGTGAGAATGGAGGGAGATGACATATTTTAAAATGTCATTTATCTTACACTGTACCAACATTAAGTTTCCTAAAACAGGATTTACTGTAAGTCACTCTGCACCCACTTTTCATGTCAGATTTAAAGTTAAATATTTCAGTATTTCAAAACATGTATAAGGCCTTTATTGATTGTTGTCTTATGGTACTATGGTTTGTGCTTCCAATTATCTTTATTAAAAAACTTTTATGACAAGAATCTGTGTCATCTTCATTATATAGGCAACATAATTCATGCCATTTGTTGGTTACTCGTATATGTACCTGTGAATTACACTATTATCAAACCATTTTTTGAAAGGAGAGAGTTATTACTGTACTGTCTAACTCACTGACATGGAGACATTATGTAACCAGCTAAAACACACAACAACGAAATTGTCTGGTTTCTATGATACTGATGTTTCTATGATGTTTAGGCCCTGATGGATTATGAGATTGTTGGCCTCTAGGCACTAAAATGCGTGGTGTCAGTATGGTGCACAAGGCCTAAACTCTTTACAGAAACCAGGAGGGGACGAACAATTCTTTTTGAAGGTGTTGTAATGTCTTCTTTGATGTGATATCTTTAAACTAAGTGAAGGGGATTTCTTCAGTTTTAGAGAAGGAATGTTGACTGAGCCCTTTGCTTAGGGATCCCCTGATCACTTAGGCCACTGGGGCTTTTGGTAATCCATGCATGGAAGTAGTGGAGGAGACATGTGAATCACTAAATGGGGTTAAAGCAGGTTTATTGTTTTGTTTGTTGAGTGTTTGTGCATATGTACAATTTTGACCAAAGAAAATGTTTAGGGATCCTAAATAACAAAGGCAATGTAATTTGGGCTGCTTGAGTTCCACGTTTTAATAGATAAATAAAAACAAGCCACCATACTACTACTTTAAATAAAAACTCCTAGATTTAGCATTTAAAAATAAGTTCAAGCCTATTTAAGACATTGACTTACGAGTTTACGAGGTGTCCCTGAAGGCGCCGTCATCAAACCTCTGCCTGTCCGTTTGCGCATGCTCACCATGAGATATGAATAACTGCAGCGGATGGGTAAAGGTGAGGAAGACAGTAATTTATGAGCTCTGTCTGGATACAAACGATTAACAAACAGCATTACTGCGACTTTTTAACTTGTATTTGTTGTTAGAAGCAACAGGGAGTCGTTTGAATCGGTTTTGAACCGGTAAACAAGCACAGCGGGACGCTAGTGTTTTTGTTTACATACGTCTATTTATCCCTACGCACGTTGTCTTAACTTTTTGTCTGTTGACAGCAACTTTTTAAGGCTGTCATCGATATTTTCTTCGATTATATGACTTGTCAATTGTGAAGACAACATTTTTCATCAATGAGATGGGATTTACCGGCACAAGGGAAGTATTGTGGGACTGTGCGTCTGTTTTATTCGGAAAATCAGCCTCCTGAACCTGCCCGGATACTTTAGTGTGTTTATTTTTATTATCCATGGAGTCTGTTGGGAAGTTTGAGTTCAGCAGGAAAGACCTGATTGGTCACGGTGCCTTTGCAGTTGTGTTTAAAGGCAGACATAAAGAGGTAACTTTCATATCTGAAACAAATATGTATTTGTCTGGTCATTGTTGATATAAGTAAGTCTGGTGTATTAATACCATTTATTATATTTTCTTTTACTTTTCAAGAAACGTGACTGGGAGGTTGCTGTGAAGTGTATCAACAAGAAAAACTTGGCCAAATCACAATCTCTTCTTGGCAAAGAAATCAAAATATTGAAGGTAGTGAAGGTTTTAATGGAGTCATACAATATATTCTGTGTCAGCTTCAGTGTACCTTGAACTAAAATGGTTTTTTCCCTCCTCTAGGAACTCAAACATGAGAATATTGTTAGACTACTGGACTATCAGGTAGGGATGGTTTGTCTTGTCTTCCCTCTCTATCTCTGTAACAGCTATTCACCCTCATAAGCCATACTGTAGGCCATGCTGCCACACGTTGCAAATGTTGACATGTTGCTGAAACACTGAATGTCATTTGCTCATGCGCTACAGATTTAGCTGTTGGATGTTGTAGTTTCTTATGAGGCTTTCTGTAGGGTATTTTATCATAAGCCATACACTAAATAAAAATCCCTAAAGTTTACAACAACTCACACATGGCACAGGGCAGTAACCATTTGCTTGGATGTGTGTTTGCATGAGTGTGTGTGCTTCTCACCTTACTGACACCTGCCAGACTGCCAGACACGGTGAGCCGATCTCTCAGTGTTTCTGACAGATGGCAGAGTGAAGCAGGTTAAACAATGGCTTATAAAAGACACAGTCTGAGTATCGTCTCACAGCAGGCACACACTAGCATACAGGGCTAATGAATGTGGATTATACACTGAGACTCTAGGTCAGGCTGCAGGAGACTTTTGTGGGCCGTAATGGTGTTAATTTACCTGGCATCAGCACAACATGTGCTGTCTGCGACATGTATTACACTCTATTAGACAAACAGTGTTATTCATGAATTAGTACGAGTAAGTTTTAATCCAAGACACAGACCCTATTAGCTTTAACTTCCTGATATAAATGACAGAGGCAGCTTGCCCCCCCCCCCCCCCCCCCCTATTCTTCACTCCTCCTTCAGTAGACAGGTGGGACTGACACCTTAAACTTCTCACACTTTTACCCCACCTCATCTCACCTCTCTGCTCTGTGACTTTTTCAATGGCAATGGTCAGGGGTGCCAAATGTGGGAGGGGGTCTTTGGAGCATGAGCTGACAGGTCCATGACAGGGTACAGTTTCAGGCCCCTGAGTTAGCTGTTGACAGGGGGCCCAGAATGTCTAGAATCACCACTGATGATGGGCGAAATGAGAGTCTAAGAAATGAGCTGTTGTCACTTGTTGTGTAACCTGGGGCACAGCTGCTAAGACATTGATGGATTGTCAGTATAAGTTATAATTCCCCGTCTTTCTACAAAATGTGATGTATTCATTACCATTCAACAAATCAGTTTAAAAGTCACTTTGATCTGATTCCTAGCATCATTTTATACCACTTAGTCTTCATTTTCCTATGATAATTAACATTTGATCTGGTTTTATCAACAGGAAATGGGAGGATGTGTGTATCTAGTCATGGAGGTGAGTTGTGATAGAAATGGTAATGACGGAAATGTAAATCACATTCACTAATAACGTAGCATCGTCACAGCGTCTGTTAAGACTTGTCTTTCTTGTCTTTTCAGTACTGCAACGGAGGTGACCTGGCAGAGTACCTCCACTGTAAGTGTCCTACATTACACAGGGCCTAATATAGCCCACATTTCACTACTGTTAAGTTTTTCCATTTCACCTTTCTCAGTACACCTCACTGTTGCAAAAGGGGATCAGACTCACGGTTTGTTACTTGTAAACATGTTTGGAGCAGCTTACTGTAGTACCGGTAGGTTTGTGTTGCTTTTAAGAGGCTTGGCCCAGCTTTTTCAGTGTTTTAGAGGAATAAAAGGATTTTTAGTAGGCGGAAGCAGTATAACCATAGAGTTCAGGTTTAATGTTCCCACAGGTCAGTGGGTAAATTATCACTAATACTCCTAAGTACTTAACCCAGATAAAATTAAACCCCTAGAATTGGCCTGTGATTAAGTTTTTCACAGGTTTTTTGTACTAATTATGTAGAAACTAGTACAAAATGAGTGCCCAATAACAACTCCCAGCTGTTATATTTCTTGTCATTGCCTTTCCTTGTACCATGTAATTTCACCATGTTTAAATTCTCAGAATGATAAAAAACTTTTCTCACTAGTACGTCACACTGAAAATTTCCCCCGCCTCAAGTTTCAAACCCTCTTTCAAAATATGATGACGTGGCTGAGGGCATGGAGTTGGTTTTTCTCGTGCTAAATTTACCTCGTTGGTGTAGATGCTGATGTGAAGTGTTGATCTAATTCTGCCACCATGCCAGTTTCTTATTTTGTGGACTTGCCAATGTTGTGTCCCTGCCAGAAAGCACATCCAGCTATTTGCAGCAAACCACACGGTCACGTCTTGGCAAGGTTCACGGAGCACGCACATGACCTCACCCATCTGTCACTCACTTATCCTCTGTCTTTCGGTGGAAAAACACTGCAGCTAGAAATTCTGGATGTACTGGGAAGGAGGGTTGGGGGAGAGGTGGCATGTCAGACAGCTTTTAATATCCAAAAGCAGCTACACCGTAAACAAAATTCTCTTCCACGAACTATGACAGCAGTGACGTCGATGTGATTGGAGCTGGGTATCTGAACCTTACTTCAGTTAGTCATGGGAATGTAAGCACAAACAAAGTTTTAAGTAGATATAGTCGTTGATTTATGCTGATTACTTTCCTAATTAGTCATTTAGTTTATAAAATGTCAGAAAATAGTGAAACATTCCCATCACAATTTACAAAAGCCCAAGTTGACATACTCAGATCATTTGTTTTGTCTGACCAACAGTCTGAAATAGAAGACTAAAAAGTGGCAAATATTCACATTTGAGAAGTTGATATTATTGATATTCATGATATTATTATTGATATTATTATACTGTTTATTATTATACTGCTCAAACAAAATGAGTGATATTAAGACACTTGGGCTCTGGTAACTTGTAATGTACATTTGTTACTATATTTTTATATTTTATAGATAAAACAGTTAGTCCTCTAAATTATTATTAATGATTATTAAATTAATAGTAAGTTGCAACACTGCAGTCCGACAGAATGGCACTAAAGCTGCGGCAGCATGCAGAGAATAAGAGCTGACACCTCTACACGTGTATCTACATACCATGTAATATGACAAACCTTCTATATACTGCCATGCTAACTTCCTCCCGTATCATCTTAATGTATTTCCTCCCTCTGACCCTCAGCTAAGGGCACGTTAAGTGAGGACACCATCCGTGTATTCTTACAGCAGATTGCTCAGGCTATGAAGGTTCTGCAGAGCAAAGGCATCCTCCACAGAGACCTGAAACCCCAGAACATCTTGCTCTGCCACACAGAGGGGCGCAGGTCCAGTCCCATCAATACCTGCATTAAGATAGGTAATGATTTAAGAAGAACTAGATGTACAGTATGTCTGTGAAAATGCATCAGCTTAAGGAGGATGGTGGAACTAGTTTATATCTCACTGATTTTAACAGCTTACCCCCCTCAACACACACAAATTCACACACGCACTGCTGTACTGTAGGTCCCTCACTGTACTTCTCTCGCCCTCCAGCTGATTTTGGGTTTGCGCGTCACCTCCAGACAAACACTATGGCAGCAACGCTGTGTGGCTCTCCCATGTACATGGTGAGTATTAAGGTCCTTTGGTTTCACGTGCCAGCACAATATAGTGTCACTGTGTCCCCAGGCTATAAGCTGTGTTTGTCTGAACACAGGCTCCTGAGGTCATCATGTCCCAGAACTACGATGCCAAGGCTGATCTGTGGAGCATAGGCACTATCGTCTACCAATGTCTGACTGGAAAGGCACCATTTCATGTGAGCAGCACTTCTAAGAACACACACATGCAGATACTAAATCTCTAACATCACCCTTCTGTGTTTAGGTAACTGGATTTAACAATAAACCACAAAATGCTTGCTAAGGTCCCTTACATAATCATAAATATTTGTGAAGTTGTTTGTAGATTGGCTTCATGCTCATCATTGTCAACACAAAACTGAACAGGATGTATCCTTTTCACAACGCAGAAACAACGTGATCCACAACGCAAATATGAAAAAACCACTTGCCCGCTGAGTGACACTCTCCCTGATCTCATGTTATTTGGAAATGCTGGAACAGCTTGACTGCTTGTTAGGAAAGAGCCTTGTTTACAGATGGGGGGCAAGCGGAAATGGCTGCAAGCCATTCCTCTAAGCCCAGAGTAAATATTATTTCACAACCCCGGGTATTACTTAATGTCGTTCACGTGGCCTCTCTGATGAATCTGTTATTTGCAGATTGCCTCACCTTTGATTTCAGTATAGACACATGCTCTATCTCTTCTTTGGTCTCCTCTTTGATTTTGAAATCCATTTATCCCCATGTATTAGAGGTTAATGAAGAAAAAACATGTTGTTTGACCTTTTGTACCTATTGAGGTTATTTATGTTGCAGTTTCTTCGAATGTATTTTCCCTGCGAATGAGAGGAGATATTAACTTCTATTTCTGCCAGGCAGGTCAGCCAGTTAACTACAAAGGTCAGTGTGAGGTTACCTGATGATGATGATGTCGATGATGTTTACTTAGCTGGCATGTCCAAGCATTCCACTTTGTCCTCAGTGGGATCATCATATGGTTTATGTTTGGATTTTATGCACTGTAGCACAATTGGCTGTGGCACTGTTTTTATATTTGTGATGTTGTAGGTAAATAGACAGTCAAACATTCCTCATCATTTACTCAAACACACATGTTTGTAGGCGTGCAGGTGTATTCATTTGCACATGTTTATGCACGTGCGTGCATGGGAATGGTGATTTTTTTGTAACTCACGTTTGTGATTTTGTGATGCGTGTGTGTGTGTGTGTGTATAGGCCAGCACACCACAGGAACTCCGTCTCTTCTATGAAAGCAACAGGACCCTCTTACCCAGGTTAGTGCCCCTCTGGACGACCCCCCCGCCCCCCCCCCACCCACCCACCAGCACACATACTCACTGTACACACACACACATACACACATGCTACACGCAATGAGATGATGCATTACTGTGAGAGCTGTTTCTAGTTTCACCTTTCAGTTTTCCGATGAATGACTGATGGTACTCTGCCCTGTGCTCGTGCTCAAGTTTGTGTGTGTGCGAATGGTGTTTGGTGTGCACATGGCCAGTTTACAAAACACATGCAAGTACACAGACAGGCACATGCACGCACGCCTACATAGTTAGAACTTAATAAATCTACAAGCTGCACACCACCACTAAATATAGTTCTAATCTGGAAGAAACTGATACAGACACCTGACGGGACCAATCATCTAGAAGAACATTCTTGATCAACCACTCACACAATTGCAAAAGCATCATCTACTCTGTTTTTCACTGTTGATTAATGAGTCATTAGATTTAGTTAGAAGAAAGAGTCAGGGTCTCTCTTCGATGGTCTATGCTGTCTGTTTAATTCAATTCCATCCTTAAGGTATAGACAATTATACTATATCTAGTGTCTTGTCTATGGTATATTTCATAGTTTAAGGTGTTGTCAGTGTGTAATGTGAAACCCAACTTCTCTGCCTTGATATCAGTAAGACCAATGCCTTTACAAAACAGTTCTCTTGGCTATTTAAAGTCATATTAACGCTGAATCCCTGATGTGCAGAACTTGGACCTGGAAAGTGTTCAAAGGGAATTATGGATTGTTTGCCCACTGTTTTCATGGTGTACTTTTCCAGCCTGTGTATGCCTCGTGGCTATGCTTATCTTTTGCACTGATAAAGCCGGTGATAAGCTGGCCGGCTTGTGTGAGGAGGCATGGTTTGTTGTTTTCTTTTCATTCTATATATAACCTGCTGCGAGCTGCCAGCTAGTGGTCTGCACAGCTATCATTTTCCACATGACCCACATAGCTCAACACAGACATAAACACACAAAGTCTGTATCGACTCTGAGTGTCATGATGCCCTGAGGTTTTTTCACTGAAGCTGTAAATTAGATTAAAAATTCACATATTTTACAGCTCAGTCTGAGCTTATGAAACACAAGTGACCTAAATATTAAAATTGCTTTTAACACCACCTAAACAGAATCAGCAACAAAAAGTGCACACAGTGAATACACTTAAGCATGAAATTCAACATAATGGCATGTTCTATGGACATGTAGGGTACACTCATGACATATTGTATAAGCTGCATGCAGAGATACACCTACCTAATGTTTTCCCTTCTTCTTGGATTGTACTTTATATCAAAAAATGGTGGTACGAGCCAGTAATCTGACTTTAATCATGATTCCTCTCACACATCTTGTATAAGTTTGTTCATCTGTGTTTTGTTTCGTCCATGATTAATATTATTAACAGTGTTTTGAAACCGTTTCATTTTCTGCAGCATCCCCAAGGAGACTTCTAGTAACCTAAGACATCTACTGTTGCGGCTCCTTCAAAGAAACCACAAGGAACGGATCACCTTTGGTAAAGTTTAACATTCAGTACTTCTTTTTCATAATTACATTTTTAAAGGTCTCTCTTACATCTAAATCTTTACATTTGCAGATGAGTTTTTCCACCATCCTTTCTTGGAGACAAGCTCATCCACAAAGAAGTGTACGTACTGTTTTGTATCTTGCTTGTTTCAGTACAGTTTTTAATCAATAAAGGTGCTGTATCCGAGGTCCTAAGACAAGTACATTTCTGTTTTGACAGGCTCTCCAGCTCCTATGCTCTCCTACCCCAGTTCTGGCTCAGGCAGCTCCTCTAGCAGCTCCTCCACATCCCATCTGGCCTCCCTTCAAGTGTGTACACCTTTCTCTTGTGGATTCATGAAACCAAAATCCCTTGTCAAAAGATGTGTAGTATAGTTTTTTATAGTTTTATACTTTAAAATAAAGTGCGCTCAATGTGTATTTTTCTCTGCAATTTCTATAAGTTAAATTTGATCAAACAGTTCTTTGTTTTACACCCTCGTAGCATTCCGATGGAGAGATGCACCGACTGCAGCCCAAGGTACCGTGCTCCCCTACGCAGGATACCCCCGGCTTCCTGCTGAAAGAAATTGCCAATCGAGACAGTAGGAACACCTCATCTTACACTGAAGACTATGTCATGGTACCTGCTCAGTTTCTCAGTAAGAACTCACTCTTATTCTTCGGATCATCGTGCAGTTATCACAATCAAGCAATTTTTCTTTAACATCAACCTGTCACACGTTAATTTGTTGAAAACTGACTATTTCTTGTTGTACTGTTTCTAGGTGAGTACACATGTGAGGCAGAAGGTGGGTCACCCATTGAGAGTTGCCTGATATACAGCGGGTGAGTTCAACACATTTTATTATGTGGATGATTCCATTGTACATTACTGTATCCCTTGTGGGCTTTCTCAGTTTACTTGTTAGTATTACAGATTTATTTTTGTAGAAATAAGGAGAATAATAAGATTGATGATTTCTTCTGTTTTATATTTACAAAAACACAGTGGCAGTCTGTCATCTTGAAGGGAAGCATCCAAATATCCACTTGCTGTAGAAAGAATGCAGAACAGATTTGTTTGAAAATGTCATGTAAAAATTAATGTTAGTAATTATTATTAATTTGTGCAGACAGAGCTAACAAATGTCTGTCTTTATGCTTTTTCCAGGACCTCACTACTGGCTGAGAGAGGTCCCGGAGCTGCAGACAGGATGCCTCCCCCGTCTCCCCTGCTACACTGTCCCTCCAAGCTTGCTAGGTAAGAGAAAGTCAGTCTGGTTTAGATTTTGGTGGGTTGAAGATGAAAGTGTTCAAAGTAGATGAAGAGGCTGAAAATGGCACAAAATACCGTCAATCCCACTACTGTTTTACATTTATTTTGAAATCATCCATTATATTCCTAATTGTCCATTGCTCTTTTATCCATACAGCAAGCCTGTTGAATTCGGCGGCAGTAACCGCAGTCGCTCGGAGCCCATTCCTGTCCCAACTCAGATCCAAAACTACCAGCGTATGGTGCAGCCTGTAGGCCTTCATGGCTCCACCAGGTATGTACAACTGCTCAGCTGTTTTATCTCTGTACCCACCGCACCCTATTGTCTGGTTATTACCCGTTCTTCTCTGCCTAACTATTCCTCATGTCATTCAGGGTCACACTCTGCTGTGCTGGGAGCAGCAATGAAAGCTCCCCACAATGTGGAGGGTGTAGATCTCCGGCTTCAGGCTTCAACCCCTACTCCTCAAGGCTGGCAACTGGAGGAGCCAGACCACAGCAGTCCTCCCCACTTGGTAAGCATCTTAATCTGCTTTTGTTTTACCTTGAGTCAACCCATTCTGTCCCAATACTGCAGCTAAACACAGTACATGGCAATCTTTTAAGAGTAATGTTACTTGTTGGCCACTACAGCCATTTGGGTGTGAACAAAAATTCCATCTGACATTGATACACAGTAAAAATATGTGCATTCCAGGAGTTGTTTTGTGATTAAGTGTTATCATTTGATTTCCTCTGTACCCACTTTCCCTCTACATGACTCATGTACTTTTATTTAGGCCTTTTGACAACACCCAGAGATCATGCCTGAGCATGTTTCAGTGTTGATGATATTTTTAATAAGAGCAAAAGTGTTCCAATGAATACTGTTGACTTAATAAACAGACCTTTCTCACTGTTTTTACATATGTTTTAATATCTGTAATGCTCTATTCACTAGTGGGAACTACGCCAAAGACCCCAGAGCAGTCTCTCCCTCTCTGTACAAGAACTGGGCGGTTCGCTGTCTCTCCTGACATGCAGGACACTTTCATCCCCAAGGTCAGGTTCTAAAACATCTCTATTACAGAAAGAGAATATCAAAAAATAAATATTTTGTCATCTACGCACCTTCATTCCAGTCAAGGCTCAGAATTTTCAAATGCTTCTAACAAGCAGGTTCACTCAAGAATGCCCAGCCGAATCAGGACAGTCCCGGACCTGCAATCCCTTGATCTGTCTCCTGCTACCCAGACCGACCTCAGCAGGAAATCAGCCAATAAAATTGGCCCTGCTAAAAGGTCAGAACAGTGTAATGTCTATAAATTAATATTATTATTATAACTGTTATTGTTATGTAACAATATTGTTAAAAAACATTCTGTAGTCATATGACAACAGAATGAAATGTGATTAATGTGAATGTGATTTGTTTGTGTTCATTTCAATAACCCACTTCTACTTCAGACTACGTCATTGATATGAAAACCTGCCATCTGGCACATAGCAATGTCACACACAGTATAAAAGATATGCCGTGTGATAAATTATTAAATGCTCATGACGGTGTCTGTGTTTGTATTGGATATCCAGATCACTGAGCACAGGCAGGCTGTCTGACATGCTTCTCAAGGCTGCCTTTGGAGCTCAACTTCTAGATGAAGGAAGTGACGACAGCCTCGGCTATGAGAAGAGCATGGACACCACAGGTAGCAGTCTTTATGTTTATTTACCAGTACTTCAGACTATATAGTTGTTGTTGTAGTTACGGATAAGCATAACAGGCCAATTCATAGAAACTGTAACGTCCTAAAGGTCTCAGGTGATAATGAAATCAATACCCACTTTAAAACGTGTTGGCAACATGCATAATTACAAGATGCCTATTTTGATGTAACTACCATAGTGACAATGGCCAGAGTATTTACTGGGCCAAGGCCATCATAGCCATTTGACTATTCTTATTCATCCCCACAGCTCCACCTACTGGTTGTCATACAGGATTTCCTTCCCCTGACAGCTCGCCTGTTGCAGTCTTCACTGTGGGTTCTCCATACAAAGAAAACACTCCTCCTGATACTGTGGTATCAAGGATGTTCACAGGTATATGTTCTACTTACAGTAACTACCCTAAATATTGACGGACTATTGAGTGCATTCATGT
Source organism: Thunnus maccoyii (assembly GCF_910596095.1). Lineage (NCBI taxonomy): Eukaryota > Metazoa > Chordata > Actinopteri > Scombriformes > Scombridae > Thunnus > Thunnus maccoyii. The sequence continues at coordinate 26,561,372 of NC_056541.1, forward strand.
CTAACCTTTATTTTAGCTTGTGTTGTAGGAGGTTTATGAAAAGCCTCTTAATTATATTTCTGAGTGATCCATGATTGAGGCTATACTTTTATCAAGAATTGCTCTTTCAAGCTTAGTGTTCATTCAGACCATTTATTCAAATTGAGTAACAATCTATCTAACAATCTAAAGCGAAATACAAGTACAGAAATATTGTTAACCAGGTAAATTTGAAAGTAAACTATTTTAACATTGGGCATGTAAAAGAACAAACTGTGATTGGTCACATTAAAGTTACAGTTTGCTGTAAGCGCAGCGAATTACATGCTTGCTCTTTTTATTCCTCGTATTTCAGATGTTCAAGGTTATGTTGGGTTTATCTTTTTCTTAAATGCAGGCTCCCCCAGCTACATTAACTCAGCCTGGCTACTCAACAGTCGCCTTCTTCAGCGAGGAAGCCGTAGAAACAGTGAGACTGAAGCTATGGATGCTACTCCACACTGTAATCTGGTCTTTCACCCTCCAGAGCTGCCTGAAGATACACTGATGGAGGTACAGACAAATACTACGTTGTGACTGTGAGATGAAGGGAATCCTGCTGGTTGTTTTGAAGTTACAGGCATGAAGAATTACTTGCAAATGAACATAAAATAGGCAAACTCAGATTCCACATGATCAGCTTTATTTGTTTAATTCTTCACAGCAGGCACACACAGATGCTCTGAGTGACCTCCGTTTCACCTTGGCTTTTGTCCACTGTGTTATGGAATTGGCTTCTTCTAAGGAGCCAGGGCTGGATACCATCAGCAGTCCTGATGTTTCCTTGTTAGAGCAGAGTTTGGTGACAGATCAGATCAGCCTCTTAAGTAGAGAGTGGAGGTGAGAGACATGAGGATTTTTACACTTTATCAACATGTACAGTAGCTCCCCTCTCTTCACAAAGTTTCTTGAAAATATTCTGTTTCTCATGTTCACTTTCCAGCTATGCAGAGCAGTTAGTGTTGTACATGAAGGCTGAAGAGTTTCTGTCAGCAGCACTGCACAGTGCTAAAGGGAATATCAAGCAAGGTCGAGTCCTTCCCTCTGCCACAGTCAAACAAGGTGAGACTGGTGACCTCTGGTTTTAAGCATCAAGCACTCAACTTTTGTGTACTAATGGCAGACAGAATAAATCAAAACAGGCGCTTGTCAAGCATCTTAATTGACCTATATGCTATTAATCTGTATGCTCAGTATGTTCCAAACAATTTTTTTTTCACCAGCATACAGAATGACATTAGAAAAATGGATTATTCTGTAGGAACAGTTTCAGAAGTTTCTATGGACATTTTAAATATTTTTTATGGCAATGAAAATTAATTAATTGTAACTGACAGTTTAACATGGGATGATAATAATAATAATAGTAATGAAATGTCTTTGTGTGCTATATTTTCTGATTGCAGTAATCAAGAAGCTGAATGAGTTGTACAAGACCTGCGTAACATGTTGTCGCTCCCTCACCAATCGGCTTCAGAGTTTCCTGCTTGACAAACAGAAGCTTATGGATCGCTTCAATGGACTCACAGCAGAGAAGCTCATCTACAACTACACTGTGCACATGGTGAGTTCACTTTGTAGCAGGGGATGTTGACATTTACTCCAAATTAAATTCTATCCTGCATGTATCTTTATCGTAGCCTGACTGTGTGTGTTCTTACTGCATTCAGGTACAGTCTGCCGCTTTAGATGAGATGTTCCACTATGGTACAGCATCAGTCCAGCGCTACCATAAAGCCCTTCTGCTGATGGAGGGTCTGTCCCGAGTCATTACGGAGCAAAAGGACATTGACAGCATAGATAAATGTATGTGGAAACATTATGACACACAAATCACAAAGACAGGAGTTTAAAATGCCAGAATCACACCACATATAAATGTATTTCCCATGCTGTCACAATGATGAATTGTCTTTACAGGATTATTGTGCTTGCCTTGACTAGGTTTTATTATAATCTGAATTTCTCAATCTCTCTGTTGTTCTCAGGTAAGCAGTGTATTGAGCGACGTCTCTCAGCTCTGCAGACTTAACTGTGTCCATGAGCCCTACAACTACATTTTCTTTCCTCATCCATCTCCCTTCAATGTACAATAGATGGATTCTCCAAGGTTGTTGATACACAGAAGCACTTTGATCTTTCTTAAGGGAAATGACCACTGGAGCATCTGCTCCTGTCCCACTACCCAGTCTATAATCCTGACATTTGCACAGAAAAGACTGAAAGTCCTTTTTCGGACACTTTCTTGAAGACAGATTGTTTTATGATTGTTTGAATACTTTGATCAGGTAACATTTTTTCTCAGTATTTGTTTTGTTACAAACTGTACATGTTAGTGTGTTTTTTGTGTTTTGCACATAGAATACTCTGATCAAATTATAATTGATTTTAATGTGTTGTACTTGAAACAAAGATTAATTAGTTAGGTTGTTTTCTGTATTTGAAGCTTTTGTGTTGCGTGTACAGTAAAAGTTCACCAGCCAACATCAGTCAAAAGATCTTGAATGAGATGACCAAATATTGCAAATTCGTAGCAATACTAGTAAAACTGTGCCTGCTTCATTTTTCTTACAGTAGAGATTTAAAGATAATGAGAGTATGTTTTGACGTCACACAAAACACCTGTCTAACGGTCATGTAGACTTGCATCATGAAATGTATTAAGTATATTTTGACAACTGAATGAAATTTTAGTGTTACAACAACTGATCCAACAATGGCCTCCCTCAGGTAGAGATGTACTCCGTAATGAGGTACTTTAAGTGACATTAACTGCATGCCACATCTCTTGTGTTTATCTGTTGTATGTGTGTATGTGTGCATCATTGGTTTTTATTTTTCAGCTGTGCAAAGTTTGGCAGTACAGATGTAAGTGTGTAAAACAAAAAAGTGTTAATTTGTGAATGAATTCACACATGATTTTTGACTGCCTGATATTACTAAGTTACTTACTTAAGTTTGTTTTAGAATTTATCAAAATGCCTTTTCTACTGTCACTTTATGACTGCCAGTCAAATTTGCCAAAATGAGTTGTTACATACTGTGTGATGAAAATAAATAATATTTATTGTCAGAACTATGGGTTCTATTCAAGTCCACCTCAGTTTGCATGCTAAATCAGTGTGCCTTAGTCACAGTATCTGAATTAAATGTTGTACTTTTTACTGCACATTTGTATGATAGCTGAAGTTTTTGGTTACTTTTCTGATTATTTGACATAAAAAACATATGCTTATAAAATATAATACATACTAAAGATTAAAACACCTACCTAACTGTACAATATATAAAGCAGTTAAACTAGCTCTATCTCAACCAAGTACAACAGTGAAATCAGTATTAACAATCTATATCATATAATAACATATCAGTCACATGTGACATTTACATTGATAATGATTGTAGCAGCTAAGCTTGTCAAGGGTTTAATAATGAGTTAATAATTAGAATCAGCTGTGTTAGAGTGGGGAGATACCTAAAGCATGCAGGGCAGTACCTCTCGAGCAGCAGGGCTGGTGATCACTGCAATAAGTGGTATGGGGTTTTTTTCAAGGCATGTGATTGGGAAATCCTCCATGAACCAGGGGGAAAGCAGCGATACATGGAGCGTACTGGTGTCGTTATCCAGGAGAGGGGAGTGTTTCTGTTTGACAGCAGCCTGCTTGGTGAATCTCCAGATGGGGCAGTATCAGGTGGCCGAATTACTGAGGTCAAGTGTCTGTGGTCAGCCAGAACCAGGACTATCCTGCAGGCAGCAGAGAGTAGGGACTTTTTTCTGGAGTTGGATGAAGTGACTGTGTCTCTGACACTAAAACAAACTCATAACCACTGGCATCAGATCTAGGGCAACCTGCACCTGACCAGAGCTAACAGATGTCACCTACTTGTGAGGGTTCCTTTTGCCCTTGTTGACCTGCCAGTGCTCAACGACCCAACATGGGCTGTTAACACTGACACTCTGGAAACATTTTATAAAGATTTGTTTCCTACCAAACATTGTGTCACAGTTGTATGTTTATATCTGCAATTGTATTTACCCTGCATTCATGATCTGTACTAATGTCCTTTGAATTAATTGTGACAGTTATAATAAATGAAGTTTTGGCACTTCACACAATAAAATGTTTCTGGATATAAATAAGAGTAGCACATTTTTTTTTTATCTGGTATTACTTTTTTTTAATAAAAGTCTTTCCGCAAAACAAACAGGGACATAAATTAGTCAAAAGAATAGGAAGATGGAAAGATGCCCACAAAGGGGGCAAAGCACACCTTTCTCAGGCATGAATCAATTATTCAACAATGTTTAACACACATTGACAATCAGTTAATTCATTCAATTTAGCAGAGAATGGGTGTTTGTAAATTTGTAAGACACACACATACTTTCAGTATCTTGTTGATGTTTTTTCTGAACTGGTAAGTGATGTGGTGCAAAATGCCAAACAATTTCAGCCTCTGAATGGGAGATCAGTCATTGTCAGTTATTGATCAGCTATTGTTCACTTCCTCCTGTGTGAACTGTCCATTGAAAAGGAAAGACAGGCTGTTCAGCAAAATGTTCTGAATTGTGAAGCCCTTGTCTGCCATAACCATATCACCTGGTTTCAGATGTTGGAGAAGTCCACAGTCAGCTGTTATTGCCTTGTCTGAGGCACTCCCACCGCACATGTAATTACTCCATTGGAAGCCACACCAATTAGAGCCCTCAGCATGGTCCGTCCTTTGTACTGGCTGTACAAATGACTGTGTGTGTCAAGCATCTCTGTGTTAGAGACAGCAACCTCGGTGCAGTCGGGCCCTATCATACTGGATAGGAGGAAATTTGACTGAAGGAAAAAGTTTGCCTCTGTTTCTCCAATTGTTTTTTAATTTCTCATTCTCTTCTCTCAGCATGACATTCTCTACCTCAGCATCGTGTAGTTGATCTGTTCATCCTCACCACTGTTAGGGATCATTTGTTTCTTCCATTTAGGGGTATGGCTGAGGTGGTTGAGGAATCATTCCATGCAAATCACAATGGCCCAGCAGCTTTGCCATTGGGGAAATGCCAACTGCACACCCTAGAGTTGCAGTTTTGGGTAAGTTTTCATACCTATAAAAGAAAAAGAAAAAGAAACCGATCACCATTACTTAATTTCTTTATTAGTCATGTGCACAACAATTAAAGTGAGGCAGTCATTGGCAATGAAAATCTTAAATCTCAGGATCCCTCCAACAATGCTCAAATGATATGTATAGAAAAGAGAAAAATGCAAGTAAAAGTAGGAATCTAAGATATAAAATAGTGCAGGAGTTAAAACATAGTAATAAAATAGAATATAATACATTGGTAAGAATATAATACCGTGGTAGCAGGTGTACAGTAACAATAAACTGTAATGTAGACAGGTTGTTCACTAATGTATATGCATAATGAGAACTGGTAAGGACAATTAAGAACAAGATGTAAACAGGTAACAGGATGTAGACAGTAGTATCAGCTGTGCTCTTGCTTGGTTGGAACAAAAACCTGTAGACTCTTTGCAGATACCACTGATTAGCTAACCCTAGCTGGGCAGCACACAGGGTTGCCAGGTCTGTGTGACAAAACCAGCACAATGGCCAATCAAAACCAGCCCAAAAACCAGCCCAATACTCAAACTCAAAATATGCCACTGCCAAACCATATACACTGCTTTTCAAGTCCAACAGCATTGCTATCATTACCAAATGTATTGTAATATCTACAAAGTAATACTATTGTGGCAGTTTAGAAAGTTTAATGACTGTTGCTGGAGGCCAGCAACAATCTCTTAGGCTAACGAAGACCTCTGGTTGGTTACATTAGGATCTGAGTATTTCTTCCACTGCTGATTTCCAAAAGATTGTATTTAGTTTCTAAGAACGTAATACAAAGAAATTATGCTTTTTGACAAAAAATAATGATGGTTTACTCATATATCAGGCGGGTAACAACATACATAATTATTAAAATTCATTAAATAACCCATTTTAGCTTACGTCATCGTTTCACTGTATTACCGCTTCCTGAAAACCGAACGACATCCGGGTTACACAAAAGGTTGCCGCGGTCGCCATGTTGCTGAATGAAATTAGCTCCAAAACATTGAATAGCCGGTAGCAATATCGATATTTTATTTTTTCGCCGAATAGCATTTGTTACAGCATCTGTCTCATTGTAAATATGACTTAGGATTTATGAAACAACTACAGAAGCCCCTGTTCCCTGTAAGTAACACCAGTGAGGTGATAAAATGTAACATTATTCATTCGTTGGGAGATGGCCTGCTAGCAATAACAAGCTAACATCGTACCATTCGCTAGCACGCGTCCCGTAGCAAGGGTTGTTGTAAATATTGAAATTTCACGGGCAGCATCATTGCATATATAACAGTTTAATGTTTACAATCTACTCTCAGTATATTGTGTTGTAGCTCTTTGCTCATACCTAATTACACCGACAAAAAGTGTCAATGCCTAATTGTAATGCTACTAGCTAGTTAGCGTTAGCTGACGTTACGCCCCGGAGCGATACTGGAAGTGGGAGCTGAAGTTAACGTCGTAACAAACAATGAAAATGTAAACCGATGTCAGAAAATACTGTTTTTTACAAGCCATTTTGGTTGTAAATATGATGCAATCGGTACTGTGTTAAAACCAGTAGCCTACAACATACCCGTGAATTTCTCGACGCTGTAATTTACTGTAATATGCATATAACATATAACGCTTATAGTATCACCATGGCCATCATCGGTATATCACCTTTGTTTCAAATGCAGATTTGCAGGCTTTGGTTGATTCACAGCGTTAAACTAGATCAACACCATTATTTCCATTACAGAAGAATCTTTATCTATAATATCGTTGATTTTTATTGCTTTTGTCTGGCGTCCGCTGAAGATTAGACACAAATGAGTTGTAGCTATAATACGTCAAAGATGTATTATGGAAGCCACAAATTATATAACAGCAAGGTGTATATTCTGGGCGTTAAGGTAACGGTCGTTACCTTTTTGTCACCATTAACAGACCACCTCTATACTTAATAAAGACATTTTAACATGCGTGATGTGCTAGCTGTCAAGAGTGAAGTGTACTGTCCAGCAGCTGCTCTGTATATTTTTCGATCACTTAATGTTAATGTGTTTGTCTGTGTGGGTATTTTAAACGTCACAATTGGATATTTATACAAGTTAGAATAAGGATTGGGCAATATTGAGAAAATTCTGTCTTTATGTATGTATGTATATATGTTTTATGTCAAGACATTAATATACAGTATGACATATTGCTTAACCAATCAAGAAATAGTTAGGTAAAGTAGGTAGGTAGGTGTAGGTAAAGTAAACAAACATGAATATATTTTTTTTAGGTTTATCCAGTAAATTATAGACCAATAAAAACATTGTTGCAAAATCATATAAAGATAATTCAATATTGCCATAAAGTATAACTACTCTGATGTTCAGCATATCTGACAGTGGCCTAATACACCCAGAGATACTAAAAGGATAGAGTATAAATGGTGTGACAAAATTTCTGATGGTTGACAAATTTATGTAAGCTTAAGGTATATACATATCATATCGATATCTGACTCCAGTTCAGTGGCTCTTGATGTATTTACACACAACACAACAATCTTCAGAAAGATATACAAGGAATGTCTTTAAACGGGTGAAACTGTTTTTGTGAACTGTAAACAGGATATAAATAGTGCAAAGAAGTGAAGAATGCACAGAGTGCTGAGATAAATATTGATTTTTTTTTTTTTTTTTTTTAAAGTGACGTTACTGTTCAAGTATACAGTAATGAATGGAATGTATTGCACATTTTATATTTTAAACTAAAATAAATATATATAATTTGTAGGTGTAGTGGGTATTGTAGTGTTACATGGATAAGAGTTCCTCTTTTATTAAATTGTTGTGCTCTGCTGTGCCTTTTTCACAGATTATTGTGTTTAGACATAGTAACAGTGTCACGCAATGCACCATGGAAGTGGATCACAGAATATGCAACGACAACTCCAGAGATCCAAGTCTGTCAGTGGGTCTGAAGCAGAGGAGCAGCAGCAACCCACCATGGCAGTTACACAGCAGCAAGCTACAGTTAACCATCCTCAATCACCTGTGACTACATTTTCTTCTGCTGCCAGCCCTTCTGCCCCCCAGTCGCCCAATTATCAGATAATCATGAGTCGTAGCCCAGTCACTGGACAGAACATGAACATCACTTTACAAAATGTGGGACAGATTGTGCCTGGCAACCAGATCACCCTAACCCCACTCCCCCTCCAGAACCCAGCATCTCCCGGCTTCCAGCATACTACACCTCAGTGGAGGTTTGAGCATGCTCCATCTTCCTACATCCAGGTCACCTCACCTGTGCCCCAACCCATGCAGCCCCAAAGTCCCACCCAACACAGTCCAGTCCCTCTGCAAGGTGTGACAAGGCCAGGAGCCCCTGCGACAGCATTGGGTGTCTGTGGACAGAGTCCAACACGATTTGTTGAAGCCGGTATGCTAGTGCGGCAAATCAGTTTAAGCAGTCCACCGGGAAGTGGCCATTTTGTTTACCAGGACGGGACAGCGTTGGCCCAGATTGCCCCTGCCACACCTGGCCAGGTACAGCTGGCCTCTCCAGGAGCACCAGGCTCTGTGAGAGAACGTCGGCTGTCTCAGCCTCACTCACAGACTGGAGGCACCATTCACCACCTCGGACCTCAAAGTCCTGTGGCCCCCGGGACTGCTCTGCCCACTCTGGGAAGCCCAGGTCACATCACCACTTCCAACCTACCTCCACAGATAAGCAGCATCATTCAAGGACAGCTTGCGCGCCCTATGATATTTGAGAAGACACCACAGAGTGTGGTTGCTGGAGTAGGAACCACAGCCACAGCATCCTTTAGTATACCCTCCTCCATTCCACCATCTAGCCCATCCCTCACCAGTTCATCCCAAGGGACCCCCAATAATCCTCTTGCACCCACCAGCATGGTAGTGGGAACTATGAAAAAACAGGTTCTCAAGAAGTTAGAGGAAATTGCTCCTTCTACTCCAGAGATAGCTCTGCTAAGGAAACAATGCTTGGAGCACAATACCAAGAAGATGGAGAGCCTGAAGGAGGTGTTCAAAGAATATCTGATTGAGCTGTTCTTTCTCCAGCACCTGCAAGGGAACATGATGGACTACTTAGCCTTTAAGAAGAAACCCTGTGTTCCCTTGTACACTTACTTGAGACAGAACGACTTGGACCTTGAAGATGAAGAGGAAGAAGAAGAACAATCTGAGGTCATTAATGATGAGGTATTACATTGGCTGGCTCTGTGAGTTCATGTTGGAATTTTAAAATTAGAGCGTTTCACATTCACTTCATTCAATGAATATTGTGCTTCTTTCAAATCTGTGCTTCTTTCAGGTGAAGGTTGTCACTGGAAAGGATGGTCAAGCTGTGACACCAGTTGCCATAGCAACACAGCTTCCTCCCAATGTTTCTGCAGCTTTCTCTTCCCAGCAGCAATTTCAGGTAATAGAGGCAACACTTTTCTACTTATTACAGTTAACTGTTTGTAGTTATTTCTGAAATTCTATTGAGAATCTTTGTAAAGAGGAAATATCTTACTAATTCCTTGAGGTTGTTTTTGCAGGGACATCAAGGGACTGCTGCTGGCACCATTGCCAACCCCGGAGACATGGATGCCTTTAAGAGGCAACAGGCCATGGTGCAAGCAGGTAGGGCAAGGATCGTAGACACCTGTGTCTCTTTTGTTGCTTTGTTTCCTCCCCGTTTGCTTTGTTTTCTGTTTGTTTTCTTTTCTCCCTCTAATTGCTTCTGCTTTTAGATATTTGGCATCCCCTACTTGCGCTCTGTGTTGAAGTCTTAACCCGAGGAAGGAGAGGTGACCTGCAAGGTCTTCAGAAGGTCATTGCTCTATGCCGAGTGCTTTTTTTTGCGTTATGAGGGTATTGTGTGTTTTAAATCCCAGATCAGGCTAAGAGGTCCCGGATTGACGTTGGTCGCCATGGGCTGATTTTCCAGCATCCTGGTGTAGCTCCTTTAGGATCACCTGGCGTTCCACTCCAGCAGCTTATGCCAACTGCGCAAGGTAGGAGTGCTACTACCAGGCCGCTCTGTGTTCTGTTCGATGCTGCTGGACGTGTCCCCTTCCTCATACTAAGGAGATTTTAAAAACTGAATCACAACATTCATCTTCTACAAACAAACTCCAAGCAGCATCAACAAACAGATCTTCATCCATCTGCTGGATTTTCCAGCAGTCCACAGGAAGTTCAGGCTTAGTTCTACCAGCACCAGCTCTCTCTGTCAGGATAAATGGGGAAGAAGACAATTCAAGTCTGAAGAAGAGTAGCCACTCAATGGGAAGATGCCATGTCTTATTATTTTCCTTTTTTGTTTTAACTATTGGTCACCCGTCGTTATCCATCTCTTCTTTTCTGAAGTTTGTTCCTGTTAGTCGTCTTTATTTGGACAGACCTTCCCGTGCTGATGGATTTTCATCTAATGTGGAGGTGGATCACAGAAAGTGGGAACCCTGTGGGAATAAATTCACTTTCCAGTGGGTTTTGCTTGTTTTCCCATTTTATGAATCCACATGTCATGCGTCCTTTTGGTTTCCCATTGTCATTCCTTCAAGTCTTTCCCTCACTGGTTGTCCGTCCTTGCATCATCAACAGGGATTCAGAAATCATCAATCGTAAATTCATACGTCACATCTTCAAGAGTGTATTTATTTATCTCATGTTCACATTTTGTTGATTTCCTTCCATGTTATTTCATGGCATTTTGTTCTGACTTGGCTTCTTTCCCTCAGTCTAAGTAGGAGGGGAATCATGTGGAGGAGTTGTGTTCACGGCACAGGTTTTTGCGATTGTGGTGGTGTGGGTGTGTCAGGGCCAGGTGTTGATGGCGTCTAGGCAAGGTGGTGTGACGTTCAGGGAGGTAAGGCAGGCGCTGCTTTAGTGTGCACAGCTCCGCTCAGGCCTGCTGTCTGCAAGACCCCATGTGTGTCCTTTTGCTCTCACCTCTGTGCTTTGTTGCTCTGTGAGGCATTCAGATGCCTTGATTACTGCTAAAATGACATCGCTTCATGCATGCCAAACATATGGTGTTTTTGTGTGTGTCCGCTCTGAATTTTTATTTACCCTTTCCTCTCCCTGTCTCTTTATTTTCAGAAGTTCTTCTTTTTTCATTTTCCTTTGAAACATTTCTATTTTTACTCTCTAAAACCTCTCTTATTGCATGTATAATTTTTGATGTTTTTAACCACATTCTCTCAACATTTGAAATGCAATGTTTTGGTTTTGCATTAATCAAAGTAGTATTTTATTTGAGAGACATGTAGATGACCACATTGATTTCATTTCTTCTGTAATCATTTTGCCGTATGAGTTTCATTAGTTTCCGCTCTGATCATCAGGAAGTAGTACACTACTGTTGATTCATAAAGTACATGTAGTTCATTAAGGCTGAGGAGCTCTAATAGCTGAAACTCATCATTTACAATTTAAAAGTACCATTTAATTATTTACTTATTAGCTTCAAAATATGTAACTAGTTGCAAGGGTGCTCTCAAATGTATATTAAGGGAAAGCTACCAAACACCTAATGGCAATTTTAAAATCTTAAAAATCTAGCAAGAGCACAAAAGACATTTCTACACTTTATCACTCCACTTTACATGACAATATTGACAACCTGATTTTTACCCTCTTTCCTTGTGTTGCTTTTTATACCACCCCTTTGTTTGTCCTATAATTTGGTTACTATGTGTACAGGCGGGATGCCGCCTACTCCCCAAGCGGTCCAGATTGCAGGACAGAAGCAGAACCAGCAACAATACGACCCATCCAAAGGACCTCCAGTCCAGAATGCAGCCAGCCTGCACACCCCTCCCCCCCAGCTGCCTGGCAGGTTGCCCCAAGGTGCCCTCCCTATGGCAGGCCTGCCCATGACACTCTCTCAGCAGGCTCAGTTAGTGGAGAGTACAGCCCAGCCAGGTGGTCAGCTCCAGATGAAGGTGCAAACAGGTGGGCCTGTCCTGGCCACAGTAAACCCCCACACACAGCTCCAGGCTCAACTCCAGCAGCAGATGCAGCCTGGTCTTCATCTTCAGTTGCAGCCTCAGCAGCAACAATCCCAGGCCATGCTACAGTCAGGACAAGCGGTTAGTCTACGTCTACCTGACACCACCTAAATATAGTATGCATTTATATTTGTACTTAAATGGTGACACCTCAAAATGTCCTATTAAGATGAGTTTCCTTCTCGGCAGACGGTGGCCCTTGCTCGCCCTGGGGCAGAGTCAAACCAACCAGTTCAAAGGATTATGACCAACTCAATATCCTTGACCTCCATGTCTCCTGCTCCCAACTCTGTTCCAACCCCCCATACTACAAGTCCTCTTCGCCCTCTTGGCTCCAACATCAACCCAAGCACCCAGTCCAAACTGACTGGAACCAATGGTGTCTCTGCAGTCAAAATTGGTGGGTTTGGTCAAAGTGCAACCATGCAGTCCTCGCAGGAGGGTTCTCAAGATAAGCAAGTTGAGCAAGCTAAACTGGTGAGTTCCTGCACATCCAGTTTGCAAATGTTTATTTGGATAAATAATTAAACAATCTAGCGTTGAATAGATTGAATGCCTTGAAATATCCTAAATACACTTATGTGTTGCTTTTGAGTCTTCACTAGTGGCTGCAAATAGTCATGTATTCCTTTCTTGATGAAAGCAAAGATGAAAACTTCTGCTTAGTTTCTTATGAGATTTGATGAGTAAAAAGAATTGATTCCTTTTTAGTATGAAGACATAAGGTTATTGTGAATTTCTAATAACTGCTATTTTTATTCTTTATATGTGCTGCTTTTGTGCATTGTCTTATAACTGAGTGTGCTCATTGAGTAAGGCTTTAATTTTGGGTTTCAACACATATTTGATTGGAGCAATTGAAACAAGGATGAATAGGTCAAGAATGTTTTTTTTTTTTTTTTATTGTAAAGCCCCTGGAGGCAAAATTGTGATATTGGGCTTTACAAATAAAAATGACTTGATTTGATTTCTTTTTCGATGTCACATGCTGTGTTTAATCCCCAGGAGAGTCAAGTGCATCAACGCATCTCTGAGCTGAGAAAGGAGGGCCAGTGGTCAGCCAGTAGGCTTCCCAAGCTCGTGGAAGCCTCGCGTCCAAAGTCCCACTGGGATTACCTTCTGGAGGAGATGCAGTGGATGGCAGCTGACTTTGCCCAGGAGAGGAGGTGGAAAGAGGCTGCTGCCAAGAAGGTACAGCAGGGAACCTATTCAGGGAGAGATTAATGTGAAGTGACACATTGGCACAACAGAAAGGAGGAGTCACTACAGAAGTTGATATTTTTTTGAAAGCCAAACTGTCTCATGTGTCTCTGCTACAGCTTGTTCGCACATGTGCCCGCTACCATCAAGAGCAGAAGAAAAGTGAAGAGAGGTCAAAGAAAGAACGGGAAATTCATCTTCGTCACATTGCCAGCACAATTGCCCGAGAGGTGGAGTTCTTCTGGTCTAACATTGAGCAGGTATGTTGTTTTTATTAAGTATAGAACCTTATCATGTTTTTTAAATGAATAATTGTGTATTTACCAGTCTAAATTATTTTTTTTTCTGTCAGGTTGTGGAAATTAAACTCCATTTTGAAATTTATGAAAAGAGGCTCAAAGCCCTCAGCTTACAAAAAGCCTCAGCCAAAGGTACGTCCCATTTAATATCAGATTTGTTCTATATCACAAGCTTTTACTTTGCCATCCATCGGGCTCAGTTTAAATCTAAATCACGCCAGTCTATTTCACCTGTTTTAAACATACTTCATAAATGCTGATATTTTTGTTTGCTTGTTAAGTGTACTGAACTAAAGCTACTTCTGTTACAGTACCTGGTCAGTCAACAGGAGAGAAAGCTGATAAAGAGGTAGGTGCTGCACTTAAACACTAATGTATGACAAAGCAAAAGCACATATTGCATGATGCTTACATGTATTTCTAATTTATTTTTAGGAAGTGGCCACTTCAACTAGAAAAAGAAAATCAAGTTCATCTTTGGCTGATAAAGATGGTATGTGTTAAACTTTCAAAGTTCATTTTGCCAAAAAAAGTTTAAAAAAAAAAAAAAAAAGCCTTTATAGCAGTTGGTGCAGTGCAGTTGCCTTGGCCTTGCAAAACCATTTACAACTGTTCATTATTTGACTGCCAATTTTTTAGTCCCAGATGAAGAGAGCACCATAGAGGAACAGGAGGCCGTGGAAGGGGTAGCAGACCACAAAGCAGAGTTGGTTGACCTCGCCAAAGATGGTAATTACTCACTTTACTTTTCTGTCTATGCATATGTGGAGAAGCAGGATTAAGAAATTAGTCTACTCCTAAAATCCCATTTGTATGATATTCCCTTGTACACAACATAAAATATATTCAGGTCATCAGTAAACAAGGTGGTGGTATCCATTTTTTCATAACCTGACATTACACTGGGGTTCACAACTATAGCTATTTTCTGCTGTGCTCAACAATGAATAAATTAAACACACATTTGGAATTTATGCAATGAAGGATTCTTGGACAGTATCTTCAATTTTATCACAATTTTATTTTCTAAACAAATTATAGATTGATAAAAATTATTAAACCCTTTTTCAATTTTTGCCACTTAGTCTAATATACCATGCAAGTACCAGAATGACTTGTGTCCTTATGTCTGTGTTTCTAATTAAAATGCTTTTGTTTCGTTTGACTCTTAGCTGAGATGCCTCTGGATGCTTTGATGAAACAATATGCTGGCGCCTACGTTGACAGCTTTGAGTGGCCTCAGCCTAGTCCTCATAGTGATGAGAATGACATGGAAGAGACTGAAGGTGAAATAGTCATGATCACCCTTACACCTGTTTTGTCAGCTGATGGTTATGAATACCCTGCCTCTAAAATAGTTGATACTCTATTATCCAGGTATGGAGTGTCCTGCGAGCAGTCCACCTGAGGCAGTGCTGATTGACTCCCTGCTCAGTGTGGACCAGTACCGTGCTGCGGACAAGGCCTCTTCCAGTGACTCTGATGGGAACCCCGCCAGAGACATAGCTGAAGTTGCTGCTGCCACAGAGCTAATACTGCCCAAGGGCAGCTTCAGGACCACTTCCTCCGTAAGATGCACTCAAATTCACACACAAGACATATAAAAGAACAAGATGCCTATTATTATATTTTAACTTATCTTTTATTTTATTAGACCCGCAGCCCAGCTCCCTTTCTACTGCATGGCTCACTGCGAGAATATCAGCAAATTGGTGTGGACTGGTTGGTGAACCTTTACAAGAAACACCTCAATGGTATCCTCGCTGACGAGACTGGCCTCGGCAAGACCGTACAGACTGTGGCTTACATGGCCCACTTAGCTGGCCAAGAGGGTATGCCTCTGTTGGAAGATAGTAATAACATAATTGTTAAATATTCAAGGTGTTTGTTAATCCAATTTGTAGAACAGAGTGTAATAAACACATCACCTGTTTTTGTCCACAGGCATCTGGGGACCCCACCTTATTGTGGTAAGGACGTGCAAGTTGCTAAATTGGGAGGTGGAGTTCAAGCGCTGGTGTCCTGGCCTAAAGATCCTCCTGTACCTGGGCAACAAAAGGGAGCGCAGATCTCAGAGATTGGTAGGTTTTTGCTGTATTTAAAAAAAAAACACACACACATATTGATAATACAACTCCATAAAAAAGACCTAAAAAAAGCTGTAAATGCGATAACATATTATCTGATCACTGATCTACAGTGGTGGGGAGAAGCCAACAGCTTCCATGTCTGTGTGACATCCTACAAGCTCCTGATGAAGGACCAGAGCCATTTTCTGAGGCGAAGGTGGAGGCACCTGGTCCTGGACGAAGTGCAGCTCATCAAAAACATGACTGAAAAACACTGGGAAACAATCTTTGCTCTTAAAAGGTGGGCTGGGATGTAATTTCACGGTTTTTCAGGCTTGTGTATATCATCCCCATTCATCTGCTACATGGCTTTTGGGTCTGACTGATGCATATGCAACAGTAGTTTTGGTCCAATTATTTCACTGATGAGATCATTTCTCTGTCAGTGATTTTTTTCTCTCTCTATGAAAGCACTTCATATTCTGTTAGATACTTATAAGAAGGCTCTGTTGACTCAGTAACTGAGGTATTTTGTGCATCTTCCAGTGAGCAGAGGATCCTCCTCATCAACACTCCTCTACAGAACACCCTAAAAGAGCTGTGGACCATGATCCACTTCCTTATGCCAGGAATCACCAGGCCTTATTCTGACTTCCCTGTTAAGGCAGGCACAGACCAGAACCAGGACTACTGCCACAAATTGGTCATCCGGCTGCACAGGGTGGGTATAGCGCCTGCAAATGCTTGTACTGATTCAACTGTGCTGCATTAAAAATCAAAACATGATTAATTCAACTAACCTTTAAGCCATAAATGCAGATTACATATCAAACCCTCTTAATCTTTACTGTAGATGATCCAGCCTTTCATTCTGAGGCGCTCCAAAAGGGATGTGGAGAAACAACTGCCCAAGAAGTACGAGCACATCCTGAAGTGCCGCCTCTCCAGCAGACAGAAGAGCCTTTATGAGGATATCCTT
Organism: Thunnus maccoyii; assembly: GCF_910596095.1. NCBI lineage: Eukaryota > Metazoa > Chordata > Actinopteri > Scombriformes > Scombridae > Thunnus > Thunnus maccoyii. The sequence goes on from NC_056541.1 coordinate 26,578,049, forward strand.
ACTCAACCAGGGTGAGATTTGCTCCACACAAGAGACGGGACTTTCAAGACATACCACACACTCATTATCAGTCATAGAATAGGAAATGTACAAACTGATAACTGGACAGCAAATAAAACAAACAACCCTTTTTAACTTTGAATGCATTTATTGTTGACATATTATGATCACAATTTTTTCCCCTCAGATAATTACCCATAAAATTTTCCCTTAAATGAAAGCCAGAAAGAACATACCAAAGCCGTAGGTTTCTTTTTGAAGTTAGTGACATTTTGATTAGGTTTTTAACCGGGAATCTTGCTCAGACTCCACAGCCGTAAGAAATATAGATTTGCAACACCTAATGAACTAAATAAATCACCGCACATACAAATTGCCTGCAATTAAAGTAGGCACACATTTGTGATTTATTAACTCCCTTTGTGCCACAGTAAAGCTTTCTGAAGTTGAATGCAATATATTCAGTTATACTGTAAAATATGTAGGTCTCTCCACTAAAAATAATTAAAGAAGTAACTTAAATGATGTATTAAATTTGAAAAAAAAAAATCAAAAGCACAGTATAACTTGTTGTAAATATTTGCAATATATTTCTTTCCTTTGTTGTAAATCAATCATGTCTTCTGTTTTGATGTGTGCCCCTAGAGCCCAGGAGGCGCTGAAGACAGGTCATTTTGTCAGCGTGCTTCAGGTCTTGATGCAGTTACAGCGAGTGTGTAACCACCCTGATCTGGTGTCACCCAGAGAGACAAGCAGCTCCTACTTCTCCTCTCCTCTGCAATACAATATCCCATCACTGGTGCTGGGAGCGCTGCAGAATGACTCAAGCAAGGTATACACTTGTGCTTTGCATTTCCAAGATCCGCCAAGTTGTTGGCTACTCTTTAAGTGTCTAAACAAAAAATTTGGTTTTTATGATGAGGTTTAAGACACAATAGGCAAACACCCTGAATAGCAGTGCTAAAAGGATTAATCAGTCAGTTGATTAACAGGATATTAATCAATTTTGATAAGTGAATAATTTGGTGTTGCTCTAATGTAAAGATTTTCTTAGTTATTTGGATTATTGGACAGAAAAAATAATCTTTAGACAGACAGAATAATCAGTATTAAGACATCACTTTGTGATTGACATCTGTCATTGTTTTTGACCTTTTAAAGACTAAACTGTTACTTGAAAAAAAAAGTTAATCAATTCACCTGTAATAAAAGCAATCATTGGTTTCTGCCCTGCTGAGTACACTGTCCTCCCTTTTTGTACTTTATATTTGCTTTACTTTATATCATTTGATTTGTTAAATGTTATGTGATTACGCCTTGATTTAATCAGCATTTGCTGAATATTCTGTTGTTTTGTTAAAATGTAATTATTGAAATGTATTCATCAGTCGACATTGATCCACTTCTGCTGTTGTCTTTCATCTCATTATCTTCCTAGATTGCAAACATGTCCATATTTGATCTGATCAATAATGAGAATAGACTGACTCGGTATCAGACTGAAGAGGCAGTACCCAAACTGAAAGTCACACAGCAGCTCATAGAGGAGATCTACACTGGTCCAGATCCACCACCACGACCCAAGCCATGCCCGATAAAACCCATGAGGTCAGCGATAAAATCTCAATGATGATGTTCCCCTTCTACGTTTTCAAACTGCTCTAAAATGTTATTGTTATATGGATATTCTGGCATTGATACAACATGATCATTTAATTTTTTTCTGATCAGATTGTTCCAACCAGTGCAGTATGGGACAAAGCCAGAAGGTCGCCTAGGTGCCATCACAACTACAGCAGGCCCGCGTCCTCCAACGAGCTCTCCTGCTACTAGCACCTCCGTTTCCACCACCAGCCAGTCAGCCCAGACCAGGGGCAAGTCCCCCGTCACCACTGCAACTGCTACAGCCACCTCTCATGGTAAGTGCATACCAGGGACGGTGCTCAGTAAAGGACAGGAAATTTTGTTTCCACAGAGGCTACTGGATTCTAGATAGTTTCATCTAACGTCAAACTTTAAAAGACAAACATGACCACCCGTAGCTGTTATATTGGGACCTTTACCTAATAAACTTATACATGTTTTAAGCTTGTGATGTGTGCATTATACAGTGTTGTGCTGCATGATTGTGTCATTGTTTTGGATTTAAATTAATCTGATTATACTGTATCATGAATAAAATATTAATGTAGGTTTTGCCCATATGGTCATATGTTGTTATTAGTTATTGCAGTGTATTTTAAAAACTGTGTGTAGATATTTATGCGCAGTCCTGCAAATTATATAGGTCCATTATGGATAGGTTTGATGCACCTTCACTGGCAAATTTCACTGGCCGCAGAGGTTTCATTTGTTTAGATTCATTCTTCCATACAGCACTGGTGGGCTCGCCATACTGTTTTCCCCTAATGGCAGCACAGCCAGTAGGATACAGTTTAATGTATGGCTTTTATTGGCAGCTTTAGCTTCCTGTGCCCTAAGTCTTTGTTGACTACTACATCATTTAGGGACTACCAGCCCTGTTCCGCTGTAACTGCTTATTGATTAAAAAAATGATAGGACAATTATGTAAGTGGTAATATTGCAAATGAAGATATGATGAAACAAACAACAGTCAGACTTGTTAGATAAAGAGTTGCACACAAAAGGTGCTTATTTCAGTTTGGGTGAAGTTTGGCTGCCACTAAATACACCCACACAGATGGAATTGATGCTCTAGAGATGCACAGTTACTGTAACACCAACTTTGCTTATTATTGTCAGGTACTATATATTTCATCAATCAAATTGTTAGCAGTGATGAATCTATCACTGATTGGTCAGTAACAACCTTAATTCTGCTTGCTGCGTTGGCCCACCACTGCTGAGTGAACATAGGCTTTTGATCGTACTGATGATTTGACTAAATATTGGGTTCCCCCTAACATGTAGTCCCATACCCCCATTACCTTGTACTTCACAGCGGTTGGAACAGCTACACAGAGAGCCCAGACTACCTCTTCTGTCAGCAGCAGCAGCAGCAACACTGCCGCCTCCACTGTAGCCTCCTCTGGGAGCAGTGGCCTTGGGCAGCATGTGTTGGGGGCTGCCCCTGTGGCCTTGGGCCAGACCTTAGCTGGCACAGTTGTGGGATCTATAGCTCCCATTAGCCAGCCTGGAATAGCACACGTCCCCAGGCCAGCTCTAGCCCCCAGCCACGCCATCCAGCCCAGCTTACTGTCCCAGAGGCTGGTTCTTACATCCCAGGCCCAGGCACGGTTGCCTAGTAAGTGGCCTCCCCTCCCCTCCCTCTCAGCATTTCCCCTCCACCTCCGCCACAACAGTACGGGCTGCTCTACACTGAGGCCTTTACTTGGGGCACTGCTGATATGTGTTCAGTTTTTACTCCTAAAACAAATGACTTTGTACGTAAATTCTAAAGTGCAATGGTAGCAGCACTGGTGGTACAGCGGTTTTGGTCTTTCAGTTACTTAAAGCACTGATGCCATATATCAGTAATTACAACAACTCATGGTTGTTAGTGCAACTCATGGTCCCAAAATTTGCTCCTTCAAATCAGATCTATAGCCATATCAGCAGCATCTCCACAGCCTCTGTATTCCCAGCTTCTTTCTCAAAACCTGCATGTACACTATGAACAACCCAGTTGTTACACCACATGTCACTACACTTAATTATGTTCTACCCCTTCTTTTTTAATCTTTTTTTTTTTTCTCCCAGTTTACTAATATTCTTTTGTCTCTTGCATCAGCCCAGCTGCAGGAAGAAATCCCAAAGCTTTGGTTTTTAATTTTTTGTTTGATAATGTTATGATTTCACTCTGATGTCGAGCGTCACTGCAAAGCATGTGAAAACGGTCTCAAAAGTTGCCAGCCCTTTCTGCCTCAAATGTGAACAGAGAAACCTTTTCAGTAACAACACACAGTATTTGATTATTTTAAAAGGGTAAACATTTTTTGGAAATTATCTTATGAGTGTTTGTTTTTTTCAAATCTCAATAAGATTGCTGAAACATTTTGAGTGTGATTCTTGAAGTCATTTGATAGACTATTTTACTCCAGCTGATACTAAAAAATTTTTTTAGTATCTGCTGGTTAAAATTTTGGATAATTTGTGCGCATAAATGAGTTGTACATAAACTTGACTCAGTGATTCATGCACATTGATTAATAACATGTGCTTGCCAATTGACAATTTAAATCCTTGATACTTAATACTTTATTGAATACGTTAATCACTGAATAATCCTTTAGATTGTCCTCAGCCTGACAACTCTTACTTAATGTATTTTCATTGCACTACCCAGCACAGTGTTTTGCTGTCATTGTTACTAATTTGTGCACACAAATTGTCAAATCCTTTTTCTCTGTTAGTTGCTGGGCTCTGTAAATTTAGTAAATTAGTATTACTATGAGTGCATTGCTTTTTTACACCACAATTGAAACACTCCTAAATGTTTAAAGAAGCATTTTAAATTTGCTAATACCATTGGGTACTTTCTGATAGCTTGGTTCTTGAGTTGCAAAATTGGTATGGTACTGAGAGATACAGTACACTGCCAGTCAGAGGTTTTTGAACACCCCCAATAGTAGGCACCTGAATTAGTAACGTATGACATACATTATCTTAATGCCTGTGTTAGCCCAGTTTATGTATTTACAACATCTATAGGATCAACTGTTAAGCCTTTCTGATGCACCTGAAACTTGCTCAGATTAAGAAACATTAAAAGCCTAATGGAAACATTTAAGGGCTAAAACAAACAATTATTTTCATTATCAGTTAAACTGTCGATTATTTTCTCCATTCATCAATTTAGTGGTCAGAATAAAATAAATGTCAGAATAAGGTGAAAAATGTCGATCACTGTTTCCTAGAGCCCAGTGACATCTTCAAATGTCTTGTTTTGTCCACAGCCGAAGGATATTCAGTTTACTGACATAGACTAAAGAAACCTGAAAATATTCACATTTAGGAAGCTGGAATCAGAGAATTTAGACTTTTTTTAATGACTCGAAAGGTTAATCAGTTATCAAAATAGTTGTCAATTAATTTAATAGTTGTAATTGATTAATTGACTAATAGTTGCAGCTCTAAAACATTCACTGTGAGCCTTAAAAAAGTTCCTCAAGGTTCATCATGCCATTTCCAAACTACTTGTAGTAAATGTTCAAAAATGTCTGGTAAATCAGAATGAGTGTATTGCTCAGATGAAAAATGGCTTAAAGGTTAATCATATAATATTTGAAAAGTTAAAAAAAAAAAACTAGTGATAAATAAAGGGTGTTCAAAGACTTTTTATTGACAGATATCATTTTTGACACCAATCTCTAAGTATATTTCCTTGTCACCCATGTGTGTTGCCTTGAAAAGGCAGTCAAGTGCGGTCTTGATTTTTGTGTATGTTTCAGGCTCTCTGTCTCACCTTAGGACTGCTCTTAAAGCAATTTTCTTTCCCCTTCAGGGTTTGTAAAAATAGGAGCTGCTATGGTTCTGTTGTGGAGGGCGACTGGGCTCGTTCCACTGATTAACCCACCCTGGATCTGCATGTCTTGTCTCTTTTTCACCCTTTTAACTAACTGATGCAGAGTATATTTTTATGTAAATGTTAACATGGCAGATGTTTCAACAGACATTTAAATGTCGTCTTTAATGAAGTGTGTTTTCTTCCTTTTCATTGAAGGTGGAGACGTGGTGAAGATCGGTCAGCTGGCCAACATAGCGGGTAGTCAGAATCGTATCTCCCAGCCAGAGACTCCTGTCACTCTGCAATTTCAGGGCAACAAGTTCACTTTATCCCCCAGCCAGCTCCGCCAGCTCACCACCGGACAGCCCTTGCAGCTCCAAGGTACACTCGGTAATGTACATCCCACTGTCACACTATCTTTTCATTCCTTCATCACTCATTTTTAATATCCTTTTAACATCTTGATGAAATTCACCTGCCTTTTGATCATAGAGGTGTGATAAATGTTTACACTGATATATCAAACTATGGACACTTACTCTACCAGTAGTTTTTTTTGTAATGGTTGTTTATGTGTCATGTTTTAGGGAACATCCTGCAGATTGTGTCAGCTCCAGGGCAGCAGATCATCAGGCCCCAGGGATCCATGGTAATGCAAACAATGCCACAAGCTGTTCCTGCCTCCAACGCCTCAGCTACACCTGGTACACCTCATCCTGCTCTGTCAACAGCCCAACAAGGTGACTCATCCAGTATCAATTTATATTAAACCTCTTCTCCTGCACAGTAGGTTTAACACTTGCATTAGCAATAGCACCGCTACTGCAAATTGATAGATTGTATCCTTCTATTGACGTTATATATTTGTTTTTAAGCGCTGGGTGTGACTACAAATGCCACAGCAGCCGCCACCAAGCTCACTACTGCAGCTCATGCTGGATCACAGGTTGGTACATTGCTTTCAAGCTAAATCAAGTAATGCATTTCACTTTTTGATAATCTGACTAAAGTAAAATCAGTTTACAGTATTTATACAAAATTTTGTAACGTTGTGCACATTGGATTGTGGCTGTGTGCACTGTCCTCATTGTTACATTCAGGAGTCTTCAGAAGAAAAGACTCAGCAGATGAAGCAGCGTTTGAGCCGCCTCTTTGAAGCAAATGAGCGACGTTGTAGCCGCAGAGTGTTGTATGGGTCAGACCTGCTGCAGGCATGCACTGTGAGCTCAGAGCCTGGTCACTCTGCCCTGACTGCTGGAGGCTGGAGGTGGGTGGGTAGAGAGAGCTGCCTCAGGGCCCAGAGAACCTGTGTGGCAACCACCTCTACTCTACAGTCTACCCTGCTCTCTGTCGAGGACCGGCTGGAGGCTGCCAGCAGCCTGATCAAGAGGTACTTCAGCTCAGTATTAAAGCCTCCTCCATTCTATGCTGCCTATGTTGTTTGAGACCATAAAATGCTTGATGAGTTCATGCGTTGTGTGCCACATTGTTACGATCACATTGGTTTGGTAAAACACTGATTTTTTTTTTTTTTTTTTTTGCAGTATTAGAAATAAGCACTGCCTTTAAGAATTACAATGCAATGTATTTACTAGTCGGTTTTTCACTGCTCCAAGTCACTGAAAACCTGCCACTTTGTCACCTTCTAGGCTGGAATGTGTGGTGCCTGCAGCTGTAGCCCTGCCTCCTCTCCTGTATGCAGCCAATCCCCCGGTTCCTTACAGCCTTGCACAGAAGTCCCTCCACTGTCGGCTACAGGAGGCCTCTGCTCCCCACAGCGCCGACATCCACCACTTGGTGACCGGGCGTCTCTTCCATTTTCCTGACATGCAGCTAATGCAGATGGACTCAGGTTAGTGCAACACTATTTTTTCTGTTTCACATGCAATCTGCTGGGACTGCGCAGCTAATGAATTAAAATTGTGTATTAATAACTACAACATAATTAACTGGTAACTGATGTGTATTGTGTGTAAGAAAAACAACAACCGTCTATTGATAAAGATCTTCATTGATGGCATAAACTTTGGTGAAATACCACAAACCATAACATGTCATGAGTAATAACTTTATTTTGTATATTTTTCTTTTCAAAAGGTAAACTGGAAGCGCTTGCTATTCTGCTGCAGAAGCTTAGGTCAGAGAGCCGCCGTGTCCTCATCTTTACTCAGATGATGAAGATGTTAGACATCCTTGAGGCCTTCCTAGATTACAGGCAACTCACTTATGTGCGGGTGGATGAAAGCTTCACTCCTGACGAGCGACAGGTAAAATCACAACCGTTTGAAGTGTCTCTGACAAGCAGTACTTACAGCGAGCTTATTCTGTGGATGTTATTCACATTATAGTAAATATGCAGAAATTTGGCCTCATGACACTTGATCAAACATGGACAAGTAAATTCATCTGGTGACTTAAGCATTAGATTGTAGTTGTTCACAAATTCATAGACATCCATACCTTTGTGCGGCTCCCTGTCTAACACCGGGACCTCCCAGTGTCAGTGCAGACTTCTGGCTCAACAAGGGGACAAACTATCTTGCTCTCTTCCCTCCCTGCTGGATTCTGTTCCTTCCAGGGCCTTATGAGATGCAGACATTAGTTAAGATCACAGTCTGCGTGCATCTTGGGTTTATTTCTTTTCCATTAACTGTTTCCTCTCTGCCTTACCTCTGCTTTAAATCTTGAATGCTTCTGTCCTGATTTTGTCTAACCTATTGTCTGTCCCTCTTGTCTCTGAGTTAGTTAGACCTGATGGCACTGTTAAAAAAAGAAGATGCAGACAACTTATTGGCTGCAGAAGTCACATTCAAATGGATAATAAAGATTAAACTTAAAAAAAAAAGCTTGGATTAATTACAGCATTAAGAGGGTGTGCAAGGTACAAGGTAGTGCTGCAAATCACTGAGATAAGCAAAGAAAGTCCAAATTAGTAACATCTTTAATGAAAAACATTTTCAACAACTTCTTCCTTAGCCTTTGCTAAGTGTGTTCATGTGCTTGGTGTGTCCTCCCTGCAGGAGAATATGAAGAGGTTTAACAGGAACAGACAGGTGTTCTGCAGCATCCTGACCAACCACTGCTGCGCTACAGTGGGAACTGTCTTTGATGCAGACACCATCATCTTCTATGACACAGACCTAAATCCCAGCATGGACGCCCGCACTCAGGAGTGGTGTGACAAAATTGGACGCTCCAAGGATATACACATTTACAGGTGATACTACTAATACAGGAATACAGGCACATCTGTTTTAATTCCGTATTTTTGTGTTCCTCAACACGTCATGGTAAAAGATGTAACTTTTACCTTCTGATTAATCAAGGACTGTGGTGCTAGTTTAAGGTTTGGGTTTTTTTCGTTGTTGTTTTTTTGCCCAGGTTGGAGAGTGGGAACTCCATTGAAGAGAAGCTGTTGAAGAACGGCACCAAGGACCTGATCAGAGAGGTGGCTGCCCAGGGCACTGACTACACTCTGGCTTTCCTCACACAAGTAAGATGAACTTGCTGCAGTTTTTTCCTGGAGTTTCAGAAAAACCACACACCTCTATTTTTCACTTGCTAAAAGCTAAATTTATTCTACTATGAAAGCCATGTGTATGCACTGTACTCTTTGTATTGTATGAAGTCATCTGTATACATAACTAAGCTATTTATACAACTTGGGACAGAAAGTAACTGACTAATGTCTGTGTTTTTCTAGCGGACAATCCAGGATTTGTTTGAGGTGGAGGCAGGCTCTGGGGAGAAGGTGGAGGAGTTTGTGGTTCTTCACCAGGAGCCATCAGCCTCTGAGGCCATCTCTCCCAGAGTGGCTAGACCCTACATCCAGGCTCTCCACAGCATAAATCTGGATGCCCTGCCAGAGGAGGATGAGCAGCAGCTGGAGGAGGTGGAGTTAACAGAAAAGGGTTCAGCAGAGGACGATCAGGAGTCACAGAGCCAGGTTAAAGAAGAGCCTGCTCAGATAGAGGAGCTGAATGCGGTCATGGAACAGGTACTGTTTGGAAGCTGGAAGTGGAAAAGAACATATTCAGGAAATAATGAAAAATAAAATTCTGTTTACTGAGTTTATATTACCATTTACTTATCCCTCAAACAGCTCACACCGATCGAAAGGTATGCCCTGCATTACCTGGAGTACCTTCACATCAGTGACGATGAAACTGTTCTCAAGGTAATGTAAACCGTATATTTCAAAATCAGACTATTAATCAACTAATGTATCAGCTCTACTAAGTTGGCATTTCAGTTTACTTAAATAAGTCAGATTGAGACATGTTTTGTGTTTATTTTCCGTAGGAGAGATTAGAGTGCTCTAAGAGAGGCTGGGAGCTGCAGCAGCTGCAGAAGCTGAAGGAGGAGGAGGATGAGCGGCAGGTGATGGAGGGAGATGAAGATCTCTTCACCTACACCAGAGAGGATGCCTACAACATGGTGGGTGGCCGTTGTCTCTCATCATAAGATCTCATGAGAACTGGTGTGTGGATTGCTTTACATTATTGTCAGACATTAACCTTTTCTCTGTGTCACCAGGAGTATGTATTTGATGCAGAGGACGGCCATACAGAAATCATGCCAGTAAGACATCTGAGAAATAAAATGTTACATAGGAAGAAAATAATGATCCAATTACTGTTTGCCAGTAGAACAGACTCTTCACTCTCAATTTCTGCATGTCACTCATCACTATGTATGGCATTTAAATCTGTGTTCTACTGCAGTGATGTTTTTTTGTGATTTTCCAACACAGATTTGGACTCCACCCACACCGCCGCAGGATGACAACGACATTTACATCGACTCTGTGATGTGTCTAATGTATGACACCACACCCATGCCAGAGTCCAAGCTGCCTCCTATTTACATCCGCAAGGAGCACAAGAGACTCAAGATGGATCCCTCAGGTGAGGATTTGTGATTAAGGACTTCACTAACTGCTATGTCAGTCTTACACTGAATATGATTACATATGTAGTTACGTTTACATCTACTTATTGAGAGTATTTGCTTTTGATCTAGGAATATTTTTTCTGCGTGCAGAGAAGGAATTGTTTTTAAACACAGGAATAAATGTATCTTCAATAGATGAAGTTCTAAAAGACTTAAAGAACATTGGTATATAAATGTATCAAGTACGGATGTTAAATGAATTTCTGTAATAACCTTTAAAACAATAGAGACCGGAGCCGAAGTATCAAAATTTAACAGAATTTATTTTCTTGTACAAGAAGGAGTGTTTCACAATGCAACACACAGGATGAGGTTACAAAGAAAAAGACTCCTCGAGGAGTCAATGAGTCAATGAGTTTTTATACAGTGTAGGTGGGCGTTTCAGTTCTTCTCCCAGTCTGTCAAGTACAGACTTCATCGATAACATCATGACCGTTTTCAGTTCTCCTGTTGAGGAGCCAACCTGCTAAACTGACCCCCAGATGACATGTCTCACCCTGTTTCCAACAAATTTTATTTTCTACATCTTCCTCTTTACAAATATAATGCTGAACTTCCTTGAACCTTAGCTGACGAGTCTGCTGATGTTGCAGTACAAGACAATTCATCATGATCTATGTAAAATAGTAACACACATACACAGTGTAATCATAATTTTTATAACAATGGAGATGGTCTGTTGAATAGACACATCCTGAAATGTCACTGCAGGTTTGTTTGTTGTCTTTTTTCTTACCCAAGTGTGTGTTTGTCCAGCAGCTGCCAGGAAGAAGAAGAAAGGCCATGGGGAAACAGTCATTCCTCCACGCTCCCTTTTCGAAAAGGCCAGCATGCTCAAAGTTCGCCGCGAGGGCAAGGACCAGAAAAAGAACTTCTCCCTCAAGCAGCAGGCACCCTTTGCCAAGCCCCTGCCCTCGCTGGTTAAACCTGCCATGGAGGCCGGTCAGGACAACCCAGAGTGGCTTATCAGTGAGGACTGGGCTCTGCTTCAGGTACTGGCTCTGCTAAATCCTTCCATGATATTCTTTACTTTCTAAGCTGTATTGTTGGAAGCAAATACTGTAGATCTTGAATTGTATGTCACTTTGTCATATGTCATGTATATTCAGGGTCCAAATATCATTGCTCTTTTTCTGACAGGCTGTAAAGCAGCTGCTGGAGCTGCCTCTGAACCTGACAATCGTGTCTCCTGCCCACACTCCCAACTGGGATTTGGTGAGCGATGTGGTGAACTCCTGCAGCCGCATATACCGCTCGCCCAAACAGTGTCGCAACCGCTATGAGAATGTCATCATTCCCAGAGAAGAGGGCAAGGTAAAACAGAATCAACATACCTTTCTGTAAAACTGTGAAAATGGCAAGTACCTTTGTACTAGTTTGTCTAAACCATGTCTCGAACCATTTTCAGTTGGTGTATGAGGCAAACCCCAAGAAGAAAACCAAGAGCATATACAAGGTACTATACCCTGTTATTTGTATTGAAAAAATGTTCCTTTGCTCTTGAATTCGTGGCCTCACTTATATTCTTTGTTTGTTTGTGTCTTGTGCGTGTGTACACACTCAGTCTAAGAACAGCCGTCCTCTAAGGACCTGTCAGATCTACACACAGGATGACAATGCCACTCACATTCAGCTCTACAACAGCCGCTTTGAACTAATGAAGATCGTTGCCAGCAAGCGGAGCCCACCGATAAAACCGCTGTGAGTACTGAGGATTGTGTCAAACCCTGATTAATTGAAACTAAGAAACCTCTATGTTCCAGACTATTATTTCATATCTTTAGAAAATGGTGAAATCAAGTTTAGATGTGGTGACTTTTTAAATGTATTCATTTAATTTACAGGCTTGGCATGAATCCATTCCAAAAGAATCCCAAACATGCCTCCGTCTTGGCAGAAAGGTGCGTTTCATGTTGCCATTTTCATGTTATTGACATCTCCACTTTTAATCTAGAAAGAAAGAAAAAAGTGTAACATCTGTTTCATTTCTACAGTGGGATCAGCTACGACAAGCCCCTACCTCCCATTCAGGTGGCATCTCAACGTGCTGAGAGGATTGCCAAGGAGAAAAAGGTAATTGTCGGAAATGTGTTGACAACTGCTTACAAATGTAGATGCCAACTTGAAAGGTCATGGATATATATGCATGTGTTAAGGCATGCCAGGAGTATGCAGGTCTTTATTTCAACAAAAGACAATATCATGTGGTTTGACTGTTAACATGGCTTCAGCCTAAGAGAAAGTTAACTAATCAAAGAAATCTGCTGGTTTAGTTTTCAGTAGATTGACAACCTGCCTACTAGTGAGGGCACAAATAGTTGTCTGTCCCTCTCAGGCTGCAGCTGTTCTGTTCAAGTTAGGCTAGGTCCCAATACGTGTACTGGTATGTACTGACCACAAGGATGGGAATACATTCCCCCCAAAAATTCAAGGCAGAATGCATCCTAAAGTATTAAAGTTAAAAAGCTTTTGTTATTGTGGCTTCATGATTTAAAAATAAGACTAATGCATATCGAACGGACACATCCATCAGGAGCACCTGCTTTGTTTTTCATGTATATCATGTATTCATATGTATTTTAACTTCCCTTGGGGATTAATAAAGTATCTATCTGTGTATATCACATCCAAGTAGAGCTTGTTTTTCATCTTAACTGGCATGTTTAAGCAGTCTTTGCTTTTGTTCATTGTGTGTGTGTTTGCAGGCCCTTGCAGAGCAGCAGAAGGCTCAGCAGTTGGCGCAGCAGCAGGCTGGAGCTCCCCAGGCTTCACCCGGCCAGGCCCAGACTCCCGCTGCTGGCCAGGCTCAGGCTCAGGTCCCTCAGGCTGCCGCAGTTGCTGGAGCTGCTGCTGTGCCTAATGCAGCTGTTCTGGTGAGAATCAAAACATCCTCCATCAATATGCTTCTATAGTCAGATCAGAACAAGCCACTTTGTACCCAGTAAAATCTCTTCACATATGTTTCATGTTTTTCAGGCTGGAGCCATAAAAAATGCCACTGTGGGCACAACCATCCAGGCTGGTACGTTGACACACACACATGGTTTACATTACAAAGCTGTTGGTGTTCCAGCACTTGACTCCTTTCTCTTTGTTTCTTCCAGCAACTGTAGGGGGGAATGTGATTGTGAACACAGTAGCTGGAGTTCCTCCAAGTCCCTTCCAGGCCAACAAACGCCTGGCATCTCCAGTCATACCAGGCACCCTGTCTGTGAGTCATGTTCAGTTATCTCTGCTGCTGGCTTAACACACCCACCTACTGACTTAGAGGAATTTATGACGCAAATAGTCTTTGAATCGGCATTAAGCAGCATGCATAACCACTACATCCTGTAGACATAATGATCATTGCAAGTGTTGGAGCTTTTGCTCATTTTGTTGCTGTTATTGTTGTTGTTGATCCAGCCTGCTGGTGCCGCTGGAGCCCAGGTGGTCCATGCACAACAGAGGGCAGTTACAGCTGCTGCTGCCCCTGCAGAAGTGGTAGCCATAGCTGCAGGGCAGGGCGTTCGAGCCGTTACCCCAGTGACAGCATCTGCAGTAGTTTCTACCACTCTGAGCCCGGTGCAGTCACAGACTCGCCCACTTGTCACTCAAGTCACACCAGGTAATGAACTGAACACCGACATCCATCAAGTCCCTGTTCATGTTTTTACATATCTGACAACCTGCTGTCATCCACCCAGCCACAGGTATGCAGTTGCAACAAGGAAAGCCTCTCACTCCAGCCCACCTGCAGATGCTCCGGCAGCAACAGCTGCAACAGCAGCAGCAACAGCAGGCTGCCTCCCCACAGATCAAAGCTGTCGGCAAACCACAGGTACACCACCAGCATCTTTACACAATAGCTGCACAAAACACGATGGTATGGGACACTTGAGAAATGTCAATCACTGCTTGTCTGGAGAATGTTACTGAGAGTTCTGCCAGTATGATCGTAGCGATGGCTGTATTGTAGTAGTAAACAATACAATGGAACAGTGTAAGGGTTATGATAATATGATAACGTGTATAATACCGTGTTTGCAGGAGTTGTTAAAGATGCACAAGCATAAGTTGCAGCTGCAGCAACAGCAGCAGCAGCAGGTAGCTGCAGCAGTGGCAGCAGCCCAGGGTCAACAGGCTGCAGGGGCCCAGCAGACCACCCAGGTTCAACCTGCACAGGCTGCCCAAGCCAATCCCCAGCTAGCAGCTGTGGCAGCACCCAGACCTGGAGCCGTGCTGACTGGTACCACAGTGGCCAACCTGCAGGTGGCTAGACTGGTAAGATTGTGAAATTAATCATTTGACATACAAAATACAGAAACTACAACACTTAAAAGAGGTAATGGAAGTAATCGGTCATAGTTTGTCCTCACATTATGAACTAAGATATCTACTACAGAAAAAAATCTTGGTTGTTGTTGGTGTATAACAAATCCATTCATTCATTTCCAGAGGAGAAAGCTAAAGTCCAGATGCCCCTCCTCCTATTCGTCACACATTTTTGTCTGAAGTTGGCTGCATGTGAATTCTTACTTCAACAGGACACCAGTTAACAGACGTTTTATATTTGTGTGCAGCTCGGTGTTCCAGCAAAAACTTTGTCATCCTCTGTAAATCCCTGTCCTGTTCTCTCCTCTGTTCATGTTAGCAGCTGAAGTTGGTGCAGCATTAATTCTGGTCCTGTTTCCATTCATAGACTCGCGTGCCCACTCAGGGCCAGATTCAGGCTCAGGCAGGACAGACGGCTCAAGTGACCCTCACCAAGCCTCCTGTGGTCTCCGTGCCTGCTGTGGTCTCATCTGCTGGCGTCACCACACTGCCAGTCACTGTAGCAGGGATTAGTGTGGCTATTGGCCAGGCCCAGAAAACAGGTGTGTTAAAACTCTTATTAGTTTTTCTCTTTGTGTCGAAGCAAACTGACTGACTTGAATGTTGGTCTTTGTGTCCATACAGTCTGTGACAAATAGCTATCAGCTATCAAACTTAGTAATGGTCTACAACACTTTAAAATGAAGCATGAACTGTGTTATGGACCAGATGCTGTTCTTTTATTCATATGCATGTCTTTGTTCAGTATATGAGACAGAATTGATTGAGTTGTGACAAAAATAGAAGTTAATTTTGCAACATGTGGAACAGAACACAGGATGTGTTGCAAATCAAAACGGCAACAATATTATATGTGTTGTACATCCTTTTTGTGAAATCCTGGTGTTGCAAGAAAAGGTGCTTTGGTTATTGTCACACACTTCTGATATGTCCTAAATCTTCTGTATGACATTCTTTCTCCCCTTTGTCAGGTGGTCCTGTGCTGACGCCGTCCTTCCCCCAGATGCAGGTCCAGCAGCTGCTTCAGATGAAGAAGCAGCAGGCGGCGGTTCAGGCAGCAGCTGTAGCCCAGCAGAAGGCAGGGCAGCCACAAGGACAGGCCACTGTACAGCAGAAGGTAAACAGACCAACAGCAAATGTTGTCGACAAAAACTGGTCATTCGGTATTAAGTCCAGGAGAAGTATGAATCCACTAAGGAGATAAAGTGAATCAAGTTACTGTATTAAGTGCAGTTTTGTATTTCCCCTTACATCGGCACCCAGCAGATGACAGTACAGGCAGCCCAGCCTACCCAGCAAACACAGCAGAAGGTGACCTACGCTGCCACCACCCAGCTTCAACCAGGGATCAAGACCCAGTTCTTTACTACATCCATCGCCCAGGCTCAGAAACCCAGTGGAGCTCAACAAATCCAGGTACATCATCACTGGCAGTCACTATCCTAAAACAAATATTTGCTGATAAATAATGGGTTTGTGTGTTGATATGAGATTTTCATGTTTACCTCTCTTATCAGGTGGCTAAGCTCCCACAAATAGTGCAGCAGCAGCCTACTGTGGCCAATATTCAACAAATCGTGTCTTCTCCTCAGCAGGTAAGGGTTTTAGGCTGAGCTTTGCTCCTGGAGGTAACTTCTGGGTGGCTAATGACTTAAACATGTGGTGAAGTCTGTCCCTAAGCTATATGACAGATCCTTTACCCCCTTATAAGCTTGACATCCTCAGACAGAGCCTCTGTACTCCAGGTTTAAGATTAAATGTCACTGTGGGCTAGGAATCATCATTTTAATTCATCATTTTAATAGACCTGCCTTTCTAATGACATGTTTGATGCTTTATCTTTTTATAGTCTGTGCAAATGTAATGTCTGCGTCAAGGCAAAAACTATGGCAGATCAATTAATTTTCAGTTTGAAGTTTTTTATGATTCATCATGGACTTTGTAATCTCTTTGTAAAACCAGCATAAAGGTTTGAAGTGCAGTGGAATGAATCACAAATAAACCTCTCAAACAGGATGTAATTGTTATGTTTGTCTTGTTTCTCTTCAGATCCAGGCTCAGCCTCAGACCGTGGCCCTGACCCAGGCAGCCACATCGGCTCCTGCTCAGGTGCAGATGATTTCCGCTGGCACAGCGACAGCCCAGGTAGTCCAGCCAAAGCTCATCCAGCAGCCGGTGGTGACTGCAGCCGCCTCGCCCCAGATCCAGACGCCTCCTCCCCACAGCCCCGCCCAGCAGACTGCAGCACCCTCCACTGCCGAGTCCCCGGCACAGCAGCCCGCTCAACCCCAGCAGCCCACCAAGGGCCAAGCTCGACAGGGTAGCATAAGAGCCAAAACTCCTGCCAAGCCCAGTGGGGGGACCAGCTAGGAGACACACTCATGAAACCGAATTTACTGAGTTTTCCTGCAGTACAGATGTGACAGTACTGAAGTTGTACTGAAGTGTTCTTATGAATCTCACTGCAGCTAACAGCAGAGACAGAAGTCCCAACACACCCTCAAACACACCAAACCTTTACCTCATCCCAACCATCTCTAATCTTAACATGAACATAACACAGCCATTTCAGTGCTGTTTTGGCAGACCAGTCACAACATGTCTGCCCATGACTCTGCTTTACTGAAACGAAACAACGTTGTTACTTCTTTATTCATTCGTTAAAAAGTGGAATGTTCCTTGAAAATTACCACAACTTAAAAAAATTCCCCTTCAACTGCTGCCCAATACATCATATGATCAGAGACACAAGTCACGCCTTCAAAGTGATGACTACAATATTACTCAACAGATATGTGAGGCTGAGACTTGTTTGTAATTCTGAGTAGGGGAATGAGCTGTCATTAGAATAAGTGTATTGATAAATAGTCCCTTTTATGTCTAATTCCCTTGTTGTCTATAGATAATGAATGGAGAATAATGCACGTTCCTTTAGTCATTTGTTTTTTATTGCAGCAAATACACTGTAAACATGTACTTTAGTATTTTGTGTTTTCTCATAAATTGTCTTTTTTTATTGATGTCGGAAAAAAAAAACTGTAAATATCAATGAAAAACATTTGTACTTGTAAAGTAGTTGTGTTTTCATTGGGTTTTTTCAGCCTAATTGTAATAAAGTGTTTTGTTTTTATACACAAATTCATCATTTTTCCTTTCATTTTTTTCATTAAATCCCTTGTAAGTAATTGGAAGTCTTGTGAATTCTTAAAAATGCACTCTTTGATTTTGTTGCTGCACCCAATATCCCTCTAATTATTATTTTTTATTTGCAGCTTAGTGTTTTGCAACTCATCACTGAGCTGGGACTTTATTGGTTGTAACAAAACCAGGGAGTGTGTCTTTAAAATCAGTTCGAGATGGGAGTCTTTGGTGCTGTTTGTATACATATTCCTTTTTTGTCAGACATTAACGAAAAAAATGTCAGTCTGGTTTCATCTGGACAAAAAAAAAAAAACATAGGGGTCAAAGGTTGCAGTAGATTGTCAGTAAGAATTTTGGTTTGGCACAAAGCTGATTTTACATTTGCAGCATCTTGCCTTTAAGACAGTCTAAGGATAGCACTGGAGACCAGAAAGCCTTTCTCAGCACTGTCTGCTTGGCCTGGCTGGCTGCTGACACTGGCAGATATGTCAGCTGAGTAATTCAGACACAAGGGCAAAAGAGCTGAGGATTAACTCAGACACCTAAAACATGTGTCTATTAAACTTTTGCAAACTCACTATGAATCAGGACAAACAAAATCTGTAAAAAAGCATTCCATATCAAGAACTTTTAAATGCTTGTAGTGATGATGAGGCAGAGTCTTTGTCCACAAGGGGGCACTGTTGTATCATCCAATATCACCCTGCACCCTCTTTGAAGAAGGCTTACTGGTACTCTGGATTTTCCAGCTCATTGAAATTTCCCATCTGCTCCTCAGTGCACACCCTGCGAATCTTCTCTCCACTAGCATTCAGTGGCCGGTCCACATTCACCACTAAACGAATGAGACAAGGGAGGTGAGGTAGAAGAGAGGGCCGTGAGATGAACAGATGGGCAAAGCTGGTTCCTTTGGCCTGGACATCACTCCAGCTCTGTGCTCAACCTCTCTTATTTATGCTTCATAAAACTGCCCATTGGAAACAGGAGTTATAGGTTAATGGGTTGAGAGGAGGATTTTTTTTTTTTTTTTTTTTTTCTACAGCGTGACATGAAGGTCAGACATGAGAAGCGGGATAATGGTCCTGCACGTTTATTAAAGCAGACTTCAGATCAT
Source organism: Thunnus maccoyii (assembly GCF_910596095.1). Classification (NCBI taxonomy): domain Eukaryota; kingdom Metazoa; phylum Chordata; class Actinopteri; order Scombriformes; family Scombridae; genus Thunnus; species Thunnus maccoyii. Next base: position 26,597,038 of record NC_056541.1, read on the forward strand.
AGGAGCTTTCATGGTGCGATTAAAGAGAGTAGATGAGTCACACCACAGGTTCATACTTATCACTAGCTTCACACCTCCTCTCTCTGTGAATGTGTGCGAGTGATGGAAAGAGCTGCAGAGAAAAAGTAAACACTTAACAATGTAAACATTTGTGTAGCCATTTTCCACTTTTCTGCCATCCACATTTTATCTGGATGTCAGATTAGATAGAGTTGGAGGGGGAAAGCACCTTTCACACACTAGTGTAAACATGCAAACACAGTGTTTCTACCCTGATTTTAAACTCAAGGAACAGCACTGCTCTGTGATCCAGGAACTCAGAGTGAGAGTTTACAGCTGTGTAGAAAAAGTCCCCGTGGCAGCACTTTGGAGGGCAGGCTTGTATTTTGATATCTTTATTTTCATGTGAAAAAGTCACGCATTAGGAGGGATGCAGGGGAAGCGGTGCTGGGTGAAGCTGTCAGAATCGGTTTCATCTTTCTACTCAGACACCAGCCTTCCCACCATGCGAGTGTTTACCTCAGGAGGGTCTTTAAAGCCTCTGAACAGTGTCTAATGTGTGAACCAGAGATGATGGGCTGCTGTTTAACTGTTGTGTGTTTTCCTCCATTTGCACAGAGCCGTGAACAAGAGCCCCTAAGCAGAGGATGCCATGTAAATGACAGCCTTTGGAGACAGGGATGATACAATCATTACGTGTGTTGACACATCAACAGTGAGGAGATCATTGTGGTGAGGGCTTTGTTGTTGCCTAAGAGACAAGCGGGGCTGAAGGCAACAGATGCAGAGGCTGTGTGAGAGAGGGGGGGTGGAAAGAATCCAGGTAGGAAAGAACCCATTGAGGCTTGTCATGTCAGAGCTGAGCCCTGCTGCACCCTGCAGATGATAAAGGCCAATCGCTCTGTCTATCATTCCCTCCACACTCTCTAATGTCCCGGCCAGGCACTGATCACACAGCCTCGGGGGCTCCCTGCTAATGATGCTCCTCCAATGATGCTGATGATCACCGCTATTGGAAAAGAAACAGGCCATCTATACTGAAAGGTTGCCATGGCAACCCACTGCGACCCCTTCAGTGCAAATCACAGGGCTGGTGGAACAATGGTTTATGTAGCACACGTTGGCAACACGGCTTTTCAGACATGCCTCCGTTTAGATTCTCTTTAAATAGATGGATCACATGATCACACAGATGAATGATGGAGTAAATGAGTAAAGATGAATGACGCTCATCCTGTCATGCACAAAAGCTGCTCCTGTGCCTTTGAGCAGGGTTTTTTAAACCTCAGTCACTGTGGAGCTGCTCTCTGCTCAATAGTGGAGAACAAGGTTAGCAGCTTGTGAATGATATTGAAATGCTGCCTTTTTGATCCATTCTAATATAGATAAAAGATAAGATGATTTCTATGATGTTCTCCCCTCATAATGGGACAACTTCACTCTGTTTAGTCATGTCCCTGTGCTCCTTAAGCCTCCTACAAGCGGTGAGACTCCTGAGGCCTATTACTCTAAATGATGAGTCACAGTTCTGCTGGCTGATTTCTCTGAATTGCAGGGGGATGATGGTGGTTGACGGGGGGGGGGGGAGGAGGGTGTGTGTGTGTCAGGGGTAATTGCTCTGCATGCAAGATGGGGTGAGAGAGCACAGGAGCTGACACGCTCCACTTCCCTCAACATAGTGATAGGAAGTGTCATTTGGCACTTTGAAAACGTACAACCACGGAGATCTACAGTATAAGTCTGCCACTCTCTGCTCCCACACCTCCCACTCATTTTCTGCGAATCTCTCTCTCTCTCTCTCCCTCTCTGTCTTCCTCCTTCGGCTTCTCTTTCTTCCCCGCTCGCCTCTTCCTCCCTCTTCCTCTATGCCTGCTCCTGTCAGCTCACTACGCTCGGCTGCTCTCATCTTCCACGCAAACGTCTTGTGGTATGACAGTCATGTAAGTGAGTGGCTGCGGACCACAAAGGGGATCTCTGTCTTCTTTCTGAGTCCTCTGGGCGATCACCTCGGCTGAGGTGTGGCCACCCGTCTCAACACACAAGCCCTTCGCTCGACCTACCTGCCTGTCATCTGCCTGTCCTACACGTCCTGTATGTGCTTTGTGAAATATTTAGATACTCACATTATTTACTGAGGCAAGGGAAGAAAGCCAAGCCTTTCGACCTGAAATGCACTCCTCAGTTATAATGCCTCCCTTCCTGGTGCAAGCCAAATTCAGGTATTAACTGTAATTAAATGAATCCACTATGCTAGGTGGGAGCATAGATCACAGTCTTCTCTTCTGCACTGATGGTTGTCAGTTCTTGTAGTTTTAGATTTTCATGAAGTCTTGTTGGGCCAACAACCTCTAATACTGAAAAAATAAGTCATGTTCCCTGTTAAGCAACATGCATATTAAAGGCGTTCTTAAGAAAATTGTAATTGCACTTCCATGAAGTTAGGAGACTTGCGAGAAAAAGAATAAAATAAAGATGGTCAAAATCAAAGCAAGATATCCTGAATTTTAGTCAAGTTTCAAAAATATTGCATCCTGCATTTCCCATAATGCAACACATTAGCATCTTTCATTAGCCCCTATGCCTGTTAAAGTTAATTTAAGATTTTTATTAAATCAAACCCAGTTTTTGATACTATTTATGATTACCATTCAGTGTATTTACATTCTTTACCTCTTTAAATGGTAGTTTTCATTTTTAGTGGCAGTGTCTGCTATTTATCCCATTGATTTCATCCTCACTGTTTACTGCTCACTCTCCTACAGCTGTATGAGAGCTGTACTAGGAACATATTATTCCTCTGCTAGTTCAGTGCTGCTCTTTTAACTATCGAAACATGGGGGTAGATTTTATCGTAAAGAAGGAAATGCAATTTATGTATTTGTGCTTATCGCTGACCACAATCATTCATCAAAAATGAATTTTTGGCAACAGGAGGGAGCATCTACACTGAGCTGTTAGAAGACAAGTTGCAGGAGATGGGCTGCTCCTCAAAGAAGCAACAAACTTTACTATGCCTTGCTGTTGTGTGAAATACTACTTGCCATATGCAGCATGAAGTCATATTGTAGTTGAAATTATTTTTGACTGCCTTCATTACTAAAATGTAAGTTTGTTTGGCTGCTCTGTAAACAGATACACCAGTTGCTCTACCGTTGAATTTCTGACAAAGTAGCTGCTCAGTAAGTGTTTGCTGTTGTATTAAACTGCGCTTGCTGTTACCGCCAGTAACCACAGATGTTGCCAGATCAACCAGGACTGAAATTTGAAAGGATTACAACCTATAATGCCCTCATCTCTTAAAATCCATGCCCCTGTTTATAACACAGGATTTCTTTGAAGATTGTTTGTCTCAAGCCCGACCCAAGATATCCCTGATGACATGGGGTATTTTCTCAGACTTTATAAAGAAGAGGACATTATGGAGAGATTGGTATAGCCTGTATCCTACTAACCATGATGAGTTAACTGACCTTTATGTGTAAAATCAGCGGGATGCCCCTTCAAATTGATGTTATAAATATTTTAGCTGAAATTTTAAACCAGGAAGCCTTGAATCGTGGTTGTGTTACCAAAAGTAAAACTTGCTTGAAGGTGTCATGCAGAACTGTTGCTGCTGCAGCATGGCAGCCAGACTGAAAAGAAGACAAGGTCTTTTTCTTCTTCTTGGCTGCTATGGAGCAAAAGCAAAATTGGCCAATGTTTAAACCACCAAGCTCACTCAGTGAAACCTCAGTGCAGAGCCTAGTGATCTGGGATGGGGGGCATGGCAGAATATAGGATGGTGTTTAGGAGGATGGGTGTGTGTTGGAGGGGAGAAGGTGTAAAAAACATAGCAGACCCCCCCACACACACCACACATGCACACATACACTCCGACCCCTCTTCCATCCCTCCATCCCTGTCCCCACCAGTCCCTGCCACCCCTTCATCCACTAGGCCCCCACCCCCTAAACAAACTCACACACATGCTGAAAGATGAATGTCCAACAAATGGAGGCAAGAGGTGAGTGAGGGCCCCGTATGAGAGGTGTATTGTGCAGCCGGGGCCTCCATCCCCCCCTTGGAGGCCAGTAATCAAGGGGGCCCAGTCGGCAGGGCCAGGGGGGTCGGGGTGGCGGCTGAGGGGGAGGCAGTTGCTGTCTCACTAGGATGTTATTTATTGGCCTACTTTGAATCTCCTGCTGCCTCCTGCACTCCCTGTCACTCCCATTGATCTTGTCCTGATCCGCCCCCACGGATGGCTCTGCAGACTCTTCTCCTCCTCCTTCTCCACTCTTCCTCTCATGATATGCACTGTATAAAAAGCTTTCCGTAATGTCCACAGGGAACTGAGAAAGTGCTTTAGCATCACGTTAGCCCATTTGCCTACAAGCAATGTGTATGTTTAGGGTTATTAAAGGTGAGTCACTGTTTACATACCATGCATGGCCTCTAGCTTTGTCATTGGATCAGCTCTACTCACTCTGCACAATGAGCGTGTGAATGTAAAATAAAAATGTAGGCGTGGGTTCAGAAATCTTAGGAACTTTTTATTGCCTGCTGTTGCTGGCTTGTTTACATACTTGTTAGGAGTCAGATTATACTGGGTTGCAATGGTGGTATCTAACATTATGGCAAAAAAAAGAGGAAATATGGGGGGCCCTGGAGACCAAGGGGTTTAAGGTGGGGATCATATACCCAACATCTCTGGTTTCAGTCTGGCCAGGGACCTTTGGTCCATGAATTCCCCATCTCTCTCTCTACCCTCCATACTGTCATCTCTAGTGTGAAATCTCTAATAAAGGCATAAAATTCCAAATATTTTTTTAAAAGATGGAAATATTGTAACTGTAATGGATAGCTAAAAATGAATAAAGAAGGCGTTAGTGTCATGAGTCACAAGAAAGGAGCCATGGCATGCCATACCACAAGAAAAATCTGTTTGCACGTGTTGCATTTTTAGCAACAAATCTCTTGATGACTTTTTGTAAAAGCAGTAACGATTAATGAAGACTGATTCATTTAATTAGATGTAGGAATACAAGGCTGTTTTAAACACTAGGGCTCAATTTCTATCATTAATTAGAAAAGTCTACAGCCACGCCAGCTGCTCTGTGAGGCTGTACTTAGGCACGGTGGTGCCTCAAGCTAAATGTTAATGGTAGCATGAAAACATGCTCATAATGACGCGAACATGCTGACGTTTAGTAGATCTAATGTTTACCATGTTCACCACCTTAGTTTAGAGTGTTAGTATGCTAACATTTCCTATATTTCACTGGATAAGTGAAAACCTTTACCTGCTGGTGGTAGTAGACGAAAAGTCAAGGGATCACCAAAGCCAGTAGCATTCATCCTCTGGACACCATGAATAACTGTATCACATTTAATGGCAACCCATCCAACTGTCGTTGAGACATTTCACTAAAAAACAAAAATGTCAACCCAACCTCATTGTAGTCAGAATATTAAAAAAAGACAGTAAGATACACCCACTGGGGACCATGAAAAAATTTCATGGCAGTTGATTCAATATTATTTGTGGTGGACCAACCAAACGACTGACCCTAAAAAGCATATTCAGAAACTCACAGTATAGTGCAAGTGCAAACAAAAAACTGCTAGGTTGGCCTTCACAAAAGCATAATTTTATACACTTCTCCAGATTCTTGATGTCCATTATTTTTCAACAGATTTTCAATTAAACAAGTGAAACTACAAATTATTGTCAAATTCTTGACATTTGAATTGAATTTGTCTTTTTAACTTTCCACCTCCAAGTGTCTTAAGGTACAAATATGGCTTCCAAGGTATTTGGATGTTCAGTAAAGATTTGCTAACATGCACTTAATTCATGACTTTTATCATTCTATTCCCTGCACGCAAACATAGAAATCCCAGTAGGATACCTCAGTGTAGTTTATTTCTTTTTTCTATCTAGATGTGCTTGGTACATGATAGATATTTTTGTGGTATGCTGGGCAATGCCTGGAATGTCCCAACCATGATAGGAAACATGTGTGTTAGATGAGGAGGTTGGTTTGCGGGAGATAATGGAATTCACTGTCACATGTATGCCTTGGGGGCCTCCAGTCAGACATCTCAGGTATAACACATGGATCATACAAGTCAGCTCCCTTTGCTCCATAAACCACCCAATCCCCCTTGCTAGTGTACACTCTTCTGTGTAAATGTCAGGGGCCTCTCTTATACACTACACCTACCCCGATATACAGTAAACACATGCTCTAAATACACACATTCCAGCCACAAATACTTGTGAAATACAACATTGATTCCGAGCGTTGCAGAGGAACAGGGGTCATTAATCTGAGTGTTGTTATTCTGGTCTAACCGCATCCACAAATCCCTCCCCACCCCCCTGGACAGCTACTGGCTGGAGGATCCAGACATGCAGACAAACTATCTAATAACATCCCTGTTTCAAAATACACGAAAGGCATGCACACACAGTCAAAAGGTTTCAGGCTAGGTGTGGTGCATGCCTTTTGCTGCAGCACACATTACGAATAAGCTATTTTCCTTTCTGACTTTTTAGCCAAATTAGTGGTGTGGCTATAGGGGAGGCAACCTCATTGTGACCACCACTTTAGTCCTGACAGAACTATTAAATTAAACGGATTGCTATGAAATTTGGTACAGACATTCATAACACCCAGAGGATGAATCCTATAAACTTTGGTGATCCTCTGACTTTTCCTCTTGCACCAACATGAGGTTGACATTTTTGTTTTTTTAATTTCATGTTTCCACAACCATTAAATGGATTGCCAGGAAATGTGCTTCATACAGATATTCTTGGTGCCCAGAGGACGAATCCTATTGACTTTGGTGGTCACCTGAGATCTATCTATTCATCTAGCTCCATTAGCAGGTGTTTTATCCAGTGCAATATATCAACATCTACCAGATGGATTGACACAAAATATTGAACAGGAATTCATGGTTCCCGGACGATGTATCCTATTTTCTCTAGTGCCACCTTGACACATATGGTTTTGAGTAAAATGCCTAAAGAATTTATGTGGTACAGACATTCATAACTTTGGCGATCCTTTAACGTGTCATCCAGCACCATCATTAGCTAAACATTTTAATTTGTGCAATATACCCAAATACCTGCAAAGCTAATGAAATTCCCATTGGCCTCCACTGCATTTTTTGTTTAGTGCTAATTAGCAAATGTTAGCATGCCAACATGCTAAACTAAGATGGTGAACATGGTAAACGTCATACCTGGTAAACATCAGCATGTTAGCATTGTCATTGTGAGCATGTTAGCATGCTGCATCTCTGTGCAGCCTCACAGAGCTGCTAGCATGGCTGTAGGCTTTTAGCCTTGTCTAATCATTGTGTTGCAAGCATTAACTACAAACAAAGATGACATTATATCCTCACGTCTACAGCTCACACTCATGTAACTACTACTGTTTGCTTTATTGGAATCAATATATATCCACTTCACTACAGAGGCCCTTTTGGGTTTGACAGTGTTTCTGTGCATGGTATTATTGCCGATCCATAATGTACTCGATCACCCATGGCTGTTGTGTGGCAGAGGCCAAGGCTGCTGCTGGGCTGCATTGCAATGTGCAGAAGCTGCTGTGGTGCCCACTACTTCCAGCCTGTGAGCACGTCGATAACGAGCAGCAGCCTCTCTGACAGAATCGTTTACTGCCTGGAGGGCTTGGAGACGAAAGTGGAGTGTGCATGCCTGCCTCTAACCTACTTAAGCCTCACGCTGCACAAATGGAAGTGTTGATATGCAACATGAGATGTCCTGGTGGATTCCTGCCTGCAAGTAGACTGACCAGAATAAATGTGTGAGATTAATGCCAGAGGAAGTACTGGTGGTGTTACTGTGCATGTGTATATGATTGGCTGTGACTGTGTTTGCTTTATTCATTGCTTATGTCAGCATGTGAGATTAGAGGTAAATACTTAGCAAGTGTATCTTATTGCAAAGATGACATTCTCAGGGTGTTCAGTCTAGAATACTGATCAAAATGATCTAAATCAATTCCACTCTCAGTTTGTATTTGTGCAGGTATGAGGAAGAACAACACGCAGGTTTCTGTGAGAGGGAATTCTCAGTGGCTTGGGTGTGTGCTCCCACTGCTGTCAGCTGAGGAGCTATAGCATAGTTTCAGTGACTCGAGTTGGCTCCTTAATTCTATTTGCCTCTCAGGGGAACCTCCCCCAAACCTCTCACACACATTTTTAGAGAGCTCTGTTGGGTGTGTGGGGGAGGGTGGGGGGTCCATATTCCCATCTCCCACTGGGTCTGGACAAGACACATAAATCACACACACATACACACACGCACACACATACATACAAACACGCACAAGCACTGCTACGTATGTCATGAGGCGATGGGGTCCAGTATCTGGGCCAGGGGCCTCTTCTCTCGCCTTAAATGTTGGAAGGGGCTTAAAGTAAAGAGGGGAGAGGTGGGGGTACAGAAGAAGAAGGGAAGGGGGAGGGGTGCTCACTTTCAGCGATGCACAATATTGAACTATTTATATCTTTATTATTATTGGGGCCTTTCCGTGTGGAGTTTGAATGTTTTCCACATGTCTGTGTGGGTTTCCTCCAGGTTTCCTCTCACAGTTCAAAGATATGTAGGTTGGCACCCACACATGTAGACATTTGAATTATTAATTAATTAACTGATAGTCAATAGACAGCAAATTAATTGCCAACCATCTGTTCTTAGTTTTTCAAATGTGAGGAAACAATAGCTTTTTTTTGGACATCCAGCATACACGGAGCATGTTTGAGTCCATTATTTACTCTCTTGTGAGCTCTGTTTTGGTCTCCACCAACTCTTGAGAAGGATAGTTGCTAGATGTTCCATTTTCTTCACCAGCTAGTCACTAACTTTGTCTGCTGTTTACTGCTGGGCAGGAAGCATACAGTGGGTATATCAGGGCTTGTTTACTGAAAATAGCTGTCTGCTGAGACTGAACCACACAATAAATGTACTGTAAAGCCAAAACAATGAACTAAAGGAGGCCTTATAAAGTTATGGAGTTGGTGAGAATTCTGTTCTGATTGTGTTATAAAAATGATGAAAAAAACAGCATGTAAAAACCTGGGGTTTTCTAGCGTACCAGTAGTTTTTCTCTCGGTCTCAAGGATAAACACAATTATCATGTCATGTATTCTACTGTGTGCACTGTATGTGATGGGTATTTGTGTACTCTAATTCACAGGGGGTGGGAGGAATTTATACAAATAGGGGCTACCGTTTGTTTTTAGCACAGGGCCCCCTAGCAAGTTAAATCCAGCCATGGCACTTAATCCAGAAAAAGTATAAATTGTATGTTTCAGGTAAGAATCATTCATACAAAAGTGAATTTTAATTCCTATAGTCTATAAAAACCTGAAAGATCATTTGGCCCCAGTAATATGAACTCGATCTGTACCAAAAGTGTTCAATCTGCAGCTGTAAATGTGATTTATTGACAAAAATAACTGTGCATCCATTTTAGAACATCACTATCATGCAGTATTACACCAAAATTGTATTTAAAGCATACAATGACAACTCCCATACAAACATACATACATACAATATCTATACAGAATATACTGAGTACAGTATGTGCAGTACACCCCCAAGGTGATAAAATCGCAGAAGTGGAATAAATGGAAAACAGATTTTCAAAATGAATACATTGTGATGTTTGCATTAGAAGTTTAAAACACTGGGTTAGAGGAGCCTCACCTATGCCTCAAAAGCAGATCTCTATCTAGGGGAGGGGATCTAGATCTGCTCCTGAAAAGACAGGAAACATTTCGGTTGGATAAGCTACAAACACTTAAGACAAAAGGTTTCAATGAGAGCTTCTTTCTCAGTGTGATGCTATGAAGCACAGATGAATAATTATTCTCTCTTTTGTTGTTGTAGGTTGAGCCCCCCTCATCTTGTTGATAGGATGAATTGTTTTTATCATCACTTTATCAGTCTGATAGTTTGATTGTTTTGGACTGATGTTCCTACTCATGTTATTGCAGGCGAGGCCCCTTTAATACCCCAAAATAATACATCAAGGTGTATAATTTTAATTGATGTTTGACAATTGTGATTATTATTATGAACTTTGGTTATTCTTCTTTCCATAATAATATTTTTAGACAATACATGACCTGTCTGCACAGTTAAACCTATAATAAGTAACTGTTTTAATACAACATAATTATCAATTATGATAATTATTAATAATTATGAAGTTTTGCAGTATAAGTGTTCTTGAAATTCTCTTTTTGACATAATAGTTCTACTACTTCAACTCTCATTTTAACTGCCGTCACTGCTTAAAAACCACCTGACACTTCAACTCTGGCACTTTGTCTTCAACTGACAATTCACCTGCTTTTAGTGGTTACAACATACAACTTGACTCTCCTCTGCCTTAATCTCATTATTCCACTGAGACTTCATCTACTTTCAGTATGTACACTTCAGTTAATCACTGATACAAGCACATTCAATTATAAAATTTTCTTCACAAAATTAAGAAAAGTAAGGGAGTGAAGTGTCAGAGGTCACAGCATCCTGATCACAATGTAATGAAAGAAGGAGAAGAAGGAATGGAAGAAAATAGGATCTAGAGTCTTTAATGAGAATAGACACAAAATCATACTGTAAATAAGCTAATAACATCTTAGTTTTAACCCTACAAATTAGGACCATGGTTTTACTCGAAACATCAATGTGCAACTTGCCATGAGGTGGTACAGATGTGTTGCATAAGAGATTTGAAGTTATTTCCTCGATCCTGGTGGAGAGTTTGGCTTTCGTCTTGTTTCGAGAGACTGTTACTTTTGTCTAGAAATTGTTGATGGCTTTGAACACGTCCATCTGATCCTGGAAAATCGTCTAGCACCTTTCTGTACCTGTCATACACGCACAAAAGGATAAATACACTCTAAGAATGTAGAATGAATCTGTCTAACTGCTGTTTCTCTTTTCCTCTTGCACTTGTTCATATTTCTCCCATGCTCCTTACATCCTGTGGGACCAATTTTTACTGAAATCAGACATTTCACATGATCTTATCTTGGTAAAGAATAGTTATTTATTTGAAACATCTGTTATCTCTTTTGTAATAGAACTGTCTAATTGACCTTTCCCTTAAACCCCCCCCCCCCCCCCCCCCCAAAAAAAAAAAAAACAGTCCAATCATGGCTAGGCAGCTGTAACTAGGCTCAGCAGGACTTTCAGGCTTTGGATTTCTCAACACTTTGATGCGGTGTGCATGGTGGTGAAGTGAGAGCGATAATCCTTATGTAGAGAGTTTGGAGGTTGGTGTCTTTTGTTTTAGCCATCCCAAAACCAATAATACAACAGCAAAATATAAGCTATAAGCTATAATATAAGCTGCAAATGTTAGCCTGTCTGGCTAACTATCTGCAAGTAGTAACCTAGTATTACTTCCAAGGCCAAGGAGCATGTCATTGACATTGTGTGTTAGTCTTAGTGTCACCATGAAGTTCACATTTGTGGTTTTGAGTGAAATGTCTCAACGGCTATTGGATGGATGCCATGAAATGTGCATGTTAACATGCTAAAATAAGATGGTGAATATGGTAAACATTATACTTGATTTACATCAGTATGTTTTTGCATTGTCACTGTGAGTATGTTATTTGCTCAAAGCACAACTGTGCCGAAATATAGCCCCCAGTGCCACTAGCATAGCTGTACACTCTTAGTTTTGTTTTCAGAACACCGCATGGAGAAAACAAAAATATATCATCTTTTTTCCCTTACTCCTTATACAGTCAGGAACATACCCAATAGGCCAAAGCTGGGGCACAAAGCAACATCATATAATATGTTACCTGTGTATCCAGACAGCCTCCTTCAGACTGTCTCTGCTCCACTGCTGGTATAGATACTGTCAGCTTCAGCCACAGACACCAGCTTGGGAACAAGCCTGGGCTCAGAGGAGAGCAGCTCCCCGGCCAGGAAGCTGCAGAGGCAGGCCCAGACTGACAGAGCCACCAGCCAATAAACCAGCTCCTGCTAAACCACTGAGTGGAAAGAACAGGGGGAGAAGTGGAGCCACAGTGGGGGAGGCGAGGCGAAGAGGCTCTGAGGGAGGAGGAGGAAGAGGAGCCTTATGCCTACCATACACTAGAAGACTTTGAAAAGACAATGTGTCATAATTTTGCAAAGACTAGGGTCACTATTTCCAAGACTACAACTAGATTCCTTTTGTGATTATTTTCCATCCTGCTCCTGGTGGAAATTTACAAGAAGAAAAACTGTTGAACAATAGAGCAGAAACAGAAGCAGCATTTGGCCACAGCTGTACTTGTGCGTGCAGTGGTTTGTTTTGAAAAACCAGAGAAGACACCACAGAATGTGGACACGATCCTGCTTAAGAAAACGGGCACAACAAGGACGCGCCTCCCCGGAGTCCCCCGCGATGTTTACTATCTGCTCGGTTTGCTGTTTCCTGTTTGGTGCTGGAGAGAGCGCACCTATTGGTTATTGACAATGTTCACGTCATTGAATTTCACTATTTGCATGAGCCAAGACTAAAAACATCCAATAATATTAAGACGATAAAAACACTGACTTAAGACAGCTGGAACTGAGTTTTATCACACCAAACGATCGAGATAACGGGAGCACACCACAACTCTTGCAAAACTCTCATTATTTTATTACCCTTCCAGCTCAATTGATCATGTTATTTCAGTTTCTCTCACATCAGCTGATACTCAGTGCTTACAGTTAAATTAACACTTAAACTTCATTCAGTTCAGTCCATTTTAACTTCTTTTACTAATTGTATTTCGACTGCCACTTCCATTTCTTTCAGTATTTCAACTACTATCTCAAATGTTTCAACAAATCGTGTCAGCAATACGTGACAGATTCACATTACAAAATAGTAAATAGTAAAAAATAATATGTGGTCTTAGCAAACAAAGCTAGGAAGTTAACTATGTTACTTGAAGAAATGCAGTCAAACCATAAATTGTCTTGGTTAAGCTGGTGTGTCTTCCCCAGGAGTATCACCTCTGAATGGCTTGAATTTTTGCGTATTATAACAAAACCAGTCACTCCTTTGAAAAACCACAGCAGCCAAAATATAACAGTAGTTCAAAGCAGGTATGTTTTTTTGAAAATACATTTGCATGTTGGAGTGTGAATATTAAAAGTGTGAACAGAGCATTTGATCCCATCATTTAGAGATTCTGCCCTTCATTCAAGTTTGATAGGTGGGGGTTTTAATCCCAGAGATATACCCCCACTAGAAAAAGTGATATATCTCCTTTCCCGCAGTGTAACAAAAACTGGTATCACAGCATCGCAGGAGACATGAAGCAATAAGAAATCCATGAAAGACAAAACACACACACAATCAAGTACACTATCATGATATTATGACCCCTGAGGCTAAAATTCCATAAGGTTCTGTATCCGAGGGCATTTTTGTTTGCCACTATGTCTTTATTTATTCAATGTCAAATAATGCTAACTGTTTTTCACTCTTCATTAATATGAGCTAATAGTTCGTACCCTACTTACATACCAACTGACACTTCAACTATTCACAGTGCACACACTTCAACTATCTCAAATACTTTCATACTCTTTAACTGACAGTCCAATAGCATCTAGCCTCTTTACACTTCAGCTGTGTCTGGTGTTTCATCTTCATCTTACACTTCAACTGCCATTATCTCTTACTCCTCAGCTGACATTTCAACTGCTTTCAGTGCCTTTATGTACACCGAAAGTCCCACAGCGTTCATTTCTCAGCTAATCTGCTTTCAGTGATTACACTTCAGCTGACACTTCCAGCTCAGTTTATCACGCTTTGATGATTTCACAGTTTCTCTCAGGGCTTTAACTTCAAACTAAATCTGCAACTCCCTCCTGAACTTTTACTTAACTGATACTGAACTCTGCTGTAAGCACAGCTTGCTCTTGTGTTTTAAAATAATGGCACATTCAGACAGGCTGAGCTGGTTACAACGGCCAAAGTTATAAAGTAAAGTATTATTAATAAAGTATTATCGTATCAAAAATACAAATATATTCAGTCTGCATGGGTTTAAGTTAAAAGACAATGCAAAATTAATAAACCAGATCCAGGGCGTACATTTTCCAAAAATAAAGAATTCATATGAACATACATCATCATATTTTCAGATCTTTATGTCTACTACAAAATCCATAAATTACTGATAGAGCTAATGTAATTTTAACTGACAAAAAAAGACTTATTCTATCTTACAAAGTTGGTGAAGGTAAAAGTCAATCCAACTTTTGATCATTTATACACCAGAATATGTCAGAATTTTAGGAATTGGTTCATTTTTTGTCATGTATTGACATATGTTATATGTACAGTATATATGGTCCCAACATAACTATCTATGAACTTTTGTACAGACATTCGTGTTCCCCAGAGGTTGAAGCCTACTGACTTCTTGTGTCACAATGATGCTGACATTTTTGTTTTTTTTGTGAAATGTCTTCACAACTATCGTATAGAATGACATAAAAGATGAACTGTAATAACTTTGATGATAGTTTGTGGTTGTGCTCATTAGCAAATGTTGTCATGCTAATACGCTAAGCTATGAACGTGTTAAACATTATACCTGCTAAACATTAGCGTGTTAACATTGTCATTGTGTGCATATTGCCAATGTGACATTAGCATGTAGCTCAAACCACTGTGTTGTGCCCAATACAGCGTCACAGAGCTGCTAGCATGGCTGGATGCTTAGTCTTGCTTTAAAGTAAAGGCACGTGTTGGATTTCAATCCAAATAATCAATTATTATTACAGATATTAGTGATAAGGTAGCATCATATATCACATGTTTTAAAACAAAACAAAAAAGAACTGACACTGAATGCAATATGATTTGAATGGATGACCTAAGTTTGGAATATTGTTTATATTTTTTCTAAATTAAAATCAGTTCTGTTGCTGATAAACAGTCATTGCAATAAAGTCACTGAAGTCAAATGAAAGAATAGGGTGGGGGATGGGAAGTTCCTGGGAGTCCACTCCCACCACTCTGATGGCACTACACACACACACACACACACACACACATTGTCTATTCTGCAGCCTCCCCTCCAAGGCACAGAGATCCATAAATCCTGTCACAGTTCCCAGACAGTGACAAGCCTGGTCTTTGCCTCTCTTCCATATCACTCTGACTCACCCAATGTACACAAAACTTCAGCTCAGCCAGTTGTCTTTCCTTCTAACATCAACAGGGAATAGTGAACAAGAGAATGTAAATATTTGATTAAATATGTATAAGCCAAGAGCGTGAGGTTCCTGTGGGTGGATCATGCATGTGTGTTTGTGAATACATTAGAGCGAGCAGCTTTATCAGAAGGATATGAGTAGACAGGAAGGGAGCATGGGTTGACATTTTGCCTGATAAAACATGCATTCACGGCTATAATGGTATGCATAAGATAACATAAAAATCATGCTGTTCTTCAGCGCTGACGCAAAGAATATTTTTACAGTTGAGAAAATTCACTAACAAAACATACGTCTTCTGATTTAACAATGGCACATTTAGTCATGAGCACACTGACAGCCACTGAAAGAGACATTTGCACTCAATCAAACAGGTCTTGGGAAGAAATCTTGAGTATCAATTGGCTGTCACATGGTGGGTTTTATGTGTCTGTATTTTTGATTTATTCTTATTTTGGGATGACATGAATGCTTGAGAACATATGCGAGGTATTAACCAGCTCTTGGGGCTTCCAGTGCCGGCTGACGCCATCTCAAAAGAGTGTCATTAATTAACATGCCATTATCAGAGCTGAATGCTGGCTGGGGGAAATTAATGCTGCAAGGAGCTGCTAGTGGATTAAAGGTCACATCCTGTGTGTTAATCACCCAGCACCCCTGACCCCTGGAAGGAAACACAGTAGAATGGGCACATTATTGCCACCTGGCTGGGCACCAATCACTACCAGGATCAAAATTAGGACCGTTCCCGTGAGCGGACACAGATAGTGAATGGGAGAGAGAGGAATAAAAGAGAAGGATGTAAGTTTTTAGCAAAATAATTACACGATCTAGAGATGAGACTGCAAGAGAAAGATAGAGATGAACATAACGATTAAGATATGGCACTTTCAATGGTGATGTTAATAGTTTTAGTGGTTTAAAATGACTGCAAAGGTCACAGAGTGCAAAGCTGCTCAGAGGCAGCAACTATGGCCAGGTGTTGTCAAGTTACACACCAGCACAGAGGTGTGAGTAGAAGTAGTGGATATCATTATCACAGAGTAATTTGAAACAAAACAGGCAATGTGCATCTTACTCAAGCATTCCAGCATATAGAGTGTAATGTTTGTCTCCTTCACAGTCTCCTTTCTGTCTCTCGCTGACACAAACACACAAAGAACCCATACAAGTCTGTTACTAACACATTACATCCTTAGTGTGAAAAGCCTTGAGGACTTTCCAAGGTGGATGGATTCATTTCTTGGTGTTCAAGAGAAAACGCTCGCAGGCTGGATCTGTGCTTCTATATCATATTTCTACAGCCCACACACACCTCCCACTCTCCCACATCTGACAAGAATCTCTCAGATAGGATGTGACTCACTAGCTTTGGCAGTCGAAAGCTAAATTCTTCTTCTGTTACTCTCTTACGATGACCACTCAGCTCTTTCCATTGCCTTTATTTCTTTCTCTTACAGTCTGTCACAATGGATTCCAGCCCCTGATGTGTGTTGTCACATTGAAGAACACACTGTTTTACAGGAATATGAATGTACATACTGTCAAAATGAGGTTTTGATTATACTCAGATGAACGCCATCTGACAGCTGTGGTGGTGTCTTTCACATAAATCTGTAGCACATGGAGTGTCTTTTAAGTGAATTATGTCACCCATTAATAGTCATATTTCTGGGAACTCACAAGATCACCACAAAAGACTTTTCTGAAAACACACCAAGTGTTGTTTCCTATGTGCTAGAGGACAGACGGCCGGGTCAGGTGGAAATAGGAACACTGTGAATGCTCAGGGAGCACTGTAGATGCTTACAGAGCGGCTTCTACTCTCAGAGGACCCTGTATTCCTGCATCAACGCTTTCCAGGATGCAGGCGCTTGGTTCAGTGCTTGTTTGATGGACTATTTTCCCTCCTTCCTGAGCAGGGCTGTGTTCATTTTGACCTTGGTGTAAGCAAAGCCAGACAGAAGCTGCTGAATAGGATATCTCCCTCTTCCTCAAGGGCGTCAATGGCAACGCACTCCTTTGTGTTTTTTTATGATGATTGTGGAGAGGTATGCTTAAATTTCTTTCCTATAACATGTCTAATTTGCATATTTAGAGTGTGTAATCTAACCTGACGCGCCAGATGGTTTGTTATACAGAACCATCTGAGAAGTTGTCCTTGGAAACTGTTTGGAAAAGAGCAGGCACTTTCAAAAAATACGTGGCAGGTGGTTGGATGAACCATCTGTCTATCACTGTCTGTCACCGTCTTACCTTGCTAGGCAGCTGGATTCGCAAGATCACATGTGAATCCTCACAGGATGCCAATTGGTCTGAACCAATTGGCGTGGTTCGTTCTTCTACGTCTTCTCATTCTGGTACCATGTGTCAGTATTTAATTTCAAATGTGGAACACTGAAGGTATATCTCTTTATCATTAAAGCAGCTATCAAAAAATTTCAGTTATTGGATGAATTGCTATGAAATTTGCTTACAATTTTAAATTACATACATTCATGTTCTGCACAGGATTACTTGTAACAAGGTTGATGGTCACTTTACTATGTAGTGCCGTCCCCAGTCAAAATTTTAATTTGTCAAAAATTTTAGTTTATGACTTAATACCTGCAAAAGATTCCCGTAGCTTCAACTGTATTTTGTGTTTAGGGCTAATTAGCCAATGTTAGCATGCTAACACGCTAAACTAATGTAGTCTAGCATTTAGTTGCTTAACAGCCAGATATTTCCTTCAGGAGTTGGTGGAGACCAAAAACAGAGCTAAACAAAGCATAAATATAGTTACATTCATCACGTGGGCAGAGACACAACTCCAAACGAATGCTAATTTTGCTCCGTATCTGCTGGATGTGTAAAAAGGCAACTGCAACAAGTTTGCCACATCAACTTAAGTGTTGTGTTTTACAGCTTTTTTCCGCTGCCCCCAAGTGGCCAAAAAATCAGCTCTTGCAGGTTTAATTACCAAGATACAGCTCTGTATCTTGATTCTAATTTTATTTGATTTTATTTCATTGTATCAGAGACAAATGATAAAACCTCTAAGATCACAGGCTTTTACATCAGTCTTTAAAAAATAGAATATTTGATATTTTATTTCCATTCTGAATGACAACCTAGTAACATTTGAGTGTATGTAGGGGTGTATCTATCATATTTCGGGTTCTTTGTCTCTTGTGTGCTATATGGGCAAAAAATTCAGAACGACTGTTCTGCAGGGAGCAGCAACACTGCAGAGGCACCTACGGCTGGGAGTGGAACAAATAAATGTGTGTAGCAGAGGAACAGCTTATGAATAGCTCCGTCTTCTATTGTCCTGTCAGGGACTGAGTCTTGGGCTGCAGTAATTCACGAGAGAGCTCCATCTGCATGACAGGAGACTCTGTCTGCTTTTTTCAGAAGTGAGATCTAGTCAGCCTGTCTTTCTGTCAAAAGCTCGGCTGAGTACTGAGAAGGGAACTAAACTCTAAATGCCCCCACTAAGGCTCACTATGTTGCCTCACAACACAGAGAAGATAAATTCATATGATGTAGCACAGTGTAAAGGCTTAGCTTTGAGGAGAGAGATTCAGTCAACTTCATTTCTGTCTTTAGAAAGCTAAAATAACTGTGCTATCCCAGTCCAAACACCTCAAAGGCTATATTGCAGAAGTTCTCTGAGGGCAAATCTGGATTCTTCACTTGATACAAGCAGTGAAATCCTCAATCATTTGATCAAAGTCCAACATTTGCTTAGCTGACACTGGAGCAGTTGGGAGAAAAAAATGGGGACTCAGAGATGGGAAGTGATTGACAAGGATTTCATTCTGTGCCTTTCTGTGGCGTGTTTGAGTGTCGAGCTTCCTCCTTTCAGCCATGCTGCTGAAAAGCCCTTCCCTCAGGGTGTCTTACTCAGCCTTGACACAGACACTGCCACTACCTTGTGATCTCACTGCAAAAAAGCACATGAAAGATCATTCTCAAACACACACACACACACACAAAGAGAGGGAGTGTGTGACAGAGACTACTTCAGTCACAGTATCTGCTATTCACTCTATTCTTATCTCAGTACTGTTATCAACTCCCTCTAGACCATAAAGCTCTGTTGACATTTCACCTCATTTCTGCTGTAAAAAATACTTCCAAAGCCTTATTATCTTTATCACATGTCTTGTTTTAATTCCATTCCTCTCTGTTACAGTAGAGAACTTTTTCATGCAGCTTCATATTTTGATCACTGCTCTGTTTATAGTGCATCACCAGACATGCGTAAACCTGTGCTATTCTAGTTTATTGACGGCATTTCATATGAATTAGGTGCACCTTATCAACCATTTACGAGTCTGTGTGTTGACATTCACTTGGAAGATAACTGCCAGTGTCATCTGACTCAGAGAATGCATGCTTATCTCCCACCATCCACCCAGAGAATAAGAATATAGACACTGTGTCCATGTGGGAAATGGCTACTGTATCAATTTCCATGGCTTGCTAAGATGCATATGCGCATGATCGTGAGTCGCTGCAATGTGCTGAGTGTGTTCTGTGCTATATGTTGAGCTACCCCCTGCACAGCTCCCCTAAAGTTACCCATCCCCCAGCTGAGACATTTTTGCTCTGTGTGACTACATTACGCCAGCTTCCCCTCCCCCACAGAGTGAGCCTTCAGAGCTGGTCCCTGGGGTGGGTGTCGGTGTGGAAAGCAGGCCTTTTTCCCTGTCCATGGGATGTTATTGATGACGTGAGGTAATGGATCTCCCCGCTGTGCTCACAGGGACACTGAGGATAAATCAGACAGTGGGTAAGACCCAACCAGCCATTCCACCTCTCTCCAGACTCAACTGCCATTTCATTAGCTTTATTTATGGGGGTTTTGCACTCTTCTGAACCCCTCCCCTTCCATCCTCCCACTCCCCTTCTTCTTCCTCCCATATATAGTGCTATGGCAACCCATATACACCCAAGTCCTCCTTTCCTCCCTTTTTTTTCCTGGAAATCTTAGTATTCTCCCTCCCACACATCTTCCCAGGAGCTAGTGCCTGCATAAGTCTAGTTTATGGGGAAGCAAAGATATGAGCAACCTGTGAGAATACAGCCTGTTATCGTGCGATGGAGAAAAGGCTGGATAGATAGTGTTGTGTTCTGAAGTGGTGAAGGACTCAGTGCTGGCTGGGCTTTTAACATTAGACGCAGCAGTGCAAGTCCACCCAGCTCAGCACTTCCTGCAGAGCCGTATTTGAGTTGGCTGAGCAGCAGCAATTCACCTCTGGGCTTATGGCTCAGCCACTTAGCGAGAAACTGCAGCCAAAAACAGCTTTGTCCTTGAGAAGAGAAAGGAATTCCTTATGTGTCCTTCCTGGAAAGGACTAATTGGACTCTTATCTATGCTATAAGATCAAATGTCAATGTTTCTGTCAGGTATCTATAGAGAATGTGTCCATTATTGGTAGGCAGACTATTCTGTTTGAAAAGGGTGAACAAACTATCACCTCACCTCTATTTCCATGCCAGGAGAATACCACTATGATTCACTTTAGCTCTTTCATCACTATGTGCTTCTCAACTGCCAGGGTTTATCACACATACTGAAGAAAGTCCACACCATGTCCTGATTTCATTTGTAAAAGGCATCAATGTCATCTCTGTTAGTACTATTTGTTGATGTGGTGGCATATGATCAGAGAGCAAATATCAAGGCTGACTGGTTATTTCATATTTCTGAAAAGTTTTACCGATGCCAAAATTTGTTCTGCGTGTAAATGTTGATGGTATATGCTCTATCATGTCTCTGCATCTAACTTAAAGTACTGAAACCTGGATTAGACATGAAAGGCAGTGAATCATACTCTCCTTGAGGGCTTTTTCCATTAGAAAGAAACAGGAATAGGTTTTTTTTTTTTTGTTCATTTAATGGTGAACATTGATGTCATGACAGTCATGCTGGAACATGTCCATACAAGGTCCACTCTAGTTTACTCTGCATGAATCCATGCGACCTAACAGATGGTTGACTGAGCTAAGCTCCAGCGATGCTGCGCCACTGCCAGTTTCATTACAGGGGTTCACTTGGACATGGGACAAGTGTGAATATGTCTGTCACGCCCACGGCAACCACTGACACCGAAGAAAGTCAAGCACGATTTAAAAACACACGATAGAGAACATATTACATCACGGCATGCCTCATATTATGTAATCGGATTTGTTACTGGAGCACATACAGCAGTGTGCAATATATCAACTGATTATTTTATTGCATTTAAAAAGCGAAATGATCAAATACTAAGTATTAAGCAACTCTTTCTAGTGGTGTGTGCACTACTGTGGTTATGTAGGTGGTCTGAATGTTAAATCAAACACACCTCAGATATATTTGAAAGGATTTCAGCCTAACACCGATTAAAATTAAATTCAAAGCAATATCAGTGATAGAAATGCTGTTAAAATACATGGATATATGATGTAACAAAGACACAGAACATAATCCAACTTTGTATTACACGTGGGCGAGGCTGGAAAGACTCATATTATGTCTCAACAGTAAAATTTAGTCTACACATGATCTTGATAAAAGGAAGGAAAGGAAAAA
Organism: Thunnus maccoyii; assembly: GCF_910596095.1. NCBI lineage: Eukaryota > Metazoa > Chordata > Actinopteri > Scombriformes > Scombridae > Thunnus > Thunnus maccoyii. The sequence continues at coordinate 26,618,868 of NC_056541.1, forward strand.
ATGAGAGAAAAGCGCGTGCTGGCGGTCGGCCAGGTGTGGACAGACTCAGGAAGTTAAGCCGGAATTCCAACAATGCAGGCAGTTGTTAGACTCTTCAGTGAGATGCTGCCATTTCTGCTCTCAGTGCTGTCTTTGTTGTGGCGAGGAGGCAGTTAGGTGAAGTTTTGTGGCTGTGAATAAATCTCACACTGACTTTGCATTGTAAACCCTGACTGATTTGTGAGTAATATGAGGAAATAGTGTCATGATTAAGAAGTTTTTTTTCTCGAGAGAACAGGCTCCTCTCTCTCCAGCTGCCTCTGATATCTACAGAGAAAGATCATTTTCCCAGGCTATTTGACTCGAGCCCAGTCGTGACAATAATAAATGCCGGTGATGGCAGAATGAATTATGTCTCAGCTAAAAATGTACATCATATCCAAAGGAAGAACCTGGCATGTAATTATACCAGTGTTATAAATAGCAACACGTGCCATATAATATCCATCACCTTCAACTGAAAGATCACATTATAGATGGAACACATGACTTCACCTCGAGATATTTCATGTTTATTACAATATGCATAGATTGTATGTTTCTGATTTCATTGTGTTTGAATCTAATTAGTATAACTGATCACACCTCAGATACTACCCCTGAAGACAAATGCAAACTGAGAATAGCAGAGTATAATAATGTGTTTCTAATCAGCCACAGTTTTGGAATATGGCACTGGCAAACGAGTATTTGAATTTGTAATCAAAGCTGATCATTCACAAAGGGGAGCTCCATTAATCCGGTATACTCCGGATGGCAGCTCGTCTTTTAAGACTGCTGTTTTGATGAGGATTTTCCCTCTAGCCTCCTCTCTGTTCTGGAGGATTTTCTGTTGTTCATCTTTTATTTCAGAGCCATAATGACTGTCTGCAGTGCATCTATCAACTGACAGCCTTTGAAATCTCTGAAGTCTGCTTAGCTGGTGCGCTCACTCTCAGAGGTGCCTTTCATGTGGGCTCTGGATCTATTGAAACAATCCTCTCTAGTCCTTTTTAATAACTTGTACAGCACCTGAAGTGGGTTGCAATTTTATTTTCTCAATCAAGGAATGTGTCCATTGTTCAGATATGAAGTATTTACTGATTGTGAGATTTGAGGATGTTGGGTGAGTTCATCTGTCCATTTGGGCTTTGTCTGAAGCTCCATTTAACTCTATGGGGGTTCTGGCAGCAGATGAAACACAGCTGTTGACATCAAAACTGGCGAGTGAGAAACGTTTGTGCTTTATCAGTGAGCTGACAAATTGGGCATTGCAGAGATAGGGATAAATTATTCTGACATACGCCGGGACCCAGAAAGCACAGCTGAAATAAACAGATCTCTTTCCTGCTCTGTGATGGCTAGATGAAGAGAGGGTGGTTATACTGATGGTTAGAGGGGGTCTCCCAAACCACAGAGCAGAAAGAAAAACACGGGGAAGAAAAACAATCCCATCTGACATCATAGGGGAGGCTGCCGCTGAAATTTAGGTCAAGATATAGCCTGCCTGAAGTGTGCCAGATAGTTATATGGCATAGCCAGGTTGCCAAAGCCTTGTCCAAGTGGAGTGACATAATACATAATCAAAATTATACAATATAAAATGAAATGAAACTAATTACCTTAGTCTGTCAAAACCAGGATTATGTAGCAGCAGGTTTCTTTCTTTGATGAACCTCATTGACTGATTTAAATGCTTTTAAACAGAATATTTTCTGTGACTGAAATAGCTGCAGGATGGGTGGTGGTTTTAGAAGCTAGTATAGCTGTGTGAAACAGACAGAAAGGTTTCAGACCATTTAGAGGGCACTGGCTTCAGCAGAGTCATCAACTATGTACACAGCATGGGATGTTGTGATCTCCCAAATACTATCCTTCAATGTTAAGTCACTGTATTCACAGCTTGTACTTCTCTGTGGGCATCAAGCAGCACAGATGTAAGCTTCCTGGAGTGTCAACGCTTGAAATGACCCCTTTTGGAACCTCAGAGTTCAGACTGTAGTGGGAGGGAGGGAGAGAAAATACAGAGGGTTTTGTCCTCATAGCTGCAGTGTGAGAGAGACAATACAAGTTGTTGATAACATGAAACTGTGTGCCGATAATATGTCTGAGTAGCAAGGATGTAGAGATTCAGGCGACGCGTATTTGTGTTTTATAGACAGAATACATTGCCAGATATATAGGCCTAAATACATTGTGACTGAGATGAAAGCAACATATATGTATATATTTGTAAAAAGAAATACAGTGTGTGTAGATGAGCATTTGTACAGTGTATTTATTTTATATCATCATATCATATAAACATACACTAGAGAAATCTATAAGGAAACATGTTTATATGTTATGGGATTGTATGTAGGCTACAGGTCATGTGCAGGAATGCAGATCAGACATGCTATATGTAGGGAGTTTTTTATGAAATATTTGCATTTTTCCTGAGAAATTACATTTTGTTTTTGAAATGTAATTGGGTGATTTCTAGTGCAATGTGCGCAAACCTGGCAACCTACCTACTAGGATGCAAGCGGAGGCCATCATGGAGGGGGTTAGTCCAAAAATTATAAAATTTTGGATTTAAGGATTATGTTGTTGATGGTTGATAGTAAGAGGAGAGCAGCAGTATGCAAGGTCTGTAGCTCAAAAATTATTGACACAACCACCACAGCACCCAACTTCATCTGTCACTACAAACCCACAAAGAAAGGTACATGAATGTGTCTTTTTGGCTAACTTATTGGCTGGTCAATTTCAGGCTATATATTTATATTTATTTATATATATACTTGTTTTTATTTTATACACTATTCAGTTGTATTTAGCTTTGATGCAATACTTATTTGTCCACAGAAACAGTTAAGTAAGAAAACAATGACACAGTATCATATGAGAAGCATGTTAGACTGATGCGTTAATAGGCCAAGGAGAAATGGTGTAGAAGTGGTGGTGGTAGGGGAGCAAGGGCAGGAGGCTTAACATTGTGATGTATTTTTTTGTGTGTCTTACTTCTGTTTTCACTTTAGAGCCTGTTAGAGCTATAGGGCTATATTATAATTTCAAAGCACCACTCTCCATTCAGTGAGGAGGCTTGTTATTGATTTCCATAACATGTCAAATATCATTAAGATTTATAATGTGTAAGCAGGCTTCAACAGTTTTCGTTAATGTTGAAAATAAAACTCAACTTTTCATGACCACTGTCTTTTAACTGATTTAAATGTGGAAACTGGAGTAGATCATCAGAATTTCCTGTGACTTGACTTGTCTTGCTTGACTTACAACAAGGACTCGTCTTGACTTGCTTGATTCTCACCACAGTAACTTGGGACTTGCTTGAGACTCGCTTGTGACTCGCACATGTGTGACTTACTCCCACCACTGGCAGTCTTTAGTAAAGAGGAGGGGCGAGAGAGCATGCGGACCTATGGAGAGAGAGAGGCGGTTCAGCCCCGCTGTGGTCTCAGCAGCAGCAGCGGCTCAGGGAGTAGTACCAGACCACTGTGTTGTGCAGGAATAGGCACGACATAGCTGAAAACCGCCAGCGGAACAAATGAAAACGAAAACTACTCTTTCATGTGGATTAATTCAGAGGCGAGACACTCAATCGAAGCGAGAAGCTGTTTAAGCGAAATTGGACCGACTGACGAGGATTGGGACATTTGCTACTGTACGATAACACCGCCGGATGGTCTCTCTTGCCCCGCCGCTAAGGTTAGTTAGCTTCCATTGCTGGCTGTCCGTCGGTTTTGTGGGGGTCTGTCTGTTCTGTTGTTGGACGACGGGGTCTGGCTATTCTTTGGAGGGGAAACACACAGATCAGTGTTGACCTTTTCGAGGCTACACGTTAACGTTACAGCGACACACCTCATTAAGCCTTTAAGAAAGGCAATGTAAGAGAGCAACTAGCTGGTTGCTCACCTCACCACAGTACTCCTAGTTAGCTGGCTATCGTCAGCTAGTTAATTATTTTATAAATCAGGAACACGTGCTACATGGCTAAGCTAAGCTAGCTAATAGCTAACGGTGCTAGCTGACTAAGCTAGCTGTCAGAACTGCGGAATAGCTAACGCAAATTTTATAGGACTGAATTAATCCCGCATTCGTATTTTCTGTGTAAAAACATAGTCTCCCTCACAACACTATCAGTATCCACTACCTGTAAATTATGTCAACTTTACAATGTATGAGTATATGGCGATATTTGGCTAACTTGGTTAGCATGCTAACTAACAGCTATTTGCTTTGGTTTACGGTTGTAAACACTGGTTAGATGAAGTTGACTTGGTGCCTTCTGTCGATAGCTAATCTTAACGTGAGTCGGTAACTCGTTCCTTTGTTGTTGGATTGCTGATAAGCTCTGATTTGCTGACTGTAACGTTAGTTGTTCAACCAGCTTGATGTCAAGTCATAGACAGAAGTTAAGGGGAACGTCAGGGGAGTAAGTGTTAATGGTTGGTTGTCTCACATTGATAAATGCCTTCTCTGACAGAGTAAATGCTTTTGAGTTTGACTGTGGTTTTCAACCTTACTTAATTTCTAGCACTTGTCCTTCAATTTTAGGTAGGCTAAGTTAAGAGTCATTACTGTTGACACGTAGATACCCACCTGTAAGCAAGAGTTACTTTTAGAGGCTGTTTAACTTACTCACTGAGTGTGATGTTGTCAGACTTTTTAAGGGCAAAAATATCTTTACTTACAAGTTGTTCATCTTAATGGAACAACCAAACGCTTGTGTACAAGGCCTTGTGCCAAAACATTACCCACAATTAGGTGATCATTAACATACACAAAGTAACTATGTATTGTTGTGGAAAGAAAAGGATGTCTGTCCTTGTCAACTGCCCAATCTCTACAGCGACTTACATAAGCAATCAGATACATTTTACTATATTTAAATGAGTATTTTAGTTTTAGAACATATCCATGCCTTTTCAAATGCTCAATTATCACTCCATTATCACTGTCTTTGAAAATCAACCTTCGTTTTCAAAGCCAATGATAATGGTGATAATGGACTGGATTTAAATTGTGACACAGTGAAATGTGGTTCTAAGTGCCTCTTAGTGAATACACATTTGTATTGCATGAAAACTATATAGAATTGTTCAAATATCCTTAATGATTATTCAACATTGTGCTAAAAAATGAGCAGTTCTTATCTGTCATTTGAATTGTGCCGTGTGTATTAAATCTGCTCTTAAGAAACAGCACTGTCCCATTATAATTTGAGGTGGCATAGTACTGGGGAGTATTCATTTATATGTACCTCAGCTAATAAAGCCGAGAGCACGTTCATGTTGAATGCCACAACTAGGGTTGGGTCATGTCTGGTTTTGCCGGTCCGGTTCGGTGTATGAGCTTGAACCGGTTTGATTTTATGCGAACCAACTGAACCAGCATTTGTCATTATGAGATGTCTGAGCGTATCACACGGAGGCTCTGACACTGACAAGGCTGGCTGCTGCTGTCCACCCAGCTGGGCGCCTAAGACGAGCTGGAGGATGTACGCTGACCCATGCTAATGACGCAGATTTCATACAGCTTCCAGCAGTCTGAGAGAAGCTTGTGTTGACCTTGATACAAAAGGACGTGACAGATAATTTTACCAGCCTGCATGGCGGCTAGCAGCTAGTTAGCATGGCTAGCATCGTTAGCATAGCATAGCCGTACCGTGCTGTGTGTAGCTGCGGTGTTTCCAGCTGTGAAACTGGAAACACTGCAATTACTCACAGCACCCTAGCACAAGAAGAAAAGTTAAATTGAATGGTTGTTGTGAGAAATAAAAACACGGTGTGTCACTTAGTTGTCTTGACTGTGGTGCTGCTGCACTCATTTGTGCGACACCTAGTGGTAAAATTCGGTATTACTGGTCCGGTCTAAACTGACCCCCCCCCGTCCGAACGTGTAGGAGAACCGTTGGTGGTCATGAATAATGTGAAAGGCTGTCTCTAGAGCCGCTGTTTCGTTTGTCCGTTGTGGGCTACTGGAGTAACATGGTGGTGCAACATGGCGGGCTCCGTGGAAGAGGACCCGCTCCCTATGTAGATATAAAGCGCTCATTCTATGGCAACGAAAACACAACGATTTTTATTTTCAGGTGATTATACAGTAATGAAAACATGCTTATGAATATAATATGCAATTTCTGCCAAGTCCGTTCTGCTAGATGCCACTAAATTCTACATACTGCACCTTTTAATATGAAACTGGTTTGAAAATTTTTACAATGGCCCAACCCTAGCCACAACTAGACCAATTATTGGAGTAAAATTAAAGATATAGGGGAATGAGTGATAAATATCAGATGATGTTTTAATAATATGAAATGTTTAAGTGACTTCAACAATTTTGTGAGTTGGAAACGCTGTCATTTTTTGTTCAAGGGTTCACTGAAATTACAAAACATATTTTGTCACTAACTACAGGTTGAATGTTGCAATACAGATAGTTTTAAAACAATGGATGTAAGTGAACATGTGTCAAGACATATCTTAAAAGGTGGGAAAGTTAAACAGTAGCTTTTTTTTTCTTCTGAACTGTCTCTTTGATCATGTAACTGTGAGTTTTCCCCCGGAAACAGTTCAGCCCAGGTGGTAAGCCACCTTCATGCACCTTGTCTCGTTATCCACTTAGTAGTTGATGACCTATAAACAATAGCCACACTCATTAAATATATAGCACTCTGTGTTTGAAATAGTACCTCTGCTCTCTTTGGGTTAATGCTATAAAATAAAACACTATGAGAACTTTGTCATAACACTTCCTGTTGCTGCTTCACAATTAAAGATTTCCATTGGCTTCTGTTGTGAAGTAGTTGCAAATTCCAAAAGCCTTAGTCAGTAACTTTAGTGACTGCTGCTTCGTTGGAGTGTGAAATACATAAATATGAATATTTAGGTGCTTTTTTCGGGAGCTGAAAAGTATTCAATATTGCAAGGACATATTGGAAGAAGCAGAGATGACCACACACTTGACAAGCACAGGTGCACGAGGTGTGCGATATGAAAAAAAAGAAACTACTTGTATTTCTGATAATTGATGTTTACATACATATGTATTTGTTCTCAATAAAACTTTGTTTTGTGAAAACTAAGGTCCTGCTTTGGAACTTATTTCCTGTAAAGATTGCCTGATAAAGACACAAAGGAAGAAGCGTGAAAGTTTGGTAATGGTAACTGACTTCTTGTATGTCACATCAGAAATGAGTATGGTGCATTAGCAACACCAAGAGTTGCTTTGGGGCTTGGTGATTTGAAAGATACGTTGAGACATGATTTTGCTGAATGTTAAAATTTCTGTATAAATATATTGTTTTAGTTATTTCCCTCTAATTTGAATAACTACTGTTCCTCCTTCTGTATATGTGTGTATATGTTTGTGTGTGTCAGTACACTCCTTCATGATACTATTTAATCTGTAAAATGTGCAGACTGTTTTGGTTTGTTAAAACTGAAGTTGGTTTTAGGAAATGAGCCACACAAATGCATCACAGTTGACACAGTCTTGACACAGACTGCATACAAAAACTTCCCTTTAATAAGTTACAAGAAGATATGAAATAATGATCCAAACAAGGAAATATCTGACCAAACAGTAAGTATAACGGACTACGAATCTGACCAAGCGTTTGGCTTCCGTTACTGGACTGTTTGGGTAATTTGTGGTGTGGACACAATTTATTTGGCACTTAAACAAGTATTTTGGTTTTATACCCAGCCACATTGCCTTGAGACATTTGAGACACTGTGCGTCTTCCAAGGCAGTCTAGAGAGCTCAGAGTCTGCCGTTAATCCATAATGGTGTGACATTGCTTACTTCTGTGCAGTCAGTACAGTGTCAGCTTAACAATTTGGATTGTAAAGAGTTAAACGAGAGTGAGGCGATATCTCCCCCTTATCCAAAAGGGTAATGGGGGCAAAGATAATCCCGTGCTCAGTGTGGTGCCTCAGGGAGACCGTTTCACTGCTAGTTCAATTTCTTCTCGTATTATGAAAAACAACACAGTTATGAAACTGGAAAGAGGAGAGCTTCTTGCTCATTTTATTGTCTGTGAGAGATGAATCCTCACAGTGAATTCTTGTGGTAAAAAGCATTTTGCATCATCAAAAATCACATTATTTCTGTTAAAATGCAAAAAGTCTGCCCTTCAAATTCATAAATATCACCTTTCATTTGGGTCTCAGCTATCTTATTTAAGAAGGAAGTATTCTACCAATTTTTCTAATGATTAATCCAGCAATCAAATAATAAGAATTTAAGTATTTTTTTTGAAGAGTGAGAGCTGATATGAGAATAACTTGGTCCTGTCCCTTTTGAATTAAACAATGGATTTCATTGTACAAAACATTCTTAATATTTATTATTATTATTATTATTATTATTATTATTATTATTATTTATTATTTATTATCATCATTGTTGGGGAGTGGGGGGGAAGGAATGATGCTGTCTTTTTTGACTTTAGCTTGGCCAATGGTCAGTTGGCTGCCAACATGTGCATACAGACATCCCTTGACAGCGATTCAACTTGCTGAATTGGTTGAACTATGGATGATAAGGGCTGATTGGACACAGAGATGTTTGGTAAGGCCCAGTCCAACGAGTTATCTTGGTGTGTCAGGGCCTTAATATGGAACTGCACCAATTGTACACATACAATGTCTTTCAGGTGTTAGGGAGAAGGGTTGGGTTGGTTTCTGGTTTTGCTGGTCCGGTGTACGAGCTTAAACCTGGATGAGCTGGAGGTGGTAGGCTGACCTGCGCAGCTTGTGTTTTGAAAACAACCCGCGGATACAAAGGGACACGATGGATCATTTTACCAGGCTGCACAGCTAGTTAGCATGGCTAGCATCGTTAGCATAGCATAGCTGTACTGTGCTGCGTGTAGCTGCTGTGTTTCCGGCTGTTAAACCGGAAACCCCATGGCTACACACAGCACCCTAGCACAAGAAGAAACGTAAAGTTGAATGGTTGTTATGAGAAATAATGACACAACGTGTCACTCAGTTGTCCTGACTGTGGTGCCGTTACACTCTTCTATATGGACTCTTACTATGTTCCACTTGGGAGCGACTGAGTCATGTGTGACACCTAATGGTAAAATTTGGTATTACTGGTCCGGTATTTAGTTTAATATCAAACTGGTTTGAAAATGTTTAGATCTTCCCAACCTTATTGGGGAGTATTACTACATGTGTGTGAAGAAAGTTGTATAAAACCTTTTGTTGCTCCAGAGGGAGCTGCACAAAGTCTGATAAATTGTCTCAAGTGACGTCATGAGTTGCATCGTGAGTAGTATAGGTGTAGATTTTGACGAAGAATTTGTGGAATAAGAAAGACAATGTCTCTGGTTCTGCTACACAGTTTTTATGCCTCCGCGCCGGTGACATCTGTGGCCGGAGGCATTATGTTTTCAGGTTGTCCATGCATACGTACGTCTGTCTGTCCATCCCATTCTTGTGAATGTGATATCTCTGGAACACCTTGAAGTAATTTTTCAAATTTGGTTCAAACATCCAATTGGAGTCAAGGATGGCCTGATTAGATTTTGGTAGTCAAAGGTCACTGTGATCTCAGAAAACATGTTTTTGGCCATAACTTAAGAATTCATACGGTAATTATGACACAGTTTCGCACAAATGTCTAATAGAATGAAATGAAGTGATGACATTTTCTATCCAAAAGGTTAAAGGTCAACTTCACTGTGACATCATAACGTTCTGCAAAGACACTTTTCTGGCCATTTTTCAACGCCATAACTTAGGAACAGAAGGGGATATTGTGACCATATTTCACATTTGGTCGGATACTGAATTGGTGACGCTAATCTTGAGTGTCCACCTTGAAACTGTGGTGATTGTTTAGATCTTCTGTGCTGCTGGGTTTAAGATGTGTGTTAAGCATCCATGTTTTAGAATTTGTAGCTTCTTTGCAGCAACATCCATATCTGAAGCATCGTCTACTGTCATGGCTAAAACTTTGTCTTCTATCAGAATCCACTTCATTGGCCGAGCATGTGAACACATACAAGGAAAATACACTTAATACCTTTTATTAAATTCCCTCAAAGTCTTCACTACAGATATTATGAGTCTGGACAGGCATGGATGTAAACTGCAACTTGACTGGTTGGCGGAGGCATACAACTGCAAGGCGTGATTCTAGTTTTATTTTTATTTTCAATTTTGCATTGGGAGTCCAACAGTTTTATGAAAGGGCAATGCTAGATTATTTTGTATCTCATAAAACGTTTGTTTCAGCCTTAATTTGTATGTTGATTATTAGGTTGAATTTTGCATTAAATCATAAGTCAACATCTTGAGACTTGTAATTTCCACACACTGAAATAATCAGTGAGTTTTCAAAGGCGCGATTCTCTGATTCCGGCAAATCCTGTCATGATGCAATTCAGATTTAACTTCCACCACTGAGTGTTTCACACTTCATATTGTGAAATGTATATTTACAGTAATTATGGCACATGAAACAATGATTATAGGGAAATAACACAACTTTGGTATGTTGTGGTGCACTTTATGATCCCCTAAGTTAACATTGCAGAAACCAAAGAGGGAAATATGAGGCAGTCACCGTGAAACTGCCTTCCAGGCGCATTCCCTCCCCCCACCCAGTTTCCCTCTCACTGAATGAGTAACAGCAGCTGTCTAGCATTTCTTGCTCACTAGTGGACTGCACCTGGTAGGTTTCGTGTGTGGAGAATGTTATGCTTGACTCAGTGTGGTAGAATATTATGATCAAGCACAGCTGGTCTATTGCAGTGCCTCAAATTACTCACAATCAAAGTTCCATTGAACTGGACACGATGCCACCTCAGTTCCAGTGGCTGCAATGGGGCTGAAGTTACACAGTTGTACTGTCTTCTGGGATTGCCAAATGGAAAAACCGTGGTTGTGACATGCTATTTGAGAAAAAGTGCTTTTCTCATATTGCTTTGACAACTCAGCAGAGTGCATCAAAACCCATGCAGCTCATGCAAATAGCCTATGGCTGAAAGACGAGACCCATGATTTTGTCCTCATTGTAAATGCAGTTGTAAGATGTCAAAAAGGGGGGGTGGGTGTACTGGGGCTGCTGGCTTAGGGGTTAATGGGGTCTGGAGGTCAGACTGATTCTGTGTCTGTCACTCTGCGGAGCTCAAATGGGTCACAGGATTTATCTGTCGCTCCAAGAATTTCTGATGCTGCTTGCAATAATTAACACAAATTCAATGAATCCCTGCAATATTTGTGAGAGCTAGCAATAGTTAGTCTTACTGCAATTCTGCATAAGAAAGTCATATTGGGAGTCACACTGGCACTATCCCTGTTGCCATTTCATACTTTTTTTTTTTACACACTTTAATGGTAGGACAACTTAGAAGAAAACAAGAGATGTTATTGAAACAGAGAGAGCATATGGATGTTCTTCTTGCTGAATGCCCTTTGAGAAAAGAAATGAAAATGGTCTGCTGTGGTAACAGAAGCACAGATTCCTCTGGAAATATCGGTTAGCTTTGGCACTTTCCTGCCAGGAAACCACCTAAGATGAGAGATAGGAGGATTTAACGGAGCTAACTGACCCACGGGACTGAGAAAGGTAACTCATTCTCCTTGCTGGTTGTTCCGACACATTCAGAATCATTAACTTTACCACTTTTGCCGTTAGCGTTGTCGTTAACAGGCAGCTCGCTTCATGCGTACACTTGTAAAATTTTTATTTTAAAGGCTCATTATTATGGTTTTGTATTTCTCTGTAATGTAGCAGAGTGTTAACAATGTTACTTATAACATTTTTCTCAGCCTTGGAACTCAAACCATTTTCTGATGCCCCAAAGAATATATATTTAAGTAATTGAATTGATATCATAAACGTGCGACAACTAGTTGACCAAGGAAATCTTTGGTTGAGGGCAGCCCTTTGTTCTCTTACTGTGTGTGACGTATTCTGCTTATCTGACATTTTAAAACAATCACATTTCTTTCTTGTGGCCTTTCAGTTATGTTATTTAGACTTTGCCGTATGTATGGATGACATGCCAGCACTAGTGTTAAACTGCAGTTACAATATACAGTTTAGTTTCTCACTGGCTCCTCTTTGTTATGAACTAGTCTGGAGTCGGTCTCAAGTATTTTTCAAATGTCAGAAGCATTAAACAAAATTTATGATTGCACAAAAACACAGACTGTATCATTTAGGCTACATACTGTTTATACTGTTTCAATAGAAAATAGAAATTTGCTGATTTGACTAATAAGTCTTAGGAACTTTTCAAAATAGCCAGAAAGAAGAGACATAAAGTCTCTAAGCTGTTGATTACATTGTTTTTCAGTTGAATCAGTAATCTAAACAAATCCCTTTCTGAGCCCTCATATTGTGGTAATGTTAGATGCTTTTAGTATGTTTGTGAAGCCTAAAATCAAATAAATATAGCCTCTCGGCATTATATTTTATTGATGTGCTACAATGAAATTTACCCAAACAATTGTCAGTTACTTAATTAATGACTCTTTCTTGCTGTTGTTCTTGTGCGTGTCTGTGTGTGTGTGTGAATGAGTTCTCAGTCTCAGTCTTTAGAGATTATACTCTACCCTTGAAGACACAAGAACACAATGAAGCTTTGACTTAAAAGCTGCATATTTCCCTTTTTATTGTTGGTTCCTTGATAAAACCATGAAAGTAATTGATTAGTGTAAGACTCCATGTGAATAATGGCCCACGAGTACAGTTACTGTGCAGCCCTTATCGTGTCCAAAAGACCATTCTTTAAAAGCCTCATCTAATATCCCTTTGATTGTGTGGTGGTGTTTTGTGTGTTCAGGGTTTTCCCTGCCTATCTGACTCACCGCCTTTGTATTATTGGCCGCCGCCTTTTGTTGAAAATTCCGGCATGTGATGTTGATGGAACGAAAAAGTCAGAACTCACCTGCGAGGGCAGTGTAGCACCCGGACAGTCTACAGCGAGCACACGCTAGAGTCACCTTGTGATTCATCTTCAAAAAAGGCAGCGGTTGCAAACATGTTTTGATTTAATGATTTAAATAATTACCTTTGCGAGACGAACGTGAAGCATATTGTGAACTTTCTACACCATCGCTCAGAGACTTAACGTTAGCGGAGCAGCGATCAGCAGTAACAAACGAGACCAGCTGACCAACACACACTGCAGCACTTAAATAAATAAAACCAACTCTGGGGTGAATAAAATAACTCGGTGCTCAGTCTGTTTCACCTCAAAAACCCTGCGCCTGTTCAGTGTCTGGGACAGCGATGGCTTTCCCCGGAGCTAACGGTGCAGCAGAGGGGCTGCTCTCCACTGCTGGAGACATGACGTTAATAACAACACAGCGGAGCACTCCTCCTCCTCCCCCTCATTTTGTTATTGTCATATAGGCAGGAGACTGTAAAACTCTTTAAGATGCTTTCAAATAAATTCATTCATTAATTAGCGCATTTAAGTTTTTAAAATAAAAAGGCTTCATACCATTTATCTTATATGCCAGTTCTGTTTCATATTGTATTTCAGTGGACTAAGGACAGCAGTGAATGGTTTGGCACACAGTATATTGGAGCAAGAGACTGAAAATAGAGCCCCATTTTCTATTCATTCAATTGAGAATTGATTCTGAATCGAATCGGCACCCAAGAATTGTGATGGTATTGAATGGGGAGATTGAAGCCCCACAAAATAAACACTGTCATTTGTCACAACCATTTATTTTTCATCTTTTTGTTCCAACTTGGTATAAAATTTGAATCCCTATGGACACTTTCGTCTGATAAATCATGATTTTTTTTTCACTTAAGCACACGACACTCTAAAGGTGCACACACAAACTGCGTACACTGCACCACTCATATTCTCCAACCTTTGCCACATTTGTATACAAAAAAATCCAGGGAAAGTCCTGATGCTGTTAAAAATGAATTAAATTCAAAGTTAGTCATTTGTTATACACAGGACTTTCTATTTTGATTTTCCTGGCTATGAAATGGGGTTGCTATTAAAACTAGTCACCCATATTTAAACACACTAAAAGAGAGGCAGACAGCGGATTAGCAGAGATTAGAAATGGCTCTGTGGTAAGTGATTCACTTGACTCTGTTATGCAACACAGATGACAGCATTTTATAGGACATTACTCTTGTTTGTGTGTCAGCTACAGCTGTGGGTAGCGTTATATTTATCTCACTGATTAGTCTAACTTTTCTACTAGGAATGTGTGTTACAGCATAGTTTGTTTTTCACATTCTGGAAAGTATGTTTGTCAGGGCAGCCAAGGGCATACACCTCAGGGTTTATGATCTTGCAGTGGAGTGAAAGGTATGAAAGCCTAAGTGGAGTGTAATTACAGGTTATGGTGTACTTGCGTGGGAGGATTTAACTCCTGTCTTGACATGTGCACTGGATCCATGACAGTGCAGTTGGAAACAAATTAGTTCCCTGAATGCATCCAAACATCAAGCTGCTGGTGTGACATGCAGTCTGTGTTTTGTTTGGGTTGTTTGGTTTTCCCCCTACTAAATCTTTCTCTGTCCATAATTCAAAATCCTGTATATCAAATCTAGGTGGTGTTTTGTCTGTGTACATAACACAGGCATGTATGGCCATTAGTGTTTGGCAGTGTGCACACACACATGCGCACACACACTTCCACTGTACACACACACTTGAACCTTCTCATGCATAAATGGACGCTCTGTGAGGCTGCTGTCATGAGGGGCAAACAGAGGCACTCGGATTGCATGCTGCCATACAGAAGAACATTTCAAAGCTCTTGAATAATTAAGTAGCAGTGAGGAGGAAGTAGGTCAGCCCGGCAGACAAGTGCACTCCTCAGTTTTATTTCCTGCTCCTAAGGATGGAGAGCTGAATGTCAGGTGGGCTTTAAGAACAGAGCCGGCAGAGAATAAAGAGGGTTTCATAAGTTGAGACCTCATACATCAAAGCGATGCTGTCGCATTGTGTCCTGCGGATCTGAGGAGTGTTAAGTGTAGTGCCCTCAAAAGGGATCAAGTTTAATTTTGTGCATCAATAATTAACAAAGGATCATACATAGCAATCATTCACACTCAGTGTTTTATTATTTGTCACTCACATCAGTTTGCTTGTCATTTTAATTTTTATTTCAAATGTTTTGATTCAACTTGTTAACCAGGTGGAACTGTTAAAGTATGATTAGTTGTAGGGCTCCAAAACGATACCTTTCTGATACTTTTGAGTATTAATGGATTTTTCTAGAAAAACTTTAACCAAATACTTAAACAATAAATAATTTGACAGAAGTAATAGATAACTGTTTTAATAATCAATTGATCGTGTAATTCATTTCATTCAAACATTTCTTAGTGTCAGCTTCTGAAATGTGAGGATTTGCTGCTTTTCTTTGTTTAAAATGCTTATAATCCAATATCTTTGTGTTTTGGACTGTTAGTCAGACAAAACTAGCAATGTGAAGTGGGTACTTGGAAATCGTGAAGGGAATTTTTCACTGTTTTCTGACACTTAACAGACTGAATGATTAGTTGTTAATTGATTATAAAAATACCAGCACCAACCATACAGAAACTTTGCCTTAATTAAAGCCCCTGGAAAGGCAAATCCATGATTGGCTATTAATCATGTAATTTGGGATCTAATGTGCATATAGTAAACACTTAAAAACTATGAGAACATAGCCTTTGACATAGCCTATGTAATTCTTTAGAAAGTTTCTCCACTTCCCTTGTTACTGGGTTGCAGTTAGGCGGGGCTAAACTAGGGAATTTATTACGAAATAAATACCTGCCCAATCATATTTAAGAGAAAGATGATTGACGTGGCTATCTGGCCAAGCTGACTTCACAACACTTACTCTCATCTCCCCCATGAGAAAACAATGCACTGCACTTTTCACTGCACTTTTCTTTTAGCTAGAATGAGAATTCAAATTAGCCTGATATGGTTTGAAAGTTACTGTGTTAGTCTAAATAGCAGACTTGGGTACACCATCCAAATCTGTATTAATCACGGAGTGGATAAATAGCTCAAAAGTATAGCATAGCAATGCTAATGCTGACTGTTTCATGTAAGTAAATGAAAGATGCTAAAACACTTAGTTTCTTAGTCTGGAAGGTATAGTTCAATAAAAACAGATATGTGTGGTCTACTCTAGTCTGCTAGTTACCTGATTAGTCAAGATAACTAGTAGACCACTGGGGTAATTGATAATAAGCTCAAAAGTTTGAATAGTAAAACTAATGCTAACAGTTTCATGTAAATGAATGGAAGATGCTAAAACGATTAGCACCATACTCCAGGAGGTATAGTTAAATAAAAACACAGTTTCAGGTGGTCTAACCTAGTTTGTTAGTTAGTGGATTATTCAAGCTTTCAACCAAGTAGGGTTCATTTGATAGATTTGGTAGTTAATAGCAAAACATTTAAGCTATGCTAACCGTTTCATGTATGTGAATGGAGAATGCTAAAATGATTAGCATCATACTCCGGGAGGTATAGTTAAATAAAAACACAGATTTGGGTGGTCTAACCTGTTTTGCTAGTTAGTCGATTAGTCAAGCTTTCTAACCAAGTAGAGTCCATTTGATAGATTTGGTAGTTTATTCCATATCAGCAAAACGTTTTAGTGAATGAATAGAAAATAAAGTGGTACTTGAGCTGAAAGTGAGCTGTCAATCAAATGTGATCTGGACACGCCCAAACACAGTCCTGAGAAATGGTTTGAGCAGCTAAATGGGCTATTTTTGAGCTAAGTTTTCTAATAGTTATGAATGTTTATTTTCATTCAGATTTTTGTGGATGCTTAATGAGACACTCAACTTATAGTTATCATTTATGCATTTTTATGATTTCATGCCACGTTTCCAGAGGCTTTAATTGCAAAATTAGCAGACTATTTATTTTTATGTTAGTGCCAAGTATTAGGGTTTAATCAACAGTTGAGATTTGTGAGACAGATTTAATTCACTCAGTTTTGAGGTTCAATATATGGTCCTAATTAGTTTTAGCCAGGGACCTAATGAGATGAGTCAAATGTGACTCACTGGGCAAGATGGTCTGAATATTGTAGTGCGGTTTCTGGTGTCCTTGGCTCAACTGAAGAATGCCAGCCTTGCATATCCAGACAACTCCTCGCAAGCTGATTGTTCATTCCACCATATAAGTTCTGGAAATACCCAAACGGTCTGATGTATGCCAGAGTATCAGCAGACTATGGTGAATGTTTAATTGAGCATGTTGAGTCCATGGTGGAGTCATTTTGTGTGAGAGAGTTCTCAAGACTGGCCATTATACGTAGTGAATCAGTGAATTTCCCCGTTTATCACACATATTCCCACTTTGTACTGTGAGCATATAAGTAATTTCTCTTACATCTAGTCTTCAAATCTCACTTTTTCGTTTTTGGATTGCAAATACAAACTACCGACTAGTTATTTCCTTTCAGACACATGCAAAACATCTCAACCATGAACTGGCCATTGGCTGTAATCTTTGCAGTGCATTCAAGTGACACTTGTAACAGAAGACGTGAGGCGATGTTAAGCATTGGATCAGATGGCCTTTGTCGGCGCAAGTTCTTTTAGTTTGGTGTGATGTTACATGACCTTGGACGGATTCATGTAGATCAGAGAAGATATCAGAGAAAATCGTCTATCATGTCTATAATGTAATTTATTATAACACACACACACAATGGCTTTTGGACTACATATGTTTTAATAGACAGTTTAAATCAGCACTACAAACGTTTTCAAAAGACCCAGAATGAAGATGTTAAGTTCTTTAGGCTATGTTGTTTTAGGGCTGCCCGCTAAAAGTCGCTGAGATGATGCATCAGTAGATACACCCCTGAGTCGACTTGCATTTTGTCAGTTGAATCACTTTTTTTTTAGCCTTGTCATTGTACACAGAGTAATGCAGGGTGACAGCATAGCAGGCTGTAAACAGATTCCTGTCTCTAAATTACTGTGATGGAAGCAAAGAGGGATGATGGAAATGGAGGACAGCATGTCGTAGAGTGACATTGTTTCCTGTTCCGAGCTCTCATGTCCTGTGTTAAATGCAGCGAAGTCGGCTAAACTACTGTTAAACAGTACCAGCGTGTCTACCGTCTTACTCCCCTACTGTCTGGTGTGATCTACTCTTCGGCCGACAACGCAGCCAGCAGGAGAGATGCTCAGTGCTGCACACTTTTTATTTCTCTGACTGTGTGGGAATCTGATGTTTTCACATCACAAATGATGAACAACAGTATTAAAACACAAGTCTTACAGGTAAAACATGAGACTCGAGTGGTTTAGCGTGGGGCGGCTGCTTTGCAGGTGCGCTTGTATCGGTCTGAAGTGCCGACTCTGAGTTAGGGACAGCCTTAATGTTGCCTAATATTGTTTATACCTTTCAACATATATCTACCCGGCTTTCCAATTATATGAACATATACTGTACTGTTCTGTCACATTGTGGTCTAAAGCGTTTTGTGTTAGGATAAATTCCAGAGGAATCTTCTGTAGGTACAAACATGTTCTTGATGTCTGGATTTAGAAAAGAGGGCTACATCTGACATTACTCACATTTATATTGGTTCACTATAATTGAATTTACTCAACTATTGATTGTTGTTCATTATAATTAATTGATAAAAGTAATTATGTAAAATGTGTATCCCCAGTGTTAGTGTGTCTCTGTGAACAGAGAGAGTAGCGTTCAGATCCTCCAGTGTGTTTTAGTGGAGTGCCTGTGCCTCCATGGTTACAGGGAGTCGTAGTTAGCGGAGACAGTGTGTGAAGGCCCCAGTTCTACACCGACCAGCAGGGAGGGGGAGGGGAGAGCCTTATGTAATTTCACACAGTGTCGCTGAGACAGCCGGCAGCAGGGGAACAGGCAGGAAATCCAATAGCTGCTGTGCTGTCCAGCATGGATACAGCTGGACGACCACATCTGGAGGTACACGCCAGCCAATCAGTGGCCCTGTTCATCTCTCCACTCCTCCTCTGTCTCCTCTCTTCCCTGTCAGACACACACTTTTACAGTCTATGTGTTGAGAAATCCAGTGCGTTAACATCCATTTAAGTAACATGGTTACTCAAAGAAACCAAGTTATGGAGGTAATCGGAGAGCATGTTTACGTGTACTGTAGCAACATTAAGTACTGTAAATACATGTATACATGCAGCAGATCAGTAACCAGATTTCTCCCCTACCCCTGACCTTATTCTAGATGCGTCACTTGCTTATTTTACCTGTATTGACAGAGGTTGCTACTTTTTTTTGGTGTGTGTGTGTGTGTGTGTGTGTGTTGGAGCAGAGCAGCAGACTGTGCAGAGAGGGCAGGCAGACAGACAGAATTGAGCTCTTTCTCACAGCTCTAAAGTGTGGGAATTTAATAAAGTGTCAAATGTTCAGCAGTGGAAAGCAACTGATTAAGACTTCTGGAGGCTACTTTGTGTCTGTGTCAGTTTTCGTCAGACTTTAGATGGAATTATTTTATATATGAGGACACGTTGCTCCTTGTAATTATCTCTCCTTTCACTGAGCTGCTCCGCATTTACTTCCCCTGTATGAAGTCTTTTGCAATGCACATGAGTACTTTTTAAAGCTGATTAGGAACCTGGTTAGAAATATACATGTCCAAGATTCTTGAGGAGAAATCTACCTCGGAAGACCAGATTTGTTTAATCCTCTACCCAGGTTTCTTGTTTTTATATGACCAGCTTACTGGAGAAACCCAACTGTATCCCGGTTATTTAAGTGCATGTAAACCCACAGATTGCTAATGATGGGAAGTAACAAAATTTAAATTAAACACGTGATTCTGCCCGCCGAAAGTTTTATTTAGTATCTTTGGCTGGACTGCAACAGCAGGGCCCTAAATTTGCGTTTGTCCATCACTGAGTCACTCACTGACGGACTGACTGACTGAGTGATGAAGTTACACCATTGGTCGGCTGATAGCCCAGAATGCATTTTGTGCCAACTGACAGCAAAGATAGAGATTCAGCTGTTGTCATTTTTGCTTTAGGACTGTTAATATGTCACTTTATTAAGTTTTAATATTTTTTCAGATGAAAAGGTAACCATTTAGATTGCCAATATGTGGTCAGTTTATCCAAATAGTGCCAATTTTAGAAGAGAGGATCTGTGTGCCGTCGCCAGGGTAACTTACTGTCAGTGCGCACATTACATGTGTCTAGTGTTTTTTCAAAATAAAACACTTCTGTGTTCGTGGTAAATAAAATAAAAGCAATATAACAAATATGTTTACAAATGCAAACTTTACACACAAGAAACACACTTTATTTGGGTCATTAACACTTAGCATTAATGCTTAACCTGATAGATACTGCATTAAAACAATTTTTTGGGTTGTGAGTAAGTGAAATAATAAATAAAACAGTATTTTTAATGTTTTTTCTTATGTTTACAGCACCTTGAGTTACAACTACTGCATGAAAAGTGCTGAACAAATAAATAAACTTAAATTACTTACTTAAAGCATAAAAGCAAACCTCTTAAAAATGCTGCGATGTCTAATAGTGATCAGGCGATGTACAAATTAAAAGCCCTCTAGTGTTTCATACACAGTCCAGCCACATACTAGGTTTTGACCTACTCTTGTTTAATATCAGGGTTTTGCACTCTCTGCTGGCTGCTGTGTGTGTGTGTGTGTGTGTGTGTGTGTGTGTGTGTGTGTGAGAGAGAGAGAGAGAGCTGAGCCCTGCCCTTGGTGAAACTCCGACACAGACAGCAGCAGAGGACAGAAGCAGCGCGCCCGTAAATGACACCAAAACGCGGTAGAGACTGTCAGCATAGTTATTTTACTGTTCATTTGGCTTGGGTGCTGTGAAAAAACGCTTAGGCGCTGCACCTAAGTCTCATAATGGTTGGGAAAACCCTGATTTTTATAAATTGCATCCACATTTTGGTGAATTCCAGGTTATTCCACGTTTTACATTTGATTCCATTTTTATTATCAAATTATGCGATTCCGTCCATGTTTTTCTCAACGCAGAAGTCATAGGGCCCTCTGGCTCTGGCTCGGGGTTATCTGGCTCTCATAACATAGACACATTTTTTTTATCACTTAATCCTTGTCCATTGTTGCAATATGAGCTGAAACAATTAATGCACTTGAGTAATTTTACAAATGTTGATTTTGAAAGTAGTCCAGGGTCCGACATAACTGATAGCCCGGGGCCAGTAAAAGTTTTATGCAGGGCAAGTTGATTGGCGATGGCCTACCAGAGTCATCACAGACAAATAAATTGGGGTCACCGGCCAGACGGCCAATAAATAATTTGGAATCACAGCATAGGGCCAGGTTTACATCGCTGTGTGGTGCAGCACTGCTGCTAAATGATGAACGGTGGGGCTGAGCTACACACACACACGGAGCAGACAGCAGAGCACAGAGTCCACATCAGGATGAAATGGACTTCAGATTATACTTTACTCGAGTCCACTATGGCTGCTCACTGACTTCGGTGCGGCAAAATCTGGCAGGGTAGCAGTACGAGCAATTTATCAAACAAGTGTTGAACAAGCAGAACATAAACCTAAATATGTCTTTGACTTCCAGCAGTCAAATCTCCTTTAATTCACAGCTGCTTTATTTTACAGCTATACAGAGCTATATGCTAATAGCGAACTGTTATGAATAACCTCAGAGCGGACATTCATGGCATGTAAAGATTGAGTCTAATTAGCTAATTATCTTAAAATGAGTTGGATTCTTGTAGATTTTAGGCTGACACCAGCCTGCCCCTCCTCTCCACCAGCAGTACCTGCAGCAGAGAGTCCGACCAGCAATATGGAGAAACCTACATTTATACACATTCATTTACTGATGATCCTAATTTTATATTTTGCATATTTGTGTGATATATCAACATTACATATCCATAATTAAAGGAAAACAACTAAATCTAAAGGGAACTTCACTGTTGGGCGTCTTATGTGTACAATGAATAAATCATCAAAATTATGGGAAAAACAGTTTTTCATTTTTTAGCTGCCGGGCCAATGAAAATATACAAGGGTCCAGTAAAACTCTGATCCACTGGCCAAGTGGGCCAGTGGGGAAAAGTGTTACGTTGGATACTGAGTCACAGTGTTGCACAGGGTTGCTCTAGCAAGGGGCTAGAGGCTAATCCAGCAGCACAGGCCAAAGGCCTGTATTTTACCCTAGAAAGTCTTGTGAGCTTAGCTAAGCATCTTCTGCCTGATTTTTTTTACTTTGTCTTACTGTTATGAAACCAATAAACTTCAGTATCATACCTTCTCATGGAGGCATTTCAAATCCCTCAACTTCAGCTTTTTTTTTTTTCAAAATTATAAATATCTGAACTTAAAATCAAAATATTTATTTGACATCTGTTTGCTTTTTCTTCTTTTCCCTTTTCTTTCACTACAATATTGTTACCCTAAGTAATGTTCACATCCTGCAGCTACAACCTGATATCTGAGCAGCATAAAAATGTTGACTAATGTACTGACACAAAACAAGTGGCCTAAATTCAAAAGTGGCAATGGATACATTTGATGACACCTACATTTGTTGTCCACTACTGATAACTCATACAATTTAACATTGAGTCAAGTCTGAAGACTTGAAAGCTAAAGATCATCTAGACCTATACTAAGGTTGTATGCTGCATATTAACACTGTTAGTATCTAAATACTACTTCCATTTTCAGTTTCACAATCACTTCTATTATTTTTCACTCCTGGCTCGTAGCTGCAGGTGTTTCTTTGGTGCTAATCATACTGTTGTTGACATGAGAGGAAGTGTATCGTTGAGTTAGGTTCAAAATGAAAGGTGTGAGAAGCTGTGGTTTATGGAGATGATTGTACCTGTTTCCGTCAGACAAATTACAACGATGTCAAAGTTGACTGTGGGTGTTCACACTTTTCTCACAGTGCCTTCAGTTGCTGACTGTGTGTTGTGACCGCAGACTTCCTGTCTGAAAGTCGAGCGAGGTAAGGTAAGATCAGCTTGGGGTGTCGGGATGTTCTTTCACTGTTTGGTAGTAATAGCAATGTGCTAGCCACCTGCCTGCCAGGAGCTGCACTACATATCAAGCTGGCACATAGGCAATAATTATATCACCCGCTGCACTTCACGGCCTCTCTCTGTCACCTGACATTTAATTTTACTTCCCTGTTAGTAACTCGTTCTTTTGCTTTCCTATAGTAATGGTTGACAGACCTTTTATTAGTTTGGATTTCAAGATGTTTTACATTCCTCAGATAATATTAAATGATTTCTGACTGGCAAAGCGATAAGATTAGATTTGATGTAACTAATACAGAGGAGAGTCCATGGATCCAGAGCCCACCCTCACCTACTCACATGGTCTTTCCTTACTTTTCCTCCCTATAGTATAGCCTATGCTTAAGCTACCTCAGTAAGCAGATCATCTGATTATAAAAAATATTTTAAATACTAGTCATAGTGATGTAAATGCAGAATATACTAGTGAATTAAAAAACAAACAAAAATCGGCAGTCAGCCCAGTGGATGGGAGCACTGGCAGTGACGGTGGCAAATCACCACGCATTAAGGCAGTGACAAACTTAGTTGCTAAGAAAGGTACCACTTCACCCATCTGGCAGTACTTTGGGTTTCGGCCTAACGAAAGAGAGGAACCAAGAGACACTTTTGAAGCGGTGTTCATGATTTGTGCTAATGTAATCCGTGCAAAAGATGGACAAATGAAATCATTTGGTATATACCATCTCGTCAGTTATGCAACATTTAGTAAGTAAGCAAGTAATGAGTAAGAAATCAATAATAACTAAATTGTTCTATGTTATAGCAGAGACATTGGTATAGTTTACTGTGTGGCATGCAGGTTTGATCCAGGCTGGCCATACCAGATTGCTGTGTCTGTGTGTGTGTGGTAGTGTGTGTGTGGCAGGGTTTTATGATGATGGTAGAGGGCTCAGTGGTTGATGACTGTCGGCCATCGGCGATTAACCAACCCTAGTCAGCGTGACAGTGTCTACCAGAAAAAGGGCATTCTGCCTTGTCAGCAGTGTCTTGGATCTTACTGCCTGGCAGTATAAAGGGCATTATACTAGGTTTCGTATCATCTATGACAGTTTTTCTTCTGCTGTTAATGTTGTCACCTTCCCATTTTTTTACTGAGTTTCGTGCTGCAACTTCCTCACTCCTTCATTTCACTGAGTTTCGATTAGTTTAGCTCTCAGCATGCTGTTGTTGAGACATAAACTAAAAAGAATAGACCGTTTAAGGTACAAGTTAAAGAGTGAAATTTTATCACAGAGAAAGCTGTCAGGAAAAAATATAATTGAGTCTCTTCAGAGAAACGGAAATCATGAACAGACTTTGCATGGTAACCTGGGTATTGGCAGTGTTATGGAGGACTCCATATATAGTTTTGAGGCCTTAATTAATGACTAATATGAGTGCAAGGGACACTAGCTCCCGCTTCTCACAGTGTATCCACTGATACATTTTCATATCAATTTCATCACTTAATATTATTAGAGAGCGAATTCTGCTGTCTGTTTTATAAATTCTAACCACAACCATTGAATGTCAGGAAGTTAAGTTAGGACTCTCATTTACATACAGCATGTGAGCTAATAGGAACTAAAGTAGAACCTCATATACTTACAATTGATTCTTTGACAGAGTTTCATAGTTTATTAAACAGATCTTTTTTTTTCTTCGTGCATAAGAGATGAGAGGAAGAAGATGCAAATTCCTCTCTCTCTCTCTTGACATGTTTTACCTTGTGCCGCTGTGGACTTCACATTTAACTTTACAGCGTTCAATTCAGGCTTGTGCCGTATTAAAAGTGACATGGAAATTTTACTAGAATGGATATGAGACCAACATGTTAAATTGCCATCGGATTAAGGAAAATCAACACATTTCCAGAAGATCTCAGAGTCCCGATACCTAGTGCAACTTTTTACGTGTCGCATAATGGTGAGCGGGCCACCCATGCTGTAACGCAGCGTTTGCATGCGTGTATAGTGTTTGTGAGCAGCTCAGCGTTGAGGTTGAGGGTGACTGAGTGAGAGGGTAAGCGAGCGAGAGCCTCCTTGTCCAAGGCCCTTCGGTAATGAGGCTCCAGGGAGATAAATCCTTATGAGACCTGACAGGGTGCCACATTCCTAGGCTGAGAGTCCTAGCAGCCCCCCTCCCCTGAGCTCAGCTCTCGAGGGCACTGCTTTATAGACTTCTGATGTTGTTCCCAGACCAAGCCTTATGCCGATTACAGTTCACTCATCTGCCTTTTCACAACAGCCCCATGCCTTTGAATTGAGCCATCATCTCTTTTGGCAAAACTTTGGCTGACATAATAATTGCAGAAGTCCTCGCTGACAGCTCGGTACCTTAATGTGTTTTCTTTCTGTAAAAATGCAGACAAAATATTTTTACAGGTATATAATTAACAGTGCATTATAGCTGTTTCAGTGATGAGTCGATCACACCCTCGGCTTTAACAAGGTCCAAGCCATGTTATCAAGGCTTTTATCAAAAAATATGTTACAAGCTGTTGAATGCCTCGTACGCTCTTTTCAGAGCTCGACTGTCAAACTACCAACTCCAACTAGACAGATTTTTGATTAACTGTTTATGTCAGTAGAATTAAACTGTTGTTTGAAGTCAGCCTCCTGCTCTCCTTGGCAGGCTGGAAGCAGTCTGTGTGCTCTGTGCTAGTATTTCCACAGCCATTCCTAAAATGGAGAGGGAGGGTGGGGGGTAACAGGATGAAATATTGGCCTGCACTGCTGAAGGCTGAGGCCCACTCTGTGAAGAAGTCGAAAGCAAAAGAGGGGAGAAGGAAAGCACGCTAGAGTGAGAGAGTGAGGTGACTGAGTTCATTCGCAGTGTTGGCAGTGAGCCACCGACTTGCCTGTGGGTGTCTGTAGCAGTGCCAGTGCATGTGTTTTGCCTCTCGTCTGGAAGGCCCCATTCGCCTCAGAGTTTATGTCAAAGCTCTCTTATTGTGTTGGCCCTCTCATCTTGATTCAGGTTTTTTGTCCTCTGCAGATCTTGTGACTGCCTTCAGACTTGTTTTCCTCCTTCTCAGGGGAATCTCTGTGGACTGGACAGTCATCAAAGAGAGGCTTCCGTGGAGAACAGCTTATCTCACCCTCTCTTTGTCTTGCTGGCCTCTTTTTCTGCCCTTTGTTGAACATATTTGCATGCTGCGTCAATATCATGAGTTTTTCCTCATCTAATATTTCAGCAACAGTAAAGTCCACTCAAGGACTTTAGCACTTCCTTTGTGTGGTATGTTTATCCAAGTCTGTCTGACCAAAAGATGAGTATGCACTAGTTTTCTTGAAAATATTCGAAGCCACAGTTTAGACTACTGGACACAAAGGCAGTCTATAGTTGGTGTGAGACTTTCAGCAGCATTTTCCAATCTTGTGGCCTCTCTGAGCCTATGTTTACAGAGCTGCTCTGTTCCTTAAAGCCAGAGCCATGTTCAGCCTTTCGTAATACAGCCCTTTGCGTAACTGAAATCAAGTGACACTTTGTGTTTGTGACAGTTGAGCAGCAAGGAGGGGTGGATAGTACCCCTCTTTGTACTGCAAAAAAAGAGTCAACACTAGTGTCAGACAATGGAGACTGGCACACAGGCACTCTACCACAACTTATACTATACCAGTGCGACGCTGGGCGATATGCACAAAATGATGTATCATGATATTTTTTAATATAATATTAATATCTTGACATTGATATTGTGACAATATTGTAGGGATCGGTGCTTTCACAAAATATTTACAATATTTACATTACACACAAAATATTGACTAAGTGGGTAAAGGTAAATAACAATAGAAAATTACATCACTTTACTGTAATGCAGCCTTTAAAACTAGGAAAAGACACTTACGCCATATCACGATATTACAATATTCAAAATCTAAGAGGATATCTAGTCTCATATCACGATATTTGTATAATATTGATATATTGCTCAGCCCTATGCCAATGATGTAGACACCACATGTGGCGTTTCAGGTTTATCATGTTAAAAAACAAAAATGCTACCAAATGCCCATGATCTCCACTGTTGTGGAGTTACACGCAGACAATTCTTTATACATCCATGGTGTAGTTAACAGAAGGTCAGCATAGCTAGCTTGTGTCATGTAGATCTGATAGGAATCATTTGCTTTTGTCTGGTTCGCCCAGCTGACCAGTCCTGATTTAGACTGAGGTTAGGACGACTCACTGAATGAACATACTGACATAGAAATATAGAAATAAATAAAGGTAGAAATATCCTAAATAAAATTTGACGTATGGGAATGTATTATGACATTAATTTAATCATGTCCTTTTCTTTCATTACCAAAAATGTACTTATTTTTTATTTATATCTGCATTTATTTACTTATCTATGCTTGTGTCATTTTTTGCGCTCCATAGACTAAGGGCACTTCTCTCTCATAGCTCATGTTTCAGCACTGTGTGAGGCACACAACAAAAGCCACGCTGGCGGAAATATGGGCTATCAACATGGCACTGATCAAAATCTTGACAAGATAGCAAAGTGCTGTGGGTGCACTGCAGTTTTGTTAACTGAATGGGACAGCCGCCACCACTGAACCAACCTCCTAAAAAGAAAGTCCACATGCATTTTAATTCTAGATGAAAATTAAATAAAATTAGATTATATGACACTGGATGTGAGTTTTTTTTACTTTAATCTGGGAAAACTGGAAATTTTGCTAGATATCTGTATCTTGTCGCAATGGTTGTTTATTAAATAAATTCTCTCCATCCAGATTACCATGATAGCCGGACCTGTCAGCCGTACAATTGTCTGCTTGTAACTTTTATTGATATTACGATATCTGAAATCTAAGACAATATCTAGTCTCATATCACGATGCCTATGCCAATGATGAGGCACCACATGTGATGTTTTATCATGCTGAAAAAGTGCTTGTTTCTATTGATTGCAGAGGACAATCGGAGGCCACGGTCAAGTCAAGGCAGCAGTAGAAAAGCCAAAACAATCAATGCTCTGTAACCAATCCGGCTTTAGACTGAGGTTAGGACCACCTACCTGATTAACATATGGACACTGCAATACAGAAATAAAGAAATGTAGAAATTTAATTATTTATTTATGTCATTTTTGTGTTCCATATTAGTCAGAGGCCCTTAGAAATGGCAGGAGTCCTAATTTCTCTGTTGGCAGGAGTCACAACACACGTCACAAGTGCTAGTCCACTTACTACTACTATCACAGGCTTTTTAGAGTGTCCTTAATCTGACAGTGGTGCAGTTACAGACTGGCTAGAGCTCGATGTCGTCTCAACATACATTTCTCAAATCATTTCCCACTGATAGTTTGAAACTGTTTTCAAATGTCCACCATGTTTTTCCACTGTTAACAGTGCAGTAATGTTTGTCAGTGTGTGTTGTAATCTGCATTGTCACTATAGTGGGATTTTCAGTCTTTACCTCTGTGCAGAATAAACATCTCTTCTCTTAGCTTTACAGAGGGTATGTGTGGGTGTGCTGTAGCTTAGTACGTCCCTGTTTTCACTTACATCATCACTCTTGGTCAATATATGACACACTCCTTGTAGATGAGGCCACTCTGGTTTGCAAAACATCATCTGGAGTCAAATTCTACTGCCCGACTCTCAAGGACTACATCTCTATCTGTCATTGAGTTATTTATGTTGCCTCTAAAGCCCCATTAAACTCGAGAGTATTTTTGGTTTACCGGCTAGCTGCTTGACTTGGCTGGTCTCTGTCTATGAGTCCTCAGTGTGAGGACAGTGGGCCATTCAGTAAGCAGCGAAGGAGGGGTTCAGTCTAGCAGGTGCAGGGACTCTCACTCCTTTACTAGGAGCAATAGAGGGGGGAGCCGCTGTGGTAGGGAGGTGATGACATTCTGATATCCGGGGCAGACAGAGAGACACACTTTCATCTCTGGCTACTCTGGAGGTGGTAGCCAGAAAACATCAAATTGTTTCTGAGCAACCGTTACACATATTACATAATGTTTTATGCATTGTTCTTTTCAGGTATGAAAGTGTCCAAGACACTTTGACTGAGGTCGCTGAACTACAACAAATGTCTCACAGCTCATGTTTTTTTTTCTCTACAGGTTGCTGGCTAAGAGAAACAGCCGATAATGCACGGCATCTGCTCTGCAGCCACACCCACTTCCTGCCTGTAGAGGAAGCGGCTGTGCCAGCATGTCCTCTCATCCCCAGTCTGTGCCGCCGGGCCGGAGGACTGTGGACACACGGCACCTGCCAAACCCTGCCACTCTACCACTGCAGCTGCAACGGGCACACACGGTAAGGGGCTTGGCACCACCTCTAGTGCTTCAACTTTTCTAGCTAAAAACTTGAGAAGTTTTACTGTAGTTGTAGCTCTGGCTCTGCCTGCTCGGTGGATATTTGGTAAACAGGGCATTACTCTGACCAACTGGAGAGGGCCTGACCCCAGGGGCCCCCACTGGAAACATTCCCAGGTTACAATGTTGTGCACACAGGACCGCTTCCTCATTAGATGGTTGAGTTGAAAGTTCATGTTGTCACTGTGGAGTCATGTTAGGGCCTTCCCCATTATTTCCACCCACATCTCCTAATTATCAAGATTATGTTCTTCTACATATCAGGGGCAAAGCTGTCAAGGGCCTCAAGCTGATGTAGAAGTTCACTCAGTGACCTCCAGTGTTTGCAAGGCTTTTTTTTTTTTTTTTCATGTATGGCGGGAGAATTCAAGGCTTACCCCCAGGAACCCCACAGCTGCACCTGTAGTTAATCCCACCACTCCCTCTTGTCATCACATTCAGGAGGAGATAAGGGTTGACACACTGTGTTCCACAATCCCAGTTTTACAGAGGTGC
Source organism: Thunnus maccoyii (assembly GCF_910596095.1). NCBI lineage: Eukaryota > Metazoa > Chordata > Actinopteri > Scombriformes > Scombridae > Thunnus > Thunnus maccoyii. The sequence goes on from NC_056541.1 coordinate 26,648,755, forward strand.
AGGTTTACAGTAGTTGCATGGGTGCCCCACTTGTGTGAGAAACAAATGGAAGAAGAGGGAACAATGAGAGCTGGAGAGAGATGGACTGGATATTGCAGAGGAAACGAGGCAGGGAATGGCAAAAAGTGTTGCAATTTTTTTTAGTTTTCTTGGATCTTTGCATCATTCTCAAGGACAAGGGATCCATGCAGGATTTTTGGCTCTGTACTGAAAACGTGTTGTTTTGTGTTCCAGGAAATGGGACTGGTTGACTACCACTCTCATCATGCCAGGGACTACAGCTCCCACCTGGCCCAGCCCCATCGCCGTCGGCCCTCCTTACTTTCAGAGTTCCAGCCTGGGAATGAAAGGTAGGTCCACCATTCTCAAATAGATGTAGTCTCTCATCAAAACCTTATTGCTGTGTCTTTTGATGACAGTGTGTTTCTTAGAGCATTTCATTACATTGCAGTTTTTACATTACCTACTGTACTATAATAAGTTTCACTTCTGCATTATTGGGAATCTTATTAAATATATTCATCTGCTGAGGTTGAGAGATAACATATTTTCAGTTTCATTTATTTATTTTTTTCTAGATAAACTTGATTCATGTGGTGCTCACTGTCAGTCTATATAAGAATGATGTATCATTCACATGAAAATGGTTGTATCGCCCTTTTAATGTGTTGACTGTGGGACAAAGCATGCTCAGTGGAAGCTTCATGCAGGCTGCATTTTTATGCAGTATTATTCTACCAAAGCCTCTGCCTGTTAACCCTCCCCCAGTGTAATCCTTATGTAATTGGCATCCGCAAGCCGTTCCTCTGTAATATTGTGTTAAATGGCTCTGCGGGGCAATGGAGCTTGCAGAGTTTTGCCATCTTCAATAGACCAACAGTAAGTCAGGCAAGGCATTGTATGCGTCGTACTTTCTCTCTGGAGACTGCGGTCTTGTACCTACTAAAGTTGTTTATTATTTATATAGCCATGCTTTTCTGAGGATGAGTCTTGATGAGCACTGAATAATTTATACGCATGCAATGAATTTTGCATGATGCACGGAGGATAAGTCACAAAAATATTTTTTTCTCAGTTGATTGTTGTGGCAGATTTTCATGCATATGTTAAAACATACAGGGGGTACAAAATGTAATTTTCAAGAGGTTGATTTTACTAGAAATCAGCTGGCAGATATTATATGTACAGTATGTCGGGGGGGGGGGTGTGGCGTGAGAGCTGTCTTTCAAAATATAACATAATTTGCTTGCCCTGAATGCGGCGGGGTTATAATGGCAGACAGCAGATGGTAGAATGGCTCTATTGCAGTGTGTGGCCGTTGCGTGTTGTGTCTGTGTCTTGGAGTATCAATCAGATGGGATTATGGTCTTCACAGTGCTATGTACTGGCCCTGTTTCACTGTTAGCATAGCCTAGCCCACAATGTGGGAACACTGGGTCATGGGTTGCAACAGAAATAAACACCACACTGTTCTACTGCTACCCACCAGCTCCTGATTTACTGACACCTTTCATTCAGTCACCGGGGCTTTGGCAGTCACTCTCAATGTACATGATGCCTGTTTTTGCACGACAGATGCCTCACACAGCTTCTACAGCGGAACAGCGATGTTGTTTTTCAGTAGATAAAAAATAACCATCATATCAAAAGCAAAGAATAGCAGTTAGCCCACGTCTCTTTGTGGAGAAATAAACCGCTGGTCTTGCTGGCAGGCGTCTGTGGGTGGGGAGTCTTTCAGTTGAATATATCAGGCCTTCAGCATTCCTTTACAGGGCTTAGAATCAAGTCTGAAGCCCTCACTCTACGTTCTCATTCAGAGTTTGAATGGTGCAATTCTGGCCTTGGCAATCCTTCAGTCTATTCTCCTCTCAGATGTGCGCTTGTCTTTTCATACGTCACAGTAATTCTGCACACCACGTCTCCATTTATAGTAAGCTCAGGGTTGTTCACATCCTGACAGAATGTAAGCAGTAACATTGCCTAAGAAAATGTGCTTTCTTTTAAGAATGGCATTATCTATTGCCAAGTATGAATGATCTTTGTGTCCTGCATCTGCTCTTTAATTGTCTTGGACTGAATGCAAGGTGAAAATGTGCTATTTAGTTGATGCCTCAAATTTACCCTAGTTACAGGTCAGAAAACCACAACAGTATAATCACTGGTGAGCCACTGTGCTAGTTGTTTGTTTCATCCTCCGCTTTACTCCAGGCAGTATCTCAGTCACTCCGCCTCTTCCCATCTGTCTGAGATCACCCAGGCTTCTTGAGAAAAGGAGAGAATACATTTTATAGCAAACATAACAAGACGGAGAAACCACTTAATAGGGTTTCTTTTCTGGCAGAACAGAGTGTAGAGTGCAAACACATTTGGTGCAGTGATACAAAATGAGTTTGTTTTGTGGCTGTGATTATGCTTTGTGATTAATGTATTAAATGCATGACAAAATAGTATTCTTCTGCTTAGACCTGGATTCGTGCATAGTTACGTCAGTGTTTGCTAAATGTTGCTGTCTGTGTTTCTAGATGTTGCGCAAATAGCCCTAAATAGGTGTCACCTATACTCAATAACTTTTTTGTTGGTTTGGTTTTTTGCTTTTTTCATTGGTAATTCTTTCAAAAGAAAACCCTTTGAATTATGATAAAAAGTTAAGAGCATCACTGCTGAATTACTCAAAAAAGAATTATAATGCATCTAAGAATTTATTGCTTTTCCCACCCCTGTCCATAAACCAAGATGCTTTGTGGATCTGGAAATTCACATTCCACTCTCCATAACTTATCCAACAAATTGTTTTTAGACAACAACCTTTATTCCAAAAATCCAGCATTTAGTGGTTGTAAATAATCCTGCGGTTGTTGGCCATTGGAGAATACGTTTTTAGTTTGGCTGTATATACAGAAAAGTTGAGGGCTTGAGCAAATTTTGCATGATGTATTTGGACCCCACTCATTGTTCCTCCTCTTTTGTGCACTTTCTCAGTTTCATTCATCCCAGCTGTGCTGCAGTTAGCCTGGCTTCTCTCTCTGTAAGCCGTCCCTGTGCCACGCACAGCTGCAGAGCTGCTCCTCTGGGGAGCAAGAAGAGATTGGCAGCCGCACAAATACTGTAGTGCTTTCACAATAACAGGCTGCTATCAGCACACATGATCTCTGTTCTTGTCTTAATGGGGCCCAAGCCAGTGAGAAACTAATGGAGGTGTTATGGTGTGTTGGTGTTTGTGTTGTGTTGCCCCCTTCCCTCTCCTCCCCATACGCTCCTCCCCCACCTCTACACAGATCTCTTTCTCTCATCCTCCAGACAAATCCTCCCCAGGGATCAGATTATTCTGCACGCTCACAAGAGGGAGAGGGAGAAAGAAAGAGGGACAGAGGGGGGGGGGGTGGTGGGCTAGAGCTTGATGATGTGATTATGTAAGTGCCAACCCTCTATGGAGATGAGGAAGTGTGCAACTGAATGAATAAGAAAAATATGTTTGGGGGGGAAGTAGTCACACACAGGGTCCGAAATTAACACCCGCCAAGCGCCAAATGCTGGTAGATTTTCCGTTTGGTGAGTAAATCTCGGAAGGCAATCCGCCACACTGGCGGGTAAATGTTTGTACCAAAATAGTCATGTAATAGAATATCTGGCATGATGGCTTGGAGAAAATTACTCATGTTTGTCCCTATACAGAGTCTAACTCGCTTTCACTGAGTGAACATTCAACAATAATAATACCAATCTTACCATTGTTATGGTTATACCGATGTTTGATCTGTCACTCAGAACTATTTGCTAAAGCTGAGCAGTGCTCTGTGTTTAGATATTCCACGCTGGTCTGTGTCATGGACACGCACACTGTAACACACCGTCGAAGTCCGCAAATAAGATAGAGAATGAGTGGGAAGTTACCTCTCTCTCTCTCTCTCTCTCTCTCTCTCTCTCTCTCTCTCTCTCTCTCTCTCAACCCAAATGAGGGAAATCCGTTGTAGCGACGGAGAACTTTAATCCTTGCAGATGTTTTGTTTTTGTTGGCTAACTCCTCTGATTCACCTGTAAGATATACAAAACTGTCTTGCATATTGAGTTATTTGTAACAATACAGAATGGCAGAATGAAAGTCTGGATCAGCAGATGTTGCTCATTTTGATATTATGAAATCTTTTTTTTTTTTTTTATACCAAAAACAGAATCTCTTCGTACAATATTGTGCACCACATTGATGAATTAAAATTTTGGACTGAACTAACTTGCTTTGATAATGCATGTTTATTTGGTTATTTTATGGAAATTTAGCTCTGGCCTCTTCAAGGCCAGGGGATTTATTATTTTGGCTGGTGAAGAATATGCTTTGCTGGTGGATTTCTTTTCATCTATCAGTCCCTTTGGCAGGTGAGTCAAAAAGTTAATTTCGGACACTGGTGACAGACCATCTGGGTATTAATTCTCGCACCCAGTTTTTCGAGGCACTATTTAGGAAATCACATAGAGAAACATCCATAATACGTTTCTTTCCTTGACACCCAAGAACACAGTTTTAACACGCAGATGTAACCCTGCACATTACATAAGTGATATGGCATATCTCTCCTATATGAACGTCTGGTCTAGTGAGGGGATGGTCTCGATTACACCACCCCGCCAACACTCTACAGGACAGAGAGAGGCTCCATGCTCTTTGGCACATATCAAAACCACACACTAGGCCATTGTGGGCCTGGACCAGCAATTATGGTTGTGTTTTCCCTCTTCTCTTCAGAAGCCACTTCCATTTTGACACTGGCAGCAAAGTCACTGACATTCTGGCATCTGCCTGCAGGGCAGACTTGAGAAAACCGTTCCCTCAGAAAGAACAGAGAACCATTTACAAGTGGGCTAATAAAATTTCCCAGATCTAAGTAGCGAGTGCAGTTGACATTCGGAAGCTGTCATTTGACTACACACCAAGATTCTGCTTTATTGGTGCGCTGTAGCTCCTGGCTGGCGACCCCCCCTCCCCCCAACCCAATGTACTAATGAGTTTAATGAATGTGATGAACATGTACAGAGTGTGGTTTGTACTAGCACCACACATACAGCGGATCATGACCAGATCACATTACAGTGCGGTGCTTCCCCCTCCTCCAGTGGCTGTTAGTGTAATTGTTAGCATTCCAGGCCATCCAGATCAGTTCTAGTTTTGGGGTACAGTATAGGGTCTTTGGAGGGAATGCCACAGTTTCTATCACAGATCTAAACTGAACACTTTTTTTGGCTTTGTGTGCAGGGCCATTGACTACCTAGCAATGCCTGCAAAACCCCACAAAGAGCAGCTCCACCATATGCTCCTATATTTAAGACCATTAGATTGTAGTGTTACAGTGAGTCACCATTTCCAATTGTCTTGCTTCCCTTTCTTTCCACTTTCCACTACTGAATGACCAACTGCATGTTCCCATTCTGCAGATGAAAATGGTCTTCAGTGATTACTTTATGATGATTCTGATTGAACCAAATGAAGCCAGCTGGCATTTGTGTGTACCTTGAACACAGCAGTAAATATTTAGGTCAGCCTGATCTCAGGCAGTAACTGTCATCTTGGGTAAAAATGTGTCTTTGTGTGGTTTAAAAGTAGCCTGTATGAGATTTGATTAGGCTGTTTTTAAACAAAACCAGCACCGAGCCGTGTCTGTCACTCAGAAGATCAGTTTAGTCTTTTGGCTACTGATGTCTTTTCATCTTAGATTATTGAAACTCTTAGACTGGGGTATCAGTTTCACTTGATAGATAGGATTTAATTGATCTTTTTTGTCTGGTTTGATTTAATTGATTTGTGTTTCATTTCATGGTTGCTCCAGCTTTCACTTTCACTATGCTTTTGGAAGTAAGAGGTCTGGACTAGTATTTCAGGCAAATTATAACAATCAGACTGTCAAACTTCACACATGGTCCTTATCTTCTATCAGCCCATCTTTGGGAATAACTCCTCCCTCCTGCATTATCAGATTTGGCTCAACTTTCATCAGTCAGTGTGTACTTGTCTGCCTCAGACTCAGCTGTCTCTCAGCTTAATGACGATATATGCATTCATATGTTTGCATGCTTACATCCAGCGTGTTGACATGCATTTCAATTAATGGATTTTAAGTAGCTGATGTTTAGCATGCTAACATTGTTAGCTATCATCATTTTATGAAAACATACAAAGGGGGCTAACAGGCATTTTGTTAAGTTTTAAAGGTATCCTGACATGAATTGAAGAGTTGGACAAATGAACATTTTTGTCCATTGCTGGAAAAAACCGTCAAACTTATAAGGGTTCATCCTCTGGCATTCATGAATATCTTTTAAATGTCATTGCAATTCACACTGGACTCAGCCTGCACGTGTGGTTAAAAACCTGATGCAACACACCAATAATTTAATGGAAATTCTGTTCTTCAGTTATTATTTCTACCTTGTGATTTGCATTCATCAGCTGTTACATGAGATAAGAGATACTCATGTAAGAGCAATTACAGCAAACCATGTAACAACTCATGTATATGAAAAACCTGTGTCTCAGCACAAGCCCTATAATAATTAGCTTCTGCCTTATTGTACATCATCTTTAGTCGCTTACCACACTTTTCTCTAATATGCTACAATTGTGTGTCTTTTTTTTGTTTCAGAGGACAAGAGCAGCATATCCGCTATGAGCACATCTACCTATCAGACCCTAGCAGCCAATCGGAGGTGGAGTATGAGATGAAACGGCCTCGTTTAGAGATGACACCAGAGTCTCTGATGAGGCCCTCGTCCCACCGGCCACAGCTGCCTATGGGAGGGGCTGAGGATATGGCAAAGGTCAGTACTTGCTATATAAGTAAAGTACACTACATGATTCTGACAGTTTGGAATATATTGCAGCATGATGGTCAGCAAACAAATGACAAATAGTCAGTACTTCATTCAAGCAACAGCTGTATAATTTGAATTCATACTTATTGTGGTAAGTGAGAGCTGAGTGTATCTCAGTGTTTTTGAATGAATGTGCCAGTATTCAGGAAATCACTGTTGGTGCCTCCAGGAGTTACACATGCAGAAGAAGATTTTGAGAAATTTGCATATAGTGACCACTTTTCCCTCCAAAATTATTATGACTTTATTCTTGAAGTTGTGTGTGTGTGTGTGTGTGTGTGTGTGTGTGTGTGTGTGTGTGTGTGTGTGTGTGTGTGTGTGTGTGTGTGTGTGTGTGTGTGTGTGTGTGTGTGTTATTTTTTATAAATTGATCTTGCCGGTCTCCTTCAGAACTACAAATGATATTATTAGCCATACCACACCAGGAACCATGAGGGAGATTCTGCATTGTAGCTAAGCTGTGAGCAGCGGTGGGAAGACTAAGGGAGTTGTGAAACAGCAATTAATAAATAATAGAGCTGACCTAGATTTCAAAAGACTGAGGACGAAACTGTGTGAACCGCAGATCAAAACGACTTGCTTGCAGTGTAGAGCTGCTGATGGGGAGATGTTCCTGACATTACACAGAGTGCTTCAAACTGCCAGGGGAGGCAGACAGCCAAGGAATGGTAAATAGATACACCAATAACAGAAGGTACAGGAAAAAAAACATTGACTCTTAAGCTTGCAGGGAAATATTCAGGAATGTCAGTAATTCCCCTCAGAGCAGTGAGAGCTGTAAACCCATTATATAAGTCATGTCAGATGCAATCACTGCATGGAACAAGTGCACCAAATGATAGTGGAATAGAGGGGGAGATATGACTGGAAATAAGGCAAAGGGCAAGTGTAGAGAGGCACAGATAAAGGGGAAAAGGGAAAGGGAGGAGTAAAAGACAAAGACCAACAGGAAAAGAGGGAGTAGACCAGTAGTGTCAGACAAAGCTGACGTTTGTATCATGACTCACTGTGAATCAGTGTAGCACAAAAGCCACATTTTGTTAGTGCACACCACTGTTTAGTCATTCTGATTTGGTGGTTTTGAAAAAGGTTTGACACTGACATCGTTGGTCAACCAGTGAGTATTGACACTGAAGTTTAAAAAATGCAGTACATATCTCGGACATAATTTTTTATTAACCTAATTTAAAGGATCCTTATCAAAAATGTTGATTCATGCCATGTGTTTTATGTGAAAAATGAGTATCAGCAGATATATTGTTATGATATTGACCCTCAGCAATCTAGTATTGGATGGGCTATATTTGCAACCCTCCCCTCAACGAGAGGTCAAACCCTGGTAGGACACTTGATGAGACCCAGTTTTCGTGACCAGGTGTCTCTAGTGATGGAAATGAACTCAACAGTACTGATGTTGAAACATCGTTTAACTGACCGAAGCCAGATAAATAAAAGTATAAAGAGAGGGAGAGAGGGATGTAGAAACTGCGCTTCTGTGAGAAATTGAGAGACAGCCAGCATGCAAATAGAAAGAAGATGAGAAGTCAAACTGAAACTTGAGCGTGGAGATTGATTCTTGACCATGGGAACTCATATCTGTGATAAAATATTCTAAACTCAAGGCACTTACAAGCCTTTTACCGGATTGAACGCAGCAGCCTTCTTCACCTTAAAAATGTAACTTTGTAAATGTTAATTTGGTACTTAATAATACATCATACAATACAATTCTGTGGTTCAGCAGTGACGTGTACCAAACCACACTGCAGACTGACGCATCTGCTAATATTGAAATCCAGAGATTAACCCGTGACAGCTGCCTCACATGAATGGCTCATATTTTATTAATATTTTGACTACTGTAGTTTGAGTGCCACTAGCAACGCCCTCCTTCCGTCACTTGCTGCGTCGAGCAAACAAATTTTATTTTCAATATATTTCTAGTCATAACACCATCAGTTCTGTATCTGGACTGATGACCTTATTTGCACAAGATGTTCAGTGATCAGGGTCAACACACGCCAGTAGTCAACACACACCGACTGTCTTCATCCTGTACCACTACATTATAAATTTCTCAAAGAACTTCAGTACAAAGTCAAGAGATTGTGATATGTAGCACAATAAGCTAGCGAAGCTCTGTAAACAGATATTCTCTCCTGAGAAGTACTATCTTATTGCTGGTATTACTCTTTGGAGCCATTTCTGAACAAACGACGGTAATCACACTCTTCGAGGGCGAGGGAACATGTCACCCAATGCAACAGTGTGACTCATTGACGGGTTTTTAATAGTTTTTGAACAACAGAAGTCTGCGACACAGAGGATGAGTACATTGTCGGTTTGGCTTTGCACATGATATTTGTTTTACGATAAGAAAGATATAGAAAATCGCCAGCCTTTAAGGATTCTATTGTATTATGGTTCTTGAGCCGATGTTTGTCAGCATAGAACAGCACTGACATATCATACGCCACCAAAACAACACTCAAATGTATTGCAGCAATTTAAGAGCCACATTCTTGTAGATGTTTGTATCATGGTATTTTTCTTACTTTACAACCTTTAACTTTTTGCAGATGTAAATAAACTATAATATGAAAAAAATCTATATATTTTTCTGTACAAGGAAACAGTCATTGTTTTGAAGAGTTGCCTGATCAACTTGATTTCTCTCATTTACTTAAAGCATTCTGAGCACGTTTGAAGTATCGTCATAACCGTTGATTATAAAATGATGAAAACAACCGATAGTTGCAGCGCTACATTAAAGCTGACACCCACACAGCAGCAGTAGTCCACATTTAGAAACTTTCCAAGTCATTGACATAGAATTGACATCGTGTCTTTGGTTCCAGGAAAACATGAAAATTGAAGGTAGCGGCAGCAAAAGTATGCAAGCGTAGTTGACATTTTCAGTTCACTGCAAGGCCACCCACACAACTTACACCAGTAAACTGCAGTTTGAAGCTTTTCATTTTCCTATAGCTTCAAATCTCAACCTTGATTAGACCAACCTTTTTTTTCTATAGTTTATATTATTTCCCTTCTACAATGAGATTTGGCTTTGAAACCAAAGGACAGCTTTACCACAGTCGCTTCCTATCAGTAGCTCTGTGCACCTGCTGTTGAGTCCTCTTGCATCAGAGCGGGCTTGATGTCCAAACCAGAGGGACTAGTGTGAACTTAGATCCACATTCTAGTAAGAAAACAGGATGTCTTCTGCTTTATTCAACTGTTAGATGCAATGCATACGCTTAAAGACTATATGACTCAGTCACACAGGCTGGTGCTTACTAAACAGAACACACTCACACAGACACGCTACAACACCCAGAGGTAATAAAAAAAAAACAAAAAAAAAAACCTGATGCACGCACAGCCCGAGACATCATGTTGTGGAATGTTCTAAATGTGACTGGGGTTGTCGAGGGCATATAAGCTGTAAGCTGCGCTGGGCTGAGGGCTTAGCTATTGGCCTGTGACCTTTTCATACTATGTCACAGGTGTAGTAGCTGTTGATGTGCTGCTGTACTGTTGACAACAACAGAGGACAGTATAGGGCACAACACTGGAGGGAAAACCTCTGAATGTCTCTTTTGACTTTACATTTGTCACACCATCAAATCCTTCCTGGTTAACAGTGTCTTAAACATCTTGCAAACACTTTACTGAATTTGATAATAAAAAAAATCTGAAATGTCATAACCATTAAACAAATGCAAGAATGATGTGAGTTGAAGTTTCTTATAAAAACACTGTACTAATGTGATGCCACCCCCCCAACAAGCCATGCAATGATGATTTTTTTTTTTTTTTCAAGATTATGTTCTGAATCTCTGACATTCTTGTGATTGTGATACACACATGTTGTGTAATGATGCAGGCTTTTACATCAGCTGTTGAACTGTAACACAGGTCAGGAGGATAGTAGTGGTATTATTTGCACTCAAAGATATTGTTTAAGACAAAGTCAGTCCATCCTAAGAGCTGTTTTCCCTTTTTTTTTGTTGTTTTGTTTTTATGTATGGTGAATTATTGTGACTAACTGGCTTTGGCAACCTTGGGCTTCTTCATCTAGGACAGCCCCTTAACATCCTCTGGCACTGACATTTCAATCACAGCAGGTCTACGGGGCTATAATGCAGCCTGCCTAGTCCAGATTAGCCCATTTACATAACCTTCATTTCAAACGTTTAAAAATAACGCAGAACAAAACCCGAGCTGAATAACACACACACTAATTCATGGAGGTTAGAAATCGCAAAAAGCTCACATTACAAGCCGAAAATAAGAACACAAATATTGCCGGTCAGAAAAAGATAAATCCTGCCCCTGCACGAGTGGGCCCTCGCTGTCCTTTTGCATGTGTTGTTACATAAACAGGTGCATGCAACAGCACTTCCATTTCCACACTTGCTTTTCATGTGAACAGATTACTGGGAATTGGCTTTAAGCATTTTTTTTGTGGGTGTAGGGCTTTTTGAGGGCAGCACATTCGAAGGCGAATGTGTTACAGAACACAAAACGCCTCATCAACCTGTCTGGGAGGCGTCAGGTGGCTTGACAGTCTGACAGGCTAAAGTTAAAACCATATTAACGTGTGGAGTACCTCAAACCAGTTCTGAATGAAAAAATGTACCTCACCCTCGCCTGAATAGGGGATAACAGCAGACGATGATGATGCAGGATACCCCTCCTTTCCACTGTGAGGCTGCAAGTCCCCCCGTCAGCGCCGCTAGGTCTGGCGGTTGCTGTCAGAGGTGGTCCAGAATGTCACTGAAGAGAGGTTTATACTTTGCTCGTCATTGAGTGTTTACACATCGAGGTTTCACTGACACAGGAGTACCGTGAAGTCAGTGATTTGATGAATCCCTTCCCTGTGCTCTCACATCCACTGATGAGCTGCACCGTGTATTGTTTGACTGACAGACACACACCATTTCCATTTCTCTGCCAGAAGAAATGGTTAATAATTACCTCCTGAATTTGATCTTCACACATGTTGCACTACCCTTCAGACTCCCCCCCCCCCCCCCCCCCCCCCTCTCTCTCTCTCTCTCTCACATCCCGACAACAGAGCATGTCACATTGGAAACAAAGTCTCTTAAGTAGAGCCAGCTGCCAGTGCTCTTGCACATAATCCTGGCTAGGGAGGCTGTGACCTCATATTCATTAGTGTGGTCTAGTGACACCGAGACACTACACTGGCTTTCATTACCCAGAGGACTTAATTACTGGCCTGAGTTACCTTCCCAAAGGATACACAGACTGTGTTTGGATGATTTCTTGTAGAGTGACACACAGACCTTACAATCAGAGGAAGGCAGGTATGCTTTCAACAAGAGAGAGGAGAGTGGAAATGTGCATTAGGTGGGGTTGCAAGTTCATTCTTCTAAGATGGTCAAACCATATCAGGAGGGCCTTTCTGCTTTGTTTTCAGATACACAAACATGTCTATTAATTAGTTTTATCCAGACTCACCTTACCATTATAAGACCCTCTTTGACCTCCCAAATTCCTCAACATTGTAACATTAAACACACCGAGGACCATCATATCATATACATGTTTCATTTTTATGGTATCTAACCATGTCACTTCTCTCTCTGCTCTTCCTTTTTTAGGAGCGTGGAAGTTCCATAGGGAAGCTAGAGCCGATCTCCCCAGTGAGCCCGGTCCACATGGACCCTGACTTAGATCTGGTGCCGGCTCGCTTCTCCAAGGAGGAGCTGATCCAGAACATGGACCGTGTGGACAGGGAGATCACCATGGTGGAGCAGCAGATCTGCAAGCTTCGCAAGAAACAGGTAACTGCACATTTATGGATCTGGTCTTAACTTTATGATCAGATCGACTTGCTTTCTGTTTAGAGATCGCTGATGCTATCTCGAGTTTTCCTGCTTATGTATTTGATTTTTAAAATGGATATATTCTTTGTAGAGGGGTTCTAGTGGTTCTGCTGTAGATGTAACTAGTGTTGGAATAGATTTATATTTCTGTCTAACACAGTATCTACACAGACTGTGTAACAAAAGCAGTATGTGAGCAGAGTAGCATCTTCAGTCCTCATTCACTGGATGCGTTCAGGTACAGTATTGAGTGTAGTTCACATGTGTTTTGGCAAAGGCAGAAGACTGAATTGTAAAAATATGCTTCTGGTCATGGTTACACGCATATAACAGAGTGAAACCTGACGAGAAAGTGACAGTCCCTCACAAGCAGGAGATTTTCAGCGGATGGGCGCCTCCTAGATCGCTAAATATAAATTTTGTGATCTGGCAGGGAAAGTCCTGCTTCACATGTAGTTTAATACGACCCACCTTTTTAGAAATGATCACACTGATGATTTAAGTTCCTCAGAGTAAAAGTTTTTTTCATGATGCTTGTTTGTGCACAACCTGTAAATAGAAATGATGTGTGACAGCGAGGAAAGTTAAGCAAAGATACCTTTTTTTGTGATGTCATTCAGGTGCATTCTGCACATATTTATAAGGTACCTAGTTTTTAAGTCTTTATCCGTCATGCTTGTAGATGTTGGAGGCTTTGCCAGTGCTGGCAGCTCTGTTGAATTTGCTTAGTGGCAGTGTTTAGCTTGTTTAAAATGTTCATGTGTGGTTTTCCAATGTGACTTTTCCTGCCAAGCTTCAGTTGGCTTCAGCGCAATTAAGTCTTAAACAGACTTTTCTGTGTTGTAATCGGCGCATTCAATCACCGTAGCTGGTTCTCGCTCACTGTACCACGATTCTGTCCACGCACTCCCCCAGGCAGCTGCATTCTCTCTTCTCTTCGACTTTTTATTTTGGAGAAAAGTAGGTTAAAAATATATAAGGCTATAAATAACAGTTTCCCTAGGGGAGGAGGAGGATTATGGTGGAGGTTTTGTGACTGCTAAACCACTCATATCCCTGCCACACTGTCTCCCTTTTGGCTGTCTGCCATGTTTAGTAGAGAAACAGTATGGTCAGACTCGCTCTTTTCCACCCCAGTAACTCCTCCACCATGCATGCCGTTATATTGACACACTGTTGATTATACTCGTTTTAAAAAGTGCTTATTAAAACGTAGCGCTGGGTTAATTTATTGATGACAGCTACATGTGTTGTTCTAGGAAAATTAGCGGTGAATGTTAAAGCTAATGATATGACTTTCGACTGCCGAATTATAGTATTGACATCTCTCTACTCTCCACCATAGCAGCTGGAACTAACGCTGGTTTAAGAACTGATACGACCAGTTACTTCATGACTCAGAATCTCTCAGTTAAGCGTTCGGGTTATCATAAAGGGGAACCTCCAGGATTCTAACAACTGAAAATGAAATGAAAACGTGAAGCTGGATTGTTCAAGACTGGCCAATCAGCTAGTCTTTTTGAATCGTGGGTATTTTTCCTCTCAGTAACCACCTTAAGTGTTTACTGCAGACAACATTTCATCAGATGAAATCGATGGTTGGCAGATAAAGAAGCCTCCTAGCCAAACGCTCTTTGCTAAGAATACAGATTTGGTATTTTATGAATCTGGGTATTTTAGAAAATTGCAATAGGAACTAAAATGGAAACGACTATCAGATTACTGCCTTGGGTTGAAGCTTGTGAATGATTGAAAGGCTAAGCTCTGCTGCTTACAAGTATAAATCAGGATCCCACCCCTCACCCTCCCTCAATATACACACCGTGTTTTTATGAATGTTTTTTTTTTTTTTTTTTTTTTACAGTCCGGCTCTCTTCAAGCATTAAAACATCTGGACTAATTAAGTGGCATGGTAAAACTTTATTTAAAGAGTTCTGGCAGAGTCAGTGGATGGGCGGGGATTAGGGCTTAGGTTACCGCCAGCCTGTGTCATGTCAGCCAAGCTCAGGATGGCTGGTTTATTTTATTTTACTCGCTGGTGGGTTTGGAGAGGGAAGGGAGGTCTCTCTGGGAATGTCTGTGTTTCCCTCACCAGATGCTTATCCAGGCCTATCATGGCACATGATGATCCATCTTGCTCCACTCTCATGTGGATCCTCTGGAGGCCGCCTTTCCCCCTTCTGAAGCCCCTGACAGGAGATGAGAAGTAGGAGTAGGGGTGGGGGGAGTAAGGGGCAGACTTAACTGTAGATCAGCTACACGCACGCCACCGAATGACACTCGCAGATAGCTATTGCTGCTGAATACAGTGCGTTGCTCTTTCCAGCGTACATCCTGCCCAACACTTACATTGTATCCAAACATTTTTCAGGCAAATGATGATGTTTTTATTTTTATTTTCTCTTTTGCTGATAGTTTTATGATCATAGTCAAAGTCATAGGTGTAGTTATAGTGATTGAAATGCATTAAAAACAGCTGATATAGAAGATCTTAGTACATCTATTCATTGTGAATTTCAAATGAGGGTATGAAATGTATATTTTTGCAGTATCATGAAATTAAAATGTAGATGGGGTTAGTCTGGCTGCTTTTGAGACTTTTGGTGCCCTTTTTGAAAACAAAGTTAATCTTATATCTGTATGTAGAGACCGGCTGTTGAATTATGTCGTCAAGCTTTTGCTCAAATGTCTGCCTGTTTGTCTAAAGACAGGAAAAATAAACATAAAGGCGCCTCCAATAAAACGTTTTTTAACCGGAATGATAGGGGAAGGGCTGCAGTTACGGAGTTTCCCAGTTTCTTTTCATGTGCCTCACATCCAGATGAAACCCTGATGTGATTTTTAATATACATTCATGTTTTTGTTTTCTGCGCCAGATGAACACACTCCAGTCTAGAGGATTTAGGAAGACTAAAGTTAACTGGATAAAATGTGCTGAAACACACATGCACTGAAGTAACCAGGTCATAGAAACCACTGTCTAAACAGAAAATCTGCATCTTTAGTTTACTTTAGTTCGGAGGCTTCCTTATTTTAACTTTAGAGCTCTCTCTCCCACAATGTGTGAATTGAACAAATAGCCAGATGTTGTGGTGAATACCGACTCACCAACCTACTGACTTCTTGAGGCAACTTTTGTGTCAGTTTTAGTCAGAATTTGGATGATATTATTTTACATATGAGGACACATGGCTCTGTGTGATTACCTCTCCTTTCATCCAGCGGTTCCGCGGTTACTTTCCTCGTGTGAAGTCTTTTGTCATGCACATATGTAAACGGTTACCAGTATATGTAGCAAAGAAATGGGCATTCCCCGTTAGAAATCTACCTAGGCAAACCAGGTTTCTCTAACTCCCCGCCCCGATTTACAATAATCAGGTTTCTCGTTTACGTGAACTCTGATTGATGAGTTGCATTTCTGAATTATGAGCAAGACAGAAACTTTGCTCACATGACAAATACTACCACCCTATGCTACCTTTATGATTATGTGTTGAGACGGTTGCTTTTTGTGTCACATCAGAAAATTCAATGTATAACTATTTTAAAAGTAATAATTTCAGTATCGCCTGCTGTTATCACAGGGGAAAAGAGGTCGCTACTTCAACACTCTGTGTGTGTTGACTTACTTAAGTGTGGGAGGATTTATGATCCCGACTGTTCAATCTGTGTCCCACAACTCCATTTACACAAAGGTGTAAATGGACCAGAATGTGCAATTGGATAGCAGTCTGTATCTAATGCTTCTTTGTTGCATTTATACTTTGCTTTTTCAATTTCGGATGATCATCCAAAATGTAAAAGATGCATGATGTGTCTAAATCGAAATGGGTAATAAGAGCCGAATCAAGCCTTTCTTTCTATATCATATTCAGCTTTTTTCTGACTCTTAAGAACAGGCTTCTCCTCTGCTTCTCTCCTGTATACCTTCTAGGGAAGATTGAGGGACAGGGAAGCATTTACAGAACTCCAAATGATTGGCAGTGAAAAATAAAGGTCGATGGTTGAGGCCCATCAACCTGTATTTTTCACTGCCCTGCCAGATTCTCTCTTTTAATTCCTCACATATTTCTCTGCCACCCCAGAAACCTTTCTGTCTCTGTGTTTTCTTTGCCGGTCACAGTAGACAGTACTTCCTAAAATTCTCTGTGTTTTAGAGTGCAGCCTCCAATGAATGGTTGGATTCATGCCAAAGTGACAAGCAAGTTACAGGAATGCTGTTTTCCAGTATTTGTCTAGTGTTCATTTCACAGGTTTCTCTCTCTCTCTCTTTCTCTCTCTCTCTTTCCTTATTTTTCTCTCTCTCTCTCTCTCTCACTTGATGTTCTCGCCACACAGCGGGCAATGGCTTTGTTTACAGGCTGTTGTGGTAACTCTTTGATTAACTAGACCCTGGGGAGTTAATAGCTATTACAGCTAATAGGACAGTTAGTCTCATCCCTGCTGGAGAGCTGGGGGAGGGACAGTTGATCTAACACACACTCACTAACCTCGCAACAGGAACTGGTGAGCCACCAGTCTTCCTGGAACATTAGGGCCCTTTTTGAATTTGTTAAGTGTTAACCGACATCTTTCTGTGTGTTACAGCAACAGCTGGAGGAGGAGGCTGCAAAGCCCCATGAGCCAGAGCGGCCCATTTCACCGCCACCCAGTGAGGCCAAGCACCGCAGCCTGGTGCAGATCATCTATGATGAGAACAGGGTCAGTAGAATACTGACACACACACACACACACACACACACACACACACGTACCAGATGCTCAATTTGTGTCCCACCACTCAAGCCCAGATTACTTGGCGTTTGAATTTGGTTTCACCTGATAATGTATGTACACTACATATGGACATTACAAGAGTATCAAGTGGGTATATGTATATAATTTATTTATTTTTCACCTGAATGGGGAAGTGTTTTCAGACTTTTCAACCCCACTGTGTGTATATAATACATATATGTATAAACCACATTAGCAAGCAGGAGCACCTTTGAATACACAAGCAGAGCCCCATGATGCATACTCCTGTCATTATGTTTGTCCTTTAAGCTAATAGAAAACACAGGCAAAATGTGGATTATGCATGTAATGTGCGTATCCTTGAGTGGGATAATGGGACTGAAAAGACTGATGTCTGTCAATGTGTCTGTAGAAGACCCTTTTTTTTTCCTCTGAGAGCTGTCATTCTCATTTACCTATTTGATGTAATCCTCAAGAACCGTTGTCAACAAAAGCAGCGAGTGTCACAAAGTATTCATCTCCTACCTGAGCCTCCCACTCTCACCATCAGGCAAGGCAGGATGCTTGCCTAACAGAATAAGCTACTAAAGGTCAACATTATCAGGCTTGATGAATCACACGTGTACACACACACACACACACACACACACAAATAGAAAGGTGGCATAAACACAGATCTTTGTCTTTAATCACCTATGCAAGAATAGCAACTTAATCTTTCTTTCATCAGTAGAAAAACAGAACAGCTGGGAGGTCATATAAAGTGTTTAGTTAGTCACAGCAATCATTGTGTGCATCAGTGCTCTGTGTAGAAGATTACCTTTATAATGGAGTTATTCTCAGTGCTCTCAGTCCACCTAGTGGTGAAATGCACCAGTTTCCTTTTTACTGGTATAAGCAGGAAAATCCTCTCACACTGTATCAAACCCCAAATTCCACCTCTTTAAACAAGTCCCCCTATGGGAAACTAGGAGTAATGTTAAAACTTCACACTTCTCATGGATATTTTGAACAGCATCTCACACACATTCAAGGCAAATAGTTTTCAGAGAATGGCAAAGGAGTCTAGTGTGTAGAGAGCATAAGCTGTAAATGGAAAACCAAGTTGAAAACCCTGCATTCAGCGTGTTTTAACTGTCATTGAGCAAGACACTAAATTCTTAACAGCTCTAGGGATTGTGAAACTTCACTATAACCTGCGCAGATTTCCTCAGAAGCAGTTTTAAAAGTCACACCACAGTACAGGGAGTGCCCTTCATGACTTTTGTCCTCAGTCATCATGCACAGCTAAGTCACAGCACTTGTAAGCATATGCAACGGCAGGGCATAGCTGATTGCTCAAGACTCTTCTGAAAGGCTGGAAGTTTAAGAATGACTCATGGCTTACTCCACAATGTAGCCTGACCTCTGTAACACTTTCCACTTCCCTCTGATTTGCAGGATGTACTCTGGCCTACTGCCTTCCCGCCAATCTCGCTATCTCTCTCCCTCTCTTTAGATTTCACCAGCATCTTCAGCTATTTTCTAGTTACGCTCTCACTAATCCCCGTGCCACGGTGACACCGTAGCATTCATTCATCAACTTGTATTCACATGAATTCTTTTAGTGGCTATTCCATATTATTTATTGTTATTTATTTTTAACTATTTAGCATTACATTAGCCACATAAAGTTTTTTCTTTGTCTCAAATCTGGATAAGATCCAGATAAGATTTATTACACTTAAAAACACACAAATGTGTCTGTTAGCCAGATCGCAAATCTCATCACAGTTCATCTCAGTTCAAGGCAGTCCCAGCCCAGAGGGTGCTTGTAATGCAGCTGAAGCTGTTTGGTACTTAAGAATGCTTAAGGGGCTACCAAACTACAATAACAGTTCAGCCAGCTAACTAACAACTGTCTGTAAACCTAAACAAGCCCATCGGGACATAAGTTTTGCTCGTCTTCTCAGACTCTTGGCAGGCTTGCTCGGTGCGTTTTTATGGTGTTAATATTTTCATGTAATTTTTATGCTGCCTAGCTGCAAAAAAATCTCCTCACGGTCCAGCAAAGATCTGAACTGAACTGAACTCACTCATGCTGTTCTCTTGACCACACAGATCATTCGGTAGTTGCAATGATAAGGGATCTAAAAAAAAGCTATAACAGCCAGTCACCCTGTCTGTATGACTGTATGTGTTGATGTCACTGGAGCTTATTGGTGTGGCTTTACACTTCATCAGACAGCTATCCAATAATAACGTTACATTAAAGCTTAACGGTACATATCAAGCCTGCGGTTTATCTGTGTGTGTTTGTTTGTATATATACAGTATATACCGTGTATATGTATTATTAAACACCTGGCTATAATTACTCAGCATGCCTTTCGAGCGTCATCACCCCCCCCTCTGCTTAATGTCACCAGCATTTTTAGACAGCCACATTTCTACCCACAGCCCATTGTCAGACCCTGAGGCTCACCTCAAGCTCACTCTTCTCATATTTGGGGACACAGCTGTCCTGGACATGAACATGAGAAGACAGCCGCAATGACACTGCATTATCATAATTCTGTTGAGTTATGCTAAATCCTCAGTGCTCTCTCTCTTTTTTTTAAATTCTTGTCTTGCCTCTTTCCCTGTTTTCCCTGTTTTCTTAACCGCATTCTCGTCATGGGAGGTGCCAAAGTGTTATTGTGCTATGATGTTAGTGGAAAAAGCAACCGCAATGTTTGTTGCAAAATTTCTCATGTTCATCATTTTATTTAAAAACTAATTTGACCTGTTGGGGGGAATTGTGTTGTTGACTGCAGCATGTACACCAGTACAGTTCCTAAGCTTCATAGCTTATAATGCCACCACATGAGTAGCAGTCCCTGTGTGTCACCACAGGGGGGCATGATTGAAATAATTGAGCCAGCATCTTGGCCCAGATCTTGTGATGAGTTGGTGTGTGTGTGTATGTGGTGGAGGATGGATTAAGAGGGCAGTTACTAGACCTGCAGCTTTCTGTGTAATTAGCTACACTACTAGTGAAAAGGTCACGCTCAGTACAGCTTCTTTTACATCTCATCCCTACCTTTTTATTTTCATCGCTAAAGTCGTCATTTGTGGTATTTATTGTGAGGCGATATTCCAAGAATTTTGAGGTCATTGTTATGCGATCTTGTTTTCAAATTTGCTAGAGGAATTGCAGCCAGAAAACGAGAGAGAGAAATTGTTGAGCCTCCCAACTCCCTGAGGATGAAAGGCTGCTTTTAATAATTGCTGCTCATTAACTGCTCCTGTAGCTAGCAAGCTCTCTGAGGCAACACTCTGCAGCCTGTTACACCTACTCACTGATGAGGAAGCGAGAGGAATGAGGAAAAAAGGGGATCAATGCAAAATGACTTAAAGAAGGATAATGACATCGTGTAACTGTATTTGTATTTGAATAACTTGGATTTGCAAATACTTTACATATCAGTGCTTCCTTATGGGCGCTTTTTAACTCATTTGGCTTCACTCACAAGTGACCCAGTTGGAAGCCTGTCTTGAGTCAAGTTAAGCTGTGTGCGTGAGCTCCTCTAAGGTCTTACATCCAATTCGGTTAGCGTGAGTCTCGTATAAACTCGAGAGTAGATCCCAAACACCTCCTGTGTACCTCTACAGCGAAGACAGAGTGAAACGGACAAGGAAGCTGCATGACATGGTGGGAGGTGAAGAGTAAAGGTTGGCGTGCACGTACACTAGCAGGTTTTGTCTATGTTATCACCTCTAAAACTTCTCCCTCGGTGCGTTCCCGTCCATCCACCCCTCTCTCTCACCGCACTTCCATCTTGTCTGTGAGTGTGTCTCTCCTGCCAGTCTCACCGCTTGGTCACTGAAGGAAATGAAGTGTGATGGAAAGCAACAGAGCATGTGGTGTGTCACCAAGGAGGGTCTGTTTGATCGATGAAGCGGAGAGAGTGTACAGAGTGGAATGAGGAAAAGAGTGGAGCGAACAGAGAGGGGGTAGTCTGGGACACTGCACACACATTTGTCTGGTAGAGCTAAATATAAATGTATGGAGGAGCAGAGCTGCAGAGAGGTCATTCAGAGACACAGATGGGAGTTTTTTCGCTGGCCATCTTCACGCCCGACACCTCTTCTGTTGCGCTTTATGGTCCCTGCCAGGAATTTTAGTTTTGAGAGGATGATTGTTGTAGGTAGTGAGCTGGAGGTGAGATCTTTCTCTGTCTTTTCATCAGTTGTCTCTTATGAGATAAGCACCAAAGCTCTTTAGCCCCCCTCCCTTTCCCTAGTTTTTTTTTTTTTTTTTGCTCTTTCTCTCCCACTCACTTTCTATTCCACTCCTGCTCGCTTTCCTGCCTGCCTGCTCTTTCTCTTTACCTCTCTCTGCTCAGGGGAGGTGAGTAATCTTTTTTTCTGGGAGGAGAAAGGGAGCTGAGGCAAGGAGCTGTGGCCCAGCTTGAGTTAAAAGCTCTAATAATAGTCAGTACATCCATCTCTCCATACATCCAACCAACCATCCATCCAGCGAGCAGCGGTGTAGCCTTAGCGATCAAGTGAGCGTGCTCACTGCGTTGCCGTGGTGATGGTAGAGGTGCAGGCAGCCGGCTAATGTACTACTTCTGTTTGTGTTCCTCTTACCAGAAAAAGGCAGAAGAGGCTCACAGGATACTGGAGGGACTGGGACCCAGGGTAGAACTGGTGAGTGGACTCTTTGATTTAATGTTGTATTTCTGTTCTTGTTATTTTCTTTCCCACACTTTCGTTCCTGCATTCCTAACGTGCGAAATTTTTATTGAATCACATGAACGTTCCCGCTGTTTTTGAGTACAAGGCTCGAGCAGTAAAATAATGAGGTAGAAATGCCTACTATACTCAAAGCTTCATTAAGAAATATTGTTGATAATAAGATCGAATAAGATGACTCACATCAGAGTGTAATGTGAAAGGGTCGCTAGTACTGAAATCCACTGAGAATAGAAACCCCCAACCCTCATACATACCATATTTAACTGTCGCCTATTCATCTATCCATCCAGCTCAGTCTCACACACGGTGAATTTCATCATTCGGTTCTGTTAAATGAATTACCTACCCATTTTGATTTAGACTTCCTGAAATCCCATATGTATTAGTGGCAAGGCCAGAATCATATTAAGAGATGTGGAGTGAAAGTGTTTGGTCTTCATGTATTCTGCTGTTTACAACCTAACTGAAAATAAGGTATGGTAAATATGATTGTTTGATCTGATTGTTCCTCCTTTTGTTCCAGCCACTGTACAATCAGCCTTCTGATACCAAGCAGTACCATGAGAACATCAAAATGTAAGTTTGTCACTACATTTGCCTACACATTTCATCTTGTAAAAAGAAAAAAAAATTATAAATGGCCACTAAGGTGCAACAACAAGTTTGTTAATTGTAGATACAGAAGCTCATGCGGTCTTTAAGATGGATATTTGATTTTAATTTTTTTCAAGACAAAGCATGATTGGTTTTTAATTGATCATCAATTGTAAGTGAATGCATCACCGAAGTACACCAAACTCAAATTCACGTAACAACTGTAATTTCTGGGATCATGAAGATGTTAGAACCTATCAAAGTGTAACCAGCCAAGTTAAGAAACACAGAGAGAAACATAATCAAGAGTTATGAATGTAACTAAGGTTCTATGAATTCTGGGTGACCACCAGAGCCGATATGTAATACCTGGATATGCATCATGCACATATGTAGGAGGTTGAGAGATAATACCAACAAAGTCACACATGTGACCTGGGTGACGCAAGCAACCTGATAAAGGGGCCTGGCACCCAGCAGTGGTCTCCTATAGAATCTTCTCATCAAGCCTCCGAGTGACAATGAACTTGGACGGTCATCCAGAATTCATGGAACCATCGTTACATTCATAACTCTCGTTCTATTTCATTCTCCTGACTGCCAGAGACCGTATGTAATACCTGGATGACCCATACCAGCAAGGTCACAACAAATCTGTACTCACTGTGCCTCAGTTGTAGACTGAAAGAGCAGACAAGGCTGCAGTTGTCACAGGATGAGTGGCGGCCACATTAACTCTGTAGAAGCGGGCAAAGGTACAGGAAGAAGCCCAGGTAGCTGCAGCACAGATGTCACTCAGTGGAACAATCTTCAAGGCAGCCAAAGAAATGGAGACACTCCTGGTAGAATGACATTTCACAGGGTTGACCTGGAGGCCCCTGAGCCTGTATGCTTTTGATACGGTATCCACAACCCAGTTCGAGACTCTGTTTAGATAAGGCACAATCTTTCCTGTGCCCTCCATAACAAACAAAAAGTGCATCAGACGGAACCCAGCCAACATATCTATGTACTGTCTCAGTGCCTCAAAGTGCCCCTTGGGTGGCTTAGGGGTCGGTTGGTAGGAGCCCCGTGTCTGGGTACCCTATCCTTGGTGTCTGAAATGCAGGCTGTGGAGGGGCCTGCCCTGCTGAAAAGAGGAGTGCTGGCTGCAGGGTGAAGAGTTCTGGTGTGTCTTTGTTTATAGAAAGGTGCCCGGCATTAGTCAGCAAACTGTTGCCTGACTTTGTAGACTTGCGCACTACACTCCGATGAACTGCAGGCCCAAACATCTGGCCTGGAATGACAGATAGCGTGCGAAGTGTCCACATTTTGCGCTGGGCCAAGGTCAAAGTGGACATCAGTCTGTCAAGCTCTCTGGTCATGAAAGCGAACCCCTGGAAGGAAGCATCACTCAGGCTTTGTGTCAAGGCATCAACTCCGGCAGTCTGGAGAGTCTGCGATAGAGCCAGAACAAGATGGGAAAGAGAGTTTCCGATACATCCCATCCAAGCTGCTCTTGCTAAGGAGGTCATCAGTGATTCTACACTGCGGGCGTGGATAGTAGGCATCCGGTCTAAGGGCATCTGAGGATACAATCAGAAAAGCAATGGAGGCATCAATGGCAGGCATTTTATCTAGACCATATTGGGAGGTGTCCGTCATAGCAGCCAAAGCCCTGCCGTCACTCGGCAGGTGGAGGAACGCCTTGGAGACAGGCCACTTTCATCAATGTGTATGGTGCAGAGGATGGAACTCTGAAGGCAGATGGTTATGGGGTGTGCTTGAAAAAGGCACTAGAGGAAGCAGCCTCTAAAGGGGCAGCATCCAACCAAGCCCTGAGATGGCCAATTGAATTGCTTGCTTAACCAGTCTCAGCATACAGCAAGGAGTCTGCTCCTGACCCGTGAGAGCCTGTCACAGAGGGGAGGGGGGACTCCCTCTCCAGTTCCTCCTGTTCTCTTGCTTCCTGATCTGTAAAAAGGTTCCCTAAGGCTGCAACAGAAAGTGCATCCTCATATGGTGGCTAGCAACAGAGGGTAAAGCAGCTAGGTCATCACTCCCATCACAGGCCTGTATCAGACAAGTGCACAATAGTAAGTGACCCGCAAAGAGTAGAGGCACTAAGCTATAGTGTGTTAAGCTAAGTGGCTAAGTTAGTAAGACATGCCCACTGGGAAAATAAATGTGGCTACTTATTGGGTAAAGTCTGATGCTTTGTAGTTGGGGTTTCGGCAAAACTCCTGGCAGAGATGAGCACCGGCTATGCAGCCTCTGGAAGATGAAGACATAGCTCCAACCGATGGGGTGCGAAGCTACCGCCAGAGACGGTGAGCACTGATGCTAGGTAATGCTAACAGCTTACACGACCTGGACGGTAAGGCAAGAAGATGAAAACGAGATGACTGCTGGGTGCCAGGCCCCTTTATCAGGTTGCTTGTGTCACTCAGGTCAAACATGTAACTTTGCTGGTATTGTGTCTCCTCCTGCGCATGCACACAATGCATATCCAGGTATTACATACCGTCACTGGTGGTCAGGAAGAATGAAATAGAACTGAATTGTATATATTGTGGATGTTTGATTTTGTAAAAAATGAAATAATAATCATTTGAAGTTCTATTAAAAAATATATGCTGCCAGGAGAATATCAGTTTTGTTCATGGTTTTGGGCCAATTTTTGTATTTTTAAACTTAAAACTATTACCAATAGAAATTGAAAGTAGGTGATCTTAGCAAACTATTGATTCCTCCAGTGGTTTTATTTTACCTCCACAAACAAAGACCTGTCACTTGTTTCCACGCCCACACCCCTCCTTCCCCCTCTGCAGACAGCAAAGATTGGCATTTCAGAGGAGGATCTGAAATTGACATTATGTAAACTTAGCATTGAAACTTAAGTGAATAATCATGTGTAAAGAGGGCAGCTACAGAGGATAGAAAGTAATGCAAAGGCCTCATGGAAATTCAATGTTAATATTGTTTTGATTGAAACTTCCAAATGGTACAAAGACTAGCCATTATGTTGTTAAGCTCATGAATGTGTGATTTAATTCTACATCAATTTTACATCTCAGTAACTCTGAAGTAGCTATAATTACATACACGGTTACAAAGGTACAGTAGTCATATTTAAATTCCAGTTCAATCTTTATGCTGCTAACAGAGCTTCCAACCATCTGTGCCCAAATTAAAAGTGCATCAGTTTAAAAAAAAAACATCCATAGCTATTCCCTCTGAAAACCGACTAAAACAACCATTGCTTTTATGTTTTGCCCCTGACATCTTGACATGGAATATTAATAGCAGGATGCTTTTCTCAGCTTCCAAGGTTACATTAGGTGAATGATTAATAAATCATACCAATATCATTTTTTAGTGGATATCTGCCAGAAGGGGAGCAAAGGGTACACGACTTTGCGTGGCCCTGCCATGTCTATCAATAAGGTTTATGTGCATCTCTAATCTTTTAAGGACCATAATTCACTGAGGCATATCAAAGGGCTGTAGCAGGGTTATAATGGCTTGCCTCCACCATTGGCACTGTGTTTTAGGCACAGTGGCATACCACAAGATGTGTCTGACCTCTTAGTCACACACTGCTCTGTCTTCACTCCTTTTGATCCCTGCACCGTTTGATCAGTATTATTGCCTCAAAGCAATTAACTGAAAACTCTCCTCTCTCCCTCCGTGTGTGTTATTAAATACCACTGTGTTGCCTTGAGCCAGCACAATTGACTTCTTTGTTTTGATAACCTTGGCATTCATCCCTGCTGGAATAGATCAGTACCAATATCTCTATGGAGTCCCCATCCCAATTCATCTCCTGCACACACACACACACAGCATCTACAACATTTGCTAATATCTTTGCTTATGAACTACTAGGAAAGAAATAATCACACTCAACTTTGAAGTCCGTAAAGGTTTTGCTCAGTGGGGTTGTACCACTGGTTGAACGTCTGTCACAAGTGTGTGTGTATAATGAATCTTTCAGCCATCATGTTTTGTAGGTATTATGCCAAATTACAGTGTTCTTTGATATCTCAGAAATGGTAGAGGCTTAGAGCAGGACAAAAGAAACCTTTCGTTGGGGTTCAGGGCTACTAATCTTTCTCTTTGCCATCTGGTGTCCGGAGGACAATGACATCTCTGTCCTTAAAGGGCTTAATCTATCACTCCATTTTTTGCCATACCAAGTTAGTTCTCACCCACTTTGTGCCACGATATGTGTGGATAACTGGCCATCCACAATATCTAGCTGGATTTGGTGATATTTATCTTCTGCTGCAATTGCTTGGCTCAATGTGTCTGTTTGTATGTGTGGGAGTGTTTGTCATTGTTTATGTAGGTTTGAGGTTAAGGCTGTTTAGATTTCACTCGGGTTTGTTATTTCAGATAACATGTTTGGGAAATAGAGAAGAGGTCATCCTGTGCGTGTATGCCTTTAGACCCCAAATGTTATCCTACTATCTTCCAACCTTCACAAAACTCATACACCACCAGTAGCCCACTTCCTAGTCTTCTGTCCTTGCCTGTAACCTGAAGGACCCTGCGGCTCAGCTGAAGTGACTAATGTAGAATAAGATTACATTAATCAGTGGGGAACGTGACCTTACAACTGACAGATTAAGTGTCAGGAATAAAACTCTGTCTTGCAGCAAAGAAAGAGACAAACTGAGAGGCTGCCTAAGGAGATTACTGGCCCTGACCTTTATTTGAAGCAGTGTGGCTAGCTGTTCCCAGCCCAGACAAGTTTTATAAGTTTGGCTCCCCTCGCTGTCCTTTCCACCCAGAAGCAAGTTTGAGTTTATCGAGGGGTGGCATACAAGGACAGGCATTGTTTGTGTTTTTGTGAGTGTGTGTTTTTTTGTTTATTTATTGGGTAAAAAAGTGGGCAGAGAAAGTGTGGAGGGTAGAAAATGTGTACCTGTAGAGCTGGATAAAAACTTACATTTATTGTGTTACAAATGTGATAAGGTATTGTCTGAAATGACTGTTTTCCTCTATTATCACCTCATCCTTTTGATTCTAACTCTCTGCCCCTCTGTTCTTTTAGAAATCAGGCGATGAGGAAGAAGCTCATCTTATACTTCAAGAGGAGAAATCATGCTCGTAAGCAGTGGGTAAGTACAGAACTCAACATTTTTGACTCTCTGCTGGGACTCAGCCCATGACGGATGACTAGTTTTAAACTGGGCCAGCTGCTCCTTGAAGTGAGTGGCCATTTTAGGCAGACCAAAGAGGAATAGAGCTCTGGGCACGATCTGTCGTCAGTGCCCTAGTGATGAGGTTGCTTCTGAAAAACAAAAAAAACTTAAACAAATTCTCTCATAATGTCATCAATTTTTTTTCAATTCACTGACAGCCGAACACTATAATGAGCATTATACTGGGTTAGTTTGCTCTCTTGCATGCCAGTGATTGAGCAGGACTGAACTAAAGAGCATGACTATTGATAAAGCAGAGATCAATGGGGTGAGCTCTGTTGCTAGAGCCAAGCGGACATCTTAAAATTAAGTGGCTTGACAGAAAATCATTATTGCACAGTTTTACTATGAAATTTGCATCTATCTACAAGTAGAAA
This sequence comes from Thunnus maccoyii, assembly GCF_910596095.1. Lineage (NCBI taxonomy): Eukaryota > Metazoa > Chordata > Actinopteri > Scombriformes > Scombridae > Thunnus > Thunnus maccoyii. Next base: position 26,677,084 of record NC_056541.1, read on the forward strand.
ATATGATGGGGGAAAATTGCCTTTTTTTAACTGCTTCCAACCTCAGAGATACTGCCAGCAGCAACTATCTCACAGCTCGGCATTTATTATGTATTGCAAGTTTATGTAAGGACAGAAAGAACAGTTTTCAAATGCACCACCTGTATCGAAAACCAGCGCAACGTGGGCGACTGTCCAGTCCTCTCTCAAGTTGTGTCTAAGTGGGGGAGGTAGCTCCTTGTGGGCAGAGTGCGGCGAGACATCACCTTGTGGTTTATGAGCCTACTGAGGGTCGTGTCTCCACCAGGGTTAATGGTCTGCTTTACAGCCTGCCTGTGAGGAAGCTGGGAAAACGTGGGCTGTCGTCTGCCAGAGTCATGGCTCAAGGCCAGACTCCTCATAGAATACCAAGATATCATTTTGCCCCCTCTGAACATGTAGAGGTACATAGTAGGAGATACCAGAGAGACTGAGAGCTAAAGATTACTGAATATAATTATTGAAGAAAAAAACTTTCAATGTTTGGGCAGTCTAAAATATCACTCTGCTTTTCAAAATGTCTTGTTTTAGCAGTTAAATGTTGTAATTGTTATGTTGTGTTATGTGTCCTGAGATCAAAGGGAAGACATAGGAGATAGTGTTAATATTTATGTAGCTCTGCAGTGGATTGAGATCTTCCTTGTTTCTGTGGCGCTTCAGGAACAGAAATTTTGCCAGCGCTATGACCAGCTGATGGAAGCCTGGGAGAAGAAGGTGGAGCGCATAGAAAACAACCCGCGGCGCCGAGCCAAGGAGAGCAAGGTGCGGGAATACTACGAGAAACAGTTCCCAGAGATCCGCAAGCAAAGAGAGCTGCAGGAGCGCATGCAGAGGTAAGAGCACGGGATTTTTTTTTTCCCTTTTTTCTCAACTGAGTAGAAGACCCAGTAAGCTTTTGAAATATTTTTGTTACTGTTTTTCCTATAAAGAATGAAGGTGGATTTGTTATGCATGTGGTTCAGTTACAATAATATGTGGGTGTGTGATGGGTCTTCTGTATTACTCATTTTTGTAGCCGCGTTGGGCAGCGAGGAGGTGGGCTGACCTCGTCTGCAGCTCGCAGTGAACATGAGGTCTCTGAGATCATTGATGGAATATCAGAGCATGAGGTAAGCTCTTCTGTTAAAGCCGGTTCGTCCCTCCACTTGCTCTTTGGCAACACTTAAGAGTGTATTCACACTGTCATACTCCTCAAGTTCAATTTGCTACGGTACGCTGATATCTGGATGTCTGTTTGGCACACACGCCGTGGCTGCCACTCCTACCAGGAGATACACGCCAGGTGGAGATGGATGAGAACTTTACATTAAAAGAAATGCTAGGCTCTTAATTTATTTATACGCCATGCAAATACAGATGTGTCTATATTCTTTAATAATTAATGACAATTATTAATAAATAATTAATTTCAACTATTAATCATTTCTATTATTTAATATTCTATTTATTACAGAGGATCCTTAAAAAGTCTTAGAAAGTGTTAAGTTTGATTTTAAAAATTTAAGGTCATAAATTGTCTTAAGTCTTATTTTTACTTTTGAGAGGTCTTAAATGTTGAGATGATGCCTACACTAACTGAGACATGTCTCAATACTACTACTTCAAATCTACCTATATTACTGTATCTATTTAGTGTTCAATGATTTTTTATGACTAATTTTTTGTGGGTTTGTGCTTTACGTCTTGCATTCACGTAACTTATTACATACGCTGTCTTCCACATTTACAAACCGCAAATGGGAGAGAGAGGAGGAAGAAGCTAGCAAGATCAATATCACCGACCTGCAGAGCCAGAGAGCCCTCGCAGTTCTAGACGCAGCAGTTCAGACCCTCCGTTATAGATGTACACATGTGCCACCAGTTTTAGACATATGCAGAAAAGCAGCGGAACCCCACAGCTCTAGACTCAACACTTAACCCACCAGCTTCTGGAGAATGCTAAATCACATCAAGGCTAAATAATAGTCCACTTTTCTTGTCTTTTATGAAATAAAATGTGTGTATATTGTATTCAATGAAGGATTTTTTATCAATATCAGCATTTATTAATTCAAAACAGCTGTGTGCCTGCACACACCGATAGATACACTGTTTTTGTTTTGTTGTTTGTTTTTCTTACTGTGACTGGACCGTTGCTTTGCCTTTTGCTTCCCTGTTGGATCTAGAATTCATGAAGCGATGTTGTTTGACCTGCATTTGGACACACACTCATGGAAATCTGAGTGGGGAAACAGAATGCTACTTAAAGCTGTTCACTGTTATGCTACTGGTGTATTTATTTGTTTATAATTCACAAGTGTGGAAACTAATGTTCAGCCTAGATTATATTAATAAGAATACTAGTTGAGGTTGTTCAGTCTCCCTCAATTAGTGGCAGGGGGTTGCAGGACTCGTGAACTTCATAAGCATGTATTACTTCAGTTTAATTTAGTTTATTGGTTTGAGTGTGGATAAGGAAATGCATATGAGAGTTGAAAAAATGGTTTTGCATTCAGTGTTTGTTTATGGCTACGGTTATTCGTGGATTAATGAAAGCCATAAATCAGTATTACATGTAAGGGTATTTTATTATTTTAGTTAATTGCATGTATGTGTGTGGAGTTTTTTTCAACACCCACTGTGTATATGTGTGTGTGTGTGAGAGAGAGAGAGGCTTCTGATAAGCCTCTTAGTGGACACTACAGGTGAGTATGTTACTATACCTAACAACAGACATCTGATTTATGTGAGCAAGAACTTACACTGATTATTGAAAGTGCTCATTTGCACAGCTGTATTTGCCCTGCTATGACACATCTGTGAATAAGGTCTATTGATTAATAATTATACCAAATTGCCACCAAATAAACACATTAGATCAAGTGAAATGGGCCATTAGGGCCAAAATGGCTTCATTTGATAGTGCAGTCAAGAGGTGTGCAATTCATCTTTCAGCACAGTGGTTTTCAAACTCTGGGTTGTGACACACTAGTGGCTTGCAGCATCGGGACAGGTGTGTCATGGGAAGGCTGTAATGCAGGGTTTAATATATAGACAACTATAGTCATATAAAGTATATAGTATAAAGACAAAGTATAAAGACAACTTGACTGAATTTTTTGGAAATTTATTTATTTCATTAAGTTTCCAATCATGCTGCCACTACAGAAATGCCATCTCCGGGCGCTTCCTTACTGGCTGGTTCCATTCTTGTTTCAATCTTCTTTCCACTAAAAATGTCAAAATGTGCAATTAAAAGTTTGTTTATAGACTATCAGCATTTGCGGAAGATACTGAAAGAAAAGCCCTGCCACTGAAATCTAACTTTAAGAAGTTTTGCATCCACACATAACAGAGCATGAATGAAATCTTTACTGCTGTATCATCACTATTGATAAAGTTCATGAATTCATGCTGAAGCCAGCCAGCTAAACCAAGTTACAGATGGTTCCCAGTGCGTTGGAAAGGATAGGGCTGACATTATTCATTGAAGGTAGCTAGCTAAAGTTAGCTTTGGTATAACGTAGTCACTGACAAATAGTAGACGTTACATTAAAATATAATTTTAGAGTGCAGAATTTCTGTCATATTCATTTTTCACCCATATTTTACACAGACTTTACCGAACTGCCATTTTCATCTGTCGTTTTAACTCGTGCATGTGTATGTCTAAAACAATGGGTCTGCTCAGTTCTGCATCGCCCTGCGATGTTTCTCAGCAAGATGGGGACATGCAAGTTGAAGGAAATTTGGCTCCAAGATGAAAAGTACCAGGAATGGTTAGGTGTTGCAAGTAATGATTTTGAGGCAACTTGCATGGTGTACTGAAAAACTTCTAAACTTGGGACAATGGGAATTATGGCAGTTGAGTCCCATTTGAAATCAGAAAAGCACAGACTCAGACTAAATAAAAATACAAAAAAATACAGCGCCAATGGAGTCTTCTGTGTCTGCTGCCACTATATCATCAGTTCACAGACTGGTAACGTTGGACCTTGTGATACAGCCGTGGCCACTGTTCAACCAGGTGTTTTGTTAAGTCACCGACTGCTACTCTGAGGGCAGAAGGGTTGTGGGTTCTGCACATAAGTCAGCACCATTCACACAAGTCAAACAACAACATCCACACACTTTTCAAGGAGATGTTTCCTGACTCAGAACATGTAAAGACATTCACTTGTGAGAGATAAAACGGCATATATAGCTAGATTTGGTATTGCTCCCTTATGAAAGACAGTTGATTACAAAAGTGAATGACGAGTCGTTCGTCGTAATGTCCGAAAACATGAATAAGACAAAAAATGAATAGACCTCCACATCAGGAACTGGACAGCCGATGAGACGGGAACGTATGTTTACTCCCATTACTATGGTTCTCAGTTCCCGGGCCACTCCACAGCTGAGGATTTACTGGATAAATTCAAGGTAAGCTAACAGAGCCTGTTATCAGATCAGAACAATTATACTTGGAAAGTGATATTTATCTTTACTTTTAATTCACTTAATACTGAAGTGCTGGTGGCTATGAAGGCCCATTACCAGCGATCATTTTTTGGTGATTTGTGGGTGCACAAACTAAATTTTGTTGAAAAGTGTAGTTCTTTTTTTTTTTTTTTTTAAATAGTAAACACTTGTCTCAGCAGCAATTCAGTGACTATATTTCATTGTGTAGGTGCTATAGTACTAGGTTAGGACCCCCTCCACCATGAAATATGCCATTAAAATGCTGTGGCAGGTCTACACTCAGTTGTCAGTTGTACGAAGTACACTAGTATAAAAATAATTCAGTCCAATACCAGTCCTGCAATAAATCCCATTGCCATGAATGTTATAATGTCTAGTTTTTGTTGCAGCTGTTTTAGAGAGGTTGTGGTTTATGCTGGTGTTGAATTGTATTGTGTTATACTGAGGGATGTTTCTTTAATCTTGACTTACAGCCTCAAAAGTAATCATAAACACCTCTCTAGAAAAGTTTCAACAAAAACTGAATGTTATAACTGTCATGGGTAGGATTTTCAGCAGGACTATTGCATTACACTGCATACATTTTTGTTAGGTGGACTTATAAATTGGCAACTGAATATATGTAACATAGATGTTCATAAAAGTGTTTGTGTTTGCACTTGTGTGTTAACCTGCAAGTCACCAAAACTATACATTCTGTCGTCTCCATTATAAATGATTCTACACCAGTAATTGTCATCTAAATAAACTTTTTCTTTAAACCTAATCTCATTATCCCATGTAATACACATGCTACATGATCTTCCTTTAACTTGTTTTTTCATTAATATTTTTCCCTTTGTTTTCTCCTTTGTAGGATGGTACAAAAGAGCTCAGCCTTAATTAAATGTTGTCTGTGTCAATGGATGGACCAAGTGTAAATTGGAGGTTTGTGCAGCTCCTACAACAAGAACACGACAGTTTGGTGGAGCTCAAATTCAGATTGCTGGAAATTATGGTCTCCACACCATGCACAACTCTATCAAGAGCGGTTTTGGGGTGTGGCAAGTAGAGAAGCTTCCCAAAGCCCTGCACTTTCTCTTCCACTGTACACCTGCAAGGTGGCAAGACTTCAGCTTGGTGACAAAGTCAACAAAATTTCCACAGCCTTTTTGTGGTCATCGCTGACTGGACATTTTCCAGCAGTGGCAAGGGCTATTGAAATTTGGCCCTCTATTGTCACCTCTGTGGACCAGTTCAAAATGAAGAAGCTCCCCAACCTAGGACCCTCATCATACGACACAGTTGCAGAGGCCTAAATGGATCCCCTAACTTTACCAAAGTTGCACTTCTTCATGGCAGTCTCTCATTCTGAGGACACTAGTACATAATTCCTTTATTGTAATTACAATATTACTCACTCAACCGAAATCTTTTTTCAGAGCATTCTCAGATGCTTGATCAAGGAGGACGTACTTGATGTTCCCATCTTAAATCTTGTCAGGTTTGATGTGACAGACAAGAACCTATGGTTCAGTCCAGAGCAGGTGGATGTTGGAATGTGAGCCAGAGCTGCCTCGATGGTAGGCCACTCACTTTTCTTATTAGTTAGAAATGCTTCTTTACGAATTTATTACAAGTATGATTCACATTGTTCATATAATTTTAAATGCCTAGTGGTGTAAAGTACATCAATAGTTGTGGTGGTGTTGTACAGATCACTTTGTCTACTTTTGTCAGGGAACGTTAGGGAGTCAAAGCAGAGCAGCGAGCTTAGGCAGCTGCAGTTCATGAAAGACAGTGGGATAGCTCTCTCAAACATCTGCAAGAACATTCTGGATAAGTGTCCACTGAAGTACCCCATGGTCTGAAACATGATGTGTTGGACCCAAACAGAATGTACTCGGAGCCAGATGTGTGCTTGTGGAGAATGAAGGGCCTCATCCAGAAGTTTGTGCAGGAAAAACAGTTGTCATGTCTAAAAGCTGTTAAATAATACATAGGAATAAGAAATGCTAGTAATTTACTATGCCACATTGAAGTTTAAGTCCATGCACATTCTGTGCATACTGTTTCCAAAAGACTTACTACAGTTTTGCTCTTAACATTTTTAATGGTGTCGGTATTTTGCATGAGAGTATGGTCCAATGTGTAAGCAAGAGCTAATATAGATTTTCCGTTTTCTAAATACAGGTGAAGTGACTGCAGAGCAGTTAGAGACATTCCTCTTTAATGAGGCCAGAACAGCAAGCTTAAAGAACTTCAGTCCCACAGACCCAAACTCCAGAGTTGACATGTTTTTGCATCGGCACATGAGCACCTCATCCTCAGAGCAGTGGGGTTTCGTGAAGAAGCTGCTGATTCTCTCCCGTGGCCAAGCCACAGTTCAACATGGGTTCTCAGTCAACAAAGAGGTGGAAACATGGAACGTGGATGAAGACACAGTTATTGCCCAAAGACGTATCTGTTACCATGTGAGAGTATATAGTGCAGTGACCCAAGTACCTCTTACTAAAGAGTTGCTAAACTACTGTGCAACTGCACGGACCAGGTACAGAATGCACCTGGATAAGGAAGAAAGGAAAAGTAAAAGGATGAGCAGATCATCAAAAGAAAAATGACTGGAGATGAACTTGAAGATCTACAGAAGAAAAGAAAAATAATGCAAAGCGTATGTGAGACCCTAGAAAAAGATGGAGACAGCTCTGCAGAAAAAGCTATGAGTACTGCAGGGACTAAGATAGCAGAACTGATTACAAAGTCCAACACATTGCGAAGATGCTGCAAGGAGAAGAGAGAGGAGTTAGGAAACTTGGATAGGGAAATTGAGAAAAAGGCTTTTGAGCTACGAGACGTGATGAAAAAATAGCTCTTCTCAAAACAAAGGATGTAATCAATCAGGGGTAAAGAATGTCCATGTAGTGTTGAAACAGTCAGTAGAATGACAGGAAATGGATTATTAAGATAATCAAGACAAAATGGTAAACTCTTGAGTTTTTGGACTGTTGGTCAAGGTATTTGTAGACATAACTTTAGATTCTAGAAATCTTTTGGGAATTTGTCTTATAGTTTGACATTTCATAAACAATCAGTAAACAGTAAGTTTTAGCCCTGGTCCTCTGTACCAGGATGTGTGTTTGATTTTTGATCGTTTTATTTGAATAAAAAATGGTTAAACATGTTATACCTGTGTTAATGCGTTTGTTCTGCTGTAGAAATGGTATTAATTTTCCTTTGTTAAGGTCTTAAAGGTCTTAAAAAGTCTTAAATTTGATTTTTAAAAGTGTGCAGCAACCCTGGATTATTTTGATGATTAATTGAGTAATTTTAAATATTTTTTAAGAGTAAGTAAGAGAAATGAAGTGGACCAGGTCTCTATAAAATGAGCAATTATTGGCTTCACTACACAAAAGTGTTATATTCTAATAATATCTATGAGTATTATTTAATTTCAGTTGAATTAAACAGTAGTAAAGGCAATAAAACAGCATCATAAAATGCAGCCTACAAAAATGTGTCCCAGGCCTTCTGAAATCATGGCAACACAGTTTTGCTTCAGTGGCATCAGTAAATATCGCAATATACCACAGCTGTTCTACTGGGATAACCATATGCCACTTATAAATGACACTGTGTTCCACTGTACCCACTGAGAGGTCCCTCTTAACTGGTATGCCACTGGAATATTTGTGGTAAGCTAGCAGGGCTAGCCAAAGCTAAATACTAGCCTTTTAAGGCTTCCACAACCTAGCGGCAAACACAACAGAGCACAGCTGCTTTCAATTGAACGCTCCCAAAATGTTGATAGTTTCAGCTGTTTTTTACTGCCTGTCTTTTTTTTTTTTTGATAAACAATCTTCCCTCATTTCTCCATTCTCCATTTATAACATGCATGGTCAACACACACAGTCAACTGTTGGAACAGTAATTATTGCCCATGTACTCATCCATTGTCTAATAATTTGATGATGAAACTAATCTTTATAAAATCACAACCAAATAGTAGCTTGTCGATGTAGCTGCTGTAGGAAAAGTTTCTGTATTAAATGTGTCAGTCTTGTCTATTAAAGCACTTAAGCAGTTGTTCAAGCCTTCTGGGGGAAAATTGTATTTTTGGGTTATATAAATAAAATTGACCTCAGTCATTCCAGCCGAATTCATGTTATTTGGGCTGACAAGATTGCTGTAGTTACATTACAAAAATTAAAAAGCTCATGATTCACACAATTCAAGTCCAATTGAAACTGCATTTAGTTGTCTGATTCAGCTAACAAGCTTAAATTATTTCCCATCAAGGACAAGGTATATCTATGTCAAAATTCAATCATACTTTTACTGTAGTAAAGCTCTGGCTGACTTCACCAGATAGATGTTAAGTCAGTATATGCTGGATGTTTCATGTTTTAATGCCGATATGTTGGCTTGCTGCACCCCAATAGACTTGAGGTTGGAGGGACTCGTCCAATGTGACTAGACTCTCAGTGTCTAGTCGCACATGACAACTAACCCCCTCATGTTCACCATGGTACCATTAAGCTGAGCAATGTATTCAGTTGGGCTCTCTCTTTAAAAAATGCTGTCACAGTGCCTCCCCTTCCCTATCTTAATCTCAGACTTCCTAGTGTTGTAAAAATTTTTAGAGCTTTTTGTTTTATTAGATTGCAACTTTAAGAGTGAGAGGAACAGTGACTGTTTTAGAGGAGTTCACATTTGACGTGGAGCATGCGTTAGCCAGCCAAGCCAACAGGATGCCCTTTGTTCTCATATGTTCTGAACTTTTCCATACTTCAAAACGGAGTGTATAACCACATTAGGTTTCATATAGTACATGTCAATTTAAGCACCATGTTGTTAGATAGTTTCCTTCTCGAGACCAACCCACTCACTCCAGGATGTTGGTTTCTGTTTGTGTCTTGTGTGTGGCATGTGTGTACGTCAGAACACAGAGAAGCAAATGCGACAGCTGGCGGTCATCCCTCCTATGCTGTTTGACGCTGAGCAGCAACGCATCAAGTTCATCAACATGAATGGATTGATGGATGACCCCATGAAGGTGTACAAGGACCGGCAGGTCATGAACATGTGGAGCGAGCAGGAGAAGGACACTTTCAGAGAGAAGTAAGCTCAAAACTTAAACAATGTCAGAGTGGTAAGCATAACTTATGCTGCTTTGAGTTGAAAAAGATCTCCTTTCATCCTTATTTCTTAGCAGCTACGTTGGGTTTTGTTGGCCACAAATACACCTGAGAAATAGCTTTAGTAACAGTAACATTTTTCTAGTCATTTGGCTTTGGCATTTTGCACCCAGAACATAATGTATGAACTGACTTAAGATTTTCCTATTTTGTGTGTTTTACATTTTACAACTTACAAAATATGTTTTTATAAATATATATATATTTTTTTTTTTTTTAGAAAATCCCATTTTAGCTTTCAGCTCCACTCTCATGTTAAGTAGACAAAGTGCTTGAGAGCTTCTTTTTAAGCAACAAGATGAAGTATGTATTTTACTCCATGTGAAATATATGTGACAGATACACGGTCGGTAAGCTGTTGGTAAGGAAGTGAATCTTCCCCTTTCGTGAGAAATGAGAGGAGGCGTTTCAAGCTGCCAAATCAAATCAGACCCACACAGTAAAATCAGTGACTTTAAAGTCTGCCCACTTCTCCTAATATGCTTGATCCAAAAATTAGATGCACAATTTGTTAATTTAATATTAATGGATAGATGTAATAATAATAGATGTAATGTACCTCTTAGCTTGCTTAAAAAACATTAAAGTGTTCATTTTGAATTTTCTTTATCTGCGTCAGCACTGACATCAGCTCCTCAGTCATCCTCTTTGTGTTATTCTGTGATCTTATTTGTGAGTGCTTCAGCAAATACCAATGATGTTTTTTTTTTTTTAACTATTCCATTAGCAGGTTGCAATGTTTTCTTTCTTGTGCTCCCACAGGTTCATTCAGCACCCCAAAAACTTTGGTCTGATTGCGTCTTTTCTGGAGAGAAAGGTATTGATTCATTTTCTTTTTTTTTTGGTATTCTTTGAGTAATCCTGTTTTCTCAGACAATGATGGCTCAAAGCAAATAATATTTCTTTCATGTTTCAGACGGTGGCAGAGTGTGTGCTCTTTTACTATCTGACCAAAAAGAATGAAAACTACAAGAACATAGTGCGGAGGAACTACAGACGCCGGGGAAGAAGCCAGGTATTCTCACCTTTCAAGCTTACAGCTCAGAAAGATGCTCTACTATTCATAAAAGCCAACATGCTTTGTAGGCCTGAAAACCAGCTGTCAGTCACTTTACTGCTGCTAACTTATCTAATGACAATGACTTGTGCCATTAGCTAGTTAAAGAAAGAGTTGTATTACAGTCATTACGCTTGGGGCCTAATACCATTCTCTGTTGGTCAAACAAATTTGGCAAGAACAACCTATGCTACCTATCCATCCTACCATCATCCGTTAGCAGAGAATGAAGTTAAATATATTATATTTTTGGGAATACACTTCGTGAGGTATACCATCCAGATTAGCATGAGACATCTGGTGCACAATTGGAGCACATAAGGAATTTGAACTCGTGAAGAACTACTGAAAATAAGGGCATTGTGCTCCTTAAAATGTTCCCTGTGTGATCACGGTGATAATCTCACCACCAGCATAGGGGCTATAACAGTGTCTATGCAGAACACCGAGGTAGTCTAAGCCATAAAACTCCAGTGATAAAGAGTTCAGAAAAACCCCAAAGGTCACATAGTTGTACTGATCAAGCGAGACAATTTTCTCAACCCTCTCATGTCAGCACTGTTTTCATACTAACTGCTCTTTTTTTTTTTTTTTTTTTTTTAAACACAAGTCATTTCTATTGCTAATGAGCTCCAACTTAGTCTCAGATCAGGCGCTAGCTGTTAAACGTCACGGCAACAGGCGCTAATGAAATGGCGCATTAATTTACGGGTGACCTTTTCCCATGGGTACGAGGCTGGCATCTCCTCATCTCTCCTGAAGAAAGCTCCGCTCATTACCTGGCGGCTGCTCCACATCTCTTGAGTAGCAGCTAGCAGTAATAGCTCACAGTCACAGGAGGAGGTAGCTACACAGGGGGGGGGAACAGAAAGCGCAGTGCTATACGTCAAAATGACTGCAAATGCTAATAGAGTTTATGTTTGGAGATATTGTGAGTGTAAGTAATAGCTTAATGCAAATGTTAATGTGTTTCTATTCTCATTGAGATTTTTTTTCTTTCCCTCAGTGCTATAGTGTGTCTGCTCAGCCTTCTCCTTTAGCTACACCTTCTGTAGGGCTGCCCCTGGATCAGCTCGGGGCATGTTTTGACGCAGATAGGATTATTAGTCTGATGATGAAAAAGTGTCTGAGCAGGCAGGTTTTTACACATGAGGCTGAGGGACCATAAAGTCTTATTGTGCTATGGCTTTTATTTGTTTTATGTTTGGGTCGCTCTCAAAGGGAGGGAGAGAACATTAGTGATATTGTGCAAATAGAGAAAAAGATATCTGTGAGTGAAAGAGTGAAAGGTGCATTTTGATCTTGATCTTGTTTTGTAACAGCTTGCTCTACTCACTCTATTTCATTTCCCCCCTCCTACTCTCTCTCTTTCTCCGTCTCGGTTGATGTCCTTTTTATGTTCCCTTTCCGGTAGCCAGATGTAACGTGTCTTTTTACAGAGCAGATATGTTAAGTGATAAACAAATGTTTACATCTTTTTTTGATGAGCGTTAGCCTAACTTCAGCAACTTCAAATACATCAAATAGGGTAGTGGTTGGATCAGTACAAGTGTGGTCAGACTTTGCGTGTCTGTACTAACCTGAACTCTAACCCTAAAAGCACAGACAGGCAGGAAGTTGGTAAGGAAGTGGTGCTGTGTGCTTAAAGAACAAAAGTTATACAGCAGAAAAGTGCTGTTGTAATTTCGGAACTTTCGTATCCTGTTTTGTTTTGCCTGTGCAGAAAAAGAATAGGATTTTTTAGTTAGTAAGTATTCTATCTGCGCCGTAAATAAGTGAAACCAAGTCTTTAGAACTGACAAAGAGGAATTATTTTCTGTTTTTGCGAACACCGTGGTGTGGTTGGTGTCTCAGAAAGCCAGCTAGACATCACCCCATCTGCAGCTGTCTGCCAAAAGTACATTTATATCTGAGTAATGTCTCGGGTATCAGATCTGCCACAGGAAATGCAAACTCACTCACTGTTTGCAATCAAGCAGAAAATGTATGTGGTTAAAAGGTTGTGGCTTCTAATTATAAAGACATATTGAAGGAATCTGCTGAATGACAACAGTCTCTACAGGTTATTGACGTTGTTGTTTCACCACTCTTGAGAGGCAAGTTGTTTGATTATGGTGCATTTTCTGTCATTTATATTATAGAATAAAATCTGAATACCATGCAAAATTATTTTCCTTACAAAGATGTACACTTCAGTGGTAATTGACATTTTCTAAACCCCTCCATCAAACAGTAATTGTCCAATCAAAGCTTAGCAAACATAACTAGGCACGGCAGGTCTGTCAAGCTTCTCTCCACATTCTAAAGCAGTGTGAATGGGGCTGTAGTCAGACAGGTACCTGGCATTTATAGAGTTTGGAGCAAGGTGTCTTTTTCCATCCTTCCAAAACCGAAAATACGAGCAAAAGTGTAAGAAATGGGTTAGACTGTGTGTTTATCTGCTCTAACGTAACCTACAGTCGTTAGCATGTCTGGCTAACTAGCCTGCTACCTACAGTAGTAGCAGAGCATTACTTCCAGAGCTTCCAAGGAGTATATCATTAACTAACTACATTAGTTTGGAGGGTAAAAGGGAAAAAGTAAGACCAGAGATTTCTTAGCTTGGACCGACGTCGAGATGGAACTGTTACCGAAAATAAGGCGAGTATAAGTCCAAGTATAGAAATCTCTGGGCTTATTTTTCGCCATTGCTGTTCTTCCTCTGTAGTATTTTCTGCAACTAAGCAACCAACCGCAGCACAGATAATCTGCTTCCTGTTTACACTGGCACGTGCGTGCCCAGTGCACGTGAATGGTCATGTTATATGCGTTTTCAGGCGTGTCAGAATGGATAGAGGTTATTTCCAAAACGGTGCTAAACGCTCGGGTGGACGGAGAACGTTTTTGATTTAAAGTGCTGTTTTTAAAATGAAAAGGCATCAGTGTGGACGTAGTCTAAGGTACACAGGTTACAGGAGAGGTTGGGTGTTTGTTTGTAAGTCTGTGTATCCATTACCTGGGATTATCTTTGTAATGGAGCGCCTTGTTGTTCCCGTGTCCCTCATTGCAGCACGGCCAGCAGCAACAACAGCAGCAACAAGTGAACCGGAGCAGCCAGGAAGAGAAGGAGAAGGAGGAGAAAGAGAAGGAGGGAGAGAGGGATGAAGAAAAAAATGAAGCTGAAGACAAGGAAGATGGAATGAAGTAAGTTGCATTTTAATACCGATTAAACCAATACGAGAGCATTAGTCATGTCATTTGTTTCAAACATCTTATGAATTTTTTATGCCTAAACAATATGTACTTAAGCCTTCATAATACATTTAAAAAAGCAGATTTGTATGTGAGTGAACCCATACAGCTGCAGCGATCTTAAGACTCTCCCCTTTTCTCCAACACACAATTTTTAGAATTGTTCCAGGTTAGGCTGCAGCAAATGGAGTAGGTTTTGGCTAGAAGGGGGAGCAGATCTGGAAATCCAATCATTCTGTAACCCTTGAGCACTTACTCTCTCACCTCCAGCCAGACTTTCCACCTACGGCAAATTCAAACGTCCATTCGTTCACCCCGTTAAAACAGCTGTTTTCCTGTTTATGCTTCTCCCCTTCCCAGTAGGGTGCCAAGTCTCATTTTTGAAATTCTGTGCTTATTTTGTTAGACTGAGGGGTTTTTTTTGATGGGGGGAAAATAAGCAGTATGATTAACCTAGCTGTTTGAAAGGAGTAGGTGTGTTGTGTGTATGTGTGGGTGGGCGGCTGCGTGCGGTGGTTGAAGGGGGTGTTTTCAGGCACAGTGCCAGCGAAGGATGCAAAACAACAGATGGAATATCACTGCTTTCTGTCGCCTGAAAACCAATAGATGAATGCAACACTCAATCTCGGTTTTCATTCACTATATTATGATGCTGAGTTTGAACATTACAGTAGTTTCATCTAATGGCAGGTCATATTTATTAGCATTGTCGGATCAGAAGATGACGATGTTTGCCAACTGTGTCCCTGCTCTGAGGAAAGGCCAGGGGACTCCGTGACTCCCAGCACACCCTGCTTGCCTCCCTGTCACCCCTGGCACAGCTGGCTCGCCTATATTTAGTGTGCCACCAGCAACCCTCAGCAAGATTAATGGAGCTCGGGGAAGATGAATGGAGGAGCAGTGGGTTCAAACTCAGTGGCTGTCTCCTGGCATGCCATTGTGCTGACACTCGATAAATTATCTTGAAGGAAAAAAAAGAAAGAAAAAGCAGTATCTGCATACACGCTCCTATTTGGACTTGCAAGTTTGTTTCAGTCTGCAGCGTTCTATAGACTCAGGTTTGCTTCAATGTAGAGGCCAAACAGTGTTAGTGAGTTAAGGACAAGCTGATGCGGAATTTTGGACTAACTGAATAGCAGCATAGCCTATATTAACATCTAAGAAAAAATTGTATTGGGAATTATTTTAGTGCCTTTGCTCTTTCTAGGAGCTTTTTGCCTTCAGTCAGGTCTTCAGCAAGTGAATTATTTGGTCATTTTGATTGAGAACAGTCTGTGTTTGGCCATTAAAAAAAAAAACACTCATCTGTATGCTAAGCAACACCTGTCCTGCAATGTTCTTCAAAAAATTGGGGGACTTTGAAAAGGGCTTTAAAAAGAGGGCTTTGAGCTCTGTATTGGTGATCCGTTATGTGCACACACCCCGCATATCTCTCGCTGACTGTGTTGTCGACATTTCTCAAACGCAGGGATGACACCTCTGGAGAAGATGCAGAGGACAAAGAGCCTACAGTGGCTTTCAAGGGTCGACGCACAGCCAACAGCCAAGGGCGCCGCAAGGGCCGCATCACCCGCTCTATGACCAGTGAAGTGGAGGAGACCACCACACCACCCCTCAACAATGAGCTCGGTCAGTTTCAATTGCAATCAGAGCCAGTTTGCTCCTCTCTCCAGTGTTATGTTAATATGAGAACAATTTAAGCAAGCCGCTACTTGCACACTACACACTGTAGTTGGAGAGGTTAAACATGATGAAATTTATATTTATTTGGTTAAATTACAATGGATCCATTGCAATATTTCTGTTAAACAGGGATACACTTGAACTCTTATTCATTATAAGGAAATCTGTCATTTCTAACTTGCTGCAGAAACATTAAAATGTTAAAATAGCTAATAATGTAGGACAAAAATAATTTGCCTTTATCAGGAGCAATTAAACAACAGAGAATGTTTACAGAATATTATTTGACTACCATTATGATGGATTTTTTTGTAATTTGACTTTGTCGCCTTTGATCTAGTTGTTGCCTCCCGTCCCACACCACAAGAGTGCACTGTTGTTCCTTTTGTCTTCCAGTCATTCACTTTCAGTCTCGCACTCACTAGTTGACATTGAAATGCCACAATAAGAAATCAAAATGGTGACTGCAGGAGACATGCAGTTTAGTTCTGATCTGTTGGCAAAAGACAAAAGTATGATTTAAGGACAAAATACTGAATCTGTCAGCAGTGTCCCCTGGCTTAGCTCTTTGTTTCCTTACAGATGGTAAGTCAGCCATGCACACACTTAACACTTTTGCTGTAGGCTATCAGGGATTTTTTGATGTTTCAGCAGTTGTGTTTATGTGCTGCATTTGCTCCTGCCGCACAGGTTTAGTCACAGGGAATCCCCAGGTGACTCAAACTGTAGGGGCTCTCATCAGCAGCCCCCCCCCCTCTCCACCACTGTTTGTTCCTCTGCTGGGAGTAGTGCTCGCTGCCCCACTGTGCCCTTCACAGGTCCATATAGAGGACATGTAAGTGCAGGGTCCAGCTCCAATGTCTGCCAGTCAGGGCCAGGGTCGGCCTGGCTTATGGCCTGCGCAGGGAAAGAAGCCAGTTGTTATGTCTATAATCATTAACTGACTTCTCTCCTTGGATTTCCTGCTTCCTCCATCTAAAACAAACAGTCCCTTGCGACCCACGCTGCAGTGCCTCACTGCCAAGCAGCACAAGCTACCCTGCCCCCCACCCTCTTATTATTTTTTCTTCTCTCATTTCTCTCTCTCCTTCCTTTCCTCTTGTCAGTCACTCCCTAACTGACTTTGTGACAACTGCCCACTCCCCCCCCCTCTCCTCCCGCCTTCTGTAACTTGGTGGTTCTCTCTTTTTTTTTTTTTTTTTTTTTTTTTTTTAAACAGCCAACCTGGAGATGAATGAGAGCTCTCGCTGGACTGAAGAAGAGATGGAAACTGCCAAAAAAGGTAATGCAAAGGAAAAGTTTGTTCTCGCTGTGAAGTGTAACTTCATTGCAGATAGCGTGCATAATAATAGAGATGTCACACTAGCAGCAACTCGAGCTTTGTTTTTTCGAAAGCATAGACAAGTGATGAGACTGTGACTTCCTGTTAGTGAGGCAGTAATCGCCACGTGCTGCTAGGTTGTGTCTATGCGTGTATGTGTCAAGTCTGCCTGGACTGGGTCTGTTGCTCTTTGGAGCCATTTCCCCCGTCTCTCTGGGTCAAGGCAGCCTGTCTTTTTTTATCAAGCCAGCTGTAAAGTCTGCCTCTTATCAGCTAGCCCCTGCATATGCAGCAGTCATTAACTTGGCCTGTTTATTGTCTCTGACTGAAGATTACCCAGCAGCCTATGGCTGATTCACAGAGGTCGCTGACATTCTGCTCAGTTTCCTCACACCAGCGCTGTGTGTGAATGTGTTTGACAGTGCTTGTTGCGAGCAATACATGAGTCTCCAGCTCAGTCGCTGATTGAATGAGCTCCTCACCCTCAGTGTTTTTTTAATGCGAACTACTCTTTGGATAGGGATTCCCTACAGATCTGCTGCACCAGATTGAAGGTCAGATCTGCTTTTTTATCCATTTGGGTATTTTAAAAAGACAGATTTACATGTTCCAAGAAACGGTGATGGGCACTGCAAGCAGTAGTAGTGTTAATATTTATAAATCTTTACCTTTGAATCCTTACATCACCAAAAGTACAGCCTGAGCTGTATATTTAAATGCGTGTTTTTTTTTAAACCGATCATTTTTAAAAATCGAGATCTTAGGTGGGAAAGTACCATCTTTGTAATGTCAAGTCCTACTTTCTGTGTACATGACTCAACACAATTTCACTGCAAGGCAGACACTTCGTGGCCATTTCTAGATGGTGTGTCACCGTGCTTTGTGTAACTCTCAGTTCTGCTTCTGACTTTTTTTTTTTTTTTTAAGATTTTTTTTTTTTTTTTTTTTTTTTTTTTTGCCTTTACTGGACAGTGATCAGCGAAGAGGCAGACAGGAAACAAGGAGAGAGAGAGATACTGTAGGTATGACATGCAACAAAGGTCCCTTGCTGGAATTGAGCCAGGGACGTTGCGGTTAGGTGGCATACGCAGTACCCATTTGGCTACTGAGGTGCTCTGCCTTCTGACTAATTTAACCTATTTCTCCTTGTAATCAATAGTAGATGAAATGAAGTACCACTTGCAAGCAGTTATCAGCAGCTTGATTGTGATATTGAAACCACATTTTGGTTTAGAGGAGTTATCGCATCTGTCTCGTGCTGCCAGTGTGTGTATATATGTGTGTGTGTGGTGTCCCCTGCAATTTGGGGTTTGTGTATGTGTGCGGGTTTGTGTGTTAAGGGGTTATTTTGCGATAACTGGCGCTGGCCTGGCTTGAACACGGTCCTGTGTAGTAATCCTAGTTAATGTCTTCAGTTCCATTCTCCTGCAGCGGGATTAGTGGGGCGCTCCATCCCAGAGGATTAGCCTGGCAGCTCAGTAGGAGCAGAGCTTCTATGAAGGGCTTATGTAACCACAACCACAGAGCCCCAGCTACAGCACCAAGGGCTGAAGAGGAGCTGGTCTTGCCATTTTTCATCAGTTCCAACAACCACCCCCACACCTGCCAAAAGGGATTCCCCCTCCTGCCTTAGACACTCCAAGACCGTAACCCCACCCCCCCATTTCTTTCTAGTATCGAATCAGCTTGACAAGGTGCTCTCCCCTCCAGGTGCCTGACATGTATATGTTTTAAAGAGGCTTAGGTGTCCTGATGCTAATGTGTTTATCCCCTTGAGCTAAAGAGATCTGAATAATGGCATTTATAGTGCCTGGCAAGGACATTCCAGCATTGCGGTGCCAACCCAGCGCTGCCTTCGAGGATGGCATGGCCACACTCTGAGATGGATCATTCTTGTCTTCACTGCTCATAAAGACTGGGTACCTCAAACAAGGGACAGCCAAGCTTTGTAAAGCCTCTCTCTTAAATCCACCAGTTCTGCCGTTGTGTGTGTGTGTTTCTAAGATATGTGTTGCAAAGGTTGTGTCTGTGTGCACTTGGTCCAAGCTGTGTGTGTTTGCATGTGCACCTTCTTGGCTGGCATTTATGTAAGTGCACTAATCTGGCAGGCTTTGCTTGGGTGCAGGCAGGCAGCTGGATAATGGCCCTTGCTCTGCTTGCTGGAAGAACCCATTTAAAGGAGCAGCAGGTAGAGAATGCTATATTATCTTTCTCTTCCTTCTCCACTGTTGCTCTATCTCTGTCTCTCGTTCTGTCCGTCTCTCTTCGATGGGAGATGGCACCAGCCCAGATTGGCAAGAGCTGTGGAAGATTTGGCAAGCGACTCATTCCCCCACTCACTTTCTCTCTCCCTCACTCTGTGTTGTTATAGACTGGAGAGAGGTCACATTCAAGATGAAAAGCAGGTCAGTCAGGAAAAATGTGAAAGCCTTTATGCTTTCTCATGGTATCAACATCAACTCCCTTGCTCCCCCCCCCCCCCCCCCCCCCCGTGTCTCCCCCTCTTCGCTCTTTGCTTACTCTCAACTTCTGTATCCTTCCTCTTTCTCCATTGTCTCTTTGGCTCAGTGACTCTCTCTCTCTCTCTATCTCTCCTCTCTCTCTCTGGGCTGCGCGCACACTCTCTCTCTCTCACTCTCTCTCTCTTGCTCTCTCTTTCCCTCTCTCTCCTTTCTCCCTCTCCCTCTATCTCTCTCTCTCTCCGCTCTCTGTTTACTCTTGGACTGCCTGAGTGTGTGTTTGCGTCTGTGTGCTAGAGTATTAACAAGAGGGAGAGAGAGGGTTCGAGTGAGTGTGTACTCACTCATGCGTTTGTATGTGCCTTGGTTGGTGTGTGTGTGTGTGTGTGTGTGTGAGTGTGTGCGTGCCGCGGTGCCTGCTGGCAGAGTGAGGTAAGGGGAGGGACGGACCGACGGAGAGAGGGAGGGAGGAAAAAAAGAGAGATAGAGGAGAGATCAGATGAGGAGAGAGAGAGGCTGAGCACATAGCACCGCCCCACAGTCCCACTTTCCTGTGGAAGTCTTCCCAGACGACCGCCATTGGGGAGAGACACGGCAGAGAAGAACAGACCAGCACTTACTGAAGCACAGGGAAGAGGAAAGGAGGGGAGAGGCCAGGAGCATGTGCTGTTTTGGAGCATGTCAACCTGACACCGGCTCAAGTATCAAGCCAGCTGGCAGGAAGAGCGCCGAGACTGAGCTGTTTTCATCTCCTCTGCTCTGGATAGGAAGGCCCAGCCCTGAAGAGCTTCCCGGCTGGCCCTACAGAGATCAGACCGTCTGATAGTGTTATCCAGAGCAGGGCCACGAGACGACGGCTGGAGTGATAGGCATGTGACAGACAGGAACAACCACTTTCTGACTGCACCAGGTGTTGATTGGACTTTCTCTGGGAGGAGCTAAAGGGAATACAGGGTTCTGATTGGGTGTGAGGCTACCACCTGCTTCAGTATTGCGACTGCTGATTGGATGTTTGTTCCATGTGTGTTGCTACAGCAACTAAGGCCTTGAGTCAACCAGAGCAGCTTGAGATTGTGCTTTGTGTGCTTGCATACAATGGAATAAACTGGATGTAGCTGGAGGTCAAAACAAAGTGACCTTTGACTCTGAGTAAATGAATTGCATTGTTATTACTTCAGGTTCACTGGGTGCAGAGCAAAGTGTTTGTCCTACTTGATATTATGCCACTGTTTGTGCACATGAATGTTTGTGTGTACTCTGGCTGGTTGGAGTGGTGTCTGACTTGTAGGGCAGTCTGCCCCCTCCTCCCCTCTTCTGAGACGGCTGTAAAAGGTTAATAGGTGTCAGTCATGTGTCCCTGTTCTCTAGGAGTGAGTCAGGCTGAGCGGTCTCTGTTCTTTTCTCTCGGAGAAGCTTTCCTAGCATTGCCTTCAGTGGCAGCAAATGAATATTTCAGCTGAAATACCTCTTCCACTTTTAACACTTGACAGGTTGTAGGTGTGCAGCAGCTTTTAGACACCAACAGTTCAGACTTGAAGATCGCTTTTACTTGTTATGGTAGCTCTTTTTATATGTCATATTCTCAGCATGACAGCGAATATCATACAGCTTCTCATTTTTGCTGGAAGGCGCACAGCATTGCTAGTCCCGTTTGGCAAAAGTTTTTATTTTATCAGTAGGTGTCTGTCACAGGTGGCGTTTGAGTTATGTCAACGTAAAGATAAATATGGCATTTCAAGGGGTGAATTGAGCTTGAAGTGTTACAATGCAGATACGTTTGTGGATACAACATGTCATTTTTCTGTATCCTCACATCATAAATACATGCAATCTTGTGAATATTACCCTAGATATTGAACTTGTAAACGACTATTAGATAAGCTTTTATTGCAGTTGTTACTTATTAGTAGTATCATTCTATAAACTGTTGATATCAGAGTCAGTCTGATTAATATGAGAATTGAAATGACAGGGCTGTAAACAGCTGTCCTTTCCTCTCCTTTGGCTCAGAGTTCTGCTTGTTGTCCTACTGCCTCCATTAAGCGATGAGATGCAGAGACCTCTGAACCCTTGTCCAAGGTTATCCCAGGAGGTGTTGGCTCTGTGCCTGTTAATAACACCCCCCACAACCCTTTGAGAGGCTGTCCTGCTGCCAGGGCCTGTCAGACTGGCACAGGAAACAAGTGGGTGGTGTAAGCTAAGCCTCTTACAGCACACACTGTTAATGAGCTGCCTTTAGCTAACAGCAGACTCTGGAGGGGAAACACCGGAGCAAATTCTACGCTATCTGTCTTTCTCACTCACTAGCAGTTGCCCACTGACTGCCCTCTACATCTCTTCTTTTAGCACACATACACTGAGTAGTTGTGTGTCCGTGTGTGTGTGTGTTTCATGACAGGTTGATCTATCACAGCTCTGGCCCAGCGGGTGCCTGTAGACTCTTGTGTAAGGCACAATCATGTGGTTGACTGGGTAAAGGACTAGGGTTTCTTGGAACTGGGTCACATCAAAGTCAGTCAGAATATGACACAGAGTGACCCCAGTGGGGAGAGTTAGTGATGTCATCGGTATCATAGACGCAGTATAATAGGTGATTGAGCTACCACACCACCACTCCCCTCTCCATTTCTCTCTGGCTTTCTCTATATAGGAAGCATATGGCATTGAGCCACACTGCTCATATGTTGCATTGTGAGCTAAACTCCCAGGCTGTACTACAGTTTTGACAGCTGTATATAGACAGATGTTTATGGCTATTGATTTATCAGAGAGGCTCCCACACTATGGACTTGGAGAGATTGTGGTTGGTGATATGTGTAATAGTGCATAAACCAAAATTACCATTACATTTACAATCTTTACAACAAGTGCACTTTGCACATCTTACACCATATTTTACAACTGCATTTGAGATGGAAAGGAGACATTGTTATTGTTCAAGGCCACATGTCATCCATGTCTGTCGTTGTTCTTGTTCAGTATCCTAATCCCTCTGCCTGTCCATCTGTTTATTCCAGGCCTTCTCCAATATGGTAGGAATTGGTCCGCCATCGCCAAGATGGTGGGATCAAAAACTGTGTCTCAGTGCAAGAACTTCTACTTCAACTACAAGAAGAGGCAAAAACTTGATGAGATTCTGCAGCAGCATAAAATGAAATCGGTAGGCAAAGGGAACATTTTTGAGACTTATGTGTTCCTCTCAGTTTGAAAATAGCAGAAATCATAAGGATGAAAAAATAAAGTACTAAATGCTTTCTGTGCACCCCTTAGCTATAAGATTGTTTCTGGGTATCTTCTGGAGCTCTTTGGTCTCTTGGCAGTTTTTATTTAGTGTGTGTTGGTTTTCACCCAGGAGAAGGAGCGAAAAGCCCGTCGTAGGGGGAAAGCCCCACAGAATGAGGAGGCCAGTGCCCCGTACGCAGCAGAGGAGGAGGAGATGGAGGGTTCAGGGGCCAGTGGTAATGAAGAGGAGGCCGCTGAAGATGGAGAAGGTACATCACTCCCAAGAGCTGCATACATAACGCTACATTGTATAAATCAGAGGTTTACCTGGATTTATCAATTAAGGTTGTGTCTCCTGTTTAAAAAAGGATTTTGTCTATTCTTAGTATAAAGCATTTTTCGAGTAATAGTGTGTGTCAGCAATCAATTATATAAAGCAAGAAAAAAAAGTCATTCCTGTTGCTGTGGACCTGTATTTTGTCAAAACAGTGAGCAGAGAAAAATGGAGGTCTCAGGACTACTTTGCAGTATGTCCTGTTCCTGATCCTTAATGTAAAGGCAGAACTCTTTGAGTAGCTCACTGTTAGCTTCAAGAATTATATTCCACAATGACAAACATAATAGAATCCTGAAAATCCTGCTGTAGTTTGTTGATTGAAGTATACTGTACAGACTCTACTTCCACAATGGAGCGCCAAAGCCCCAGGGGATTTCATCCCAATTGGTTTTGTGTTCCTCCTTATTGTACAGTGAAACCTGATTAGGCAGAAGAGTGGCACTGTGAAGAATCTGGTTTAGCAAAGAGAGATGGGGGGAAAGATGGAAGAAAAAAGGACAAGGAGATATAACACGATTAACAATGTAAGCCCAGTCCTGTCTTCTGATCTGTGTCTCCCTTTGTCCTCTTGTCTTTGCCAGGTGGAGCCAACAACAGCTCTGACACAGAGAGCTTGCCCTCACCACATTCATCAGAGGACAGCAAGACTAAAGAGGAGGGCTCAAGCAGGTCGAAGGCCAGCTCCAACACCGGGGACAAGGAGGGAGACATGGGCCAGGCCGGGGATGAGAAACCCCCAGTCAAGGAAGATGCAGACACATCTATCAAGCAGGAGATAAAGACTGAGACAGGAGAACCTAACAAGGAGCAGCTGCAGCCACCACCCAGCGATGCCACAGACAAAAAACCTCCTACAGCAGAGACTGAGGATGTCAAGAGCTCCACCAAGAGCTCCAAGAAGGACCATGGGACCAAAACGGGCTCCCATGGGGACAGTGACTCTAGTGCCACTTGCAGTGCTGATGAGGTGGAAGAGACAGACAACACAGATAAGAACAGGTAAGAACTTCATAACAGGAAGTTTAGTGGTAAATAGATTGTTTTTTAAAATGCAAAAAACAATCATTTCCCATTCATTTAATTGAAAAACAATGTTTCTCCCCTGCTGCATTTTTATCAATGACATCATTGGGTCTGGTTGACATTATTAGTGTCAAAAGGCTTCTGGTTTTTGGGCTTTGGTTTACTAGGTGTCCTACTTTTCTGGTCTTCCACAGCAAACATCAGAAAATAAAGCAGTGAGGGTTTTTAAGTGTTATTAGTTGCCTAGTTACACTGTACAGCAGTGAAGCCATATTTGGCAAACCACTTGTGCGTACACTACAGGTTGCTCTTTTCTATCAAGCAGAGACTTATTTTGTATGAATGAACATACATATATATCTATACATATATAGATAGATATATATGTATACCATATATGTGTGTGTCTGTGAATGAGGCCACAAGAAATGGGTGTCAAAGTGCGTGGGAGGAGTGATTAGTCTTGTTTGCACGGTATTTGTTCAATTTTTTCCATGACAGCAGACTGCATGTACTGGCAGAGCTGAGGGAAACGCTGCCCTCTCTGCCAAAGCAAACAAAGAGAGTGAGTGAGTGTGGGTGTGTGTCTGTGTGTGCATGCATGTATGTGTGTGTAAACTTTTGTGTTGTTGTGCCTCAAAGTGTGTGTCTGTCTGTTACACAGTGTATGTTGTGTGCTTTCGACAGACGTGCGAGACGAGGTTATGGATTTTAAATTGAATTTTTTTTTTTTTTTCTCGGGCTCACACATATCCCACATACATCATATCACAGAGACACACACACACACACACATTCAATTATTCAAATACTTCAATAGTTTGATTAGTGAATGAGTATTTTTGAATATGGCTGTGTCCTGGGGGAATGGGTAGACAGACGTGTGAGATGGGAACACAGCAACAACCTCTGCTCTCCTTGTGGTGCTTTGTTTTTTTTCCGGGTTTTAAAAATGTATCTTTTCTAAAAACTATGTTGTGTTTGGATTCAAGCGGGCAAAGCAAATAAAAGAAGGAACTGATCTCTGTCTGTGTGTGTGTGTAGAATGACTTCTCCACGGCCAAGCCTGCTGAACTACGCTCATGATGGGGTCATATCCTCCCCACTGCAGAAGCCCATGGACCTCAAACAGCTCAAACAGAGGGCTGCTGCTATACCACCTATTGTGAGTAACTATTTAAACTCTGTGTGCCTGCGGGCTCACCGTCTGTTTTTATCAGTCTTCTCACACATCAAACAACAGTTAGGTGAGGAACATTACAGCTTTTCCATCCTTGGAAAGCATCTTTGACCCAGGTAGTGTTCTGTAACAGAAAACTGATTTGCTCAGCTCAGACAAACACACACACTTTGGCACTCCATTGCAGTGGTGTCAACACTATCCCTGTTTCTCTGCTTACAGAGATAAGAGTGCAGCAGGTGAAATTGTTAAGTCATATTTGTATAAGATAAGCCAGCCAGATGGAGAAAGATGGGATAGATTGATTGGTGGAGAAGAAACAAGATGCTAGGCGTTAGGGCAACTTTACCTTACCAAGAAAGAAGAGATGTTTTTTTAGCTATCATGGTTATCAGACACTGTTTGCGGCTAACCATATGTCAAATGCCAGGTAGGAGTGGGTCAGGTGTTATGTGTGTTTGGTGTGCGTATATATAACCTATTTAATTCCCTCTCATCCTGTGTGTAGATGCCAGAAGCGTCTGTACAGGGCAGTCAGCGGAGTGGGGGCAAGGGCGTGCTGCCCCCCCACGCCCTGGCATTGTACCAGCAACAGATCACCATGGCTCATGGGGAGTCCTCTCAGGAGGTCAAACAACAACTGCAGCAACAACAGCAGCAGCTTTCAGGCCAGCCGGGCAAACAGCAGCCTTACACCACGCAGGCAGACAGAGACAGGGAGGCTCTTCACAGCAGCAGCCCTCGTGTCCGTCCACGCAGCCCCTCCACCAGCGACAAAGATGGTATGCTAACCCCCATCATGACAAGAAAGTTGTTTTATTGCCTTGAGCTTCACCTGGCTGCTAAATCCTTTAAAAATCATAAGTCATGTCAATGTTTCACCAGTCAGCTAGTATTTAGAGTAGCATAGAATGTTTTGTTAGCAGATAGTTACAAATGAAGCAACCCTTGCCACAGTTAACTGCTTTTTTCCTCATTGTCCCTCTGTCTTTTTCCCAAACCATCATTTCCTCTCTGTATGATCTCTAGTATCGCTCTTCTTCAGGGTCATGTCTGTTTACATGGTACATTGCTGGAATTGTCAAACCCCAGTAAAAATGTGCAGCATAAATGGATTTAACATCTGATGGGGAAACAAGATTTTTCTCTGAAAAAAAAGGAATAATGGAATTTATATAAAGACAACGGAGGTTAATGAAAGTGCTGTATATTATGCAGTTTTAGTAGTGTTTGATCTAGTTTTACTTAGTTGGTCCTTGCTACATGCTCTAACCTTGAGTCTGTGTTCTTTAGTGTTTAGGGTATTCAAGTGTTTCTGGGACGCTTGTGGAGAGGGATCTGATAAATGATCTGGTATTGCTATTGACCCAGAAGGGAATATAGTCTAGTTCAGTGCACTTACTGTGAGCTTGTGGGATGTGAATATCAGAGAACACGGTACAATCCAGTCAAAGACAAGTCTTTTATAACCAACTGGGCACAGCAGCTGAGAACTCCAAAGTACAGAAGACACTTTTTCCTCTCTTTTATGACTTTAGGAAAGAAAAAAAAGGTTTAAAAAGTCCTGCCTTTGGCTGGTGGGAACACAAAATTCACACCCTGTGGTTATGGTAGTAAAGTGTTTACATATTTGTGTGGGAGAGAGATCAATTCTGTGAGGATGCGATGATCTGTGGTGTGTTTGTGTCCCTTCAGAGCTGGAAGGCAACGAGAGGTGGTTACTGACCCTCCTGCAGGGATTAAGTAGGTTCACCCCTTGCCTTCTCCCCCTATTCCTTTTTAATGAACACTTTACCACACTGCAGGGTGCTCACCCCTCCTCTGCTGGATTTTACTTTGTGTACTTTACAATAAATATTAGCAGTGGGTTGTTGTGTATGTTAGTATATTAATTCGGCGGTGTGTCACTCTGGCCGGGAAGTGGCATGAATGCCATGTGCACATGGACAACACTGACGACGGTGTTGATGTTGACACCAGTGAACTAGCATCGATATAGCAACGACAGCATCTTGAAATAATGGATGTCTAGCTGAGTGCTCTACTTTGGTTTCTGATTATGTACGTGCGTTGCCATTGCAGAAAAGTCCCGGTCTTTCTCTCCGCATGGTGAAGCCAAGAGGCAGGCACTGGGCCCCGATGACCTGAGGACTTCTAACTTGGGTCGGCCAGTTCTATCCCCTTACCCCATGTCCCCACGAGACATGGCCAAGATCAGTCACGACCAGCACCTACTCCACTTCAACTGTAAGTCCTCCTCCCTGTTCTGTCCTGTCTTTATATTCCTAACAGGCCTAATTTATGTTGTTTGTTATATATATTGTATACTGTATTATGGCAACAAAGCCCCTTCTTCTTGCTTGTCTATAATGCCTCTATAAACCCTCTGCCAAAAACAAATACTCAAATCTCATAATCTCTCCTTCCTGCCAGCGTTCCCGCAAGCAGGCCACTCTGCACTCTCTAGTCTGCCACAGGACGGTGGTAGACTGGCAGCAGTGAGACCCCTCACCATGCCAGAACCACCACCTCTTATTTCCTCCACCAAGCCAGGAGGCTCCATCACACAGGTACGTAGCAGCATACAGATGAAAACCAGGGCTCACTTTTGAATAACAGTAGCACACTACATAACAATATTCACTATCTAAAATATTCTACCAGTGGTAGTGTAGTACTGAAACAAACAAAGAATAATTCAAATTAGAATCTGACAAACTAATGTTACTGCATAGTTAACACTATAATGTAAGTCACCATTATGATGAAATATGTGCTTCTTCAGGGTACCCCAGTACAATTGCACAGCCCAGCTCATGGGTTGGACCATGGGAAGATGCCTACACAGATGGGCTTGTCTTGGATGGATCAGAGGAAAGTTGGTGAGTAAAATTGTCTGGAAGGACTAGTGCACTTCCAGTTTTGCTTCATGCCAAGTTTCTATTCTACAACGGCCATCACAGCTGACAGCGAGGTCTGATTATCTGTTCCGTCACCATGGATATGTCTTTCTCACTACCTCTGTTCATTCCTCGCTTTTCCCAAATTGTCACACACTGTACAGCAGGTCCGTTCCCGGTGGTAAAACAGGAACAGTTATCCCCTCGCAGCTCGTCGTCTCAAGCTGACAACCTGTCGACCCAGGGGACACCTCATGATAACCCTGCTGGAAGAGGTAGATGGTCGCCTTTTCTTCTTTTATATTTGATTTCCATACAAAACAGTGTTTCTGCTTTGCTTCTGCATTTTTCCTCGCATTGTGTAGTTCAGTTCAGTTGTTTGCAATCAACCATGATGCCATAATGTTTATTAAATTAGACATGAACTAGAAAACAAACAAACAAAAAAATTAATAGGACAGCACAAAGCAAGCCATTGTGTTCAACAGACAAGACTGCCAAAATAGAACTGTGTGAAGGCAGTTTTTCTTGGAAAGCATTTAAAATACCAACAGTAGACTCCATTATCTTTTTCAAATGGAAGAAGTTTATAATCGAGACGTCTTGTATGTGTTCACCCCAAAGTCAGTAATTGGTTAAGAGAGTCATTGGCCAGTGAGGTGACTAAGAACCCAGCGGGCACTTGAATGAGGAGTTCTTCTGTAAAAAATTGAAAAATCTACAAGGACCACCATGTCTGCAGCTCCCATCAATTAGGCCTTTCTGGTAGGATGTATGTATAGCCTTTTTATACATTTGTGCCACATACAGAGAGGTTCTTCACCAGAGTGCACAAGTTCTCTGACTGGGCCAAAGATTCACATTTTCCAGCGTGGATGGCCTGAGGCACACACAAGGACCACACTGGAGTGACTTTGGGACAAGTTTCTGAATGTACTTGAGTAGCCCAGGCTAAACTAAAATCTCAATTGAAAATTGGTGGAGAGTTCAGTTCAGTGAAGCTAATCTAATCTGACGGAGCTTTAGAGGATCTGAAGAATGCGAGAAACTGTCCAAATCCATGTGTGCAAAGCTGGTAAACGCATACCCAAGAGGATTCAGAGGTGTAATTACTGTCAGTGGTGCCTCAACACTTTTCAAAGTTGAGAATTATAATTACATTTTAACACAACAAACAGTGATCTCAAAAACATTTATCATTTGCTTTGATTGCAGCTGTGCTGTGCAAATTGTGTTCCACTTTGGCTTTTCTTAATACTGCTTTGCATTTTGGCTTCTAGTGACAGAAACGTCTGTCTTATTATCTTTGCAGCTTCCATTCCAGCTGTTCAGGGAGGTAGCATCACTAAGGGCATCCCAGGGACCAGAATGCATCCGGATTCCTCGATCTCCTGCCGAGGGGGCTCCATCACTCAGGTGAGCTTAGACAGCAGTGTCTTGTAAGTCAAGGTCCTTGGTCCTTCTAAATAGTGCTGATCAGAAATTATTATTGTAAGAAAGTTTTTTTTTTTCTTGACTCCAATCTTAATCTTCCACTATCTGAACATCTGCTGATATTTATATTTTCCTACATAACACAGTTGCACAGTGCACAATTGACCTACAGTAGACCTACTTTCAATTTAGTAAATTGATCTAGTTAAGATATGTTTGAGAGCTAAATGACCTAATATTCAGAACACATCTGTTGTTTTAGACACAGCATTTAAAAAAAAAAATTACATATAACTTTTTGTACATTTTATGCGAGGGATCCTTGTACTACCCCCACAAAAGACTCTTATGCTGCTAGTTTGATGATGGAAAACTGGTGTAATCCACAGATAAATGCTCTGCTACTATTGTTTTACTCTCATGGTAGCAGAATCGCCTGTGCAGTCTTGTGCAGTTAGTTATCACTGGGTGTGACAATCCTGATGTGAGAGCGTTATGAATATTCTGCTGACAGTGTTGAACTTAAGGTAGTGCATTACGACAGACAACTGACCAACAATTCTCTTCCCCTTTTATTTAGAGAACCTCTGGACAACCTCTGAAATTCATTAAATAAGTCAGTTTGAAAATGAGCCACTGTAAATGAGCCAATATATATTATTACTTATATATATATATGTGTGTGTGTAAGATAATATTGGCCCAGCGTTTGCCCTCAGATTACTATGAAGAAGCAGTGTGCTCATGTTGATGTGATTTTCTTTGTATGTAGGCTGATAGATATATATAGTGAACTGAAACTAACACTATGTCACTTCACTATGTGAAGGTTCATGATAGCAGCTTATATGGCTGTTACGCAGACAACCCACGCTAATTATTTCATCATTATTCCCACTCTGTGTGCTGGATGCCACCAGTTTTGCCCATATCTCTACTGTTGGTTGGCACCTGCCCATACCGTTTAAAGCCACTGGCGTCAGAGTAGCAGCCTTCGTGTTACTTGGCTATGATTTGTGTGCTTATGATGAAAGAGAGCAGCAGAGCTGTTGAGAGGTCATGAGGCAGGCCAAGTGCTGTGGCTGCTGGATTTCCCTGCTGCTGTGACATAACCACAGCTCTGAGCGCCCCTAGTCACCCTAGCAACAGGTACACACTGTACTGCATCTGTTCCCTCGTTCATTTATCTGTTTGCTCTAGATGCTGGCTAAACCAGTCATTGATATGCCCACTGTAATATCACATCCAACTGGCATACAACAGCAAATGAGTGTTGAGGAGGCTGTTACCCACTATAATAGATTACTAAGGAAAAAGTGAAAGAGATAACACAATCAGTTGTTGAGACACAGCTCATTTGTTTGTCTAGCTCGCAGATAGATGGATTGATTGATGTATGTGAGAGCACCCAGATGCGTCAATGCTGCACTCGCTACTATGGCAAAGAGGCAAAGAATAGTTGAGAACTGTGTCTGATTTTGTCGTCAGAAACCCCCCCCCCCACTACATAGAACCCCAACCTTCATCAGTGTCTTCTTGAAACACCCGAAAGAGCTGCAATCAACAGAGAAGAAATGTGATATCGAGCACTATTGTGCCTCCTTAACCATCGACCCACCCCCACTCTCGTCCCTCCACTAAGCAGTGTAGAAATATGACTCATACTCGGTGTACAAGTGATGTGACTCAAGGTTTTAACAAAGCTGCCTGTTGTCACCTACTGTTGCCAAGTGGGTGCACCTTCTGGGAGAACTCTTTTGGATTTCAAAGCTGTGGGTTTTTGTTTGTTTGTTTTTTTTTTGTGGGGAGGATAACTGTCTAGTTTGTTGTTAGAAATGACTGCTGGAAGCAAGATGGGTCTAGCTGCACAGCTCCTTTGCGGGGACGCTTTTGGTGTCGACTACGCTTTCAGGGCAGCTCCACTGTCAGTACAGGAAATAACATGTTTTGTTTGTTTCTTTGTTTTGTTTTTGTTTGTTTTTTTTCTTTCCGAAAAAATGTGGAAGAAGACAGGAGATGTGTCCATGGTTGTTTTCAAGAGCTGTACATAGTGGTGACAATGATGAATGTGACTTGTTAGTCAAGTAATTAAATAAGGCAATTCATGATTCATGTTTAGTTGTTTAAATAGTAGCTATATCAAAGCAGCGTATCAAAGCGATAAGCAGTGATTATTGAATCAAGGAGTTATTGGCTATATTTGTTCATGAGTTAATCATGATGTGCTATATTGACAGAAAAAATCAATACATTCAGTATTTAAATAATACTGCTACATTGATAGCATATAATTACTGAATCAGTATGTCTCGTTATATTGGCAGAGTCAATCACTTTACATGGTATGTTGACATATAAATCACTACATTTAAATAATTCATAGGATACTAAGTTCACTGCTTTGATAGAATTATTTAACATATATCACGGACAACATCACGTTAAACAGCAACATGTATTTGCTGTGACAGCCGATAGTTCTGTGGTCTTTTCTCCAGAAGAGGTATCCTCTCGGGTGTTTCGTTTTATTTTGGTGGCTTTTCCTGTCCTGACAGTGGAGCTGCCCTGAGAGCGGGAGCCTCTGCTGGAAGTATCCCCACAGAGGAGGCCTGCAGGCACACTGTCTTGACAACAGCTACTGCTTCACAGTAAGATGACAAAGTGCTGGTCTCATTTCTCCTCTACTCAACACAGGGGACACCGGCTGATGTGCTGTATAAGGGAACCATAACCCGTCTGATCACAGAGGAAAGTGCCAGCCGAGCTGAGAGGGAGCGGGATGAAGCACTGTCTAAAGGCCATGTGGTCTACGAGGGCATAAGTGGGCACATCCTCACATATGACCGTGAGTACTTCAGCCAGGCTACAGCATACTGTATGTGACGTCCAGCGATTGCTTTCATTCTGAGTATAAGTCAGCACAAGACAATACAAGAGTACTGCACTGCATCCCAAGTCATTCATGCAACTTATGAGCAATGTCACTGAGTATTATCCCAAACGTAATAAGTAATGTTTATGTAATTATAGTAGCATTCTATCTGTCCACTACCTACTCACCCCTCTTTGTCATTTGTAGGCCCGCCTTCTCAGACCCCTAAAGATGAGGGCAGAGGCCCTGGGCAGCCTGGGGAAATTCTTGGTCTGAAGCGTCCTTATGATGTTATGGAGGGAGGCATCTCCAGAGGACTACCTATGAGGGATTCACTGTCTGCTGCCAACTGTGAAGGTACCAATCTGTCACTCTCACAAAGTGGTCCCGGATCTGATCTTGTTTGACTTTCGTTCAACTCTCATTAATAATAAGAATCATTTTCACCATAGCATTGCATCTCACACCCCTCATTACCTCAGGTCTGATTGGTCGAGCCATGCCTCACGACAGGGACAGTCCGCACCACACACCTTACAAGGATACTCACCATATCCGCGGTTCCATCTCACAAGGTAGGATGACCTCTCAGTATTAAACACTATTTAAATCGCATTCATTACAATGAGAGACTTTTTTCTAAAGCCTTTTGACAGTATGCTGTGTTTCTGGTCCAAACCTGATAACAAAAAATGTCAGCTCCAATCATACAGTGAACAGCGTTTATGTTTAAATCTCTCTCTCTCTCTGCTAAATGTACATTTAAGAAGAAACCGAATGCACTGTGTGTTGTCAAGAAAAGAAACAGACAGGCTGACATTGTTTTACCAATCACAGTTGAGTGAAGCATGCATTATTGGCATGGCAGATTAAAGACACACAATATGACTGGATATGAAAAGTCTTAAAGATGGTGCAGCAGATGAAATCTTCGAACTGAATGTAAATGTATCTGTTTGCAAAATAATACTTTTCAACATTGATTGTGGTCTCTGTTAGCATTCTCTTTGTGTTTTTCCAAAAAGTACTCACTCAGTGTGCACTCATTTCATCTGACTGTACTCTCGGTTCTTGCTCAGCAGAGTTACAGAGAAACATTGTATTTTTCTTTGCTTTTTTCCTTTCAAGAAACAGATTGTGCCACCTTACCAGAACTCACCCGCTGGCAGGAGTACTTTCATGTTGATATTTATATTTATCTAAATCTGATAGCAGTAGTGTCAGATAACCAGCTTGTCTCATCTTGCCCAGAGATAGTAGTGTATGAAGCTCCTCTCAGAACCCCTGCTGGGTTAGATGAGCTGGTATAATCCTATCAGAACCTTTCTTTGTGTCTCTCATGTTTGTTTCTCCCTTTCTCAGCTTCCTTCTGTCTGAATTAAGAAAGGAAGAAAAAAAAAAAATGAAATGTGTCGCAGACTCTTCACATATTCTTATGATTTCAGGTATACCTCGTCATCTGGACCCTCAGGATGGCTACCTGAGGAGGGAGGCTAAGCAGATGAAGAGAGAGAGCTCTCCACCGCGTGGGCCTGGTTCGCTTTCTGACCCAATGAAAGGCAGAGAGGCCATGGTACCCACGGTGAAGGAGGCTGGGCGCTCCATCCACCTCATTCCCAGGGAGGAGCTCAGACAGCCTTCAAAGGAGGGCATCATAGCACAGGTATACACAGGATACACATACAGATGCTATCCAACCCTTAATTGTTTCCCTCTCTACACAATACTGAGTAATCCTTGTAATGCTTCTCTTCAGGGAACACCCATGAAGCAGGAAGCAGCTGGTTCAGGGAAACGTCATGATGTCCGCTCCATCATAGCCAGTTCACCACGTTCCTACCACAATACACCCCCCCATCTGGACATGCGTGCTGAGAGGGGTCGCTACGAAGAGGCACCCAAAGGGCGCCCCAGTGCAGTGGTCAGCACGGCTAGCTCTATAGCCCGCTCATCTCCCCTTACACTGGGGTCAGAGCAGGGAGGTAAGGCCCATCACAGCCCAGTGGGCTATGAAGACAAAGGCGCCTTAAGGAACCCTTACCCTGGACCCTCACATCGTGGCTCCCCTCTGTCCAGGGAGGCAAGCCAAAGGCAGCATGATGGTGAGTATATCTCATGCAGTCAAGACAGTGAGCTTTTATTTTGAAATAAATTATTAAATAATATAGCAAGTATGTAAACTAGAGTCAGTGTGTAACAAATGAAAATGTCCTGTGTGAGTGATTATGCAACAGTGAGAAAGAAATGAATCTTGTTCATCATTTTTCTGGTTGCTCTTCACGTGCAGCGTTGCCCGACACTTGAGTTGTTGACAGGTTTCTGTACAGCTACACTCCTTCACTCATCCTTCACCCCTTGAAGACTGTTTATGAAATTCTCCTGTTTTCTTTCTGTTTTTACTCCAGGTTCCAGTAAGAATCAGCCTCAGGAGCGTAAAGCTACACCAACCCCCAGGGAGATGAGTGCTACCAAATCACCACTCCCAGGTGTTCCTGATCAACAGACCTATGAGCGTGTGCTGCAGGGTCTGGGAGCTGCAGATGTTTACCGTCAAATCCCCTTAGCCTTCGATCCTTCAGTGCTGCCCCGTGGCATACCCATTGACCCAGGTACAGCCACAGTCTAATTAAATTTTTTTTAAAAAGAGAGAGAGCAGAATATTAGGTCTCTGAATCTTTGCATGCCATGCACACCCTCTTAGTTTTTTTCAGTTATTGTGACCTGATTTACCCTCTGCTCTGTTGAGGTAGGGTGGAGCCCTGCTAGCTATGTGAGGTCAACAAAATCCATGTTCTGATAATAATCATAAAGACCTAAGTTATCCTGCTGTGTTCAGACCAGTAACAGCCTTGCATCACAGTCTTTGCTTTTATTACAATGAAACCTTTGTGGGGGACTGGGTAGTTTGGCAAAAAATTGCGCTTATTTTATCAATCGAGTACATGAAAGAGAACATATCAAGTAGAGTACCAATGTCTCTGGTACTCTACCTTCCTGGTTTGTTTTCAACTTCTCACCGGTAGTGGTGTCACCACAACCACACCAATGTAGCCTCTTACAGTGTTTTGCTGCTAAAACAGTAGAGCGAGGACAACCTTAATAAAGCAGTCTGAACACACCCCCACAGCCCACCTAATCAAGGAAAAAAAAGTGCAAACATTGGGTTAGCTTTAATCACTTTGATTTGTTATTTAGTCCAATATGAATGACCAACATTTCCTACTCTTCACACAGCCTACTACTTGCCTCGCCACCTAGCCCCCAACCCGGCATACCCTCATCCCTACCCCTACCTCATTCGTGGCTTTCCTGACACTGCAGCCCTGGAGAACCGCCAGACGCTGCTCAATGACTACATCACCTCCCAGCAGATGCACCAGTGGCCTGCAGCAGCTGCCATGGCTGCCCAGCGCTCAGAACTGCTGAGGGGCCTTACTCCACGAGACCAGCCCCTTCCTCTGCCCTATTCTGCAGCCCCTCGTGGTAAGACTAGTGCCGCTACACTCATTTTCGCTCTTAGTGTTAGTGTTCATTGTTTTTTTTCTGATGTTCAGCAGACTGAAAATCTATTTTCAACAGAACAGTTGTAAACTCAGCAGACATAGAGACAGAGCGCAATTAAGTCTCGCCCATCCCGGAGGGGAAAATAATTCATTGCACTCCATTGACTTTGTATTGAGCGAAGGTGCCTCCTTGTCACTTCTGTCTGCTAGCAAACCTAAAAGCTGCTGTGAGGTAGGATGCACTACTAACAGGGTAAAGAACCCAGAACTAAGTTTTTATAGGCTGCCGTACCAAAGTGGATACTGGGCTGTGTGCCGTGTGGTGGAAAAGACAGAGCTGCACTGACAGCCTGCTGCTCTAAAACCGCAGTAAAAATGACAGATATACCTGGACACGTTCCTAGTCACAGAGAATATGCAGGTTGACAGTAAAAGCAGAAGAGCTGTTTAATTGAAAGGTATGCAGTGTTTTAAATCACAGAATAGCTAACCTGCATTCAGCTGTGAAATGCTAACTGTAAAAAGAGCCTGAATGGGAAATGATTGCATGTCTGTGCGTGTAATTTCCTCGCCTATGTTTACAATTTGTAGTTGCCATATCAGGTGTAAAAGTGTTATGCCTGCCTGTTATGTAGTGAAGTTTGCTATACAGTTGTGCTAATGCTACTTTAGAGGTGATATCAGCCTTTGCATCCATGTATTGCATCTTAGCATATACAACAGGTTTCAACATGAACTACCTTTTCCTCTCTGGTAAACATCGGGTGCTAAAATAATCCTTTGACATGCTGAAATCTTATGTTTTTAGCTAGCTACAGGCATTTTGTTAGCATTTCAGCCCTTTTTTGCATATTACGGCGCCCACTGGAGGGGAAAACAGCCCTCCAGTGGGCGTGGTTTTCAGAGTATGACATATTGCGCTCTGTCTCTGTCAAGTGTGCTATACCTACCAATGAAGCTTGTCAAGAGCTCTTACAATTACTCAACAGTAGGCTTCATGTTTCCTTGATTTCATTCAATAATAGAATAATCTGTTATCTGAAAGATTAAAGGGGCACTCCACAAATTTTACATATGTTAAGTACTACCCAGTCTGTGAAAACAGTTATATAATGTCTGTAGGGAGCTTTGTAAAGTCTGCAAAAATGACTAAAGTGACTACAAACTTATAACTGGGAATGTCAAGTTTTAGTTTTACCAGTCAGGGAAAGTCTAATGAATGGGAAATGTAGTTTTCACTGTGCTTTGAGTTTGACCCATACTAGGGTCAAACTCAACAATGCTTGTCCATTCTTTTTAAAACACTTTTTCTTGCAAGTCCTCCAATTTTATGGAGTACCCCTTAAAGGAACTGCAGCACTGTTCATTACCTACTTAACCTTGTACCTCACACTGCAATTCAGGTTGATAATCTCTTCATAAGGATTTCTATATGTTTATACTACTGAATTCATTTCCTCAAAAAAGTGGCGGACATTGATTCAGGCCTGTCAAAACTGTAAAAAGCATTTGAAACACACAAAGGCAGACACATTGTGTTTGAAATATCAGTGAATGGAAAAAAAACGCTGAGCTTGACATGAGCTAAAAACTGAAGTGTTTTCAAACAGCCCTACAGCTCGCTGTCCAGCGGCAACACAGATAAATGGTAATACGACAGGTTTAAATCTGGCTGATTTGTATACGAGCAGAGTCAAAGAGCACCGTCACCTTCCAAAATCTGACGCAGTTATTCAGAACAGCAACAGACACACAGAGCTACACACAGCAGTTAAATTACGATTATGTGCATGGTGCACTAGCTAATAACGAATAAGATCCAACCACAGCTGAGTTTGGTGTAATAATGCTCTCATGATCTACAGCAACAGCATCATAACGACACTCACAGCTGGTACATCAACAGAAAATAACACAAGCTGAGGTAACATTACACACATCGACCATATTTGCTGTTATCTCCCAAAGTTAGCAGGTTAACATTAGCAGGTTAATTTTAGCAGGTGCATGAGCTACCTCTTCCTCCACGGGGCCGAGGCTCGAGCCGCCCACGAGCGCTTCTCTGTCCTTGGAACAGCACATCTCTTCCAACAAGCGAGGAGAGCAACACGCTGCAGGTGCTTCTCTGCGGCTGGGTTAATCTTTGTTTTTCGAAGGGACTTAACCACGACTCCGAATGGCCGATCAACTTGCCCTGCATCAACTTTTACCGGCCCCGGGTCATCGGTTATGTCGAACCCTGTGTTATCAGTGTTCTGTGTAATGTAAAGCAACATACTGTATATCATTTTTATTTATGTTGACAGTGTGAGTGAAAGCTTAACAAGGCATCAGTTACATCCGACGTGCTACAGCATCTTTAAATTTATCATCCATTTGTCCGTAATTAAATCAAGGTAATACAAGAAAGCTCAAATGCATTTAAGTTGCTAGATAGTTCGCGTGTGGAGTTATTAAGGGAGCAGAGGAAGAGTTTGGTTTAAATATAATGTAGTGAATTAAAAAATGTCAACAAACCAGGAGTGCAAGCAGTAACAGGAAAATGTCTTGCATCATCCATCAGTGGCTTCTAATCAGATCTAATCTGATCCAAGAGTATCTGAAAAGTCATTGTAGCGTGTTTGTTGCAATCATTCACTTCTTCTTTTGCCATTTGTCTATGTTGATTTAACATTTTCCACATTTAGACAAGGTTGTTAAGACTTATCTTGTAGTCACGTCCTTTTTTTTAAGTTAATTTCATTCATATTTATTTATGAACCATGTTTTTGTTTTCCTCACATTATATTACATATTAAAGATTCCTTCTGTCAACAAGAGAGACCTTTGCTGTTGGAGTCAAATGACATACTGTGATGTGGACAAGTATGAGAGTGCCGTATGATGTTTTGTTTACCAGTTATCCACGCCGAAACACATTGTGACCAACTATTAGGTTTTTCTTTACCCTTCTCTTCTTTCTGTCCTCTAGGAATCATCGATCTATCTCAGGTGCCACACTTACCTGTCCTGGTCCCTCCCTCTGCAGGGACAGCTGGCTCCCCAATGGATCGCATCACCTACATCCCAGGGGCAAGCACCACCTTCCCTGGCAGGCCTTACACCACCTCCCCCATCTCACCCGGTACAATTAACTTCACACAAGCAAACAATTCTAGAGAGGAAAATATTTTGCACACTTATTGTTTTTCTAATATTTTTTTCCCTATATGCTTTTTTTTCCGTACAGTTGGCTCCTCGCACATAAACAAGATGCAAGGCACATCCTCATCTTCAGAACGTGAGCGTGAAAGAGACCGCGAACGTGACAGAGAGAGGGAAAGGGACCGGGAGAAAGACAGAGAGCGGGAGAGAGAGAGGGAGCGCGAACGGGACCGGGAGAGAGACCGCGAAAGAGAACGGGAGAGAGACCGCGAAAGGGAAAGGGATCGGGACAGGGAGAGAGACAGAGAGCGTGACAGAGAGAAGGGCGGGTCTCTCGGAAATGTGGAGCACGCCCCCATTTGGCGACCAGGTGTGGAGCAAGATATTGTCCTTTCATTTATGTCTTAAAGTTATGAGTAAAGTTCACATACTGGATGCATGAATGTAGTTTGAAGGAAGAGTAAAGCGTTTGTGAAATGAAATGAATCTGTTGGTGCCTCTCAGGTACAGAACACAGCTTGGCAAGCAGCAGTAGCAGTGTGAGACCTTCTTCCCAGCCGTACAGCCACCAGCACTCCCCAGTGTCCCCTCGTACCCAGGAGAACGTGCAGCAGAGGCCAAGTGTCCTGCACAACACTGGGGGCAAGAGTCTTTCTGTTGGAGAACACTCCTCATCTGTGTTACGGTAAACTTCTGTTCAGTAGCCTGGGACGTTTTCAAAAGCTAGCCCATTTCTCACAAGCATTCACAGCAAGGATTTGATTGCCATGTTTACTTAGTGTATTTTCTTTGGCCTGCCAGGTCCATGCCCCCAGGGCCAGCCCGCTACCAAGCTTACCCTGGCCACCTCCAAAGGACAGGTGTGCCCCCTGAGGCCTACCCACCTGCCATGGACTCAAGCATAGCCAAAGAGCAGAGTCGTGACGGAGGCAAAAACAGGGGAAGTCTACCCAAGCATGTACAGGACCAGCACGGGCCCTCCGGTAAATCTGACCCCAAGCTGTCCAGTCCCAGCCAAGGAGGAATATACCCAGGTTCCTATCCCTCGGCTTCAGTCCGGCCACAGCACCTGCTGCCTCCCCAGTCGGATAACCCTCCTGGCCGTGGAGAATGCGGTACACCTAGTAGGGAAAAGACTCAAAACAAACCGATGTCCATTCAGGAACAAGAGCTCCGAGCACTCGGTAAGACCACCATGACTGCGGCCAACTTCATAAACGCGATTATTATGCGTCAAATTTCTTGTGAAACGGGGATGCCAGAGACGGGCTCGCTTGTTGCCAGCAGCGCCACTGATGGTAAGACGCTCTGGATCCCAGGGTCCCCCTCATCACCCAGACCCTCCCCCGTCAGTCTGTGGCCTATTGCACGCTGTGGTGGTTGGCATTATCAAATCAGCCCAATTCATTTACATTTTTTTTTCTTTTAATGCTATACTTTTTTGCTTATTTTTCCCAGTTTTATTATTAGTTTTTCTTTACAGACTTAAAGACCACCAAGGGTGCCCTCTGGAAAAACCAAACATCTAGCCTGTCCTAATTGGACCTGACCGGCTGAGATTAAACGAGTAGAGGCAGTTTACAAGCTCGATAGAAGAGTGATAACATATTAATGGCTAACAACTCAACACATTTGATTTTCAATGAAGAAGAGCTATATCCTAGGTGTCCTTTAAGGTGTCATTTTAAGGTAGTGAAAGCTGGTGGGACAAGGCAGAACATCCTTTGCTGCTTATTTTCATTTTCTTTTCGTAGAGGATGTGACTTGAATTTAACATGTGGCACCCCTCCTCCCTCCCATTCGGCTGCTTACTTTAAACAGAATATTTTACCACACACAAGTGGGCATGACAAGAATATTTTAGGCACTTGAAAAGGCATTTCACCGCAGGAGGCTTTTATATCCCATGTTAAATGAGACTGCCTGTAATTCAAGCATTTTGACTTTATACATGCAGTGGCTCTACTTCACTACCGCATGTCTTATGAAGGCACTCTCTGCCTTGTAGTTCTTATAGGTACTTACAGATGTATCTGAAATATATCGCACTAGGACAGGACTTTTGACAATTGACACATGTAACCCAGATGACTGAAGGGGAATAGAGAATTGGTGCGATAATCCCTTTCATTAACATCATGGTGAGTTACAAAGACGGTCACGCTAAAATAACCATCTGCTGAAAGCCTTACCAACCACCAAACTGACTCCCTGGGGTCCCAGAGAGCACTGGTGATGCAAAGGAGGAGGGTGGGAAAGGGGAGGTACGTGGAAAAGACTGGGAAATCTTTCAGCCATCCAGGGGGAGGGGGGGTACTACAGCTTCTGGCTCCCCCAAATCTCTGCATGTTCCTATTTATGGCTCACTGTAATTTATGCTGATTTTTTTTTTTTTTTTTTTTTTTTTTTTTTTTTTTTTCCACACACGCCAAACGCTCAACACATCTCTCTCAATCAAGCCTCTGGGAGTTTGTCCGTCATTTGGAATGTGATTTTGTTTTGTTGTTTATTGCTTGTAGAGCAAATGTGTCAAATCTGTATTTATTGCAAGCTTGTAGGGCAAGAGACTACTGCATGCTGAGCTCAGATGAGTGTTGTGGGTTAATATACTCCTGTATGTACAATAGTCAACAGGAAGCATGCTTATCAAAACAGATGAGACATAATTATTAAAAAGGACGACATCACATCCCTGTTGGTATGCAAATTAGTAGGAAGGACCAGAAAGAGAAACGCAGGCTGTTGAAAGTGGTTGTTGAAATGAACCCACAGTCTCTTCTGTCATTGATAACAACAAAAACCACAACATCCTGTCCCTCTGGGGGACTCGTCCTTTCTGGGAGTCTGTACAGTCAATCCTGCCCCCCATGCTCAACTTACATCATCCTCTCCTGAGATAAATACTGTAGTGGAAGAGTTGTGTAAGAAATCACACAGAGAGATATTATGCACAAAGGGACAAAAATGGCTCATAATGCTCTTTCGAGCATGCAGGTGGAATGTTTTATTCCCACAATGTTATTATGTTCAATATGAATATTTTCATATATTTATGGCTAACAACGATGGGTCTATTTGAGTGCTTTAATGCTTGGTTATATATAGTATTCACAGCCTGCTTGCATTTAAACATAAATACATAATAAATACATAGACATAAAGTGCACACATTTATATCTTCCATGTAGCTGTAACTTTATGGACCTCTGTTTTATTTGTCCAGTAAAAAAAAAAAAAAATCAGTACATCAGATGTTTGGTAACTTCTTCATTTAGGAGTCACTGATGCAAAACCAGTCAATTATAGCATCATTTCTCGTCAAAGCTTTGCTTGCTAGGACTGTATGCAAAGAGTACACTATAAATAATTAAAATCTCTCAAGTAGCTTGTCACACACTGTCTTCTAGTAGTTTTGTAGCAAAAAAAAAGCTTGCCCTTTGAGCTTTCATTTGCAGATGCTTCAGTACATTAGAATTTTAAATTGCACATCCACCATAAGTCCTGATGGATGGACAGATGTGTCTGCATGTCCTCATTAGCACATGTAGAGATCTTGAATTGTGGCATCTCAGGTTGAAAAAACAAAACTAATCTCTACCTATGTGTGGATGTGATTTGTGCCTCTGTGTGTGTGTGTGTGTGCATGCATGGCTGTGTGTGGTGTTTGTTCTTTTGGTTTGACTCTCAGCTCAACAGAAGATAGAGCCACATGGTTTGTACCGTCCTCCGTCTGAGGAGAGGCTGTCCCCTGGCCAACAGCCCCTGTCCCCCTGTGTGAAAGGCAGCCAGAGGGTG
Organism: Thunnus maccoyii; assembly: GCF_910596095.1. Lineage (NCBI taxonomy): Eukaryota > Metazoa > Chordata > Actinopteri > Scombriformes > Scombridae > Thunnus > Thunnus maccoyii. Next base: position 26,719,880 of record NC_056541.1, read on the forward strand.
GTCACCCTGGCCCAGCACATCAGTGTAAGTAGTCTCTTTAAAAAAAGAGAGAGCTACTGTATGCTCTGTGAGCAGAAATTATTGTTTTCAGTATAAGTAAAAAAAAAAAAATCCTTTGTGGTCAAGGGATTTTGATGGATGCCAGACAGTGTTAACTGACGTGTCTTTATGGTAACAGGAGGTGATAACTAAAGACTACACCAGGCAGAGCCAACAGCAGCAGCAGCAGCAGCAAAGCTACCATGGCTCTCCTGTCCTGGACTTGACCCGTCCACCCAGTGCCTCCCAGCCTCCGCCCACCTCACAGGAGTCTGCCCAGGGGTCCCGCTATTCAGAGGGTCTCGGAGGAGAACGCAACAGAGACCGGTAGGAATCATCGTCAAACACGATCACTCTAGGACAACAGTAAGACAGCAGTCGTGTCCAGAAAGAAACACTGAGTTGATTTTATACACGCTTTATATTTTCTGCAGGTCTCCCCCTCAGCCCAAGACATCACCTATCAGTGTTTCAAACGATGGCATTGAACCAGTGTCTCCTGCTGGAGCCAACTCTGAACCTGAAGTCCAAGGAGGGGCATCCTACCCCAACGAGCAGGGAGAGCAAGGGTGAGACCTCACATTGCCATACTGTAGATCTCCACAGAGACCTGCAAATATCTTCTATTGCTTGTATTAATGTAAATGGGTGCAAATCTTATGAAAGTCAACCTGCCACATATAATTAAACTATGTGGTATATGGTCAGTTAATGATGAACTCAGCTTATTCAATATATAGATTAGCAGGACTTCAATTAAGGATCTTTTTCCATAGTTGAATATTCAGTTAAATGCTAATTCCAGTATTTGAACAAACTGTTATTGCAACGACAAACATTATATCTAAGTGTAACCAAACATCATATTTGGAGGAGAGGAGGGTGACCACGGAGAAGCACTCAGTCAGCCTCTTAGAGGTACATCACCCATGTTCCTCTCGGGATGTTGCTAATGTAGTTAAAAAGCTCAACAGTAACAAGATGCCTCGAGGCTGGGGACAGTGTTCACGGACTTTGAGAGAGAGAGGGGTGGTGGGACCAGCAGATGGGTTTCAGTTGTCAGGTATCACACTGCTCAGCTGCCTTGGGAAAGCTTGTGCTACGTTGCTGGAAAGGAGACTCCAGCCTCTTGTCAAACTCTTCTCTGTCCCGGTTCCATGTGCCAGCAGTTGTCCCGTGTGGTTTTGTGGTGCATTACGGTTGCTTATGCTGTTGCTGTGATCCACTCAGTCATGTAACTAGAGTGTTCTCTTTCAGTCAGATATGGTCTTTTGGGGGGGATGGGCTCAGCCTAAGGATGCACCGACTGTTTCTTTTAATGGGCAAAGCCTCTAGGTACAGCTGAGTGTCCAGTTTGGCGATCACAAGATTGCATCTCTGCTTCGTTTCAAGGATGTAGCTCTGTTGGCTTCATCAGGATTTAACCTTAAGCATGCAATGGGGCTTCCACTCCTCCACAATCCTTCCTGGATGGGAGTAAGCTGCTGTCCTTTCAGAAATTGTTCATGAGTGAGGGTAAAATGCAGTATGACAGGTGAATTGCTGGATCTTCCATAATCATGCAGACTTGGTAGTGACTGGAAAGATTAGCCAATTATATCTGCATTTTATTTATCCAGATTTTGAAGGTTTAGTGATTCACTTAATTGCTTAAAGTAGAACAGCCAGCCAGACTCCTCCTCATTGAGGTATTGTGGTTGCATCTAATTGGGAGAGGATGCTGGGTAGGAGAGTTTATGGCTTTCTCAGATTAGCCTACAACCACCATAACCCACAAAAAAACTCTTAAATGTGGATGTTTTCATGATTTAAGTAATATATTTAATACAATTATTAGAATGGTTGGTGGAATGAAGGTTAGAAATGTTGATGATTACGTGTTAGCAATTATTTGCAAATGCAACTTAGACAAGCCCTGTCTCTAACAAAAAAGGACATTGCCTACAAATATTTACCTATCAACATTTTGCATCTAAACATCCAAACACACACTAAGTATATTACGGGACTATCACAGGAGCCTGATCAGTGTGCGTGTTTTCCCTCGTACAGAATGGGCTCCCGTTCCCCTCCCAACGCCTCCCAGCCTCCAGCTTTCTTCAGCAAGTTGACCGAGAACACTTCAGCTATCGTGAAGTCAAAGAAACAGGAGATGATCAAGAAGATGACTGTGGTGGGAAACGACGGCGATTTCAGTAAGTCTGACCTCAGCACAGGCACGAGTGCTTCTGCATCTCGGGCACAATTTTAAAAAATTGTTTTTCAGAAGGAAAAGCTCTCGTGTGGTTTAATAAATAGTCTGAGGCTTTTATAAAGAAACCATGTTCACACTTTCAGATGCCGGTCAGCCTGGAACAGAGATCTTCAATATGCCAGCGTCTACAACTGCAGGTAAACTATTTCCCCCTCATCAGTTATTGATAAACAGTAAAGTGAGAGGAAAGCTTTTCATGATGCACTTTTGTTGTGCCAATGTTTTAGTAAAGCACTATAGTGGATGTATGTTGAGGGTCAACACTGTTGTAATGGAGCAGCATGGTGACAGGATTGTGAAGCCAAACAAAAGTGACTTTGACTTTGCAAACATACCAACCTGCTGTCAGAAACAGTATTATGATTCAAAATATTTACCACATTTTAACATTGATTTAATCATGTTGACCATCTGCAGACAACATTAAATATGTTTACAAGCACAAAATATTCCGGTTTGTGCCCTTATTCTGAAAAACACAATATTCCTACTAAGCTGAGGGTTTTCAGGGGTTCCCTCTGCTCCAGTGGAAATGGGAATATCTCCGCAGGCAGTGAAGTAAACCAGCAAGGTGAAAAACATATATATCACATAAGTGATATTGATATGACTAATATTATAGATTTATACTTACCGGCACATCCAGTACCTACCATGATGTTTACTAGACTGCTGAATGTTTTTGGTGCATCTCACCGAGTGGTCACCGTCAGTCCATGGCCGCATGTCAGGAATAATAACGAATCCCCTCTGTCCCAGTCATGGAGAAGGCGCGCTCTGTTTTTTTAGCCCGCCCTGAACAGCTCTCCACTCTCCTCTCATTCCTCTCCTCTATCTGCCTTCCTGCTCCAGCATATGTCATTTTGCCTGCACAGGGGTGCGTTACACAACCAGCCTGTCATGCATCTCTATCCCAGCTTTGCACACTGTCGGCTAGTTGGTTTGTTTACAATACACAGAGCTGACCGTAAACAGGCAAAATGCAGTTAAAGACCCCAATTGAGACGCATATTCCGAATGTGCTGCCTACATGTGGAAAGAATGCTCCTAAAACCCAAATAATACTGGCATATCCCACAAGTCTTAACTGGAAAATGCTACATTCGGAATAAGACCACATTCAGAATATCCAAACAGAATATGCTTTAAATCACCTGTATCAAATTCAGACTATTGTCATATTTGAAATAATAGTGCAATATCAGTGCGCATGTAAATGTGGTCAATATATTAAGGAACAGTGGATGAGAAAATGACTGAATCCTCATTCCATTTGGCCTCAATCCAGCTCAGTAATGGTGTCTAAGCTGACATTGTACCTTCATGAATGATCCAAATGTGATTCAGATTTGAGGATACTACTGTCTAAGGTCCCAGCAGACTTCGGTCCGTTGTAAAGCATCAGCCGCTCACCGGAGAGAACAGTGCTTTATTTTATAAAAGCCTCTTCCGCTCATGAAATCTGCAACATTGCTACGTTCTAGATCAAATGGATATCACATAGCCACTAAAGTGCTCATTGTAACCTTTTGCACAAATCTCTCCTGACTCTAGATGTTTGTTCTTCTCTCCTCCTATATATTCTTAGCTCTTTCATGCTTCTCTGAGTCAAGGTCTCTGTGTCTTTACGTTAGATTTTATTGCCTACTACTCTTCTGACAATACTGAATCATATGGTTTTGTCATCAGCACACCTTCTGTTTACTTTCCCTGTTTTATTTTTCTCTTCATTGCTTGCTCACATTCCCTCTGATGCCATTCAATGCGTTGGTCCTGTGACAGTCATTACCCTCTCTCTTTACCCTTCTTACTCTTTTCTGCTGTATCCTCCTGTTCTATACCCGATGTTCTCCCTCTAACTCGTTAAACGCTGCTCTTCCTTTCACAGGACCTGTGAGTGTCCGCAGCCACCCAGCTCCAGAGGCACCTGGTAACTCAATAGGCCTGGAAGCCATTATAAGAAAGGCCTTAATGGGCAAATACGATGATCAGTCTGAGGAACGCTCCCCATCCAACGCTGCTAACCAGATGGGTTCCAGTGGGCCTGCTGCTATGTCTGTATCTGATGGACGTGCAGAGGACTGTTTCTCACAAGGTGCGACATCCTCAAACACCTCTGTATTTTGTCTTGTATACAGTGCATCTAATATTGTTTCCAGTGTAATGAGTATTTTTATTTTTCTACTATTCTCCATTTTGTCATATGGCTCGTATGCTGTAAGGCTGTTGTGTTTATTCTTTGGCTTCCCTTCTTAAACATCATGTCAGGTAAATCTCTGTTAACTCTTCTAGAACTAGACTTGTCAGCTAAAACTCACACACTTCAACAAGTCCTTCAGTCATGCAGTACAGCAGGTTGGGTTGGATCAGTGGCTCTGGAGCTCCTTATAGAGCTGGAGATGTTTTGCACAGGAGTTTGTTATAGTGTAGGTTTAAGCCAGAGTTGTGTCTTCTGTGTTTGTAGGTGGTGGGAAGTCCTCAAAGGGCAGTGGGCGCTCTAATGGACGCAAGGCCAAGTCTCCAGGACCAGGCCTTTCAGGCGGGGAGAGACCGTCCTCTGTGTCCTCAGTCCACTCAGAGGGAGACTGCAACAGACGAACTCCCCTTACCAGCCGTGTCTGGGAGGACCGGCCTTCATCTACAGGTACAGCCCACAATTCATCAACAAATCTCATCAGATCACAACATATTAATCCATTAGGTGTGATCTTGGCTGCTGCACGGGGAGCTTAGTGCAGGGAGACTAACAACTCTGTCACTGTGCCTTTTTCACAGGTTCAACTCAAACTCCCTTCCCGTGTAACCCGCTGATAATGCGTTTTCCTAGCGGGACGGTGTCTGTTTCCTCCCCTTCCTCCGGCCAGCCAGGGGGCCAGGGCCCGGGGTCAGGACCTGGACAGGGCCGCTCCTGGGAGGATGAGCCCAAGCCTCTGCTCATGTCTCAGTACGAGACCCTGTCTGACAGCGAGTGACCCGAAATGCTAATGCACAACAGGACCTGCTAAACAGTCAACCACCTCTGTGCTGCTGCAGCCACACACACACACACACACACACACACACACACACACACACACACACACACACACACACACACATAGACACACACACACATACACACACACACTCTCACAGGGCGTACATCTGCCGAGGCATCCGCAAACCTACCTGCACCATTCCACTCTGCATTTCCCCCATCAGTCGTCAAGCAAGGATCGTGTCCTCCCCTCACACACCTGAGACGCAGAGCACCGACGAGCTGGAACACTGCTGCTCCATGTGTGCGTGTGTGTATGTTTGTGCTTACGTGTTATGCATTCACTCCAGGACTACTCTAAAGGACAAATCACTTTTTATTTTATTTTTAACTTTACTACTTTTCCTCACTGGCCTTATCATTATAGACACATTGACCTGCACCTTACGGGTGTACCGCTCAAATGTGCTTAAACGTGTGTGGACGGGACTCTGAGGTGGTGTCGTCGGTCTGGTCAGGAGCCTGATGGCGGCTGCTCTAGTGACAGAATTCGACCACAGTTCTGCCCTGAGAGCAGCGGCCCACACAGCGAGGACCCTCGTACGTTTCTTCACAGTGAACTCCAGGTGCAGGCGGCCTGTGCACTGCTACCACTACAAGAATACGCTCGAGGGACGAGAGGAGAATCAACATCTGTTTTTTCTTGTTTTGGTTCTTTTTCTCCTTTAACTTCAGTCAGTCCAGTCCTGTGTTTGGAAAGTGAGCTGAGACCTTTAGTACATTTTGATGGTGAACTTTTGATGGTTATATTTGTCGTCTCTTATCTGCAATGATGTATCTTTTTTGGGGCAGGGGCGGGAGGCAGAGATTGTTATGCGGGAGGGTCATATCATTGGTTTACAGGGTAAACATGCTGTTCATTGCTGATGTCATCATATATTAGTGGAGGGTCCTGAGAAAAGGCGAAGGCCTGTTGACTTCAGGCATCCGCGTCGGGGAGAGAGGTTTTGCCAGATGGATGGCACTGAGACAAGTGACACTTTCTCACTGTTTTTATATTAACCATGTCTGTGTTTGTTGAAACAGTTTTTTGGATATTAAGCACTTAGTTGTCAATCTGTTCACAATGGCATTTTTAAGAATCTGTGTTTCCTGGGGCAGGTGAAAAATGGACTCAAGAACAGCATAGAAATCCCACCGTGGAGGTATCCTTTAACACCTATCTGTTTTATTTTGGTCTTGCCACCGATATTTTTTTTTAATGCTCCCACACTCAAAGCGACAATCACATTCGAGTGAACGATGACTCCGCCGCTTCGAGCAGGTGCAGACCAACCTTAAAGCTGCTTAAAGGCAAACTCCTCAGCATCACACAAAGTTTGCTCGCATTAAAGAGGTGACAAAAAAAAAAGCCATCTTTCTATGACCCTTAGTCCATGGCGGCGTCGGCTTTAGCCGGCCTGCTAGAATCTCGTCTAGGAGCTGTTGTGACGGTCTGACCTCTGACCTTTTTACTGCCTAGAAGAGGAGCTGAGACTCAACTCCTCATCCAGGCAGATTTTGTACAGTTATTTCCTAGTGTTAAGTGCCATTTATTTTACATACACAATACAGTACTGAAGTTACCAAGTGACGCACAATTTTTCTTTTGGCCCCCCATACCAGGGTTTATATACTGTCCGCGCAGGGAAATCTAAAAACAAAGAAGCAAATGAAACGTCCTTTTTTAAAGTTTTTGTGTGCATTTTTTTCTTCCTCTTCCAAATCCATCACAGCCTTAGCTTTTAACAGTTTCACTCATTAGATTTATCTTCTAAACAGGACAATGCTGTATCACAGGTGTAAAATGTTTTCTCCACTACGAGACCTATGACATTAGCAAGTGTACTTCATTACACCCTCTGTGTTTGTACGGGTTAGAGGAAGTCGAGGGGAAGGCATCCGAAAGCATTCTGGTTATTTTGTGTAACGTTAGTTAACATACACTCAGATTTTACTGGCAGTATTTTTAAAGGTCACCCTCTCTGTGAACGATGCAGTGATGTGAAATGTTTCCGGTCTGTGACTTTGTGCAACCAGGGACGGATTCTGTCCTCTGGCTGAACACTCTGAGGAACTGGAGTGATCTTGTTAAGTAGTTTGGAGAGCGTCTCTCCTGTCTCTAGTTCATTTTGTCACAGTGGAGACTCACAGCACACACACGACTGTTATAGGACTACCTCCTCTTCCTCCTTCATCCTACCTGTTTGACGGTGAAGCATCTAGCATGCACCTGCAGAACGCTCATCTCAGCCATGTTTTAGGTCTGATTTTTCTATAAAGGTGAAGACTGATTGAGGGTTTGTAATTTCATCAGGCGAGGCAAAAAAAACCAACAACCAAACAGCCAGGCTTTGTACATCGGTCTCTCCGCGTGTTTATCATTTATCCACTGATGAAATTTAAGAATGTGATGGTAAACAGACAAAGCCATATCCAGCTGTTCCCTAAACAGATGACGGACTAATACATTGTTTTTAAAAGTATACTGAAATGAATTTTAACACGCATCCTTTTTGTTTTTGTCCTTGCAGTTTGTCTTTTGTTTCTGTTCAATCCACAGCCGTTTCATTACGAATCAAAAATAATCATTCAAAAATTAAAAAGATAAAGTTGATCGCTGATGTTTTGCCCCGGACTGTCCGAGGGTGGGAGGGTGGGAGGGTGGGTGGGTGGGCGGGAGGGTCAGGAGGGATTGACATAAACAGTACATTGTTCAACCATTTTGTTCATAATGATTTTTTTTTTTATAACCCACTGTATAATAGCAAGGATTGTATATAAAACTGAAGAGATGTAAATATTTATGTGGCTTGCTTCAAGGTTGGTATTACAAAAAAAAAAAAAAGAAATATTCACATGGTTAAATTCTACATGCCCACCAGCAAGCTTTGTGGATAGCAGTGTAAAAATGAAAAACAAAAAAGACACTGCCTTAATGTTTAAATAAAAAGCTTATTGCCATTCATGGCCTCAGAGTCACGTTATTTATCAGGGTTTGTATCACATGATTGTGGTCTTATATGGGGGAAACTTGACAGGCCTGTTGTAATGAAGGTCAACTACCACCTGGGGGCAGTATAAACACATATTTGACATATTTGATTTTATGTGTGTTTGGCACTGAGGCTTCTGGAGGATATACTTTAACCCTACATGTAATAATATGGATAGATAGTACAAAAAAAAAGATAAATGCGGCATTGACCCACTATCACTTGAGTTATGAGTTATTGGTGTTGGTTAATCCCTCGCTGGGATACAAATGTGCTGTTCAGCAGCTGCTGATCTGCTCTCCTGTGATCTGCTGTACTATCATGAAGGTCACATTACACGTCTGTTATGAGCCCTACTTGCATAACTGCCATACAAGGTTATGAAATTAAGTACTTAGTGTGGCACTGACTGTAATTCCTTCCTCCATTTACAACAGTCCTTTGATAACTAATGTAGGTATTTAATTCTGTTAAAACTGTCTCCAGATTTATTATGGAGGCAGGCTTATTTTTGCGGTCTTTGAGCAGGAGAGAATAGTGACAAATGTATAATCTTAACTTGATCAGGTATTTTATTATTTGTGTAGCTGGTCCAGAAAGAGATGGGGAGGAATTTAGGACAAGAAAAAACACCTCTGAGGATGTACTGATGAGTTTGTAAAACTGCTATTGAATCTGCTGATTTTCACACCAAACTTTTTTTTTTTTTTACATTATAACTGCTTCATCACAGGAACCCAAACCAGCTTTGACAAATGAGGCTTCAGTAATTGTTTAAGTGCATCCAGGCCTGTTTGCTGCCTCACCACTGGGAGGCACCTCAACCTTATCCAACACTCAAGAGAGACAGATGAGGCTCTGAATGATGTGAGCTGCTGTGGAGACCCCGAGGCAGCGATCCAAAACCCTTCGCCAACGCTGGCTGCTGTTATTTTAGCAGCAGTGTGATATTTAAAGCCTGCAAAGAATATACATAGAGCAAGACTGACTCCCTTTTTAACCTTTGTTTACTTGAACATAGAAGAGAACACTACTAAAATTAGGTTTCCTTATGGACCAGGACAGTCCACTCTATACTTTTGACCGTGGATGTCCGTCTTATATTTCCACAGACACAAAAGAGAAAAAGAGAAAAAATAAAGAGATTGAACTAAAAAGATTGTTTCAATTTTGATATATAAAAAAAAACAGCTCACTAAACTGAACAAAATGCTTAATATTAGAAAAAGACTGTAGCTGCTACTCTTTTCTAGAACTAATTCTCTGTTAAACAGCTTTATACAGATTTTGATGTTATATTTTGATTTTGGGAGTCTTTGGGAGGTACCTTAACTCTTGAAAAAGCAATCTGCCTGTACCTAAATTTTTATTGGTGTTATCCTTAAATCCTGCTTAAATGTGTGACCTGACCTCCCTCTGTGTCTGGAGAACTTTCTTTGAGAGGGACAAAAAGGAAAATATGATGTCCTGTGCTCAAGATTTATCAAAAATATACTCAAAACAACAGAATTAGGGTTTGGGAATTACTTTTTTATTCAATTAGGATATACATCTTTTTAAATTATTTTCTTTGATCAGAACAGGAACAATGATTGACGTACAAAAATATAAAGAGAATTATGAAGTGCCTTGATGCCACATATACAACAGGAAAAATATTTTACAATAACAAAATCAAGTGTTAGGAAACACAAACGTATCTCACATAAAACCACCAACAATCCGCTGACGTTCTCTCATCGTTTCTCTTGACATTTCAGACCATCAACACATAACAGATCTCTCCACCGTCTTGCCAGGAACTTTACTGTTTTGTATAAAACCACCTCCAGAGTAATTTCCTCATCTCAGCAATAATTTTTCATTTGAAAGAGCAGTTCTGACTTTTCCCTTCTTGTCTTGCTCTTCGTAAAGCTACTTACTGTTCCCTCAATAAAACCCAGTACCCGTCTTACAGTACTGATGCACCACCTCAGCTTCATACCCTCCGTGCACCTTCTACTCGACACTTACCTGGAGGGTATTTCAAACTCTAAAAATAACACCAGCTCAAGACCTCAACTGAAAATCGGGAATACACATTTGCAATGAAATAAAATTGATACCTAAGAAAATTTGAGGTAAAGTTTCAATATTTGCTGTGTTCAATAATCTAAATATATATATATATGTATATACACATACATATATATATGTATAAGACAGTCAATAAAGGGGTCATGAAAACGCTCAATAAAATCCTATTTTACATCTTCAACAAGGAAATATTAATAATTTCACTGCTCCACGTGTAACATGTTACTGCTTATAGAAAGGTGTTGGGCTTCAGAGATATCTAGGATCAGAAACTGACCAATATGACAACAAGTTGATGATTTTTGAAAACATTCAGAAGAGTGTTAGCCTTTTATTTTTTTGAGATGCAGTTGAATCAATGCAATGTCAACTGTTTACGGCACCCAAAACTGCAGACAATCTAGACTTCATTCAAATAGAAGTGTGGAAAATAGTGTTTGTTTTGACTCATGGAGAACTAGAAAGGTGCACGCTGCTGCATCAGTACAGACTTTTCAGCACTTGTGACAGGAAAGTGTTACAAATTGTTAAATACTTTCCTAAAATTGTCTGGTTCTTTTTGGCACTTGCTGCAAAAAAGCCCGACTCATCTGGCACCAAAACAGGTTAAAAACAAACATTGTTGCTTCCAAAAAGGTAAACCCTACAAAGAGTGCCACCATTCTTAAAGGCCCTGAAACCAAATTTTTTCAGTCTGTTTCTATTTATGATGGGGTCCAACATGGACACGATTTTCTGCTAAATTTTGACAGTTTTGGTTATTTCACATAAAATATTTCTATATTTCTGTTTTCTCTGTGCTCGTCACACTGGTTTTAACTGGGTGGGTCTCAGTGGGAAAAAGGTGACATCACATGCTTCCCTGCACCAATCAGGATTGAGCAACACTTTAATCAAAATCTAACGACAGTTGGTGGGTCGTTTGCTTGAATTGTCCGCCCACTGTTAATCAAATCTTATCAAATCGCACCTACACAGTCCTGATGAAGCAGATACTGAGTGTTAAACTCTTAATAAATAACAACCTTAATTCTTTTTTTCTGAACTTTAACTTTCTAAGTTTCTCTGCAGCCCGTCAACACCTCCTAGAGACCAAACAGTAACCTGTTTATCAAAAACCACTTTAACGCCGACATTATCGTCCTGTTTCACTTTTAGTTTAATCTCCTCAAATCTAAGTATTCAAATTAAGTTCAGATTAACTGGCGTCAGAACCAAAACAGCAGTGATCTAACACAGTTGAATATCTAATGTTTTAGAAAAATACTTAAGATTTCTTTCAGGGGTTTTAAATATCTCACTTTTTCAAATCTTCTCCAAGCCAATCTTTTGTTATTGTGATGCGATTTTTCCTTTGATTAGTATTAATTCTGCTCTGGCTCTGGTGAATAAATAGGACAACTTTCAATGTGCAGTTTAACATAAATGCCTGATCAACTAGACAAGTTACTGTTTTAATGTGTGCTGATACAAACGGTAAAACGAAAAGCAAGTGTTCTGTCCGAGCGTGTTTAGTTGTTAAAGTGAAATAAACTCTCACGCAGCCATGCCTCTTCAAACTACCTTTGGTCCAATTTTTCAAATGCAGTACTGAAATCCCCCCCTGCAATGCGAGTCCACTGAGAGGCCTGTGATATATACTGTAGAAAACAAGTGCAATAAAGCCGCATTAGAAAGCTTTGCATTGGTGTGACTGGGTTTGCACAGGCTCGGCTGAAATCCACCTGCCATCTTATCTTTTCTCTACACACATACAGACATCTACAATCTGATTGTTACCTTCGCTGAGGTTACAATCCAACCTGAAGGAGAGCAAAGGCCACCAATTTGTCAGCTCTTGTATTAAATAAGACATTAACCATTGAAGTGCAGCTTTAAACTGCCAGAGGAGCAGCTCCCTTTTTAAAAACTGCATCAGTAGAAAGTCTAAGTACACTTAAGGGTTCCCAAAGTTTCCTCCATGGCGAGTTAAGATGAACAGACCGGGGTTTTCAGGGGCTCCAGTTATTACTTGGAGTACTTCCCTTTCATTAGGGGCCTTCCCAAGTTCCTCGTCCTCCAAAAAAAAGTCTGGGGCCTACAGGTCCTCTGTGTAGATGATACAGGGACTAGTATCCTCACTCGACTCCAGCTGCACCGTGGAGACGAACCAGCGGCGGGAGCCCGTGGGGTTGTACTTGAGCGTGGTGCGGTAAGTGTTCTTGGCGTGTTTCGGGTAGATGATGGTGGTGCTCCGGTAGCTGATGGGCCTCTGCCGCGGCTCCAGATACACCTGGGTTTTGTAGCTCCTCCAAGTGCAGTCCCGCACCGCCACCACTGTCTCGCTGTAGGATGTGGGTGTAGGAACCGTGGCGCAATACACGCCGTCCCGGTAATGCTTGTCTGAGTCATACTTGACGGCGGAGTTGCACCTGGAGAAGAGAAGGTGACAGAACTTTTAAAACCGATCACTAGGTGGCAGTGTTGACAAGAGAAAATTGATCAAATTACGTGAACTAATCTCCATATTATAATTAATACTATGTTTTTATACATCAAGGTTTACTCACTTGATTTCTTGCTCTGGTTTGGGGTTGACCTCGATGCTCTCTCCGAAGAACACTGGGTACATGCGGGTCCTGGGATCTGATCCTGTGGCGTTCAGCAGCAGGTAGGGCAGCTGTGCAGAGGAAACACTGAGAGTCACAATCTCCAGAAAAAACATCCATTAACTGCCGAACTGTTTGTAACCAGCCTGCCAACGTGTCCATTCAGAAGAATTCCAGTAAAAAATCCCAGCATGGTTGGGGGTTTCAGCAGAGCCAGCAACCCAAATTAAAAACACTGCAGTCCCCACCCTCTCCAGGAAAACACACACACTTCTCGATCCTACCTCATGAGAATTTGCCCACTGATGGCACAGCTATTACAACAACAACAATCAGACGAGGAACACATCAGTCAGGGCAACACTTCCATTTTAATTCAGATAATTACACTGTGTGGGTCCAGCCAAATGAAGTGTTGGTGGTAAATCTCTTTCTCACATGCTTTCACTGCAGTTCTGCCTGGCTACGAGCCCCCCAGTCTGTGTGTGTGTGTGTGTGTGTGTGTGTGGACTGAAAATAGGCTTACAGATGTTGGGCCTACAGTAGTTAAAGGAATGGGAAATACAAAAATAAGTGTCTAGAACAGCTGGTGACCAGGCTGAGTGGAGATGAGGCTGTTATAAAATGATAAGGTGATAGAGAGGCTGGTCAGAACTGCACCTTTTCTGGCACATATGGAGACTTGAACCAAAGTCATCTTAAGAAAGACAGTCTCTAATCACAGACACATGCTACTCTGTAATATCTCTGCCTCAGATTCATCTTACTGCTCCTATCAGAGCTGCAGTCAGACGAGTTCTGATGGGTCAAATACTCTCAGAACCAAAAGAAACTAACATCTGATTTCTTCCTTGACTGTAGTTTAGCTGTAAGAATAATCTAATGAACAATATGAAGATCCAATAAAACAATACCAAGTCCATCAAGGAATCATAGGTTTATAACAGAAAGGTTTCCATGGAAATAGGTCACAGCTTCTGTTTTAACCAAATGGGTGAAGTGAACCTCATGAAGTCAGATAAGCTGCTGATGACACAATATACTGTATGTACACTCTACTCAACCAACTGTATGACAAACAGAGCTGCACCACAATCACAGACACTGTCGTACACTGACAAGAGAGGTTGCTGTGATTGACGGTTGTCTTTGCATATGTGTCTCCAGTCTGAATCAAATGGCACCCCAACCCCAACTCTGGCACCTCTCACATTACACAGGGAGGCTGTCACATGCTGTGGTCTGGACGCAGATGAGCGCACATACCACTACAGGGGACGGGCAAGAACAGGCCAAGGGCACAGCAGATCGCTGTGTGAAGCTCGTCTTACCTACAGCCCACGATCATCACCACGCTAACTGAACGGAGGAACTGAACTTTGCTTCGCTCTCTGCACAGCTGCTAGTTTTGCCATGCAGTATATCTGCAGGCTGTTCTTTTTCCGCTGTCGGTACTTCATGACCTGGAAACACTGGACGAGTATGTGATTGTCTTTTCTGCGCTGCTCCGGCATGGAGAGCATCTCAGGTATTTCTCCGTGGTGTGCTCTGGCAACTTCTGCAAAGCAAACACTTGTGAATGGAGGATAGGTCACCTCCAAGCAGTGGATCCCCCAGTATGCACACAAAGCCTAACACCCCCCCCCACACACACACACACGCACACACACACACACTGGAAGCAGATTTCTGCCCAGGAAAAATAGTCTGCAGCTGAGCAACCCACACAATGTACAATGCACAATGCAGAGCTGCTGAGAGAAACGCCAACTCAAACACACATTTCCAACTGCTGGCTGTTTGGTGGACTGAAGCCTCTGAATTTACATCCTGTGTTTGCAAGGACATTAATGTGAGAGCATCGGTATCAGCAGTGAAGCACATTTATAAAAAGTCACAGGAGACGTCTCCTGTTCGTCCTCCTGGCTAATCCACCGACAACTGAACTCTTTTACCCTTACAGTATAACTGTACACAACCTTATACAGTTCTGAAATGCTGAACATTACATAATCACACTCATATTTTTCATGCATCAGGCTCCTCTTATAAATCTATTCACATTTAAAGAGCTGCAACTATAAAATTAATTATCCTGCATCTGCATAAATTTGAACCAGGTTTGAAAACAGACAGGCTGTCTGAGCGTTTATCCATGTTTAATTTAGAAGTGAGGGGTCATCAAACACTTATGCAATGGCCTGTGGCTGCTCTAACAAGCCCCTGCACCTCAAAATAGAGCTTGAGGATTGTTCTTAGGTGGCATACAAAAACAACACGAAAATAGATTTGGAAAGAGAAAAAAACACGAGCACATGCATGCCTCCCCTCACGCAGCTCAGGAAACTCTCTGAAAACTCTTTCTCTGATGGAAAGGTTTGAATCTTTCCACACACACTGGCCCATGAGAGGGATTAGAAACACAAGCAGGAGCAGCCACTATCAGGACTGATCTTTAAAAAGGGAAACCACAAAGCAGAGGAGTCCTACTAATCTGAACCTCCGGAGGATTAAAGGATCTTTTTCTCTCTTTTTCTGTTTCAGGCCTCAGCAAAACCAATGTCACGCAACTCCCAGGATGCAGCGCTGCATTTCTGAGGCTTCCCTCAGACACTTTAAAAGCCACCTGGACCTGCACAGACTTGTTTTTAAGACTTTTTGGAACTGGGAGTGACCTGGAAATGATTTTCAATCAAATCAGCCTCGTCATGTGACACACAAATCACTGCAGGATGTGTCATTAAAATGCATTTGTCTTGCTAGAGTAGAAAGTGGGACACAACTTTGGTTACCATAAATCTTTTTTCTGTGGAATATATTCTACCATGTCAAGTTTCATGTTATTTCTGCAGGACTGTCCTCTGCTAAATAAGTACAAATATTCCCTAAGGGTGAACTGACAATTTGAGAAGTTCATTTAATTATGTTCTTATGCAGAGAGCTGCTTAAAATTTGCAGGAAATAATAAAAAAGTTTAAGAAAGAACCTTTGGAAAAACCTATTAATGGTTGACTATTTTGATACAACAGTGCAGCCTCGTGGTTTTTATCCATGTTTGAGTTTTATTTAGGGGCTTGCAGGTTTCAACAGTGAGATCTAAGCAGATACTTAATAGTTTTATTACCAGCATGGATACTGGCTCATCACTGATGATGGCTGAGGCTGCAAAAAGAAAACCAAGCAAACAGGATCCTGTTTCTACTGTTTCTGTTGCTACCACATCTATAGACATGGTGAGTCGAACATTAATAATCCAGCTACACTCTGGCCTCCAGATGCCAATGTATGTTAGCTTTAAGACTCAGATTAATAAACTTAACAATATTCTCTGCATTTCCCTGCAACACTATTTTCAGTTTTTCATTTCAGTGACTTAAACCTGTTAATGTTCACAGATGCAGCAGGATACACGAGGCCCATCAAGTAACTGTGCACAAACTATAAAGAAACATTAACGAAAGTTCATTATCACATGACTTTCATACTTCAACACTTTGGTTATATATTCAAAGCAGTCACAAATGCAAATATTGACAGTTCCATTTCCACAAGTAAGGTGACTATTTATCTAGTTTTGTTACACACAGACCTGCTGCTGAGGTCTATTTCAGGACTGCACCTAACGGTTATTTTCATTATTGATTAACTTGTCAATTGTCAAATTTTCTGTGATGCTAGAAAGTAATTAAAAATGCTCATTATAATTTCTGAGAGCACAAGGTGACATATTCAAATCATCATATAAGACCAATGAAACCATCAAATCCTCACATTTAAGAAACTGGACCTAAGAAGTGGTTAGCATTTTTCCTTGAAAAATGACAAATAGATTAGTTGATTGTGTGATTGTCTGCAGTTGAATAATTTTCTGTTGATCGACTAATCAGTTAATTGACTAACACTAGTTTAGTTCAAGGTTTTATACAATGTGTCTTAAAGGTCCTATTGAATGTTCCTTTAATTGAGATTCTTCAGCTTTATAATGTGACAGACCTTGAAGAAGAAGCCGAACCCAAACTTTTTCACATCTGCCCTCCCTGACTAATCCATCACAGATCATTAAACCTGTTTATTTATCTAAACAACACCATCTGATAACAGTTTACTGTCTGTTAGTGCTGTTGGTGGACAGAAAGAAACCTGATCAGCATAGTCATCCTCATAACGACATATTGTAGCGTGCACACTTTCACAACTCTAACACCGCTACAAAACTTAATTATCTTGTTGGGAGCCCCTGGGATCCTGGCAGGGACCCCTGGGAGTCCCCGGACCCCCGTTTGGAAACCCAACTGGACCTAATCATGTTACTGACCCTTGTGACACCATGTAGTTAAACCCGGCTGATACACCAAAGTGAAAAAGAAGAAGTTTTACTACTCTGGATTATTGAGGGTATCATCAGCATGGGTGCAACTAAGAGAGAGAGAGAGGGGGGAGAGAGAGAGAGAGAAAGAGGGAGAGAGAGAGGGAGAGAGCTTCCAGATGTTGTGTGAGTGGGACTCAAGTGAAATCTGTTTCTGGCCAAACACTAAAATGCTCTCAGATTTTCAGTTTCTCTCACAGCACCGTCATTAACTCTTTTTATCCTTTCATTCAGTGTGTCAGTGAAGTGACTGACTGGACACAAAACAGACCTGAGTCAGCTCTTTATAAAAAAAAAAGTTTCAAATCGTGAGGCAAATACTGCGATATGCTTCTTACCAGTTTGCCTTCTCTGCTTTCCTTTTTATAATATCCATGATGGCTTTCGACGGGCGTCGTGCAGCTGCCGGAGCGCGACTCGATCAGACCCGGAGAGAGTGAGCAGAAGGGCGGACTGGGACTGGGGGGTAACCCCGAATCCGGACTGTCGAGCAGCCCCTCCCGGTTCTTTCCTTTCAGACTATCATCCATCGCTTGTAAATGTAGGTGCCCCACCATTTCTGGGACGGCTCAATTCAAAAAACAGCCCAGACGAAGTCGCACTAGCAGTTTTTTTTTCTTCTTGAAGCGCTCCGAGCTGCTGCGCGCTCCTGAGTCGGAAAGAAACAATCCTGGGCGAACTTTTTCAAGATGACTCCTGCAAGAAAGAGGAGAGAAAAAAAAATCAGGAAATTGCATTGAACCATTGCCCATACATTGTGGATAAAACTCCACAGAGTGATATAAATTCAGCCTTTATTTCTCTTCACATTTTACTGTACCTGTGCGTCGTGAGGTATCCACCCTTAATCCTCACAGTTATTCCAAACAAGCGTGATAAATCAAGACCAAACTTCGAAAAACTTCAAATTAGACACCAAATTGAAGTATTACATAGTCTTAATGTGAAACTAAAACAAAAAACGTAGTAAAACTCGCGAAAAGAGTCGACTGTGCGTCTGGCACAGATCTGGATGAGAGCTCCTCTGCTCTGCTCGGCTCTGCTCTGACTGTGTGTGAGTGTGTTGGTGAGTGTGTGTATGTGTGTGTGTGTGCTATCCAGTCTCTCCAGTGGAGAGCTCCCTTTTAGTGATCCTGCCAGGCTTTTTTTGCACCTGGATCCTGTCCAGTCCTCATGATCTGGATCACTTCCATGTACAACCGACAGGGGCGAGCACGTCCTCCTCGCTCCTGCTGCTCTTCAGTACAGTTTGGCTGAGTGTGTTTATTATCAGTTACTCTGCTGAAGTGCCCATGAGCAAGTCATCCAGCTCCCCACCAGCTGCAGCAGGCAGGGCAGTGATATTCCTACATAATTCATTATTTAATCATTAGTTAACTATTATCAGTTAAGATCACTATTTACTTTATGATTAGGAGTTATTAACCGCTTATTAATTACTTAACAATGTATAATGATGTCTAATCAAAATGAAGAGTTAGCTGTTAATGCTGTTATTACTACTCATGATAAGCAGCTAGTTACCTACTCTTTCCTGCACTTCTTGTGGGTCTTATTGTAAACTGTTATCTTATAATCTAATTAGTTTGTCTTTCTGACCACATTCATGTTGCTGAGATGATAAACTTTTTCCAATTAATGACCTCATGGCCCTTCCTGTAGCACGACTCACAACTTAAAGTTTTTAGGCTTACTTATTTTGAAAGTTTAAGAATTGCAAAAACTTTGTTTTGTTGATTTTAGAATTACAGGTGAAGTATAATTTACAATTACAATTTTTGATGTGACCTTTATTTAACCGGTTAAATCTCATTAAGGTTTGTGAGGCATATCTGGCCAAGATGGCAGCATAAAAGATGCAGACAAAACAATATAAAATCAAGAAATTAATAAAACGCCAAATTTAAATAATAATACTAAAATAATAATAATAAAAGTAATCTACAGACAATTAACAAAGGAATCATATACCATAGAATTTACACTCTTCTTGTATTCTGCCACAGATGTCTGATTCATCAATTTAAATTCCTTTTACAGACTATTCCAAGTATCTGGAGAGAAAAAAAATGAAGGTCTGAGATTATGATTGCAAGAATAACTCCTACTCTGCAAGCTTTTACAGAAAGTTTCCTAGAATGGCTTCATAAATAAAAATATAACAACAATTATTGTATATTAATTTAATATATATCATATAAAATACTGTATGGACAGAGATTGTCAGCCAACTCTGGCATACAAAGTGCAACGATGAGTGAGTCCAACATGCGGAGACATTGTGCTGATGCATTCATGTACAACAAATCTCCATAATCCATAAAAAGAACCAGTAAAAAGGTGGCAGTAGCGGTCAGCCGCCTGCTGGCTTCAAGAGAGGAAAAAGGACTTGTGTCCAGCAACTTAAGTCTCAGTTTCTTCATAAGATTTTAAACATGTTGCTTTGTAGAAAGACATTCATCAAGCCAAATAACAACTCCCCCTGAGTTGTAACAATATCAGCTGTCTGTATACTTTCTTCTAACATTAGAAAATAACACTTAACAACATAGTTTTGTCTGCATTTAACACAAGTTTGAGATGAGAGAGTTAAGACTGCAAAATACTACAGGCAGATTGTATATGTAGTGCATCTGAGAGACATTCATATAAACATTCATATACAGAACTGTATCATCTGTATAACAAAGAGCATTGGTTTGATATGCAATGCCACCTTTATTATGTATGTATGTAAACATGCTACTACAGGAATAAGTTAGCTGGATAACTGCACTGAGTACAACCCAAAACCTCCTCAAATCTGGTCAGCTAGCAAGTTATTCACACGTAATCCTGTCCTGTGAGAAAAAAAACAAAAACTGATGTGAATCCTTCTTCAGTTTCCTTTAAGAAATCATCAGACAGCTAGCTGCCTTTGTCGAGTAGTTTTGGTTCAGAAAATATTTAGTCACTCAAAGGATTATATAGTTATATTTCATAAGGCCTCTGTGTGTGTGTGTGTGTGTCTGTAACCATCCTGCCTGGTGTATTTCAGGACTGGGTGGAGATGGGTGGGAACGCTGTGCATCCACCACTTACTAAATGAGTTTATGTCGTGCACACACACACACACACACACACACACACGCACACACACACGCACACACACACCGGGCGGACAAAGCAGACCTGAGTGAACAAACGGAGCAGACAGCAGTCTTCACAGCAGGCAGAGGAGAAAGAATTGAAGCCTTGTTGATGGTCCGCTCCACATAAAGTCTGCGTTCTCTGTTCATACGGTTACTCTTACAAACAGCAGCTCTGCCAAAAGGGAAATCAGAGCATAAATAAGAGCCAGTGCAGAGCTGCATAGAGCTGACTGTGGTTGATTGTATCTTTGATGGTCCACCAGTTCTCCATGGTGATTACCACAGATTGCCAGGAAATCATGCGTGATGTTTTCTGTTTTTTCAGTCCTCATAAAAACTTTGATAACTCTGTGTTTGCCTTTGTTGTCTGGAAGATATACTTAATGGCATGCCTGTTAAGCTCGTACAGCTGTAACCGTGTTTTCCCTCCTCTGTGTTATTGTTTGGAAGCCGCAGCAGGAAGCTGTGGAGCGGCGCTGCGAGTTTTACTGGCGTTCCCTGCGTCAGGTGTGTTTTTGTGTCATCATGTCCATCTTAAAGAGCCCATCATGTTGATCCTCGGGCATTCAAGGGATTAGTGTGGAGATCTGGTACAGATTAGCTATAAGACAGTGGGACACAGATGATGAGCATGTTTGTGGGTGTGGGCATGTCTGTGAGTTGCTCAATTGCAGCCGCACTGAAGGAGAACCCAGAGAGCTCTAAACATGACTATAGTGACCAGAATGTCATTTTATTTGGGTATTTTGCACGCAGTGTAGCTGAGGTTGTTTTTTTCACATATCTGTACAGTGTGCATAGACACATTAAAGGATCAGTTCACCCAAATTACTAAATAAACCTTTACTTAAATCTGGCGATCTCTGATCATGCAGGACTACACTATACTCCATGGAGATGTCCTGTTTATCACAGACCTCACTTTTTATAGTTTATAATTGATGTACTGCAGAGGTGGCACTTATGTTTACAAGTTGAATCTTCTATTAATCTCCTAGGTTGTTTTTTTTAAAAACAAGATGTAATATGTTACTAAAAATATAACCTATAGAGTCCTTTAGTGCACAGCATGTAAGCTGAACATGTGCAAATGTGAAATTTGTCTACAGACCAGGATACAATTTAACATGTTGAACACACATGGAACACAAACTTAGCAATAATCATTTAATGATAAATTAATATTTCTTTGTGTTTAATTTAAGTCATTCGTCCTTATAATTAATACCAAATTGCTCAATTCTTTTGAGGATACTTGTTTAGAAAATTGGAAATGAAGGACCTACAGTAAAAGTACTTTACCTGTACTTCTGAGTGAAGAAATTATTACTATAAAAAGCGTTAACTGCAGTTTCTGGGGGCTATCCAAACTAACAGGGGCTTGGTTGAGGAAAGGGATGTTTCTGTTGAATTTTTTCCAAACATGAACATTTTTCAAAGCTGAGACCCACAAACAAAACTCTTTTCAGCTCCATTGTCTTTGGGTGGAAGCAGAAATCTCAAAGGCTGTTCTGGTTGATCTCAAAATGTGGACAAATAAAACACAAACTCTCCACCTGGCTAGATATCACTAGAGGTAAAGCAAGAAAATGTTTGTACTTTGCTTGAACTGACCCTTTAAAGGGTCACCAGAGCAGTTTAATGTCATGTTTAGGAACAGTGTCAAACTTACAAAGACAGCCAAGATGCTCTCTTTTCACTATGGAAACACTACTATTGTTTATGAATGGATGAAAACTTTAAGCATGTGCTGGACATATGTTGGTTTTTAACATGCAGATTCTTTTCCGTGTTCACATTTCCACTGATGTAACATGACAATATTTGGCTCACATGTGACAACTTCAAACGCAGAGCGACAACGTAAAAAAAATAATTTGGGAAATATTCATGCCCGTCTTGTTTGTTTTTTGTTATGCGTGTGTTAGCATGCATCCTCTTCTGTTTTACTCAATTAACAATGCAAGTTTTTAATCAAAAGTGAGTCAATTTAGCTCTAAGCTGATCACAGTGTTTCACAAACAAACAAAAAGAAGTCATATTTTTTTAACCAGGCTCACTTAATGTTTTCTCCATGTGCTCTCATCCATCACTGATTCAGGAAGATTAATTATTCCTTGAAAAACCGTGGTCATTCATTTTGGTTAAGACTCTCCACATACCTGCTTTATCCCACTCATTCCTTCAGTCAAGTTACTTTGACACTGTATATCAAACCTATGACCTTTTCCATTATGGATGGTGGATCTGGGACATCATGGAACAGACACCTTTACCATTTGGCCAAGCGGCCGCCCCCATTATGTGGGAGTTGATTGAAGAGTTCTGCAATCAGGATTCTGTTCCTGAGCGCTTTGAGATCCCAGGAGGCTTTGAGACAGACACAGAGGGGGGAGGACAGCCAAGCCGTCTGCTGATGATTCATTTTTTAGTGCTCCATCATCCTTCCCCTTCATAGGGCAATCACTCACATCCCACACATACACACACACACACACACACACACACACACGCAGACAAACACATGAGGACACACAAACATGTTTGCATGCACAAATGCATACAAACTCTCAGATGTACAAAGGAAGGCAACAAACACACACCCACCCACACACACACACACACACACACACACACACACACACATTCCTGATCTGCAGAACTCTCTGACTCCGTCTCACTGCATTCACATAACATTGCCAAGCCAGCTGTGTGAACTGGGTCTGGAAAAGAGAGGGGGTAATACAGGTGTGTGTGTGTGTGTGTGTGTGTGTGTGTGTGTTTTTGTTTGCATGCAAGACAGTGAGCGAGACAGACAGAAGTACACTCATTTCACCCCTAAGACAGATTTTTCAAGTCTGTGTTTTCAGTGTGAGATACACATATTTTCTTGAGGTGTGCAGTGTGCTGTGCACGTAGGCGTGCGCACGTGCTGTCTGGCATAGCTCTCAATGTAAACAAACCACAGAGAGGCCGGTCCTGGCAGGGAGGTTGTTTTGAGCCGATGGGGACGTCACTGTGGTTTCCACACACAACGCTCTTCTTCAGACTCCCAGTCATGAATCTTCTCCTTCTCACAGATAGGTGTCCATTCTCCAGTTTGCTTTTCACACAATGTACACATAAACACTAGCCGCTTGTTCAGTGTCAGCCTCTTCACGCTCACGTGACCGCACACCTCTGCTCTGTTCCCTTTGGCCTGTTTGAAGAGGAGTTATGAACATGTTTTGACTCGATGATGGATGAGCCTGGCAGGTTCTAAATATGCCATCCAGACCTCAAAGTTCAATCCATAATGCACCTCGCTTCCCTGGAGCCTGACTGCATCTGGTTTTAATGTGTGGAGAAGAAGACAGTTCTAACCCTGCAACTCCCTGCAACCTGTGACCATGCACATTAGATAAATGTATTTATTTACCTCTTTACTATGGGTCAAGCATAACATTGCTTCAAAAGTGACATGCAAAGATTTGGTGTATTGATTTGTAACATTTTGTTTACAATATGTCAATTTTGCAAACTAATGCAGTATTTAAAACTGAAATAATTTAGCATTGTTTCAATATAGTTATTCTATTCACTCATTCATAAGTAGATATCCCCTGATACTTCAAAATGGGTGACATATTTAAAGAAAACCTGACTTAAAGTGTGCTACTAAGGTGTCAGTTGACCAATGTCCACATGTCCAACAGTTTCAGTCCTCCTTTTCATAGATTGATGTTTTCACACTCATCTTTTTTTTTTCTTTTAAGATTATCTTTTGGCATTCTGCTATTATTGGACAGTGGAGAACAGAGAGGCAGACAGGAAACAAGGGCAGAGAGACTCATATAACATGCAACAAAAGCTGGCTGGAATCAAACTGGTGCAATTATGTGGCTAACCAAATGGATCTGAACACCCTATTCCTTAAAATTTTACCTGTCTGTAAGAAGTTATGTTGCATTTCATGGAATAAATTGAAGAAGAAGTGGTAGGTAGAGCTAACCACAAAGTCCTCTTGGCTGGACAGAGAAATATTTTAGAATTAAGGTTTTTAACAGGAGGCCAGGAAAGTCATGTTTTCAGCTCTCTCTTTGATAGTGCTATATTTCAAAATGTTATGAGTACAATTGGCAAAGAGTAATATGTTGAGCTTCCTTGGTTATGATCCAGATCTTGGATTTTTCCATTGGATTATTTAATTATTTTTAAAAACTCTAAAAGTTGCTTTAAAAGTTACAAATTCAACCCCTCTGGTTACTATTTGCATAGATTTAGGCTCCACTGTGTTCCGGTTTAATTTGGACCAGTTGAAATCTTCTGTGCTGCATTTTTATAACTTGCACTGCAGCACAAGAATGAGCCTTGAAAAGTGTTACGTTTTCCTTTTCCTTTAAACCTGCAAGAACTGATTTTTTTGGCCACTTGGTGGACAAAACATGTTATAACCTTTGATGTGATATGGTTAATGTGTCTATTTAAACATTCACCAGATGCAGAGCCACATTAACATTCATTTGGAGTCAAATTTCTGGCCACCTGATGAATGTAAGTCCAATATTCACTCTCCTTTGAGCTCTGTTTTTTGTCTCCACCAACTCCTGAGGGAAATCTCTGGCTCTTCAGCCGCTAAACGTGCTACGATCACTTGCTAGTCATGAACTTTCTCTGCTGTTTGGTGCTGGGCAGGTAGTGTACAGTGGGGTTTTTAGAGTTTTTTTGGCTGCCTGTTGTGGCAGTGAACCAATTCAGTAAATTTGCAGGCTAGAAAGCCAAAACAAGGATCTGAAAAAAGCCAAAGCTCAGAGGAATTGCAGAGTCAGGTAATAATTCTCTGTGGGTTCATCCCTTTCACATTACACATTTAATCCATTGTTGTGATGAAATGATTATTGTGCTTTCATTTCAACAGCTTTAAAGCATTGTTGTGGTAGTTTTTTGACTGAGCTGATCAGTTGTTGTGTTGCTTGCTGCAGTCTGCACAGTCTGCTCTGTGACCTCCTTACTGAGACTTCCCTTAGGGTCCACAGCTGTTGGCCTTGCATGCTAGCAGCTCATCTACTCTCAGCTGTAATCAGTGATTCACCTGCATGCCGCTTCCTCTGACATTTTCACTTCCTTCCAGCTTTGTGTGAACAGTCAATAGGTAAACATGAGAACAGGGTTTTGTTTAATGTGTAACAGTCAGATATCTGTCGGACTCTATTTGCTGACATGCTCGGCTATACAGATGTAGCATATGGATCTTTATCTGCATACATGTGGATCCATACTCTGCTTGTGTAAATATGTGGAGATGGTTTACATGCGTGACGCGTCATCAAATAATCGACTTTGCGTGCAGACAGTCAATAGTCAGGCGCTGGTTTAGATTCAGTTGGTGCACATGAGTCAGATCTGTCAGACAAATACCAGGGTGCAGGAGTGTCAATAATATCCACCCTGAGAAAAATGAAAGGTGGACACAGATACAATCTGCTCTTTGTGTCAGCGTGTCGATTCTTTGTGTTATTTATTGACTAGACAAGGTGTACAGTGGTCACACGGAGAGCCGGGCTCAGTAGGGGAGCAAACACAGCCATGTGAGCGAGCCCAAGAAGGGTAAAGAAGAAGAAAAGGTCACTGCAAGGGTAGAGGACATAGAGATAAGACCTGTTTATGTTTCTTGTCCCATTCATCTCCATTCAGACGCATTCATCTCTACACTTAGAGAGAAAAGGCTCTGCCCTTTGCCCTGCTCTATCTCATAAACAAGCTCCACTCCTGGGTCCTGACAACAGCCCTGCCTGTTTGCTCAGCTTGTTTGCTCAGGCCTGTGGTTTGGTTTTGAGTGTTAGCAGCCCATAGGTAGCTCAATGCATGAAGTCAACTGCAACAATTTGAGATTGATGTCAGTGTGACAGCAGCTCACCGCAGTAACATAATATTTATTACCCTGCGATTCAACCAAAGTGATTCAGTCCACGTTGCAGGAAGAACAAACAGGCTGCGACTTCCTCCTCAGTGACAGAGGGATTTATTCTCCACAATATATTTTCACCATAGAGTTTCCTTTCCTCTGTTACAAAGTTGCTTCTCCGTTGGGGATGGTTTAATCTCTTGCTTGTTGATACTCCAAACTTCCATCTCTAACATGTGCTTCACTGCGAGTTCATGACTCGCCTGCTGCCAGATTGACAGCACCTCTAGTGCTCTGCCATCAGGGAAGGTTGTGTTTCCCATGGTGCTTTGTGTTTGCCTTCTTGCCTGCGGGGATATAATGACAAGCGTGGACCACCCATGTCTGCTTTGACCTGAATGTTATTAAAGGAATTCCCCCAGCTTCAGTGTGTGTGTGTGTGTGTGTTTAAAACCATAAGCTCAAGTTTATGTTTGCATGTTTGTTCTTAAGCCACCATGTTAAAAGTTTGACATGAAGACTTAAAGTGATTACCTGGTAATAACTGATAATAGATCATTTTCTTTTTCGTTACGCAAAACAAACATTTATTTAAAAGTTGATGTGAATATTATTATGCTGCTAGATCCAGTCAATATGGGAGTGTTGGTGGCAAACACTTTTTTTTTGTAACCTCCACATTCATCCTTTATAAGCAGTGTATAAACAATTAATAAATGTTAAGTATGTTTAGTCTTAACCTTGGAAAGTTGGAGTAGTTGTGGCTAACAACAGCAACAATCCTAATTCAAGGCTCACTTACTAGCATTTTCCAGCGCTATAAACAGTCTCGATTTACTTCATTCTAGTACCGAGCTCACATGTTAACAGTCCAGTCTCCATGACAACTGCGCTTGTAAGTGGACCTTGAGTTGTGATTGTTTTGTCAAATTAATAAGTGGTTCATAACACACTATAATTTGCTGTAAGCAGATATAAGAGCATTTTTAATTGATTGGTGGATATGGAACAATCACTAAAACAACATAATTAAAGTCCTTATTGGATGTCATTTAAATATGACATACTATGTCATATACTTGTAATTGCTAAATCCAGTTTGACAGTGTGTGACACATATACAAAATCATAAAAGAAGTTCATAATGTTCTGATGTAACTTCTTATGAACTTTATGAATGAAATATGTCTATGAATAAGCAGTTATATAATATTTAGATATTGGCTCATTTTACACTGTATTATAAGGCATTCATTAACCATTAACAGACATGTACAAATCCTTCACTGGCAGGTTTAAAATTCTATTAATGTGTTTAAAACTGAAGAAATGTCAAGCATCATATGTGCTTACAGCTATGTTATACTGTGTTATCAAGCATGAACTGTTTATACACTAGTTATATGTTGACATATACATTATTTAAGATTCCTGTATATCTGGTTACAACTACACTATAGTATTATAAATCATTTATTAATTGTTTATATACAGCTAAAGAAGGAGGCTTAAAACCACATGTTTACATCAGACTACAGACCTGCACATTGTACTGATAGCTCTCAGTATATTTAATTTAACAGCTTGATCCAACAGAGATCTCAGAGTGAGTCTTGCCAAATTCTTCTCACTCACTGGGTACAATGTTACATGTGCTATTGTAGGTCAATAATCACTCTCAATACCTCTGTCAGAAGCAATTAACATTATCATGCCCTCTCTCTCTCTCTCCATTTCTCTCTCTTTCTCTCTGCACAGTCTTGCAAAGACAGAATGAGCAGCAGTCACAGGAGGAGACGGAGTGCCGTAGAGTTCAGGTGGAGAGTTTTCATGAGCTGCCCGTTCCCCAGAGGTCAGAGGATTTGCTGTGGAGGACAGTTTGCCGCACCCTGGCGACAGACCACTTCCTGCCTCGGCTGGTTTCCAGGGGTACAAACTGCTGTCCAAGTGTTTATTTCTGCAGCGTTGACGCCTTACATGTGTTTCCAACTTGTTGAGCATCCTGGGTGAGACATTCAGTAGTGGGGAGGTTCATTCTCGGCTTGTACTTACCATTTATACATGCAGTGAAGGACACAGATCATTCATAAGTATATTATTAGCATGCGCTTTTGTGAAAAAAGGAAAATGTGATTGGTCACCAGCTCTCTGGTCAGCCTGTCTTGTTTGGGAAGGCACTTGACAAGTGGACTGTTATAAAGTATAAATGGACTTGGTGAAATATTGATTGAGATTTATGAATCATGTTTTCATTAAAGCAGCTATAAGTAGGATATGAACATCAATAAATCATGACCAAAGTGATTTGGAGGCATTAGTAAAATGATTGTAAACAAGTGGGACCATTTGCTAACAAGACTAAAAGCCTTTTTGAGCCTTTACACTGTTGTACTAGGTTCAATTCCACAAATTTAGATGGTTGGAAAGATAAGATGATATTGTCTTGAATTTGCACTTAATGGAAAAAATGAAAGTCCACTGAGAAAACCTTTTTTGTAAAGCTGATGAGTAACCTTTTGATCAAACAAACAACAATCCTTTGCTGCAGGAAGCGGCTGGGTTTATGGGAAATGTGGTCTAAATTTAGTATCAATATAACTGCTATATATAAATGTTACAAACACAGAAAAATCTCACCAAAATCTGTTATAATTATGAATTTTCTTTTTGCACAAAAAGAGAGCAGAATTTAAATTCCAGTTTAGTTGACACTGTCTTCTTTTATTCCTCTTTCACCCCACATTCTTTCTCCATCATTCAAAGTCACACAGCCACTCATTCAGTTACTCACTCACTTCTCTCTGTCTCTCTTCTCACCACCACATCTTCTTTTTTCCATCTTCAGTCTGACATCAACTCTTCAATGAAGTGCTGACCTTTGAACTCTCGGAGACAGACTTCTTTCCAGTGATTGGCATTTCCTTTCTCACTCTCATAGTAGGAGATACACACTCACGAGTTGAGTTCTGTATGTCCATCTGTGGTTTCCAGCATATGTCAAACCTCATATCTCCTGTTTGTCATCTGACAGTTGAAGAGTGCAGACTAGTAGAAAAAAGACAGTTTCAAGCCTGGTGTTACAGTTCCATGTAGGACTGGAGGTGTCTGGAAAAGCCTTGCCAAGTAACAACATGAAAGGAAAGAAATTCCTCACATTTTCCCCCATTACATTTTCAGCTCACAGTGAAAACTAAGTTTACCCAGGGAAGAATTCACCCTACGTGAGAGCCAAACGGTCTCCTTACCATCCCATCCAGAATCACTTATTGTCTTTCATTTCATGTCTTTTGAAAAATCATACACAGACTGGAAAGTTATTAAGAAACTAATCAGTGCTGATGGAACCTGAAGGCGCCTTAAGGCATATGTTGATGGTAGACTTGTGAATCAGGCTCGTCTGCAGTGACACACACTGACAGGGGTTCTTGTTTTGTGCAGCCGCTGTCTAGCCTCGGGCCTCAGGGAGGATATTCTCCGCAACAGACTCACTCATGCACACGCACATCTCTGAGCTGTTGCTCAACACAGCTATGGGTAAACAGGCTGTGTTTAGATGCCCTTGTCTCAACCTGCACACACACACATACACACAGACACACACACACACAGATGCAAGCACACATACATAGAAAGGCAACAAACCAAGACACACAGAGTGGGCGTATTTGAAGTGCCACACCAAATGGTCTTGCCACAACTTGTTAGACTGAATGAAATTGCACTCCTACACACGTACATAATATAAAAACATGCACGCACCTGGTCAACACTGAGCTCGGAGACATACAGCTGAGTGTTAGTATGGAAGGTAAATGGCTGTTTGCTGCTTTGCATCAATAAAATCTGATTAAGAAGACTGATGTGGTTGCTAAAGAAAGAATTTAACAGTGAACTGCTGCTGAGAGTACCTCTCTCATAATTATATTACTTTCTCATATTGTGTCTGTTGAAGAAAGAGCAAGCAATATTAAATACTTAGTACACACATCAGAATTCAAATATACATTATAAATACATATTTAACCATTCTGATCTTATAAAACCTAATTCTAGCCCTATCAATTAGTTACGGTACAACAGTTCTATGCAGGTAAACTACCTAAACATACCAGACACAGAGGAGTCAACACACACACACACACACACACACACACACACACACACACACACACACACACACCTAACAACGCATTGTGATGCTCATTGTTTGGCTCTGACTGTTCCAGTTGGGAGGCAGGTTCAAAACAGAAAAGAAGAAATGCTGTTTGTTTACAAGTATAAAAGAAACAGCCTGCTTGTGGTTGCTTACGTGCAGCCATGGAGAAACGTATTCCAGCCTCGAGACAGTCCAATTATCAGATTATCTTTTTGTCTGCGTTGTCAGAGACTGAAAGAAAGAGTAATAAAAATAAAGACAAGACAAGCTCAGAATTTAGAGCTTATACAAAGGAGGAGGGAATTTACAATATGGTGCTAATATCACAATTTGTCACGCAAAACAAAGGTAACACAGTCCACAGTAAGGCTATATTACATGCCAGACATGTAGGCTATAATATATTATGATACTTATAGATGACAGCAGGTGAAGATGAGAAGAATACCTCCAAAACCATCCAAATTATTATTCAAAAAGCAGGAAATGATTATATAACACATCCATACTGCAGGACAATTGCTTACAGAGTTAAACTTTTTAAAGGGGTACACCAGCAATTTGGTATTGCAGCTCCATAAAGTTGAGGGACTGGAGAGACAAAAAAAAAAAAAAAAAAAATTAGCCAGCTATTCTTTATGAACAACATGAACATTCAAATGTAAAAGCGTCATCACCTCGACAGAAAGCAGAACAGTTTAGAGTTACAATGTCTGGTCTCATTATATTGGTGCCCATGTATTGATTTTGAATAGGTATTACAACATAATAATGATTATTTATCTTATCAATCAACATCAGTTCAACCCTAACAGTTACAGTTAAGTGTGGCTGAATCGTATCAGGAGGTAGACTGTGATCTGGAGAAACGTGTCTAGCAGTTAGTCAGCGTGTCGGCTGCATTCCAGGATGTTATTTCCTGAAAGCAGGTCAGTCTGTGCAGCTGGTCACGACTGCTGAGTAAAGCAACACGTAGCCCGTACAGACTGACTCACTGGGGAAACAAATTAGTTGTTATCTTGTTATTTATCAGCTGGTAGTACCAGTCAGGTTACCTCACCCGGTACCAAAATGTGAGTCCCTGACAAATATGCTAAATAGATTTTCGAATCCTTTTATGTGATTGTCGGCCCTTTCTGGCACTTCATACAGTACACACACACACAGCAGCAAACCATCTGGTACACCAACTTAAAAAAAGCTTGAGATATTCTGGAAATATTATTTAACCAGGTTGTAACATGATCCTCTGGTGTCCAGTCTAGACAAACCACTGTAATTTAGTTTCCTAGAATTCATCCAGCGGTGATTAAGGGAGCGGGAGATGCTACTGTGGCTAAATTTTTACACAGGATGTGAGGGTTCAAACTTGAGCTTTCAGCCTGGTGTTGGCAGCGAGTCTGTTCAGCTGTGTGGGGCTGGACTGAAGTCACGTCCTAACCACTGTCCCACCAGTCAATGTTGACCCTGACTGACCTGGTTTTAACAGACAGCCAACAGCAGCAGAACTTACAGCTGCTGCCTCCTTCGGCCTCCGTATTCTGTCCGACAAGACCAGCAGGCGGGTATGGCAGGTCTGACAATAGTTAGAAAGAGGTTTTCTTGTCAGCCCTTTTACGGGTCATTTCCCCCCCAAAATGGTAATATTTTCACATTGACTGTATCCATTAGCCCCTGAGCATCCAAAGAGGAAAGTCATAATAAGATTTGTGCATATGTAAGCTATAAAGAGCCTTGAATGTTGTGGCAAGTGCAATTCTGCCGTTAAACCGGGGGCCCTATTTGAATTTGAGAGGAGGGATTTGGAACGACATGTTTCTATTCGTTGCACTGTGCTCTGAGCCAACTGGTCCATTTTCCCCCGATCCATTTTCACAGGCCGCTTTTATCCCTTGCAAAGCCAAAATACCGCAAAGAAAATGGGACGGGCGGAGTTCAAACGTCAGCTCAAGTTTTATGTTCAATGGAATTAGAAATGACTTTTTTAATGCCACTCTGTACGTGCTGCCCTACTGTAAGAACCCCGTTAATGAATTTAATGTGCAGTTTTTGGCTTGGGATGTGCATATTTCTTCATTGACTGATTAAAAAGTAAAAGTGATTAATGGCAGCAGTGGGAGTCTGGGTTGTTTTGTCATGTGGGCGTCCTATGATGATTTTAGTTCGCCTCATCTGCGTCATCACTATAATAAACTGTATTTACCATCCTGTTGTATGTATTGTGCTGCTGGTGAAATATTGCATTCAGGTTGTAACTTGAAGAAACCAGAACTCCACCGCGACAGCCTGCTGACTGACAGATTGAGAGTTATCATGGCACTTGAGGTTTAAGATGAGAGATTTATGTAGTCAGCGGCACATTCCCTCCATCGTTCATTCTCATGTGACTGCTCGGCTTTTTTCTTATGGAGAAATATTACTTTTTCATCTTAAATCTTAAAGGAATTTCTATGTCAGTCACACTATGTGGAGTTACAGTAAAACGGGAAAAAGTGAAATCTACTGTATATGTTAAGGGGCCAGATTCACAGGATGAGAGAGGGGAAGATACACACAACAGTGTTGGAGAAGTGATGAAAGCACAAACGTGAAGGAAGGGAGTCGCACACTCGTAGCCATGGTGCAAGAATAGTTTATTAAGTTACCAACGTTGTGACATGACAGTCTTCTTCAGGGTAGGAGCCAGATTCAAACACACACAATGTTGCACGTCATGGGTCGGAGTTTTACGTCTTGTCCCTTTGAATTAACTGCTGTAAATTCTTGACCTGACTGCTACAGTGCATGTAATCATACTGAATCAGGAGTTTTCTCAATAGACAACTATGTAACATGCTTTGACGGCTATATCGGTGCAGTGTTTAGACTGCCTGGTGTTTGTACACTGGAGTTTTGGAGTGCTTCATACGCATCCTCTGTGTAATTTGAAGTCCTTATAAACATTTTTATGGACAGGAAGTGGTGGCACTTATCTCCGGCGGTGGTCCCACCTCAACCCCAGAGCCTCATGTGTTTTAGGTTTTTAAAAAACTGTGAGCATGTTGCGTTAGATAACATGTTATCTGACCCAAATATAGCAATTATACTAATAATGAATAAGAAGATTATACAGTGTATAATAACGAATTTGCAGTGGTGATATATATTACATAACAACAGTATATACAGTTATTCAATGATTTTTGTGGCATATTTCTTCTGAAACAGGTCTGTGATAACTGTCTTTCAGTTTTACTGAGTGTTAGATGAGAAGATTGATACCAGTCTAATCTGAAGCTACAGCCTTGACAGGTAGCTTATTTTAGTATAAAGATCGGAAACAGGAAGAAACAGCTAACCTGGCTCTGCCCAACCCTTACAAAATCAGCCTACCAACACCTCTAAAGCTTACAAGTGAACACATTATATATCTTGTTTCTTTAAACTGTACAAAAACCAAAGTGTAAAAACAAGGAGTTGTTGTTTTACACAAGGTTATAGCAGCAGTAACTTCTGGACGTCTCCTCTTACTGAGTGGACATATATAAGAGAGATATTGATCTCCTTATCTATCTCATCTCAATCTCTTATCTGATGTCAAATACACTTATTTCAAAAAAGCAAATAAGTGTATTTCCAAAATGTCAAAGTGTTCCTTTAACAGGTTTTTACTTATCACGCTACCAAGACTGATAAGGTCATGTTTCCTCAGAGATTACATCATTCTGCACAGCACAGACACAGAGATGCATGTTGAGTTTATTTGGTCAAAAATGTGTATTGGAGGCCAAAAGGACAGAAATCTACCATTGAGCCAAAATGCTCTCGAGTACGTTTCCCTCCCTGCATTCTTAACATTTTACTACTCAAAGCTAGCTGTTTGCATTTAAATTTGTTGGTGTTTGCATTCACAGACTCGACTGAGGGAAATGTTTGCGTTTCAGTTGGCAGTCCCGCACTTAAAGACACGCAGCAAGAAACTGGTGAGTCAAGGGATTTTTCAAGGACACATTCTTGCCCCTCCGCTTCCCTCAGCACTGGGAAGCCATAACCACGATGAAGATTTACTACTGATGCTGCTGATGGATATATTTAAAGCCATCACTCTTCCACTGCCAAGTCACTGAAATCTCCTCCTTAGGGTACACTTGAGTGGCTGTATGTTGTATGCAGTGATTTATCTGAACTGAGTTGACAATGTGATAATTGATAAGGTGCCTATAGAGAGCTGGGAGATTGTCCTGTACTTGCAAAGACCTTATTATACTCTGTTTACAACCTGCCTGACCTCAATGTCCTCTGTAGGGCTTCACAAGTTCACCAAAAATAATAACCACCACTATTTTGTTCAGTTAGATCACAATTATTTATAATGATTTTTCTTTCTTTTAGCCAACACAATAGTTTTAATGCTTTAGACATTATAAATTGACATCTTTACATGGAAATAGGCACTGAAATTAACCTTGCACACTGAACAAAATGTCACTAACATGCATGGTCTAATTTTTGAGGATGTGTTGTTTATTGTTAATGCCAAAATCACGATTATGATTATTTGTGTAACTATATGGCAGTATATGGAGCAGTATGCTGTGCTAGCAGTGTGGAGATTGCAAACCTGTATTCAGTGAAGCAGCAGAAAGGCTGACAGAGGCACAAATCAGTAAAGGCCTTGATAAAACAGGATCTCAGCCAGCAGGGGCTCATGTGATAACAGGAAGGTCCCGGCATCTTTGAGCTTCCTGCTCTGAGTCATAAACATTTTGTGCTTTTATGTTTTATCTATAACAGTCCCATGAAACTTACTGATCCTTGACAAAATGAAGACTGGGATTTTACTATCCTGCTTTTATCATGACAATTACACTCAAAAGTTAAAAAAAACCTCACTTCTTAAAGTTGGGCTGTTTCCAGCGTTTGACACAAGCCAGGCTAATGACATCTGAACCTAGTTCTTTACTGGCTTTACTTAATTTCATGGGTAAAGAATTGATATTGATCCTTCTCTTACTCTTGTTAAAGGATAAAGCTGGCGATTTTCTATATTTTTCTTATTGTAAACAAATCTCATATGCAGAGACAAACCAACAATAAACTCATCCGACTTACAAGTATTGTGCGTGTATCCAAAGCCTGATGTATTTTATTCGTCTGTGCTGTAGACCTCTGTTGTTGTCAGAAAACTATTGAAAACACAACAATGAGCCACATTGCTGCACTGGGTGACATATGTTCCTTTGTTCCTGAAGACAGAGGCTACCATAGCATGTTTAAAAAGGGCTCCAAAGAGTAAAAATAGCAATCAATAGAGAAACAAGGATATTTCCCAAAATATTGCCCTGTTACTTGAAAGGAATATTTTGACATTTTGGGAAATACACTTATTCACTTTATCGCTGAAAGTTAGATGAGAAGATTGATACCACTCTTATTGCAGTCTGTGAAATATAAAGCTGGGGCCAGCAGACGATTAGCTTAGCTTAGCATATAGACTGTAACCGGGGAAACAGCTAGTCTCACTCTGTAATATAACAGTTTTATGTAGTTAAGCAGCTGTATGCCAGCCACTATCTTAGTGGGGAACAGTGACTTCCTTTAGTCTTGTCACCGTAAGGTTACCAGGCAATGAGTGGAGACTCTAGGAGTTCAGTGGCCTGGTCAAGAAATAGTCTGGCACATAACCATTGTTAAAACTGTTACTTGTTACCCGTGAGGTACTGGTGATTTTTTTTTTTACCCTTGAACAGAGCCAGGCTAGCTGCTTTCCTCTGTTTCCAGTAACCATCTCCAGGCTCCAGTTTCATACTGAACAGACAAGCATGAGGAGAAAGTGCATAAGTGTATTTTTCAAACTAGTCCTTTGCCCTTTTGTATCGATATTTAATCAAGTATGACAGATGAAGTTGAAAGGTTCACTGAAAAAATCAAAGATAAGTTAAGTCTGAGAAAGAAGTCTGTTCGGAAGGAAAACAATAACCTGTTTAAGACACCCCTGCTTATTTTTCTGTCAATTTTCAAGAGGAATGTAATTTCTTTTGTGCTGACAAGCAAGTTGCATCTTATGTAATACTGGGCAAGTCATCTACGTGCCATTGGATTGTTTCTAACTGTTACACACAAATTTGATGGCGAGTGCTTGAGTGTGTGCACTTAAACATGTTAGCACAGGTGTGTAGGGAGTGTGTTGGCTGAGCAGGTCTAATGTTTTTGGTGGGTGCTCAAAACACCCACCCCTGAGCCACTGGGTTTGGGTGGCTGTAAAGGCGCAGACTGTGACTCACACTGCAAATGTGACACCTGCACTGTCCGGGCCGTCACATGTCATTGAGGCACACCCTGCTTGCGCAAAAACTCTGCTTCTGACGTAAACACACCAAATGAATCCTGCCTGTCAACCCTTCAAGGCACAGAGAGACCTTTTAGGTTAACAAGGATTTTAGGACCATTTAACAGCTGCAGAAGTGATGCCTACATTTCCATTGATTCATTTATTGATTTCCTCAGTCGTGTCTCGAACTCGTCGTGTGCCCAGTGTTTTCAAGGCCAAATATTTCCTCCACATGTGTAGAAGTCTATTGATAGCATGTGGCTCTGCAAGGGACCCAGTTCTCAATTCAGCCTGTGTACTCACAGCCCAAGGAGGGGACACATACACTAACACACACACACACGCTGTATATAGCCTACCTGTTCAAGCAATTAGACACGCCTGTTCTCCATATTGAAATAATAAATACAGACTGAGGGGTCCTGCAGAACTGTACCCAGTTAATGCTTCTCTTTCAGCCCTCCGTGCCTTATTAGAATAAACAGAAGTGGTTTGCAGGTTTGGGAAAGTTGACAAGTGGCAAACACACCTATGAGTTCAAGCAGTATTCACATATATTTCTTGTGGTTTGTTTAAGTTGACCACAGTGCCAGTTTAAACAAGTTTGTCATATAGGGCAATGCAATCAGTGTGAGAAAGTTTCGGCAATAACTCAGAGGTATATTTTAAATTTGATGTAGTGTGTTCTGCTGTGATTGACCAGACTGTATTTTAAGTGTCCTGATACAATAAACCCCTCTCATGTGGTTCTCAGAGGACGGGAAAACAAACGCTTATTTGAACTACTGTTTGACCCAGCTCTGGCGGTGGATATCATTTATTTTTGACACTTAATAGTGCGGTGGGACCTTAGAGAGACTCCCTCCATGGTAAACAGTCATAAAAAGCCCAGGATTCAGTTGCACAAACACAAATAGCTGACTATTCATAGCACTAATGAGAGCTGCCAGGGACACTAGCAGGCCTTGAAAAGCACTGTCGCCACTCGCAGAGTTATGGCACGGCTCAGGGTGGAAACCATGGCTGGGTGAGGGGCTGGAGGTGTAAAGGCATTCCCATATAACTTCCCTTTTTCCTTGTATTTTCTTTTTTGTCTTAGTCCTTCACTCAGTTCTTTTCTTCTTCAAAGAGGAGCGGTTTTCTTTTCTCTTTCAGTCATCTCTCCTCCCTGTAATTTCCCCTGAAACAAACCATTTTTCTGTCCATATACGCCACAAACTCATGATAGAAACATTTTCATCATGACAGAGATGATTTCTAGCAGCACGTTTGTATATCACATTAATTTAGTTTGTGCCTGTTTTTAAGTAGAGTGATATGCCCTCACATAACCTTGTCACGTGAACCACGCAGATTGGATTATGAAGGTGTCAAGTCTCTCCCTCATGGTCAAAAGCCATTTTCTGAGTAAGACATTAACTTGCCATTACCCCCCACAAACCACAGTGGAGGGGTGTGTAATTTTGCAGTGTACTGATTGATTGGTCTGTTTATTTCTTCGTTTGGCCCGACAGGAATTTCAGACTTCGACTTACAAATTCCTTGCAGATGGCCAGCCGGCCCTTTGAAGCCCCACTGTAATTAACCTTTGGAGGAGAATAACAAACCGGTACACAGGGGCACTGTGGCCTGGCTCAGCTGCTTTGATGTGGTTCCTGTGTTTGCTCTGCCGTGTACTGGATGGGAGGTGAACTCTGCTGACATGTCCGGGGTTGCCGAGGGGCACGTCACACCCAGGGGGTCTGTCTCCACTCGTCGTACTACCAGCATGGAAAGAACTGTTATCGCCTTTCTGAAACACCGACTACATTTACTTACACAGAGGAGCTTGGCTATCAGCCACAGTTTTGGTCGCACATCTCATACTTTGAGTCTACTCTGTTGCCTCAAATGAACCAGTGAACATAATATTTGTGTTGATATTACAACCTGTCTATTGACTGAGTGACGTACCTGCAAAAAAAGTATAAATTGCTGCCAAATTCTGCCTCCCTATTTAAGACTACCTGTAGTCCTCTTGAGAAAAATATCTGTCTCTGCTAAATGCTTCATCATGTTCACCAGCTAGACGCTAATTTTGCTGTTTGGTGCTGGGCAGATAGTACACAATAGGTTTATCAGAGCTGAAAATAGCTATCTGCTGCACCTTGAAACGAGGGTGATGAGAGTGGTGAGACTGATCTAAAACAGTAAAATTAAGGGCTGTAAAAAAACAAAAAACAATGAGTTAAACAAAGCTAAAATGAGCAAAAACCTTCCACTTTACATGTTGTTATTTCATTCATTGTTAATATAAAACTGTTTATTAGAGTAGTTTTAAGTATTAAAAGTAAAAATGCCTGTTATGCAAAATGGCCCAGTTTCCAGTTCAACTGAACTTCTTTCAAGAACTTTCTAAAATTGAGTGTTAGTAAAAAAAAGAAACCATACCAGACTACCAAACTTAGAGAAATGGTAGACCCTTTAAACATCATTGAGTTGTGTAATCTACCACATCGAACATCAAGTCTGCATTCGTTTTTCATCAAACTTGTATCATCAATGTGACATGATGCAGCTCAAACTTTTCAAATCAGTTTGTAAATAAGCTGTATTACCACGCAACAGTAATGTATCATTGATAAAAAATGCATGCAGACCTGATGTTTATGATGAAAGATTACACAACTCAGTCAAGTTTCGAGAGCCTGTTAAGTGCTTTTCATATCATGAGGAAATTGATGAAACCCAACAGATGCCTGGAATAGTAAAAATAATAAATCTGAAAATCTACTGCAACTTTGCCATAAGTAGTCAGCTGTGATGTAAAGCATATGTTATTTGCAGTAAATCTGCAAACATGAAAATCACTGGTATGGTCCCCCCTTTTTCTGTGGATGACCTGTTCACTGATTGAGTGATGTACCTGTATGAGAAAAATAAATCACTTCATGCCTGTGACACCCTGTCAGCATGTCAGCATCTCTTTTATGCTGTACTTTCCTGTTGGTTTCATTCATACTGCTACTGAGAGACAAAGGCTTTCTTCCTGCAAAGCACACCCTGCATTTGACAGAAAACTCCAGAAGGCAGCCATGTTTGACTCTATCAAGCAGTTGGAGCCGGAGGCTATTTTGGCTTTATGCAACTCTGTGGTGGCTTTTAATTAGCTGGGGCTTCAGTGGGAGCTCCATCATCCCAAGAGCGTGTCAAACACATTGCTGTTCCTCTGCTCATTAGACCTGCAGTGCAGCTTTCCACAAGGAAGGCTGGATGAGGTCTTTATCGTTCACTTGACTGTGTAGAGTGCCATTAACCAACTGGATTCACACGTTGCTGCTGTGGCATGGGACCACTCAGTCATCTCTGTTTCCCCCCAAAATATGTAACAAATTCTTGAGGAGTTAATGCTAAACAGACCATTGATATCTGGCTTTGGATTCTTTCCCTCGGGCTGTTTTGCTTCTTGCACAACTCTGCATGTTAAGTTGAGTAACATGTCAAGTCCTTTGAGCTGCTCATTTTGTGCTCTTGTATTATCAAGTATTTATTTGAATTGCCTCCTGCTGCGTCAGTTGTTTTTTTTTTATCACTTTGACTTCTGATCCAAGAATTTGCTTCTATTGTAATATAATCCAAATATTTAATTTGGTTCTTCACTAATTCTCTGGAAAAAAAAAAGTGTTAAAGCCACTGTGGTATTTCACACCAGTATCGTACCTCACAAATAATAGGTGTGGATTTTGTTCACCCGCTTATAAAGATCCTATCTGCCTGCAGCCTGAATTCTCACCCACAGTGTTACAGTAGGGTTTCCCCCCCCCCTTCAACAACGTCTCCATGTGCATTTTAACAGGCCGGAGGAACAATGTTGGCCTTGTGAAGGCTTTCCATGCGTTTTTTGTTAAGGACGTGGCATTTCAGAGAAACAGATTCCTTTGAATGCTTCACAATGGAAGTGGATTTTGTGTGTCAAAGTGTGGGCGAAGTGCACTCAAGTTCATTTTCAGAGTTCATGTTGTGGAGAAAAAACATACTCACTTTGATTAAAACATGCATGTAGACCGATGTTGTTTGCATGCTTTTAAGTGCTTCCTTCCCCTTCCAGAAGTGTTTTAGCATTTGTATGCATTGTGTGTGTGCAGTGGGAAGGTTTCCACTGGCCATGAAGTGTTGGTGGGTGGGAGGCGGTGGACAGCAGTGCAGTGGCTGTAAGCTGTGGACAGATCAGTGCTCAGTTCTATCTGCTCTGTATAGCTGACATTCTGGCTCAATGGGCCATTTCAACACCTCGACACTCTATCCACATGGGACTGCAGACAGAGCTGCAGAGCTCTCTCTCCCTCTCTCTCGCTCGCTCTGTCATCCCATCCCTTTCTATCTCTTTTTTCTCTGTCTAGACAGACAAATGTACTTTTTGTTTCCTTTTATGCACATTCTTTTATATTTTGAAGTACAGCTGGTTTGTCTTTGCCCCCATTTGATAAAACCTCAGTTGGGGAATTTTTCTTGGCTCAACAGGAGTGAGTCAAGTCAGCTTTATGCATTCAATATATCAACTAATGCTGTGTGAAGCACTCAGACAAAAATAGCATGACTGGATTTTCTTAAAGGATATTTACAGGAAAACCTGGCCAAAGAATCAATATCAAGACATTTAAAATTTATGATAACAATCACCTATAATATAAAGGCAAAGTCATATAAAAGAGATCAAATAAAACTCATGTAGAAGGCACTGTAAATATTCTGAGACACTTTCTAATTACTTACAAATAAAAGTAAATTATTTGGTAACCATTGTCATTTGTCATTCTTTAATGGTTGTCAAGCTTCACGAGGGCAGGTCTTATCCAATATGAGGCTGTCTGAGGGCAGACGCCAGAGAGGAGAACAGAGATATGGATAGAGATGAAAGTAGTGTGCTGCAGATGAATACAAAAAGCAACTTTTTGATAGACAATGAATGTTAATGATAATGAATGATAAATCCTACAAGGAATATACAAGTCCATAAGTAAAAGGCTTGACTAATCTTGACTAAACACAAACAAATGAATGAGGTAGTATTTCCACCATGTTCATAGACAAATAACTGGGAATCAGACTCAAACCCCAGAATAAACTGAGTCCTATTACATTTTTTAATTTCTTAGCTATGTGCTGAATACATAGCCTAAAGGAAAGGCAGCCACAGCCATCAGTCAAAACTCTTTAATGTGTGAATGCCACATCGGAGGGTTTATTCATAATTCCAGAAATGACAATAGGACAATGCAATGATTACCAGACAGCTTAGAAAACAACATACATGTCTTCATTGTATTTTTCATACGTTTTAGGTAATTTTAACTTATCTAATAGACTATATGAAGTAATAATCAATGACTGACACAGTCAAACCATAGCATAGTAATAATGATGCAAATGCAGTGATGGAAAGTAACTAAGTACATTTACTCAAGTACTATACTGTACAATTTTGAGGTACTTGTACTTCCCTTGAGTATTTCCTTGTGATGCTACTTTATACTTTATACTTCTACTCCACTACATTCATTCAACAGCTTTAGTACTTTTCAGGTGAAGATTTGACACAATGGATAATATATCAAGTTTTTAAAATATAACACATTGATAAAGATGAAACCAGCGGTTTCCAACCTTTTTGGCTTTTGACGTCTTACATAAAGCAGTGTGTAGTCGGGTCATGTTTCAGATGTCTATGAGTTGTTAACAGCTCTACCAAACAGTGATTTTTACCTCTAAACTTCTCACATGGTTTCATTTCAATAAATGTTCAAATGATCCAATATTTCACTAAAAATCAAAGATTAGAGAAAAAGTCCAAAAACTGAAAACAGATTTGTGTATCAGAAGTTTGTTTTTTCTTCTTTCCTCTCCCATTAATCATCTCACAACCTCTTTATCTGGTGACCATTTGGAGGAGCCTGACTCCTAGGGTGGGAACCACTGGACTAAACTAGCCAACTGTATATAAAGTAGAAACTAGCTCCACCTCCAGCAGCTACAACAGTAACATGCTGCTCTAACACTGATGCTTCAATATTAATAATCTAATGGTCATATATAATAATATATCAGTCAGAGGGACCAAACCACTACTTTTACTGCAATATTTTAGCTACATCAAGCTCATAATATTTATGTACTTTTAGATAAGTATGATTTTTCATGCAGGACTTTTACTTTTAATGGAGTATTTTTACATTGATTATATTGGTACTTTTACTTAAGAAAAGGATGTGAGTACTTCTTCCACCACTGTGCAAATGTAGACTCAAGTGTGGGGGAGAATACTGTAAGTGAACATGATTGAGCGCTGATGGAGTCCAGGAGAGAGAGACAGAGGCAAAGAAGTAGAGAGGGAGTGCCCTTTTGCTCGCGCTCCACTCTTTTTATAACTCTCCGTGGGTTCAGGGAGGCTGGCTCCTGCATGGCTGCCCACGGCGTTCGGTTACCAAGAAGAATTTAATGTGTGCAAGCTTACATCAGGGGCCACTGGCTGCGAGTGTATGACTGAGTGCCATCTGATGTTGTGACAGCATGTGTCACCTTTACTGGCAGCCGGGTCACAGAGGGCGCCGTTTTGGGGAGCATGCATAAAAGCAGTTATGTAGGCTACTGAAATGAGGATTGAATTACTGTCGGCTCTGTAAATGTATTTTTTCTTGATTATCGGTTGCCTGTGTGAGACTTGAGTGTTAGGAGAGTAAGGAGCTCAGGTTTACAGTGTCCTGTACAGCTTGATAAATTTGACACTGTCTGCAGTGTTTGCTATCTTAAACCTGCATTAATTGATATCTTAGACCCCTTGGGTGCAACACAAGCTGTAAACACAACATTGACATACAGTACATACTGTATATAAAGTTGATATGGCAAACACGTTAGCAAACAGCTACTTATTTACACATATAGCATACCTAAAGCAACGTTAGATTAATTTAGAATCGTGTTTCTGGTCACATAATGTATGTAAATCCATATTTACCGTCCTTTCAGCTCAGCTGCTCTCCATCAACTCATGAGAGAAATATCTGGTTTAGCTGCTAAATGCTTCACTATGTTCATCAGCTAGTTGTTAACTATGTCAGTCTGCTGTTTGCAGACAGATAGTGTAGGGTGGGGTTTTCAGAGCTTTTTAGCTGAAAACAGCTTTCTTCTGTGTCTGGAAACAATGCAGATGAGAGCAGTTAGAGTGGACTAAACCATAAAGTAGCAGGCTGTAAGACCAAAACAGTGAGCTGAAAGATGATAAAATGCTCCATAGAGCTGAGGGGAACTGCGGTTGGCTCAAAATTGCTATTACATGTGACACCACTCATATTACACAAACTAATTTGGTGCATTTTTGATATAAAAATATAAGCTTTAAGTGTGTGTGGCCTCAAGAATTGCAAAGTTTAAAGTAATTATTTAAATA
The DNA here is from genome assembly GCF_910596095.1 of Thunnus maccoyii. Lineage (NCBI taxonomy): Eukaryota > Metazoa > Chordata > Actinopteri > Scombriformes > Scombridae > Thunnus > Thunnus maccoyii. The sequence continues at coordinate 26,764,122 of NC_056541.1, forward strand.
ACAAGAATGCAATGAAAATTATGATTTAAAACATCTTGGGTCTTTTTTCTATTGCTTTTTTGGCCGTGTTCCTTTGGTAATAAAAACATTGTTCTAACCAAGTTAGTTGGTTAGATCTGGGAATGTTGCTACATCACTGGAACAAAGTGCGATACGACAAGAAACAAAAGAAAACAAGGCTAAATTATTCCCCACACGCATCCAACATATTTTACAGTCCGACCTCCTGGTTTATCTAGTGTATGTACCACAGATGTGCACGCACACAGTTTTCTTGTGCAATGAAGCATCATTTCTGAGAATTCAGGTGCACACAGTTTCAGTTTTACTTCCAAAGAAAGTGGTTTCGATAATCTCAATAAACTGCTGGCTTGTTTAGAACATTTCTGATCATCTGACCGATCGTGTTTCCTGCTCAGTGAGCTCAATATTATCATAAACAATAGAACTGAGGGCCAAAACTAAGACAATAATTTGTAACTGACTGTAATTTTCCTTCAAGTGATGAAAGTTTTAGTGTAAGACAAGACGTGGGTGGAGGATCAGGTTTGAGCTGCTCATTTGACCATCTGCGGCGGTATGACTCTGTTAAGGGCCGCCATTTTGACAGGCTGAAGGCAGTGCGGGTGGTCTAAGCATGGCTCAGGTTCTGTACCACTAGTGTTCGCTTGCAATGTCAGCAAACACACAAACACTACTTCACCTAAACACACCACCAGTGACAATCAATCCTCTCATCTGAGGCACCAACAACCAGGAAAAGGTTGAACAACCAGTTGACCTGCTCCTCTGCTCTCTTCACTGCCACCTCATCCCTCCATCTGTGCTTTTTTACATCTCCTTTTTCCAGACTCACTCATGCCTTCATTGCAACCATTCCTTTTCTCCCACTCACTGCTTTTCTAATTTGCCCCCGTGTGTATAACGGGAATCCACTGCCTGGCTCCACTGAAACTGAATCCTCAGAATGGGAGTGGGAGAACGAGCAGAGAGCATTGAAGAGGTCATCCAGGTTTATGGAAGGTCACAGTGGAGCCCACCTAACAATCTGTCCCCAACACTGACCAAACAGATGGAGATGTGCTTTGATCATGTGTCTTGAGGTGCTGCCCCATCCAGTGCCCTCCAACAAGTTCTGAGGTTACGTAAGCACCACAAGAGGGGGTCTGGCTCCTGGCCGGGTGCAACAGCTCTGCCTTCGATCCTGACCTCCTGTCCCACCTCAGTCTTATGACTGCAGGGCACGGGGATGGTGGTGGGCATTTGAGCCATGCCTGGAAGGTGACTCCTGGTGCCAGTGTTGGATTTCAAACTCGACCTACAAAGTGAGAAGCAGAGGCCATGCAACAGCGCTGTCAGGGCAGCAAGTGAGCTGTAGGGGAGAAAGACAGTGACAGAGAGGGCTTGAAGAGAGAAGAGAGAAAGAAAGAGAAATGCCAGCTTCATAAACACCCCCACCGCGGCTATGCATGCTGGGCATGAATATGTTTCACCAGAGAGCCTGAGTCCTCACCACTACTGACAGCCCACAAACCCAAACACTGAGGGATCGCTTCATTTTTGGAACCATGGTGGTTTCTGGCACTAAATTGTGAGATTTTATTTATTTCAATTTGGTACATAACTTGTTATTAAATATTGGCTCTGAGCAAACATTTTCACCACACAAGCTTGGGTTGGGCTGCTGTAGGGATAACATCTCAGTGATTTGCACTTGGCACCTTTACCACCAGCAATTACATGCTGCCACTTATGTGAAATGAAGTTATTTCACTTTTTAATTACAACACACTTGATAGATGATTAACTCTACAGTAATCAGTAAAACACAAATAAAAACGGATCTTTTTCCCTCATCCTAGATTTATTGTGTACTTTACTGCAAAGCTTCCAGATCTGCTCTGTTTCATAAGAGATAAAGCAAGTTTATTCAAACACTTGAGGTGAATCCACTCCCAGCCGCCGAGCAGGAATGATAGGAATGAACTTCTCACCCACATTGTCTTCCTGGGAAGCTGGCGGAGGAGTGGTTTGTTTGAAGCAAAGGAAACATGTATCGAATGTCCTCTGCAAGAACTCTTGTTCTGCTAAAAAATCTGTGTTGTTGAATTTAAAATGTTTTGATTCGAGCATTATTTGTATATTTAAAAAAGTCTGGATGTTCCCGGATTTGAATGAGCAGGCAGGGAGAAAACTAACCAGAGGAAAATATCTGTGCAGCATGATGCTGCACTTTCACACAGCCAGCCTACTATGGCCTAGAATGGTATGAATGCATGTTGTAAATAATATATGTACTGTATGCGCTGATGTATGCATGTATCATCTAAACCATCTTTCATATGCTACATACTCTGTTGCTCATAACATGTACACGATTTGAATTGTGTTTGCACTGAAGTAGCACTGGTGTCCACTTGCAGACCCAGGATATTCTTCTCTACTGTGTCTAGACTGTGGACAGCGGTGGATATTAGTCACATGTACCATTTATAAACAGCAAAGAGACAGAGACTTGATAGCGTGATACAGCTCTGTGGTGCCGTTGATGACAGATTATATTACAATGCCATACCTCTGTCTCACCCTATCATCCTCCCTCTCCCTTCACCCCCCTCTATACGTTTGTTACTGGGCCTCGTATTCTGTCCGGTAGTTGCCAACCAAAATGAGCTAAACTTAACTCTCAGTCTACCATGAATTTTGGACATTTATTACCAAACTCTTTCTTGTCAGTGCTGCCGCCTACTTCTCAAACACATGTTTCTGTGTCTGCAGCCAAACCAAAGAGGCAACTGGCAGAGAGTCTGACTGCTGGTGTGGGATAAGAAGTACAGAAAATAAGAATGGAATATACCCGTCAAATATACAACACAAACAAAATGCTAAAAGGGAGTCCATCTAAAAATACCCTGGAACTACACCAACTATAGGACCAGTGGCACCATCCAAAAATACACAGTATTGTTATGGGAGGAGACAGCAAGCTGCTGTGTGTGGATGGATGTTTGGGTGGGTGTGAATGTGGATACAGAGTATGGTTTCTCATAATCTCTGAAAACAAGTTCAGCAGAGCTACCTGACTACCAAAGTGTTATTTGTGGCAAAATATGGAAATCTGGTGCTTATACAGAAGACAAATCACGCTTGTATAATTTTCTATTGCTTCCTGAAATATGACTGTTTTTCTCAGTGTGTGTGAGAGAGAGAGACAAAGGTGAGAGTGGGAGTGAGAGCATGTTTACATATCCCAGAGTTCTTATCATCAGTCTGGGCTGAGAGGGAAACCTAATCTCACCTTGACCTTGAACCTGCGTGGGACAGAGCTGTTAAAAAGAGCCCCCACCCAAAACACACATACACATCCTCCCTCAAAGCAGATTTGGCACATTTTAAGTAAACATTTCTTATCTTTGGCATTAACATCCCACACTTAAGCAGATGAACAAACTGAGGAAGACGACTTTGGCGTAAACTGTGTTTTTATGTTTTTAAGACAAGGAAAATCCAATACTCTGTCCGTTCCTCAAACTTATCAGATCATTCTTGATGGTCCCAGATGACTCACATTCCTCTTTAGTTAGAACTTTTTTAATAACGCTGTAATGCTACAGTAGTTCACTTGCTTTTAACCATTGTCAGTCTTAATACCTGTACTCAACCATACACTGATAAATAAATATGATATCAGATGGGAAGTTGGATGCAACATTTTGATTTGAACATGATTGCCATGCTTTATGCATCAACCAGGCAAGATGTTTTGCCTAATCTTGCAGCCATGTGACTTGATTAGAAGGAGTTTGTAGGAGTTCAATTTAAGTTTAGATACAAAAGTTCTCTTTCATGCAGGAACTAGTGTGTTTCACATTTCTGGCCGCAGCCACAACAGTGTGTTTGAAGTAAGAACACACAGACAAAGAAACACATGCCACAGAAATTCCAACTTCATCAAGAGAACAAGACTGAGTTTACGGCTAGCAGCACTGTGAGGCTGTACTGAGGAAACAATGCTAACATTGTTTACCTGTTTCACAGGTGTAATGTTAACCTGCTAACATAAGCTAATTTGTACAAAACACAAGGCTGCTGGAAATGTTATTAGTTTGGTCATAAAGCACAAATTGCACAAAATTAAAATTGGACCTGGTGATTGCACTAGATGAAAAGTCATTGGATCATCAAAGTGATTACAGTTCATCCTGAGGGGGAAATGAATGTCTGAGCCAGATTTTGTGCCAATCTTTTCAGCATATGTGGATATATTTCACCGGATAAGTAACCTGCTGGTAGCACTAGATGAAAAGGTCTGGGGATCACCAAAGTTGTTGGGAAATTATCCTCTGGGGATCACAAATGTCTGTCTGCAGAATTTCATGGTAATCCATCCAATACTTGTATTTCAGTCTGGATCTAAGTGGTGGACCAACCGACAGATCGACCTATACTGCCTTGCTAGTGTGGCTTAAAGCCCAAGTACAAATGCATCACAGCCCACAATGAGTGACTGAGCAGTGATCTCCGGGAAATGCAGGACAAAATCACCACAGTAATGAGCGCTTAGCACAAAATTAAATTAAACTCAGAGAATCCCATTTTAATTAATGTCCTATTATCCAGGCCATAATAGCTCTGAGTCACTGTAAACACACTGGACACTCTGAAGGCTCAGACTTAGAATGACAGAGAGCTGATATTACTTTAAATTACCTCAGATGTGTTTGCATGATGGTAGTGAAGAGCAAGGAGACGATATTGGAACCACACACTCTGAGCAAGTTGAAGCCTCCTCTAAGGGAACACCATTATAGCACAATCTCCTCCCAAAGAAGCAGCAGACAGGTTTGAAAGGAGGTGGCCTTTTTGACCTGTTTAGGATCAATATTTACCTATTTTAGTCTTTAATCAATACTAGAGACGCTGTTGTATCTCACGCTCATGTCTGCCACTCTCTACACTGGGGTGCATAAAAACATGACTGTCAGAACTGGTCAACAGTACTGTCAGCAGCCGCACACAGTTTTAACTTAGACTGATGTAAAGATATATTGCCTGAGCTGCTGGGCGGTAAGAAATCAAGTGCTGATGACAGTCATGTAGTCAACCAAGACTTAGTGCTTTTCTGGGAATCTGAGCCCTTTATTAGATTTGGAAAAAAAGTGACTGTGCTTCCAGTGAAGACGTCCTCATATTTCTCTGTCAACACCAGCTTGTCCGGTCCGACCGTGAGAGCGGACATCCGGTGGGCCGATCAGGCCATGGTTATTGAGGGGCTCAGTTACTTGTCTTCCACCACCGAGCAGAAGCTTTGGTACCTGGGGGCTTCTGTAATGTTATTCTCTTGTACTGGGAGTGTAAGAAATTGTTTGGAATATGAAGAAAGATTGAGAAAGCAGGCAGCTGTGCAAACATGGATATCAGCAGGTCTGGAGCAGATGGGGTGAGAGTTTTTGAAGGTTTGGATGGTGGGAAAGGTGTGGATGAAGGAAAGAGGCTTTATCTTTGCTACCTGATGCTGTCTGGTCTGCTGATGTGTTCCTCCGGACTGCAGATGCTGATTTAATCAAGACTCTCTGGTATGGGAAAGGAAGACTTCCTCTTGCCATGGTCTGAGATGGCTGATGGATGTCTGAATGGGAAATCTCCAGATATGTTTTCCCAGATAGCTGAGGCTCCCTGTGCAAGTCTGTCTCATTCCACATGAGAAAGATTGGTTGTATCCACTGATCCCAGTTGGATATGATTATTGAACTATGAAGGAGAGGTAAGGAGAAGAGTAAATTTCCCATAACATTTTGATTTATGAAAATGATCAAGTTTTGGTGCATGTTTCTATATTGATCAGGATGAGTCCAGGTGCAGGAAAAATGTCAAGAGAAAAAGCCAAGTTTCTCCCCGGCATCTTTTTTCCTCCTGCTGATTGCCAGATTAACTGTGACCACCACAGTGCACATTTTTCCTTTAATCATTTCCATGCATCTCACAGGGATTGAGAAAATTGCTGTCATAAGTGGTACACAGACATATGCTGTTCCCTCCATGTTAAAGTAAACACAGAGGAAACTCGCCCTCTTTTTGTTTACCCTGCTTTTCCAGTCACCAAACAAATACAGCAAATTGGTCTTAATCAAAACATTGTGAAAGTGCAAATGATTTTTGAACGCAACTTTCTTTTCTTGTGTAATTTGAGCATTTGAACACATGTGACAGTAAGTAATGCATAGCATCTCTGTGTCCTCTAATTCCGTTACCCACACAAACGTTTCTCTTTCTCCATTTCCCTCTTTCTGTTTCTGCCTCTCATCTGTGCAGCCTCTCATTTCCCGCTGGCCATAGCCATTAATTAGCACTCGTTTATAGGAAACAGATGACTTTTAATAAATTAGGGACATGTTTTGAATTGCTTTAATACTTCCAGTCCAGTTCTTAAGTAGCTACATGAAAGCATTCCTCTGCTGGTTCAACCCAATGGCCAAAATTCACAGAGATTTGAGAGTGGCAGGACAGCTGGGGTAAGAGTTGTGGACACACATACTCAAACACACACACAGGTCCTGAGTTATCCTTTGGGCCACCACAGCTTGCCATCTTTTCCTTCTTCTCAGGCACAGTACTGTGTTTTGATAGCCAGACAGGCTGATTCATCAGACACTAGAGCCTACATTTACAATAATCAGTGCCTCTATCTAGGGCAGTTGCTCATAACCGTTTCAGCACTCAAGATTAAGCCCAGACACAGTTGCCATATCTTACCTTAGCCTTTTCCCCCAGAGTCAACTCCTTCCAGACATTTTGTGGTTCCATCTCAAGTTCTCCACTTCAGGGAGATTTTCCTGATTAGTGTCACAGAGCTTGGTGGATGAAATGGCAGAGATCCCCCCCCCCCCCCTTCGTCTACAGAGTGCCAGGCCTTCAGTCCCTGTACAGCTTAACCCTTATGGTCTTCCATCATTTACATCTATAGGATTTGTCATGCATGGCTGGCCCAGCTCTGGTCCTAACCAGGAGCAAAACAACTGCAACTCTAATCCTCCTTAAACAAGTCCCTTCCAATGTCACACTGTGTCCACTCACTTTCAGAAAGTTTCATTAAACTAGAGTTATCTGCCTCCCCAGTGATTTTTTTTCTCTTTTGGCAAATTCAGAGGTGCAAGCGTGAAACTCTGTGTAACACAAAGTTGGATGACAGCCCAATCACCACTGAAGGATTTATGTGCATAGGTGTTTCCTTCAATGCTAAACAAAGGCAAGCAAATACAAATTCGTTTTTGTAAGAGGATGACCTTCAAACCAGTGATTTGTACTTTTAATGCACCTCATAAATCCATGTATCCACTTCTCATTTTCCACCTTATTTCAGACACTGGTGACAAATCTATTATTGTAACAAGTGACTCATTACCCCATTTATTTTATTTGTAATCCACTTAATTTTAGCAGGTAAAATTGCTGCATTTATGTCCAACTCTCTTTTTGGCTGCTCACAGCGTAACTAATCTGGGTATGGCTGGGGTTCTGCTCCTGCACTCTGTCGCTTTCTCTCCTTTTGCGTTTTTTTTTTTCAGGGTGAAAAATGGCTTTCGTTTCAGAAGAGAGAAGCAGAACACAGGGGGAACTTGGTCCACTGAGTTTTCTCTGCAAGTCTTTACTGTACTTGCTCACTAACAACACCAACTGAAAGGCTTTTCTAATGAGACAGATAATTTCTTGGCTTATACTGAATGTGGGCACTCCTTCTTACTGGCCACCTTTGCTTTTCTGCTTTTGGCATTTTATAATACCACAAACCATGGGAATTAACTTTAACTGCATAAGCCACTGACATTTGACTTGGTTTACAAAGAATTATAGAAGTTTCTCTGTTTCTTTACTTTTCTGTGCTGTGTGAATCAACAGCCCGTCCGTAAGACAACCTTTCCACATGTTTTTGATTGAGGTAATTGAACAGAAAGCTGTGTATTTAACACTAATTAAAGGTTTATATTAATTATGTCACCTCCGCTACAGTGCAATTACACCAACCAGAGGACATGGTTGTTGCTTGTGGCTGCAGGACTTGGCCAATTTTGATGGCGGTATCTCATTATGTCTCCTTCCACTGACAGAGTGGCCTCATGATTACAGAAAAGTCACAGGTTAGGTCCCACTATTAAACTGTCTGATTATAAAATTCGTCTTTATGAAGACGATACTGTTTTATACTGTGTTGTCCACTGCTTTCCATATGATGAGGCTGGTTGGTCTTCCCTGTCTGAGAAATGTTATAACCACTGGTACTTATTTATCTACAAAGCCCTTGTTGGTCCCTGCTGCTACTAAGCACCACCCCAGTGATTGGTTGATGGCTCAGGAGCCGCACATCAGAGCTGTTCTAGCAATAACTGCTTTTGCTAATAGTGCAGCAGTCTCATGGAACAATCTGCAATGAAACCTAAAAATTAAAACACTTTTATCTCTCTATAACTCCAAGACCATTCTCAGTAATCAATCTTTACCCTGCTTATCATTACCAAGGTATCTTTGACTTAGGGATTGGACACAAAATTCTCACTCATATAAGACAATGCTGTGATGAGTAACACCATCTTTTTGAGACACAAAGCATTTTTTTTCCATTAAAAAATGTTAATTTTTGTGACATAAAACAATATTATGTATGAGAAAACAGTTTGCAGAGGTGTAAAATCTTCCATACTACAAATGTTTAATCTGTGAGAAGAATGCAGCTCTGTTTTAGTAGTATTAGCTCAGGCTCTACACAATTCATATTAGATTCTAAATGTGGGCAAGCTATTTTGCTAATAAGAAGGTGTGTAAATTGAGTTTAGGTATGTTTACTCTGGGAGCTGGCACCTTCTCACTGCTTTCTCCGTAGCTTCAAGTATTTCTTGCTTCCCCCTGAGTGGACAGAGCACATTCCTGCAGCCTCCTGTTCCCTGCTGCTGTGGAGAAGAGAAACTTTAACTGCCCTGCATTGCATTTTACAAAGGTGGAACACACACTTTCAGTCATTAACTTCCCCTTTTATTGCCCTAAAGTAGCCAGGAGAGGAAGGTGCCATATGCAGGCTCTTTCATTGTCCGTGTCCACTGACTATTACACATATGGTAAAGTAGTTTGAAGTATTCATGGTCAAACTGTATAACTAAGAATTTAAGCTGAGAAAATTTGATATGGTTAGTCACAGAGATGCTGCATCTAATCAGATAATTTATACATTCTGTAGCAGAGGAAGTGGGCTATGGGAGAAGCATGATGAGGTGTACAGGGCACAATTGGAGGAATGGGTGGAGGGCTGCACCAATCACCCCACCTTCTTCTCACCCTCCTGATCATCACAGTGCCTGTTGGCAGCCCCACACCCCACACTAAACAAATATACAGCACAGTCTGGTCCTGTTTTGCTTCCTTTCCCTCCCCCTGCACCTCCACTGGTCCTGATGCCCTTGACTTTGTACTCGATGTCCATGATGCTTATTCTCTGAGGTTAGGACAATAAACACCACACTGATGGGCCCAACCCCAGAGGAGGCTACACTTCCTGTCTGCACGAGCTGGTCTCTGGGAGAAAGACCAGAGGATTGACAGGAAAGAAGGTCAGGGAGACAGAAAGAAAAGGTAGATGAGGCAGAAAAAAATGTGGAGAGAGAGAAAGAAAATGTGTGTGTGACTGAGTGAAAAAGGGAGCGGAAAGGCAAAAATAGGGGTAAGACAGTTGCAGAGGAGAGGAATGTGATGCATGATTTAGAAGCCAGGTTGGAGAGAGAAAAAGCCCTTGTGTGTGTTGTTAGTGATTGCCTTCATGAAGGTTTTTTATTTGCACTGGGACAATCTGGTGAGGCTGCTGTCAACAAACTTGCTCTCTTCATCTTTTTTTGTCCACTGGATGTCCTAGAAACATAACTTTTTCCATCCTTTTTCCTTGAACCAAGCCATTGTCAGCATTTATTGCAGCAGATTTGGCAGGTGATTAATCTGTTCTTGGATTTATGTCACAGAGAACATGAATTCACACACCTGACACATCTTCTATGGTTTATAAGTATTTTTCAATACTTTTATTAAAACATGCTTATGTCTTGATGGATGAGGATCACTGAAGATCCTGCTTTTCAGGCTATGCAAAGCTAAAGTGAACTCATGCATGTTACAGTCCCTGTGTGGGGCTTCAAACTGCCTCCCTCTCTCCTTCTGTCTTTCTCTCTGTCTTTGAGACATCTGGCTGCAAGCATCTTTAGGATTCCATCAATACCACAGCAAGGGGGAAAACCCCACAGCTGAAAAAATCAGCCTCAGCAGTCTGAGCCAGCTCATATTGACTCCAACAACCTCTCAGTCATCTAGCAGAGCTCTCTGAGCTATAGATCTGGCCCTGCCAAGAGTAGGGGGCCGGAGGAATGAGGGGAGAGGTGCAAAGGGGGAGCTCATTTTGGTGCTAGTAAAAACCAGGGGGTCACTGGTGTGCAGGAGTGGTTGTGTGTGTGAGTGTGTTTGGTGTCTTTGAATGGCAGTAAGGCTGTTCCAGCTGTTGTGCTTCATCTAGGCAATTAGCTGTAATCAGCTCTCTGAGCTCTCTGGGTGTTCTAAAACACTTTCACACGCTGGCACTCCACCGGATATCCCTCATCACCACAATCTCAATCACACACATAAGCTCACACACTGAGTTCTACCTGGAAAATGAAGTAATAGTGTGATGCATCAACCCCCTGTAAAATATGAGAATGTACAAGAACATGAAGGTTTGTGCACATTTGTGTGTGTGTGTGTGTGTGTGTGTGTGTGTGTGTGTGTGTGTGCGTGAGGGATGTGTGGTGGTTGTTTGTAGCCAGGTCTCTATGGGCCTCTCCAGCCCGTGGCTCTCACTCTGTTCAAGCTTCACCATGTGTTGCGCACATGTTCCCATCAGCCCTGTGAATCAGTCTTTGTGCAGAGCAGCATCCTCCACAGCGGTTACTGTATTTCCCCTTGTTACAAACACTGACCTCGTCCGCCTCTCCACCTGAAAGCACCTTTATATGCTGGACAAAGTGGGTGCACATACCCATCGAACCACATGCACACACAAACATGCTGTTAAGACGTTCACATATGTGTCAAAGAGAAGCATGTGTGTTTGGGCACATGTGTGTGCACACTGACACACACAGAGAACAGAGGTTATCTCCTACCTATTCCAGATCTACTGTGACTGATCCCTGTTACCAAGGGGGATTATGGGATAGTACTGTGAGCTTGCCATGACACTTCTCATCCTCACAGTGTGTGGGCCGAGTTGGCCTGCAGAGGCACCCCAGGCAGGCAGAGACGACTGCTACTCTGGGCAACAGCTGCCGAACAAAATGGAGCTGAAAAATTCCACTCCCAGTTCCCATAAACAGGACTGAGATATGATTTGCATATTGTGAGGCAAGATGAAAATCATGCACCTTGTTGTGTGTTTCAGAAACACATGTGCATACTTGCAGAATGGCTTTACTTTCAACTATTTAACTACAATCCCACCCAGGTTAAAATGCCTTTAGAGGTATTTTTTAATAAAAGTAATCAGCCAAAAATCTTCACAAGGCATTGGGTTCGAGCCTCCACCGGCATATCAGAGTTCAGGTTCAGCTACAGTCTTGGAGGGATTCAATGTTTTTCTCAAGGATGCTTCAGCAGGACGGGTGACTGCTGACATGATAGCATGAAGCTTATATTATTACTCATATTGTAATGTAGTGTCAGTAGTCACAATGTTGTGTTGTATCTGTGTACTCATTCTTAAAGTGTAGCTGTACTGTTGATCAGCGTTTGTCCTCCTTCAGCACAAAACAGCCCCCTAAACCCAAACCCTTCGTCTCACATCTTCAACCGCTCTTCACATACACATGCAGGTCCAGCTGACTCATCCTAAACCCCACTCACACACACCTACACACACAGAGAGACAGTGAATCTCACAGATAGAAACACATCCACACACACACATGTGCGAAGACTGCACACACACATTTACACACACACTGACCCTTGGCCAGAGTGGAGCTCAGCACATTCTTGTGGGGCATGTTGACACCCTGGCAGGATCTATGAGGAGGTTCTGGCATCAGGAGCATTTTGTTATTCCAACGTTTCTGCTCTTGTGAACACTAACTCCCCCATCTCAGAGCCACAGACCAAATAATAATCCAGCCAAGTATTTCAGTCGCACCACATGCAACATTAGTGGATTTTGGAGCTGTAAGTGAGTAGACGTATATTATTACTTTTTGGGCTCAGTCGAGTTTCCTGCTCGATGTATTTTCATATATTTATGCTTAAAGGTTTGACTGCGATGCAAATCCTTGCAGTGTGCAGACAGCTGAAGATGTAGAATTCCCAGTAAGCACCAGACAAAAGGTAAGACACAATGGAAAAAGTCAGACAAAAGGTCCACACACTGCACTGATAGCTCCCAGCAAATTTAATTTAACAAAGCAATGTTTCGATCTAACGGAGGTCTTTGTCAATTTTACCTTTTTGTCAGTGCCTGACAAAGACATCTGTCAGACTGAAACACGTCTTTTGGATATGTGTGTCACATTTTCTGCTTGTCTAAGATACTTTGGACAGCCAGAAAACCAAGAACATTCATGCCTGCTTAATACACATAATATAGGCACACATAAAGATAAAATCATCAAAATGCAGTCTATGTGGGCAGTTTTGCCAGTGAACATTAATATTTTGCCTGTAGGAACCTTTAAGCTATATGATCAGATTGTGCATGTCTTCTTTTAGACTCTTGGCCCAAAATGCAGACTCCTTCAAAATAGTTACACAATGTATAGCATTCAAATAATGGGGCTAAATGTTAGCTACTGCATATACACAATACAGATATAGTCATTTAACTGCCAAAATATCTGCCAAAATCTGATAAGAGATGCTCTGATTCAGATGTTGCTGGGAACTAGGGGGTATGAGACCAAGCTGGTTTTTATTAACTTGTCTTTGGAGTGGTAATATCGGTATGATGAAGTTTAAAAAAAAAAAAAGATCACATGACTACTTACATGTAAGGGGGGTGACTTTGCCTGCAGAATTAACGTTTCTTGAAACTCATCTTGTTTCTCACATATTTATATCTATGCTCACTATTTGAAGTACTGAAGAGTATAAACAACTAATTTTAGCAAAACTACATGTAACTACTACAAGATAATAACAAATGGATAAATAAAGAAGGTATCTTCTTGCTGGTTAAACACAGAAGTTTACAATCTCTGGTTTAGTGCAGTTTCATTTTTAAAAACTTATATTTCAAACCCAGTTTGACTCCTTTCCAGTCATTCCTTCCATGTTTCACTATGCTTCCCGCTCCACGATGAACCTGACTAATTAGTGGCAGCCTGTTGTGACCTGGGTCTATAAATAGGCTTTCTTATGCCTCGGGCCCCCTTTTAGTCAGGCCCTCTTAGTGGTCTTAGGATGTCTTTACCAATATGGGGCACAGGACAGCTAATGTCAAACACATGTGCAGAGGAAAAGGGTTTACAGTCAAGGCAAGCAAAGATGTTTCATCTTTTAAGTGATAATTACTTGATTCCTTCTCTGCTTCTCTCAGCGTTAGCCTTTGATCTCCTGCAAGTCTGCCTGCAAGACAAGCATAAAATTACAGGAGAATGTAATGAGTTTAAAAGCCCCATACTTTGCTGTTACATGTGTAATTAGGGAATCTCGCTCCATCCTTCATTCCCTGCTTTATTTCCTGTACTCTTTGTCTATTATCTGCTCTTTGACACTTTTTGTTCCTCCCTCCTGTTTGCTGTGTGTGTATATGTGTGTGCAGCATGCATGCCTCTTGACACATTCGCCACTGACTACGGCATGACTCAGATGCCAGCGATACAGGGTGCGTCTCCCATTGCCAACTGCACATATTTTCAAAGTCAAAATTTGCAAATGCCTTTCAGAGTGCCCCCACACTTGTAAATAGAACGAGGGTCTGTAAGAAGGAAACTGAAATCTGCTTATGAGCATTGTAGAGCCACTATTGATACAGTATTGTAAACGTGAATAAATGTCAGAGTGTGCTTCTGAATTATGTGTGTCTCTGTCTTAATGTTGTGTAACAAAGAAATCAAAAATCACTCTTATTTGTACCATACTTATTGAGTTTGTTGAAATGTTCTGAATTCAAGGAAGAGAGCTTAAGAGGCTGCAGGGCTGATTTTCTGGCCTTGTGTGCCTCCTCCCCCTGTCCTACCTACCGCTCTCCATCCCCTGACCACTTCCTCCTGCCTTTGAAGCCGGGCGCCCCTCTCTGCTGCTGCCAGACAGGATACCCCACATCCTGTGAGAGACAGGAAGGAGCCCTGCTCCTAGCCCCAGACACAAATCTGCGCTCCAGCAGCCTCCAGCAACCCTTTTTACTCTGCTCACAGACATCCAACAAGAAAAATGTCTCTCTGGTGCAAAATTAAAACAACATTGAACACATTCTTATCAATCTCAAGAAGCAAAACGACTTCATCCCAAGAACTATTAAAATAAAGAACAGATCAAAATCAGTTCTTTTATGCGTCTCGAGTTGGAGGTGCACCTCAAATCTGCAAGGATCTCAACAGCTGACACCAATTTGCCCGAACCTCTTTTGGACAGGCTTACCCATGCTTCAGTGAACACGGGCCAGACCTCCATCTGATGCAGAGCTAGTAGTGGCTTTAGTTGCTGCACTGATAACCGCATGCAGATCAGGAATTTGGTTACGAGTATTTTCAGAGCTTTCTTCAACTCATACAAATGCACAGTTAGGGTCTGACAGAGGATCAGCTGAGGCAGGAGTCTGGCTGTCAAAATGTATTAATGGCCACTGGCAGTGCGGTATCAGTGTCCCAGCTGTTAGAAACATACTGCAAATTAAACGGCAACATGTCTGCGTTGTGGCACATAATTTAGTTTTATTTGTTCTTTAGTGCACCTCATCAGTAGCTGTTAAAAGAAGGAAGAGTTTCATACTCCCTCCCACTTGACTCATGTCTCACTAATGTAATGTCTGCTGTAAGTCAAAAAAAGGAGCTGGGCTGTTTCAAGCTCAAGCTGCATTTAAAGGAGAATTTATTTTAAATGTTGACATGTATTTAGATTTTACTGCTAAATTTGATATACTGCAGCCTCACTCTTCGCCACCGCCCAGTGTCGCAGCCACTTGGTTGAGTTGTCCGTTGAGTTCCCAATGTGGAACTGCGCCTGCTTGCCTCCCATCCGCCTGCAGTTTGAGGTCAAAGGGAGTCAACCCGAGACCTAAAGCTCCACCAAACCTTCTCTGACGCGCAACTGTCACTTGTTTTCAGACAGGCATGTCTGCTTGTCAGAATATTACTTTTCAGTGCCATGAAAACAGGTGCACACCCAAAACACTTGGCCTCCTCCCAGAGAGTAGAGAGGGGACGACGGTGGCGGTTGTGGCCGTGAACAGAATAGCTCTACAGCTATGGCTGAAATGACTTTTCTCTGTCCAGCAGCAGCAGTCTAACCTCTGCCAGAAGCAATCAGCCTTGCAGCTCTGTCAGCTTTCAGGTGTGGGAACCCCTCTCTGCCAGGCAGCCATCAAACGCAGCCCCGTAATTTAGACCATTAAGATGCAGTACAGAGGTCTGAGAGCTGCTGTACAGGAAGCTGGCAGGGAGACAGATTCACACACCACTCCCAGCATTAAACAGCCAAGCTGGAGAGAGAGGAGATGGCAGGGAGTTGGACTGATGGGCTGGACTCAGCCAGTGTCTCAGTGGTTGGATCAAATACGTTGAAGTTTCTGTCTTTATTTTGCCATGTCCATTTTTAAAATATATCTATTTTCATTTGCTTTTTACTTGTTCTTGAGCTATGTCAGCCAATATCAGCTGTGTCTGTATAATTCTCTCGGCTGCCAGAAGTGGCTCTGTGCGACTGATTTTGTGGCCCAAGGTTCATAAAGTTTACCCATGGGCCCTAAAACAGTCTCCACACAGCAAGCAGCTCCTGCCTCCAGTGAGATATAAACAAAATAAACTGTAGTACCAAAAAAATGAAGGACAGGATTTTTTTTTATTACATTCTGTTATGGCACCATTATGCACATCATCCAAACTTCACTCTTCCTTGCAGGTCACAGAATGTCTATTTCACTGTGGCAAACACTCATCAAGGATATTTTTTCATGGTCGTGACAGCAGTTTTTAGAGTTCAGTACATTCATCACATCTGCCATATTCATTCCCATCCTCTTCCACTTATTTATATCAGCTTTGGAGGCATATATGCTGTCTTTGGCTTTATGGTGCAATGCCTGGCATGCAGTGATGCTTGATGCAGGTCTGCTAGTAACAATGTGGAGTACAATAGCAAAGCTTACCATGCATTTCTGTGGAAATGCAGAGCTGGAGCCTGCAGCCCAGTTTATTTGTAAGTAGTGACAGGAGACATCTAGTGGCCTGTTTCGGTTCTGGTGTTGAACAATTAACTGATAATGAAGCACAATAATACTTTGGAGTCAGATGTATATCATTTCATGTCAAACCAAACATATTAAAGCTGCAAAGAAAGGGGAAAGTCTGTCATATTGGACTGTACTAATAAAAATCAACACTATATGACTCTTCTCTCCTCTCCTCAGTAGGTAAGGGGTTTAGTATAGCAGTATAATAGCAGGAGGTCTGCTTTCTTCAGCACCCTGCCACAATATACACCTCTTGCCAATCAAAATCAAAATTTCTGACCTACTTACGGTGTTGACATTATAATACGTGAATGATAATGTTATTGTTTCAAAATTTTGAAGTGTGTGAGTGTCTTAGGCCTCCTTTACACTGGATGTAGTTGACTCCAACTGCAACATTCAGGTGTGGAGCAGGAAAGAGACATGGCAGGGGAGCCATGCTGCTCTGAAGAATGGGAGTCAGCATGGGGACCACATGGGGACACGCTCGCCTGTTGACGCTCCAGCTTTTAATATGCTTGAATTGGCACACAAGTCCGTGTTAGCCAACCCCAAAGTTCAGGTTTTATTACGCTCCTGCCAGACTACGCACCCCACTGCGCTTTTCCCATCAGGCCCCATCACCCTGATGGT
Source organism: Thunnus maccoyii (assembly GCF_910596095.1). Taxonomy (NCBI): domain Eukaryota; kingdom Metazoa; phylum Chordata; class Actinopteri; order Scombriformes; family Scombridae; genus Thunnus; species Thunnus maccoyii. The sequence goes on from NC_056541.1 coordinate 26,781,196, forward strand.
CTCCATGCAGATTGCTTCTGCCACCCATTACTCTGGCTGTGTTTTGACAAACTTCTTGCTGTTATATGCTTGGTTAAAGGTGTTGGTAGGTAAGCAGAGCCAAAGCACGAATACGAGGAGCAGCAGTAGTGCATGCCACATAATAATGACTTTATCATAGCATGCTTACAGCATATGCTAATTCATAAAGGCTTTTTTGAAGTTTGTGTGCAGACTTAAAATAGTACTGACAACATATAACCATCTAGTACATGCAGATATGTATGTCCTTACTATAAATATACATATTGAACAGTCATTTCAGAAATATACTGTATGAATAGTTGTGGAATTCAGTTAATCAAAGAGCCCGGTGCAAGCTGAAGGCCATTAAAACTAAGTATGGCTTCTTCCCAGTGACAGAGGGCTATTTGTTCTCTGCTCAGGGCAGAGGCAGCCGTGCCAGCGTGCCAAACGGTGGAAGTGGGTCAGTGCTCAGTCACACAGTGGCTGTAAGACATACATCACACGTGCACCTGTACAAACATACACAGGGAGGGAAAGCAGAGGAGAGCTGGAATGGCGTCACCAAACTTGAATTTAAACTCGAATAGTACGCCACTTTTCACTCACAAAAAATGCTCTGTAACCAGCAGTTCTGTCTATTTTGTGCCTTGCTGCAAATTCCACAAAGACTGGTGGGATATGCTACAAGTTTAGATACTATAAGCTGACTGATGTACTTATGAAATACATGACACAATATGACTTTGCTATATGAATAAAGCATGTACATTTTGTAATTTGTTGATGTCGAACTTGGTGCAGTCTGCGGTAACTGCTGTCCTGTTTGTCTGAATCAGAACAGGCACTCTTGCCTGTGACAAAGCCAAGACCACAACAGCAATATATTTTACGGCTTTACTTGCATCCAACAGTTTATGTTCTCAGCTATAGCTCTTTATAGCTCAGAGCCTATAGCTTTCTGTGACTCAGCAATCTAACATCCCGCACAGATGGATGCAGACAAGCCGATGCCAAAGTCTATGTGGTTTTGTGAGTGTATGTTTAGACATGTCTGGAAGGAGCAGGGTGTTATTTTATGTCAAAGGTCTCTGCGTTCACGGATGCAGAACATTTCTCAGAGCAGGAGGCTTCTATTACAGCTAATATGAGATGGAAAACACACTACTAATTACCTTCTATTTTACTCTAGCCAGAAAAAAAGAGTAGAAACCTTACTAACTGACAATAAAACACAATTTGATGAAAAAGCAATAAGTGATGCCATTCTTCCCAAATGGAGTAATGGAGTTGCTTGTTTGTATAGTGATTAATGTCACAGCTGAATAAAGATGATGGACTCTTCAGGACAATTCTTGATGCACTCCAGACCCCCTGATGAGAACCAGGAACTAAACTAGAGGGAAGGTCACATTCATATCTAGGGTCAGTCAACAGCATGTCTCCCTGGTGTATGAGAATGGATGTAAACAGCCTCTGTGCAGCACAGACAGGTTTCAAGTGCAAATCTACTTTAATTCTCACTGGACCATTTTTCCTTTGGCAAATAAGCACACATCTATGAAATGGGGGCAAAAGTCTTCATCCTGTATTTAAAGAGCTAATGTGGGAGGAAACCTGAGTCACTCCTTAAGTGTGTAAGTTTGTGTGCCAGTGTCTTGATTGGCACTAGTTTGTTGAAAATTTAATGACTTCACCTCAGCGTGTAAATGTTTTTACAAGATTACTCAAATTGTCTGAACATTTGTGATCTCTATGAAAAGGTGGCTGTCCCACTGTCTCTCCCCCATGTCTGTCTTATTCTCACAGCATGGGCTGTCATGTATGACCTCAAGTAAACAACCTCTTCAAAGTTTCACTCTTTTAATGCTTGAATAAACTGCTGCAGGCCTGTAAACTTTAACAGCTGTTTTGTTGCTCATTTGCACTTTCCTGCATGGCTCATGTTTAGGGTGGAAAATGTCCCTGACAGCTTGCCTGTTATGAATCTACTTGTCTCCCATAAAACATTTCTTTATTTCTGCTGGATTTTTCCAATGCTTGGACATATGGGCCGGGCTCAACATTTCTTCTCATTGGGGGAAACTTGTAAAGACAAACTCCTGTAAAGTGGTTCGTTAAAAGAGTTTATAACTGCTAGTTGATTAAGGGGCTTTTATTTAAAAAATACAGATTATTATGTTGCATTAACAAAGCCTTGGCCAGGATAGATGGAGTCCACCTATTAATACAGCAAATCACTAGTTCACTTTTCAAGATAATTAGGGGTCAAATGAAGACTGGGAACTAGGCCAATCAAATATTTCCTACAACACATGGTGAGTGTGATTTTTTTTTTCCAAGGTCTACTTCAGCTGAGCTGTTAACTCTGAATCACAGCTTTTAAAGGCTGATAGTTCTTTAATATAACATGTAATCCTCTGAATAAGCAAGAAAAGACTTAGGGCTCATTCACCTGACCAAACAGCTGCTGAACAAACAGGTTTGTGTTGGATTTTTGCTTCTCTTTTGACAGTTTTAAAATGAAAGGTAAATATCCCACTCCAGGATGTAGACTGCACCTGAAACAGTCCAGAGCAGGCACCCTTCAATCCTAGATCTGTTCATTGCGATGAGAAATTTGCCAGTTACACAGATCAGAACGTACTGAAAGTACCACCTGTGCACACAAATCACATCACCCTCCAATTCACAAAAACACAAACCCACAGTTCATATACTTCCACAGATCTTCACTATGCTGTCCTGTTGAAGCATTTATATCTTGCTGATCAAAAATGTTGACAGAAGTGTGTTTGCTCTTGTGAAATATTGTTGTCTCTGTTGGCAGCTGCAGCCCTTTATTTTCAGAGAACTAATAAGCAAGTTTACCTGCAGTAATCATCAGCTATGTGTCTGCACGGCTGCAGCAGATGTGTCCTCTCCGCCCCTGGTGGTTCAGAGGAGACAGACGACAGACTTACTGTGGGAAAGAGCGAAACTTGTCTGGGGAGAAGAAATCTGCTGAGTCTTTTAAATCAAGCCTCTCACATCCAAAGACCTGAGAAGAGATACAATCAACATAAGAAATCCACCAAATTTCAAATATTTGACATCTACTACTATTAGTGCAGGTAGAAAATACTTTTAATGGGTGATTTTTACATTCATTAGCTAATTTATTTTATTTTTAATGTGATGATGTTTGGGATCACTTATAATATTATAAATATCACTGGTTGTGCAGTTTGTAATCACTGTGGTATATTGGTTAGAATACACTATACAGTAGATGCTTAAACGTTTTCTTGTACTTTACTAGAAGACTGTTTACACTTGGTAAATGTTTATGGTTTCTAGAACTTTTAGAAATAGCATTTCAATAACCTACTATTAGCACTTTCTGCTAAGCCATGTATTACCATCTATTCCAGAAAGTCAAGTTACACATATTACACGGACAAAGTAAACGAGCCAATTTACCAATTAACAACTCAAAGTAGCTGATTGGCTCCTGTCAAGGATACTTGAGGTGGGCTGCTGTGCCTGGAATCTATGAAAACTACTTGTAAAGACTTGTCCAGGAATGAATGTCCTAATTTGGTTTTGACTGTTTTTTTGTTTTTTTTGATAATTGGTTAAGCATGATTATTTTCAAGTATTGTAATGACATACTTAATAATCAAATCAGATACCCTTAGCCTCACCTTAACTTAACGCTACCATACCTTAGCTTAAAGCCACATTTTCACACTAAAATGTAGTGATTTACATTATGTAGACTTGCTTTTGATCAACAAACAAACTTGAGGTTCTGTGATTTGCTAAGCACAATCTTTGACTCTGTTTTAGTTTTTGGTTTTTTTGTGTCACTGAGGCTGAGGGCTGCTGGTTTTAATATTGGATAGTCATCGTTGCTTCTAAAACGTTTGAGCACATTAGATATCAGATAAGGTCATAACCAGTGGGTATAGTTTAAAGGAAGAATTTGACATTTTGGGAAATACATTTATTTGCTTTCTTGCTGCGAGCGAAACAAGATGTCTATCGATCAAGTTTGAGCCCGGGGGCAATTAGTGTAGCTTAGCATAAAGACTGACAGCTGTGGGAAACAGCTAATGTTCACCTGGCTCACTCCAAAGTTCACAAATACAGCTATATAACAGCTAATATAACACTTCTAAAGCTTACTGCATACTTACAAAGCCAAGTTAGGTGCATCAAGTCTTTATGCTAAGTTAAGCTAACTGTCTCCTCACTCCAGCTCTGTCCTTAATACACTCTTGGCAAGAAAGAGAATATATGTATTTCTCAAAATGTCAGATTATTCCTTTAAGAGTGAAATCCTGTAGGCTGTAACTTCAGCAGCCAATTGGTCCTCATCTAAGCTGAGTGGCATACCAGAGCCCTCTACATTGCAGTTGTGTAGTTTACACCTTCCCTGTCACACCGTGGCCAGACTGTGTGGTTTCTGTTTATTTATGTATGAAAAATGCAGGACTATATGTGAGCTGAATTAGAAAGACGGAGGCCCTGCAGACCCACTCTGAGGCCACCAGCAGGAGAACCAACTGGGCCACAGAAACCCTCCATTACACCACAGATTTATTTTTAGCCAACATTCTTCAACTCAACAAAGAAGTCATTCAAGTTAAACCAGTGGTGAATAATTCTTAGTCACTTATAAAAAATAAATCATGGCATTTATTTATATTTATGCTACCGTGCAATCTTACAATCGTTGTGTGCAATGTGTGTGTTACATAAAGGCACATAGTGAATCCTCACATGAAGTCAGTGGGATTAGGAGGAGAAGAAGGTCAGTGCAGCCTCTTCATAAAGTATCCGCTGAAAGAAAAAACAATGGTCCTGCTCATTGGATACGGCAGCTCCGCTACTTCAACAACATTAGAACATTCTTCAGTGGCATTAGAAAATATTTGGAGAGGGAGGGAGAAAGAGAGAAACCCAAGACATAAACACGTGGAGCTGGGAGAGCTAACAGGCACCAGAGGACAACCTGCCAACAGGAGCTGCGGCTTCCAGGAATGTGCACAAACACACCGCTTCTCTATTGCGGGGTATCATCTGTGCCTTCAGTTTCTCTCTCTGTCTCACCTGCAACTTGCAGACGTTTGAAAGCTGAAACTGATATTTTTGAGCTGGAAACTGCTGATTGCTGATATTTTATGTCAGTGTTTGCAAGTTTTATCTGCCAAAATTCTAAAAAATACTTTGCCAGAATACATTTTCCACTAGAATCGTTAAGAAGGGCCTCTGACATAACACATGAGACACTATAAACTCTGAAATAAATCCCATGAAATTCTTTTTAGTGGGGCTATCAGAGCCATTCAACGCTGCTCTGAAAGACTCAGCCATCTGAAATAAGTATGAAATAGATTGAGAGTCAACAGCCATGCTGGAGCCTGAGTGACTGTACTTAGGGACATTGGTGCTTTGAGCTAAATGCCAACGTCACCATGCTAACATTCTTACAATTCATCCTGTAGAGAGACATGAATGTCTGAACCAAATTTAATGGCAATCCATCCAATACTTTGAAACATTTCACTCAAATTGCAAATGTCGACCACATGGTGATGCTGGAAATCAGGGGATCACCAAAGCTATTGAGATTCATCTTCTGGGAACCATGAATGTCTATTCAAAAGTTTGTTTGAATTATTCTGGCAGATGTTGAGATATTTCACTTGATAAGGTAAAATTTTTACCTGCTGGTGGTGCTAGATGAAAAGGCAGGTTATTACTAAAGTCATTGAGGTTTATCCTCTGGGCAACATAGATATCTGTAAAGACAAAAACCAAAAATATCAACCTCATGTTGGGCTTTACAGGAAAATTCTGGGGCTCACCAACGTTAATATGATTCATGCTCTAGGGAGTCTGAATAGTTGTGCAAAAAATCATGGCTAGCCATCCAATATTTTTTGAGATATTTCAGTCAGGGCCAAAATGGTGGACAGACTAAGGCCATTGCTAGATATTACTAATTTCTGGCTTTGACTGTTAATAAAAGACTACATTTCCCAAATATTTTGGCAATCCAAACTTGGCAAACTGGTCTAACATTGCTCCTCTTGTCCTCTTAACTAAGTAATTACCATTTCTGGGGCAGAAGCTGTGATGGCAGTATGTTGTTGTTCCTGCCCTGTTCACTTCACCCTGATGGCTCACCAGCTGCTCTCTCAGCAGTGAAGCAGAGTCGACAGCACAGACAGCAGCTTCGTTTACACAACCCCCAATTCCAATTTTTCCCTCCATCAAGTTTGTGTAATTTATTTCATGCATGCCACCCTCGTCAGTATAATTTTCTTCATCACACACCACACTAGACTTTTGGTCACAGATGGTCACGTGCTGCAGAGCACATACACAGATTTAGACCTTTGAGGAGTGATACTGTACAGTCCACAGTTTGTCTCACGCTGCTGCATCACACCATATAGTAGGTCCTGTTGTCATTGTGTGTCAGCCTGACCTTTTTAAACTCATGCTTTTCAATATGATTCTGCACCAATGTCACCCAGCTAAACTCTTGTGTTGCATTTATTAGATTACTGCAGGGTATTCAGAGGTGCAAGTCAGAACACTGTGTCATCTGATGTTGCACTTATGCTGCTATCAAAGCCAGGAGCCCGGGAATGCTGCCAAACACTTGGTTCATTAAGAGCTTTGTTACTCCAGGAGCAAAAACAAAATAGTCAAAGGAATGATTTATGTCAAGGTGTGTTAATCATTGATATTGCTCCAGGAAAATAAAATGGTATTTTAAAATTACAGTTCACATGGAACTATTGCATGTGTCATCAAATTTAAAACCACAGTGGTTTAATTGTTGAAATGCACAAAAAATCAGAATGGAAAGGCATATATTTTGTCAATCGTGTAGACACACTCCATTTAAATTGTTTTTTTGATGAATATAAACTGTAAGTGTTTCTGGCACGGTGTCATTCATAGTAATGAGTTTGAGTGAGTGGCAGATAAAGGCTCTTTTCATTGCACACTCTGGGGCACTAGGGTAGGCTTGTCATAGAGTCTCAAGGCAGAACTGTGCCCTTGCCTGAATGAAAATACAGCATGGAAAGAATTTCCTGAAAAGAAACTCAATCTCATTTGCCACTAAACAGCAGAATATGCACTGGAGGAATCATCAGCAAAGTCTCGGGTTTGAGTGGCTTGTTCCTGAGTATTAAAGAATAGTGGCCCGACAATCAAAATTAGACAAGAAAAAACATGCTGCAGCTTCATAAAAAGGAAAGTTCTGTGGATGGAACAATATCAACATTTTATGTAATTCAAAAATGCTCTGAATATTGGTTAAAGATTTTCCCCAATACAATTATTCAATTCTTTCCATCTGAGATGTTGAAATGTTCTGACTTTCGTGGGCCCTTTTTGTTGTGGATGAGTCTTCCTTCAGTGTAGAAGGTTGGACCGGCAGCCAAGGACGACAGCGGCGTTACTGAAGATGGTGAGGCAGTGGAGGCCATAATCCATGGCTTTCCTGTGCTGACTGGCCTCACAGAGCCCAGCTGGTGTTGGGTTTCCATCCAAACAGCTGGGCTAGGGTGTTTTGTGGTCCTCTTCAGTTCTCTTTGAAAGAGGATCGTCAAATTGAGTCCCTCCATGAGGCCCTGAGGACCCTGCCACTTCAGCCACACTGTGGAGAGGCGTCCCTCTTGCAGACGCCTAAAAGACAACAGTCCGGCAGAGAGCAGCTGGAAGATTCTGGCAACAGGTGAACAGAGCACCCGTGTGAAGGAGAATATCTGGCAAGTGACTTGGAAGGTCTTGAACCAATGTGGGAACTCAGGATGTTGTCAATATGGGTGAAGCATGTCTGACTCAAACGGCGGGAAGAAATAAAAGACACTAGTTAAAAAGCAAGTGTTTTCAGTTCAGGAAGGTTGCTCAAACAGGGTGGGGTGCACAGAGCTTGTGAATCAGATCTCCTACTAGGAGAGGCACCAAGTTAGGTGAAGCTTTTCACTTACCCCCACAGAGGAAGTGGACAAGTTTAGGAAGGGCCTTGACAGTGTGTTGATTGGGCCTTTTCGTCAATCTGACTGATCTAGTGTTTCTCGATCTGGGAAGGCTTCGGAGTTGAAATGGTTTCCTTGTATTTTGCCTGGCCACACAGATGGTGGAAAATAGCTCTGTAGTGGGTTTTCCTTGGCCAGGCAGCTCTGTTTTATTTGGAGTCTTGCGCTAAAGGATGAGTAGCCCAGCTTGACTGGAGCAGGCCCAAGACCTTTGGAGATCGCACAGGCACTAAAATCCATATGTGAGACATATAAACAGCAGCCAGTGTTTATTTACAGCATTTGATCCTACAGCATGTACCCCACGCTTACGGGCCCCACACTCTGGCAAGAGGAGCTGAAGTTTAACATACATGGGTTGAGTAAGTGTAAAGAGCACATACAGTAAACCACAAACTGAACAAGTTTTACAAACACTGTCACCATCGATGTAATGTAATTTTATTATCTTGGACAAAAATATTCATTAACAGTATCTTCTTATTTTGCTGCAGATTTGTAGATCATAGCTACCAAGGACTCTGAGCAGCTCCAATGAGTGCCCACTGTTGATTAAAGGAATAGTTTGACATTTTGGAAAATACGCTTATTCAATTTCATACGGAGAGTTAGAAGAAATGATCAACACCACTCTTATATGTGTTCTCTCAATATGAAGCTACTGCTAGCAGTCGGTTAGGATAGCTTAGCCTACCCTAGCATAATGGAAATAGAGGGAAACAGCTTGCCTGGCTCTGTCCAAAGGAAACAATATACAGTACGCTTACCAACACCCCTAAAGCTCACAAATTCACACATCATATCTCATTTGTTTAATCCCTACAAATGTTTAAGTGTAAAAGCGTCAACTTGCAATTTTGTTAGCTTAAGACAGTTTCTGGTCTTTATGTAAAATATCCCCTCCAGACAAGATGTATATAAAATACTCTACTTTGAATAATAATTTGTGTCTGATATGGTTTTTCCACAAAAAAAAGTTTAATTATCTTGTTAAAATCCTTAAAACTACACCTACTCTTCCCCCCTCATTAAAAATCCAGAAACTATGAATATGCAAATATTGTTCATTTCTAAAGATTAACTGCCGGACACAAGATATCTCCTACTTCACCATAAAGTCTATTCTCAGTGTCTCAGTGTGGAGGCTTCGAGTTTCCACATCACATTTCTGTATGTTGAATATTGAACTAGGATTGGCTCCAAACTAGTTGTGATTTCACAATCATGCTTGTAGGCCTACCCTTTAAAATGTGATTTTCAGTGATCACAGACAAACTTTCCACTTTCAACAGATGAATGTGAAAACAAACTCTGCACATACATCATTCTGCACAGTGAAGCTCAAACATCCAACTGTAGGAACAAAAAGAAAAACAAATTTATGAGTGGATGGGAACTGTAACCTTATACCCTATTTTCCGGACAGATATGAGAGTTCCATCAATCCTATCTAACTTTTGGTAAAAGAGCGCAAATAAATATGTCCAACAATTCCTTTAAATGTGAAATACTGGTGGGAGTGGTAAGTTGTGAGCATTTGGACTTTCTCACATTGTGCAGGGCAAGTGGGAGAGTTAATGTGTGTTATAGAGGCTACCATCACTCTGAGGATTAAACTGGGACTTCTCAGACCCCCAGCAGAAAAAACTGCCAAATTCCAGTACTCTCAGAGCAGTTTTAAAGACACAGAGTTATGCAGGACACCCACAGCGGGGTTTAAGATGTTACTCTGCCAGAGTGTTAGAGGGGTCACCGCCATATCATACAGATCTCATGTATATGTATGGATTCCTCTATGCAAGGATACAATCAGACGCAAAGATATTTCAAGCACTGACCAAGCACCAGCAAGTGTTTGAGAGTTTTCTACCTAATGAAAGTTAGGTAGTCTAGACATGCATTATTTGGCACTGCTGATAGCTAAAAGTCCTTGCATTATATTTCAGATGTTCTCTGGTTTTAAGCATCCAGTGTTCTAAGGTCCCTTTTTTGCATACTCCAGCAGTGGTTTTAGGATGGATAAACGTGGGCATGTGAAATAGAGAAGTCAGCAGAATTCTCATCCTTATTGTGACTAGACACAAGAATAAAATATTTCCATTGAAAACAGGGAAAGCCAGTCTCTTGTTTCTCTGGAAAAACAGAGGATCTTTGAGCTCTATCTCGGAGCGGTGATTATGGTGGTGCAGAGTGGATGGCTGAGGTGGTCGAAATAGGAGCCTTGAGGATTTTATGACTGCTCTGAATCCAGGAAAGGCATGTCTGCTTCTTCTTCCCTCCTAGTTGTGTACCAAACTGATAATCCGAGAGGAGTGTGTCCACCACAAACGAGGGGTTTGCACATATCCTTACCACACAAATTGAAGCATGAGTTTATTCAGATAGTGTAGTTGAGGCTATACAGAGACACACTTCTTCTGGTACTCTGCGCACCTGATTTCTTTGTATTGTCTCATGGCCATACCAGATTGCGACTTCAAACACATCACATCTTCACAAACACCACTTACATTAATTTATGAAATGAAAAGACAATTTTCTAACATATGCGCTTTTGCTTTACATTCAATTCTCCTTTTGTTTCATTCTCAAAATTATCTTAGTTAGAAAAATTGCTAGACTTTCAGACAGACTATTCAAAGCTTATTCTCATAATTGCTTTCCTTTGATCTGACCTGTGAATCCTCGTGTTTTCTATTTTATTAGCTCATTTCAACTGAGTTATGTGTCTTATCACAGCATGTCTTGTACCAGTATGTGTGGAAGGATTATACCGTGGCACACATTTTTCCTGCTGAGGCCGGCTGTGCGGGCACCTTGAGTTACAGCCACTTCAAAGTCTGGTGTTAGTGGTCCATTAACCACTAGTAATTAAAGTGTCACTTTAAATGGCATTGAGCACACTGCTCTCCCTGGACTGTAAAAACTGCAGAAGAAAAAAAAGTTGCATAGAAAGCATGGTTTCCTGCAGTCCACCCTCATTACTAGAATAAAGGCAGAGACATTTGGCAATGGCAGGGTAATGATTCCATAGCAGGGCTTTCCATGTGGGCTATATGTAACATGTTGGCTGTAATTTCCCTTCTGTGTTCACCTATGTTTTGTCAGCTAGTAAATTTGTCATGAATTAATTGGGAGATACAAAACTGTGTCAGAGAAGCTGAGTGCTGCTGAAATAACCTTTACTTTAAGCACCCATTTCACATAGTCTGAACTCCTTATTTTCAAATGGTCCCACATAAAGTCCAGATGCTACTGGTATTCATACTGTAGGTATTGTGTAAGGACTTGAAAGGACAATACTTTCCATACCACACAAGCAAAGAGCAAATCAAAATATGAAAGTCTCTGGGTCCATTTAGCCTTTTTACAGAGTGAAGATTCAAATGTCTTTTATAGACTCAACATCTGGTTAAAACATGATTAGCAGCCTGAATCAAAGGACTGTATCCTGTGTGATGAGAGGGTGATGATGGTAAGTATGTATACTTACTTCCTAAACTGCCCAGAGACCATAAGGTCTCTCATGATGGCAAATTATTGAAAATAATTCAGCTACAGTTAAAATGTTACCCAAATGTATTTTACAGTATGATACAGTATATCCAGTATTAAATATATCATTATAAAGTTGAAATAACTTAATTCCATCGCACTGTCAGTGACTTACTTTGAAGTTCACATATAAATGACACATTCAGTTCAACAGTCGAATGATTATGACTTTCTTTGGACAGACAAATAAAAAAAAAGGTCTTGGAAAATTAAATTGGGTTTTCAGAGTTTTAGAGGCATTTTGCCGTGCCAACCTCAATATAATAACTGTAAAACTATTACAACCTGAGAAGTGTTGGTATTGGCAGCTTGTCAGAGCAGAGGCAGTAAAACAGTGCCATTTGAGACAGGCTCCTATATGCTTAGGTTTCATTTTCAATTCTATGAATTTGACAAGGACCTGTGGTATCTGTTCATAATCCAGCAACTACACCAATAAGGCACATGCAAGAGAGATATAAATTAGTTTTCGGATACTCAGTGATGTGTGATGGATGCCCAGAATTTGTAACAAAAACTTAACAGTTCACTCTTATTACTTTTCCAGCAGTACAACATATGACGTTTTGGGCTTGTGTCCAGCACCCTCACCACCCTCTGTACTGCATCACTTGGAGCATGTCTGAGTGTGTGGCTGAATTTGCCAGTGTTTAAAAGAATGTATTTCCTCGCCTTCTTCATAAAAAATACAATATCAACCCTACAGACGCACCTGGCAGTAAATCACAGGCATATTTATGAGGCCTGCCAGCTTGTTAAAGGAAATCTCACTGCGGACTCCTCAGGTGGGAGAGAAGCATTGGTCAGCATGGGGGAAGGACATTTCTCAGCTGGACACCAGCACTGGATCACCCGCACGTAAAGGCCAAAAAAACAACATCTGTAAACTGGTTAGAGTCACAGGAGGAGTCCAGAGTCAATCCTGCTTGTTTTATGGTTTTGGTTAGTTTCTCACATAGAGATGCTTTACTACCTGTTATGATATATGGAAATCTCTACTAGCAGTCTGTAAGTAAAACAAATCACAAGTAAGGCAGAGGTCTCTGTTGGGGAATTATTTTTCACCTCTCTTATGCTGTGGAGAGGATAACTTACAGTCTCCTCAACTGGTCCGTTGGTTGCTTTCTGCAGGCAGCTGGGAAGCGTGCCAGAAACACTAAAAATAAAGAAATGAGAAGAATTTAATCCCTATCACAAACACGCCAAAGCCAGGGAGAGATTAAAGGCTGCTTCCAAAAAATAACATTTCTGGAGGTAGACAATAATTCCATTTATTCCACAAGTTATTTTCTTTTTACATGTGACTCTTTCTTAGGTCGCAAATGAAAATTGATTCTTTTGTTTTTGGTTGGTATCATTTTACGCAGTAGCTATTCCACTGAGGAATTTCTCTTGCCAGACATAATTTAAGGTGATATTTTGGGTCAGTATGAAAAGGCTACTGTTTTCTGAGTTTTCATACCTCAGATGAGGAAACTCAGCATCAAGAATGCTGATATCACTTTAGATTAAGTTTCTGCTGTTGTGTGACTAACTGCATGGAAAGCAGCCAATAGTAATATTTATTATAATACATTTTGAACAGAACAAATGGTACACATATACAGTAATAAACATATAACTCAGAATTTAAATACTGCAATAAAGTGAATGAATTAAATCTATGGAAATATTTAGAATGTAGATTAGAATAAGCTTTATTAACGTGCCCTCAGTGCACAGACCACACAAACAAAAACAACGTTGAAGAGGACTACTTACTGTGTGAACACACACACACACACACACACACACACACACACACACACACACAATGAATGGATTCATTATTACAGGATAGATAACAGAAACATCTTTCCACTGGGCTTTATCTACCTGTTACTACATATTTCTCTCACTAAGGGAGCAACACCACACCTAATTTTATCTAATGGACTTTGATGCTGTCCCGACACAATAGGTTTTGTTTGATAAGGTTCGAAATTTATCACTCTCTGGTTTATTTATTAACAGCAACCACTTCTGTTCCCCACTGACAGGCGGGGTGAAACTGAAAGTAGTAAAAAGGAATTTTACATGATACTGTGCATATTCTTTTTACATTTGACAGCCCATACAAGTCCACACAAACACTTGTTTGCAGTCCAGCATCCGACATACAACACATTTTTTGTCAGTTCTTTACGAGCGCATATACACTTGAATAGCCACATTGGCTGTGTAATAACTAACCTATTTATGTAGATAATATCTATGTGCATAGTTTTCCAAACAGCTTTAAGACAGGAGCAGCTTTTGAAGCCCCACACTGTAGCAGCATACATGAGAATGGGTATACCCTACAAACAAATTAGTAAAGCTTTTATATGACAAATTGTCCATTTATTTTTGGCTATTATAGAACTCAGACATCTCTTAGCATGTATTGCCACATGCTTAACTGTTTGATTGTTATCCTGAAATTCTGGACAAAAGACCACTAGAGAATACAAAACTTGAGTTTAGATACATTTTTAAAATGCATCAGTTTATGGAAAATGTGAAAAATTAGGGATTAAAATGGAAAATTAAAGCAGTAAAACTATTAAGACCAAACACAGTGAGACTATGAGAAAATAGGCTAGATTGATTAAAAAAACGTTAAAGTAATAGTTTAAGTGCAAACTCTTATAGTTGGACTGTTTTTCAGTTATTGGCAGTTATGCATATTTGAGTTTGTGCATGTGTTTCAAGAAAGAGGGTAGTGTAGCGTTTGAATGTGTGAATGTTGAATGAAAGAGATCACAGTATGCTGTTGTAGTATCCAACCGAAGAGCAACACTCCCCTCTGCTGTCCATCAGCTGTTCTCTGCCCAATAGCTGACATCCACTTTCATTATTTCACCAGCAGTTTGGCACATAATGAACGTTAAACATAACACCTGAAGTCCCCCTCCACTCATAAATATGTTTTTCTTCTTGTTCCTACAGTTGGATGTTTGAGCTTCACTGTGCAGAATGATGTATGTGCAGAGTTTGTTTTCACATTCATCTGCTGAAAGTGGAAAGTTTCTCTGTGCTCTTTGAAAATCCACTTTTAAGATACGGGCCTACGAGCATGATTTGTGACATAACAAATAGTTTGGAGCCAATTCTGGTCCAATATTCAACTTAGACAAGTTCAATGTGGAAACTTGAAGCCTCCACTGCACAAACACTGAGGATAGACTTTACAGTAGAGGACGTCTTGTGTCCCACAGTTAAACTTTTGAAATGAAATATATTCACATATTTATAGATACTGGAATTTAAATGAGGGAGAAGGAGTAGATACTATTTTAGGGATCTTAACAAGATAATTTAAATGCTTTTGTGGGGGGAAAAACATATCAGACAGAAATTATTAATCCAAGTATATATTAATCAGAGTATTTTATATACATCTTAAAACATGTCTCGAGGGGATATTTAAATACAGTATAGTAAGCGTTAAGAAGACATTTTTTCTAGATATTTCACTTATTGCAGTAAGTCTACAATATTCCGATGCTGTCACTAGATGGCGTGAATGCATCACCACTGAACAGGTGTCAGATTCTGTTGCTATGGTGACGACGCTAGTCACTGAAAACCGTAAGCACTTCCCTGACAACCGCTACTTCAACATTTCTTTTCATGAAACGTAAGTAAAATCTGAATCACAGCTCACATTGTACGTTTTGGAATTAATTAATTCGCTCGTGTTGCTATTTTTAAAAATGAAATTAATAAAAAATGACGCAGGTTGAGTCTCTGTGGGGCAGATAATTTCCCCTGGTTTCCCATGATGCATCTCTTTATTTTGTCTAGTATCTCAGGGAGATGAGAGCAGACTGACACAGCCGCCCTCCTCTCTCACCCGACCAAGGCATCACCGACATGCCCGGCAAGGCAGAACGCACTTAGGTTAGCCGGTGTGGCTATAGTCGGTTCAGCGACATATTTACAGTCTTTTTGTTTTCAAATATTCGACGGCTGTGCATTTTAGCCATAAGGTAAGCCCCCCGCAAGAAGATAATGAGCTGTTATATCCTCGCTAGCTGCCCAGCTAGCTAGCACAATTAAAGCCCTTGTATTGATAGATTGTTTCATTCAAATTCCGGTGTGTTGATCTTATCTTAAAACGTAAATACAGTTTATTTTTACGTATTTTTACGGATACTTGTTCAATTCGGCATTCATCCAAGCAGGTTGACTTCAGTGATATTCCTGATGGGTTTGCCTGTTATTGCTGTTGTTTCTTCGTCAGAAAAATCTCAAATCGTTGAATAACAAGGTGGCAGCTGTATGCGCCCAATGTTGCTAAAACCAGGACTTTTATTGAAAGTGAGCGCCGTTTGATGGATTCATCGTATGCCGAATTTATCATAAAACCTCCACAATGCCCACAAACCTTTTTCATCTTGTAGGGTCGGTACGTTTCCTTTTGTGTATAGTTGTGTAGTATTTGGGTGTCGGCTTGTAAAGGGAGTTTGGTGTGACGTTTTACCAGAGTAGCTCGCGTCAGGGCTAGCTTGTTTGCAGTTCCTGAAACTGGACAGCAGAAATACAATAACATTAGCTGTAAGGGCAGCCTTTGTGATGACCAGAGAAATACAGTGATGGCAGCCCACAGTACATTAACTCATAAAATAACAAGGAAAGTGGTCTGTTTTGAAGACTTAAAGTTAGGCTGTATGAAGCACCGCTCGGCAGGCCCCAGTTTTACGAGCATTAGCGTTTGGATTGATCATGATAAAGAAGGTCATATCCAGTAAGATATCGCTGGTTGAAGCTTAACAATATCATTTTGTGTGAAAGTAATTATCCTCTGGCAGCTCCTGCCAGGACCAGCAGAGGTTTAATGTGCGATGTGTGGGTTTGGGGTGCTGTCCGCAATGCAGGTGCTGAAATTGAAAGTGCCGTGGAAAGTATTAAGCATCCCTGCCGGCTAATACGTAGCTTACTACTCCATTGTAACTACAGGTTAGTATTTGTAATGTTTATACTGGTTATTTGTTTTAGTTTGATTTGATTTAATTAGTTAGATTTGCCTATTATTATGATTATTATTGACAAGACAGGCGTTTAAATGTTGGCGAGGAGCAGATTGATTAGTGCAGAAACGAATGTCCCAAACGCACTTGGCCGCACATTAGTAGTTATAATATTAGTGAAGACTTGCAAAGAGAAGATGTAGTCCACATTGTCAACTCAATAGGTGAATCATGGACATCTGTGTGTAAAGAAACCGCTTTATTACAGGAAGAACTATGACTGCCAAGCTCTTGTTGTGGCTGAGGATGGTAGCTACTAGCTAATGTTTCATGCTGCTGCAGTTCATTGATTATTTATGTATGGGGAAATGTTGGTTTGTGTATTAGGAGAAGAAAAATATGGACAGCATTTGCATGTTTTGAAAAGTAGGGAGACAAGTCATGCTGATTTGAAATGAATCTCTCTTGCATTAACCCCCTACGTTGCCTCTTAAACAGGGAGAGAAACTTTATTGTCTCTCTTTAATTCACTAGAGGCCTCTAAATTCTCCTTTGTTCCGCTGTCACCTCCACCCTGTGGCATGAAGCATGTTGTCAACTTGGCTGAGGTCATAACTTTGCAAATGGAAAGCCATCTAAGCTATTCTAGGAAAGGGCTGGGATGAGAGATGTGCTTGCAGTGCAGGGTTTACCGGAAGGACTCCACATTACTCATCAATAATAGATTATCTCTTCAGCCTTTATGACACACTGCCAGCAATATTTGTGATTATCAGTCTGTGTTTTGGTTATCACATGTTTTCTTTTTCCTCTGTTAGCAATGTACAAAAAAAAAATCCAACAGACAGTGTGTCCAGTGAGGTGTTATGGGATTTATTATTTATGTTAGTGAGCTGATGATGTAAGAGTGAGAAGCTCTGGGATGTTTTATTGAAGCACGCTTATGTATGCAGGGAGAGGCTTTCTCTGCACTCAGGAGGGGTGTTGCAGGGATCAATGTGCTTCAACTCTCAGCCCGGTACAGTTGTCTGGCAGAGGGTGGAGATGTTGGGACTGAGTGATTGTTTCTCTCTCTCTCTCTCTGGCTTGGCTCTGGGGACAAGGACGTCCAGTGAAGGGAGGGAGGAGGGAGGTGGGGCAAGGCAGGCAAGGGAGAAGCCTGCTCAAGACTGGCAGCCTTCATGCCACACCCAGTGTCACTGTTACATTTATCGATGTGTTTGGCTAATCTACATACATAATTTCATTTTTTAGACTTTCTTTAATTTGCCATTTTAATGCCAGTGTAAGAATTGACCTGTATTTTCTTATCTGACGTCTTTGTACGTTCTAATAAAATTACTAATACGTAGATTGGATTAATCTATATTACATTAGTGTTATCTTTCAGATGTCTGTTTTTGAAAGCTTACATTGCTCACTATTGTTCTAAATCAATAAATTCACACCAGTGATTGGTTGCTAATTACAGTAAGCAAAAACTAAGCCACCTATTTATGATCTCTTTGCGTTTTTCTGCTATGGTCTTACTGTATAATTGACCCAGCTTGATTAATCATGATAGCTTACATACCTTCCTGCATATTAATAAGTGTACATATTAACTGTATCTTCATTATGTTTGCTGCTCTTTTTATCAACAGACAGTGTTACAATTTCTATATATAGTGGGTTTGTTGAACGGCCTCCATGGATTTCATGGGAGTCATCTAATAGTGCTTAGTTCGATATGTCATCTAAGGCAGATTGTCTTGGCCAGTTCGCAGACAGAACAAAGTTGGACCACATCCCAAAACCAAGATGTTTATGGGCGACAGAGCGAGAAGTAATGGCTTGTTTGCCAAATGGGTTGACTCTTGTTTATAGTCTTCCCCTCCTCTTTTTCCTCTGTCTCCTTCTTTTCTGTCATCTGTCTGTCTGGGGGTTGCAGGGCTGGTGTGTGTCTGAACATAATCAGCCATGGCATCAGCAAACGTTGCGTTGGAAAATCAGCTGCACAGTGCGCAGAAAAACCTGCTCTTCCTCCAGCAGGACCATGCCAACACGTTGAAGGGGCTACATGCAGAGATCCGCAGACTACAACAGCAATGCACAGGTGAGCACATGTAGCTACTGTACCTCTCTTCTGTTCATGCTGCTTTGGAAAATTAAAGAAACGCTTACAGGATGTCTCATGAGAACGTATGAATCTTATAACAGCAGAGCAAACAACAAATATTGTCAGTAACGTTATTTGAATGTAGAGTTCATAACAACGACAAATGTACAAACTGAATGGATATTTGGGACCAAAAGATGCTGTAATGCTGCTCGCTATTAAACCTTTTAGAGAGAATATGATGACTTACAGGAAATGCACTCAAGCATTAATGAGTACACCCTGATGCAATACAGTGAAACCTGTATTGATCGTACCGCCAGTAATAAATATAATCCTCCACAAAGGGAGGCATATAAAGATGGTTACCCTGTTCAAAGAAAAACAAGACACCGTATGCCAGAGCCCCGATTTCCCGGATCCTAACCTGTCACTAAAGCTGCCTCTCAACT
Source organism: Thunnus maccoyii (assembly GCF_910596095.1). Lineage (NCBI taxonomy): Eukaryota > Metazoa > Chordata > Actinopteri > Scombriformes > Scombridae > Thunnus > Thunnus maccoyii. Next base: position 26,800,346 of record NC_056541.1, read on the forward strand.
CTCACTAATCTTGTTAAATGTATAGTCCACCATATGGAAAGCACTGAGATGTTTTCACCAAACAAGCATTGCTGCTAGTTAGGCTGTGTGAGGAGCGTGCTGTTTCATAGCTGACCTGTAGTAATCTCATTTGATGCAGACATGTGAGTAACCCTCTGCTTTTTTCACAGACTTGACATACGAGCTCACTGTTAGAAGCTCTGACCCCTCAGGTAAGCTTCCATCATACTGTACACATCCATTTTACCATGGGCACGCAATATGTAGAGTTAATACTGATGATGCAGAAATTGAATTACTGTCAATGTTCTGGTTTTCTGGTTTGTCAGTGTGGTCCCTCTGTCTGTGGTTTCATCTACAACGACTGTTGTATGACATAAATTAAAGTAGTATATAGACAAAGTCTTTATTGTCCTGCAGGAAATTTGTTTTCACAATAAATTCCACCCAACACATTTATATGTATCTGCACACAGCGCCACAGATGATTCTGGATCAATACACTGTGTCAGCGAGGCAGTTTGTTCAGTGCTGCTGCAGAAGGGACAAAACTTTTAAAAGAGAGTTACTTTTAAAAACTATTTGTTTCCACTTGGTTTGTTGATGATATTCAGATTTGTAACAACACAAAATGCAACTTTATTTTTACACAAGCAGACTAAAATAGTGAAAGTGCACAGCAGTCCACTAAACTCTGTAACAGTTAAGACTGTAAATCTGTGTTTTCTGCTGAAATAAAGAGGTTTATCATTGGACAGGACGGCCTCCGCCTGTTTCCCGGTAACAAAGTCCCACCCAGGAAGCATTGCATTGTGGGACACCCTGCTGTTCATTAGGGCTCCCACTGCTCATTGCCTACTGCCCCTCCCCCCAGCGTTACCATGGCCATGACATGGAGTCACGACACTGGTCTGTTTAGACTCAGCTCCACTGTTCTATACTGGCTTGAAATACTGTACAGTACAGGCAGGGAGGCCCCTGACTGGCTGCATACAACTCTAGTTTAATTTATTTAGAGGCTTTAATGACCCCCTGCTCTTCTGTATAACTGATCAGGAAGCATGTTGCATCTCACCAGAGTCACAGCATGTTGCAGGCTCTCTAACATGGCTGGCCTAGATCTGTGCAGTATTGTTAGAGACGCCAGTGAGAGGCACTATCATGTTAGTGTGGGACATCTCAGAGATTGGAGTGCAGGAAATGAGATTATCTGTCACAGCACTAATGCACAGCCTGCAACCTGCTTAGCACAGCAGGGCTCAGCTGCTCTTACTGGGGTGAAAATGCACCAGACCACTTCAAAAATATTAAGGGAAAGTCATCTCTCTAGTTATCCCTGTATTTTATGGTAGGTGGTGTTTGGGAAATGTAAGTGTAAACGGGACATTGAAAACTTGCACCTTTCTAACATATACATATATAATAATATACATAATTGTATTTTATTCCAGGAATTTGCACATACACAGTGATGGCTGTATAGGCTGCAACTGAGTGGGGTGGGGCAGGGTGGGGGCAGCATTAAGCAGGCAGAGATGAAGGTCAGAGCAGAGCAGTGCCCTTGCTGTCCATCAGAGATGTAATGTGAGACTGGAGCTCTCTGCCCACTGCAGATGAGTCTTCATAGGATCAAACTGTCTCTCGCTGCTGACACACTGTCCATAGTCAGTGTCTGAATTTAATGTACTAATAATTGGTCTGGTATGCGTTTATGTGGGTGTGTATTTCTGAATGTGTGCACCTTTTGTAAAGAGAAACATGTTGAACACCTCTTTACTACATGCATTTTCTAATACACACATGTCTTTACTACTTTTTATTGTGTGTACAGACAGCAGTGAGGTCCGATGCAGGGAGCTGCAGAGGAGGTGTGAGGAGCTGGAGGCCGAGCTGAAGAAGAAGGAGGAGGAGAACACAGAGCTGCTTAGAGACCTGGAGCAGAAGAACGCCATGATCTCTGTCCTGGAAAACACCATCAAAGAGAGGGAGAAGAAGTACCTGGAGGAGCTTAAGATGAAGAGCCATAAGCTGGCTGTTTTGTCCGGGGAGCTTGAGCAGAGAGCGAGTACCATTGCTTACCTTACCTCACAGCTTCACGCCACCAAGAAGAAGCTGTTAGCCGGCAGCTCCTCTGAGGCCAGCCCCAACGTCAGCCCAGTCACCTCGTACAAGCCCACGCCTCCACCTAAGGACAGGCAGCCTGAAACCCCACGGCGCCGCATGAAGAAGAGCCTCTCCCAGCCTCTTCACCCTGAGCTGACAGAGGTGTACCGGCTCGGCTCAGACGGTAGGCGGCTGGTCCTGAGGGAGACAGTGGATGCCATGCCCGACCCAACACCCTTCCTGCAAGCTGGGAAAGAGTCTCCTGAACCGCAGGTGGTGCGAGAGCGGCCTGCTGTTATCCCTCCTATTTCCTCTGAGCGCTCCCCTGTCCCTCCCCTGGGTGCTACGGCCAGCCCTCGCCACAGCCCTGCTCGGGACCGTCAGCACAGGGCTCATGTAGGCGTGGCACACCGCATCCCACATGGCACCCCTCCCCTGGCCCCACCGCAGGCAGAGCTGGAGACACTGGCAGTGGACCAGGTCAACGAGGAGAAGGTCGTGAGGAAGCGTTCTGGAGCCGACAGGACAGTTTAACACTGCAAACACGCACATGAATGCACACACATATCTACTGTATACACAAAACATACACTACACCGCAAGAGCAGGAAGAAGCCTGACCCACTGTGTAGCCTGCTTTTTACGCAACACTGCAATGTGAAAAGAAAAAGAATTTACAAAATGATCATTTTGTTTATGGTGTTCCATAAAAACTTGTTTTTCTTAATGTACAGTTGAAAAGGACTACTATACAGCATGCCAAATGTTTCTTATTTTCAACCTAACGAGATCTTGTATTATACACATCTTGATTTTTTGCTTCGACTTTCACGTCATTCTGTTATATGTGGTGCATACAACAAATTCTCAGCCAAATATCTGCATCAGTGCCTGCTCGGTTCAACCATACACAAGCTGTGTAGTGTAGTCATGGCTAATAGTTAACTCTACATATCTCTGTCTTTTCAACAATAGTCTGGGCATATCAACAAACTACAGTATATAACAAGATATCTGCAGCTGCATAGGCTAGAAATTAAATTATTAAACAAATACTCCTCGAATGTCTTTCATCTTCTTGCGATATGAGTATAATAATGTTACTATAGGTATGAGCTGCATAATGTGCAATTGAAATTTGCTGGTTCTCACGTTGAAAGAACTGTAATTTTACTTTTCTTTTGCTGACTGGCAAAAACCGCAGAGGTGTATATGTTTAAATGCAGTGTGAAATGATGAACAGGCGTTTGTTTGTGTGTGCGCGTGTGCAAGAGAGAGAGAATGTGTGTTTGTGTTTCGGAGAGAGATGACGAAGGCCAACTGAGAGAGTTAAGTTTTGGCTTGAACAATATTCACTGTTGTTATTTGTGATACAAGGGCATTTTTGAAAACAGTGCTGTAATAGGATTTTGTGATATAATTAACAGTACTTTATAAAGCCTGTACATTTGTATTGAATCCTTTTTTTAATTTATTGTTTAATAGAGAACACAACAGCACCTCAGATATTGAAAGTAGTTAGCACAGCACCAACATGACAGTAATTATTATCACTTAATAACCTGCTTTTCACATTAACATCACTTGTCCTTGAAGTATATAAATCAATACAATAAAGCAATGCTTTTTTTTGGTTTGGCTACTTGGTTTCTCTATATATGGGTGACAAATTAAAGGAAAAGACAACATGAAATGTCTTATTAAGGTGTTGCTACCGTGATCCTCAAGATCAGCTTTAATGCTACTTGACATAGATTTTACAAGTTTATACATTTACAGAAGGGATGAACACCATTCTTTCAAAGATATTCCCCTCATTTGGTGTTTTGATGATGGTGAAAAGCTCTGCCTGACATCGTGCAAAGTGTTCAACTGCTACAGGATGGCCTTGACCTGTAGTACAGGTGATCAGTGACATCATAACAAGTGGTGTAATCTTTTACTTATCCTGGGGTGTAAAAAAAACAGAAATTATATGAGAACCAAACCCTGCTGATCTGCAGCACTGGATCAGCTGGTGGTGCTGTGCCTTGCTCAAGTGCACTTCTGCTCTGAAGTTCAACAGCTGTGCAGTATCACATTCATATATTTACTGTATTTCACAATACAAAACAATATATTATGCACAATAACAACTTGTGAACAACTGTACTGTGTTGAAAAGGGATGTGAATCATATTCAGTGTGTTTGTAGTTCATGCATTCAGCCACTAGGTGTCCTCCTCAGATCACATGTCTGGTGAGACTGTTGAAATCAGTACAAAAACTGTGAAGAGCAGAGTAACAGTGCATTTTCTTATTCAACACAAACTCAAACAAAATGTAAGATCTGTCGCTCATGAAAGCCTCTTGTCCTTCATGTCAACATATTAGAACGATTGAGAAACAGGTTTGAACATCAAACTGAAGGAAAAGATCATTTACATTGATACTAACATTTTGCACGCCTTAAAATAAGGATCATGATATTATCCAGCAGCCACCTTCTCACCTGGCATAAAGGAGGCTTCATCTATGATTTTTACCTGCATCATTCCAAAGTGGGGTTTTCAATTTACTATGTATTTACATACATACTATTTTGTGGAGAAGCAACACATATACCATTTCCAGAATGCTTCCAACTATATCTCAGATATTTAAAAGAGAACTGTCAGTTTGGATGATCTTTTTTGATCAAAGTTTTTTCAATAACATATTAGATTTATTTTACAGCCTTCTGATCTTCTGCTGTGTTATACAACATTCATGTGAAATATGCATGGTTTAACTTGACCAACTCACACTTTGGTATTTGGGTCACATACACACATTGACACATTTTAGTAGCAGATGTGTTTATTTTCCCTGTTGGCTTTAAAACTTGACAGTGACCCCTGGTGGCCAATGTTCTGTACTACTACTCCATCTAACTGCTGATTCTCCAGGTCATTAAAAATACACTACTTTTATTCAATATATTCTACAGTAAATTTAAACAGTTCACTTCTGTTTAACTGTTGGCCATGACTAGTTATTAAAGTTATGTAACAGTATGTTTAAGCCACTGAAAACGATCTGAACCCACATATTACAAACATTCCTCTCTAGAGGAAGATGTCTGCATCATGCCAGGATGCACCAAGACAGAGGATGTATGTTGATCTCTTCTGTATGTTGTAGTCAACACCTAATTTGCCAGTGTCTTCATTAGCATAATTGCCTAACTATGTAAACCTCCTTACCAGACTGAAAATTTGAACATCTCATCCTTTTATTATTTTTAAGAACTTTGAATCACCCAGATTTTGCCCCACAGGTCCCTGTGCTACCCTGAAGTAAATAAATGATAAAATGAGATTCGTTTCAAGCAAACATGCAAACCAAACATTAACTGATGAATAGAACAATGTACATTCAGTTCATTCATGCACAAAGAGTGCAGTTTGTCCTCAGCTCAGCCTCTGAATAGCGAATGCCGACACAGACATTAATCATTATGTACAATAAAAATACCACTGCAGATGTGATTAAAATAAATTTTATTTTGAGAAACATATTTGGTTAAACTCACTTAAGGTAAGCTTTTCAGTCCTCGTTTGGCAAACTAAATTTACTTTAGTTTAATATTTACAGTTCAGAAGGCCACTTAATACACTCCACAGGACTCTCAATGAGGGACATTTACACACGTCAATAAACACACAATAACAGACAAATACAGTTGTTCTCTTACACTTTGTCAAAAAAATATCACAAAATTAAAAGCATTCCTAGTGGTGGCACACCACAGAGAATATTTCAGACATCTTAAAATATTCACTTTAATATTCTCTCTGATTCTGATGACAAAGTAGATCTGAAAGCTTTCAAGTTGAATAGAGTGTTAATTTAAAATCCTTTTTGGCATGCGTCCACAGCAAAGGCATTCTTTATTTCTATTAACTGAAGGAAAGTGATGAAAGTGACTTGCTTTCATCCTGATACACAGTATAACAACACCTGCAATTACTAGTTTGCAATTGCCACTTTAGTGCTTTATTTTTATTTCTATGAACTCTAGCTGAGAGAAAATGTTGAGATACAGTTTATGTTGATGTGTTGATGCAGAGCTTCACACTTGCCATGTTTTGACTGTGTCATCACTGTGCAGGCTCTAATCTCTTGGTTGGCGATTTCTTCTGCTGTAAGCCTAAAACAAAAATATAACCATATGTTACAACAATTATTTTACATTTGTTAAATTAAAAAACAGGGAAAGAAGAAAGCAAACCTGAATCCATTAGAGTTAACTGATTCAATTCTTCCTCCAGCTGTTCAGTGGTAATATTCAGCTGCTTCTGAGGTACAGCAGGCAGAGAATTAAGCAGGTTGTCACCTGTGACGCTCGGCTCCCAGACAGGTCCAAGACGATTTGTTGGAATTTCAGGTAAACCTATATCCGGCTTGGACTCATCCAACAATGATTTCAGTTCTTCCTCCAACTCATCTATGTCTTCATCTACAAATAAATTCGACAAACTTAGATCTTCTTGATGCTTAAACATACTGCATAGTAATTAAAGACACTGTACTCAACAGAATGGCATACCTGCGCCGGTCACACCGCCAGATATAGTTTGGTTCACCTCATCTTGAGTGTCACATAACTGTTCAAATGAGAGAAAAGATACATTAGGGATAACAAGTGTCAGATTCAATAAAAACTCAATAAATGGCTTTAAATATATTCTTACCTCCTGGATTTGATCCACAAGGCTCTCAGCACGTTCCACCGTCACATCCTTAAGAGAAAGTCTAAGTGCAGCCACTCCAGCCTGATACGCTTGCATAACCTACAGATGAGTTTAAAACACACACTTACAGTACTGACAGACAAACTTGGTCACAGTTGCTCAGTAAAGCTGCGAGTGGATGTAGTGAAGTGGAGTGATGAAGTTCATTCTATCTCTTACCATCTTATCAGTCTGTGATTGGGCTATTCTGTCCAGGATTCCTCTGATAGACTCCAGCTTGGCAAACAAGTTGTCTGCTCTCTTTTCTACCCTCTTTCGGCCTTTCAAACACCTCAGTGCCTGTTGGATAGACAGTGAATGTGAGCACTGAACCACGTTCTGTAGGATATGTATTGGCACATAATAAAACGTATTATTATAGTTAGACATCAGCAGTCACCTGTGATTTCTTGCCTTCCCGAAGCAGAACCCTTGCTTCCTCTTTGCACCTACGCAGAGAGAATACAAGGCACACAAAGCTTTAATAATAATCACAAAGTCTGACTTCATGAACCATTTCAATTTAATGCAGTCCATCTGACAGGACTAAAAATACAGCATTGTTGCTGCATAATTGTAGCCAAAACACTTGTTATTTAGGAGCTGAAACAATTTAATTCTGATTAAATAACAAACCCAAAAAGTCACTTTCTAAAATAATAATGAATTCCCTGATGATTGATTTAAAATTTTATGATCACAGCACCACAGGCTTTGCTCAAAAAGTTCCTGATAGATCAAATACACAATCAACCAATTAATTAGTACTAAACATTCTGCTTTAAGTTCATATTTGAGTTGATGTACTTGTCAGCTTCAAGGCCCAGTTTCTCTACCCGCTCTCCCAGCAGTTTCTCACTGCGCTGTAACTGGTAGATGCCTATATCCACATCACTGACAGGACAGACGCGATCCTGCCCTGGCTGACAAAACTTAACAATCTGTAAAGAAGACAGATAAAGAAGGACAAATGAAAAAAATGCCTTTCATGAGTGTGAATAAACAGCTTGTGGAATAGTAGGTTATAGTTTACCTTCTCGCCTTCGTGCAACGAAACCATCACTTGTTTGTCCCTCTGCAGCTGCAGGAGAGCCATGCAAAGGGTGCTCTCATCAGCACAGACATCAGAGGAGAGTGTGCAAAGCTCTTGAAATGAAAGTATGGAGCGGCTTGCAAATTCACTGCTCCGGTAGACCCTGAGTAATTCTGCTGCTTTCTCCTGGAAAGTATAAAACAAGCTTTGTGTTTAGCAGCTGCCATCAAGTAGAAATAGGGAAAAAGAAACCAGTCAGCATTGTTGCAAACACTAGTTTGCATGCACTATTTCAGTTTTTGTTTCAATGCACACAAAATGTTATTTAGTTCATTAATTTATATCAGAGTTGTGCAGGAGATCTGCTACAATAAAAAAAACCTGAGGGGACATTAACACAAGTGTAATCCAGATGAATATATTGTACTGCATCTTACTGTATTCAGTGAAAGTATAGCTAAAAAATGCAATAATGGTGGCTCAAGTACATTAATAACTGTGTAGTGTGGTGCACATTAATGTTAACCTCATGACACAAGTTTGACAAACCTTCACTAATTCGATGACAACAAAGGACTCCTCCAAAGGCACACGGCTGCTTCCCAGAAGAGTGGAGAAGGTCCATTTCAGAGGCTTCACCAGCAGCAGGCCAACTCCCCAGGACAGCCAGCCACAGTCCACATTAGCAGCAAACTCTGACTCCCTCTGAATCTTCCCACATCTGGAAGAAATTCAAATAAAACCACTGATGCAGGATTTGACTCAGACGGACAGCAGTGAGCAGTGACACAGCTGACACAGCAGCAGTTACCTGGCCATGGACTGGATGACAGTCGGCAAGCCCAGTGGTGATTTCTCTTTCCTCCTGAAGCTCTTGTTCAGGTCCTGCAGGTTGACACACACGGTGCCGCGGTCCCTGCAGCTCTGTGTCACCACAGCCGTCCAGAAGTCCATTTTACTGTCCCAGTCCGTCGTGTTCACATCCCGATTCTCCTTGAAGTCGGAGAACATAAAATTCATCCGCTCGTCGTCGTCCCACTCCGGTGGCAGGGTCGTTTCAGTGGACTTCGACATTTGTAATATCTAGGTCGAAACTTCAGCTACAATAAATCTGTTAATCGACTTGTTATGTCAAGCTGTCAGGCAGCTAACGACAACGTTAGCTAGTTTAGACGTTGATAGTTAGCAAGCAATGTTCAATACGAGCTGTCACATCAGCCAGAGACAAAAATATCACCACCTAACGTCAGAGAGAAATAACTAGTAAGCTCAAATATTGTATGTTGAGGGAAAACCAGGGCAGTAACTCACATGTCACTGCCAGCCGTCAAATAAAACTATTACTTCGCCATGAAGCATTGAAATGTGTCTGACACGCAAACTAGCGTTTCGGATATCAACAACATATCGTTGCGCGTGTTTTATAATTCAGAACAGTGCGCAAAAGCGGAGCTAACGGTCTCAACGTGCAAATACGAAAATTCCACCCACGCAGACACACTGAAAAACAAAACAAGCGCACCAAGAATTTCACTCACAAACATCACGCTTGCACCGTTTCTGCGCATCAGTCTTCTCTCCAGAAGTCATTTCGTTATTTTTCATTTAATTTTTCGCTACTTCACCTTTTTCTGATTACGGCACAGAGACAGACACCATTTCATTATTTTTTATCATACACCATCATCCAGATTTACAAAAACAGACTAATGTGGTTTGTTTCCTACTTCTTTTAGGCTGATTTGTACTGTAATAAAAGATAAATTAGTAGAGGCTTTGAAGACATAGAAAGACACAGGCTCTCTCAGGGGCCGTAAAGCAGGATTTAATAATACCCCCTGCCCACTTCCCAGCCCATGTGCAAAAATACACAGCAACAATTGAATACAGGTTGTGACTGTACATTTAAAAACACAGAATAGGGTTATGATTAATAGCTTTAATATACACTCTATAATTTGTGTTATGTCCCCTAAATGGTTTATTTGTTATAGTCCCCACTCCCCAAATTTGCTTTAGTACTCCCATGGTGCCCTCTCTCTCCCAAAATGCCACTGCTGAACTGGGAGGACACAATAACAAAATCAGGAAATCTATGAAAACTTAAATTATGGCGAGGAAATGAACAGAACAACATTTAAATTAGTTTGCATTTTCATTTCATTTGAGGGCCCATAAGTGGCTGCTTAAGTTTGCTTATGCCTCAGGCCAGCTCTGACCCCATGTCATTAATGCAGTAAAACATTATATGCAAAACAGGCATATAAGGGTATCTCTCATATAAACATAATCAAGGATTTAAGGAATTGCAATGATAAATATTGCTTGTTTTACATAGTTATATCATTTGTACAGTGTCATGCAAAATGCTACACAGATAAATTACACCTTGTAACTTAACCGCCATAGTTTTACACTCACTTGCAATATCCAGTCTCATCCAGTGAATAATTCAGTAGATGCACATGCACTTCATTTTCACATTAGTAAAGTACAATATACAACATAATACCAAAAAAGAAAGACATTGGCCAAGGGATATGGTTAGCTGAACAGAGGCAGTGACATGACATTTATGTTGGCCTGTTACTGATACTGTGAATTATAACATGATTTCATTCAGATGTTAAGGGATAGTGCATAAAATAGATTAAACAATCATTTAATTAGTTACCTTGCTTAAAACATCAGCAGACCTTTAGTTACATGGCTTAAACATTTTGCAGTCTTTCATTTATTTGGCACGTGTTGATAAATGCTCAGAAACACCTCCTTTCTCTTTGACTCTCACATGTCTACTTGGCACTCAGATCCACCACCAGGTGCTGGTAGGCCAGGGTGTTGCCTTTGAAGCTGGCAGCCAACAGGATGTCCTTGTTGTCAACAGATACCAAGCTGAACGCCCGCGGGGCTCTCATGTTGAGCTCCTGGAAGGGCTGAAAGCGCTGAGTGAGATCATCCCACAAGTAAACCCTGGAGAAGGAGAAATCACTTCCAAGGAGGAGGTACTGGCGGAGGCCCACCGTGAAGGGATACACTGCCATTGAGCCCCGAGAGGGAAGAGTCTGGATCTCCACGAAACGCTGCCCTTCCCAGCGGAGGATCTTGGAGTCGCCAATGAAGCGTGTGAGGCAAAGGTAAAGAACTTTCCTCACCCAAAAGTGCTTAACCATCTGTACGTCGGCTAACTCAGTGATTTGGGAGTAGAAAGCAAACTGCTTCTGGCTTCGGTTCCACTGGTAAACCACTGGTGGCTGAGAGGCGCTGGAGAGGATGAGGTGAGGCTTTCCCCCAACGTCAAGGAACTCCACATGGGTGTCCCGATGCCAGGGATGGAGAGATTGATGGGAGTAAAAACCATTGCTGTTCCATCGATAAATGCTGGTTGAGCCGGCCTTGGAACTGTCTGCTACTACAAAGTACCATTCTCCATCCAGCTGGAAGGTCTCCACAAAGTTGGGCTTCCTTACCCGAGTGGTGTCAATGTCTTGGATCTTTACAAAGCGCTGTGGGTCCTCTTCCCACCTGTTATTTAACATAAAAAAAGTGTCATAGTATTCCAGAGCTTTTTACAATTCAAGCAATCATCTTGGGAAATGTGCTTATTCGCTTTCTTGCTCCAGCTCCATCTACATATTTACCGCACAGACAAGAGAGTGGTATCAATTTTCTCAGCTAACTCTCAGAAATAAAGTTAAAGTTAAGTCTTAAAGTGTATTTCCTAAAATGTCAAGATAATCCTTTAAGGTCATGTTTTTTAATACAATGGATCAAATTTCAAGCCTTACTTGTATATATGAGATCCACCGAAAAGTTGAGCCACAACCATGTAAAGTGTGTTGTTTATCACCACTGGTTTGCAGTACACAGCAGAACGAGCTGCAGGGGGGACACATGGAAGTTAAAAAGCCATTAGATTTTATTTAGAAAAAATAGCATGGTGCAATTTTATACATTCATAGTCAGCAACTTACAGGTAATGTTATGAAACCTCCTGAAGACCATCTCCACATGATCCCATACGTACAGAGTGCAGAAACCTGAATCAGGCTGAGCAAAGGCCACAAACTGATCTCCATTAAACTCATAAGACTCCACTGACACAGAGTGGAAGGGGAAGGTTTCATAAACAGCGAAATCTATAGGAGGAAAATACAGAATGACAATATTTATAAACCATGAAATGACATATTTTTGGCAAAATGTTCAAAAAAAGACAAGGATTAAGGTGAAACCTGCGCTGATGCAGTTGAAATCTCGTGGTGCGAGATCATGGATTCTGCGTCCCTGGAATTCAAAGGGGCTGGCGCAGTAGATGGCAGGAACAGAAGTGTTTGTCTTTTCCATCCAGTCCACTAGCCACTTGATTTTACAGTCACAGTGGAAAGAGTTCCCTCGGAGGTCTCTGAATAACATTAAGGGAAAAGAGAAACTCTCAGATTCTCTAATATAGGTCTTCCAAGCCTCCTCTCAGTAAAGAGTCTAAACAGGAAGGAAAAACAGACAAAAAAGTGCACTAGCATGGTCTGAATCAGAAACAAACCACACACTTGAGCCAGACAGTTTTGCAGATGAGTGTGGTTCTCCACTAAACCCTCAGGGAACCACGGAAAACCAGTGTTTTATAGTGACAGATTGCAAGGTCAAACCTCTCGGGATGTCCAGACACTGTTTTGATTTCAGAGTAGGGACACTTACAAATCTGTGAGGATGTCTAGATGTTTGAAGAGATCTCTAGGCATCTGCTGCAGGTTGTTGTTTGAGAGAGATCTGAAAAAGCCCATAAGAAGGAATTGTTATTACTATTTTTTTATGAATAATCTGTGTGTCTCTGCTCAGGTTGACAGCAGACATAATCTCCAATGTGGTGAAAATATCATGTTTATAAAGAAAGCATTAGCTTCTCAGTTGGTATATGGTGCAAAGTGATATCACGCCAGGATTGAATTCTTTAGTATGGTATGTGCTTTAGCATGTGTTCATGTTTTCTTCATCTTATTAGATCAACAAAATACTCACAGATGAGTCAGGGATTTGAGTCCTCTGAAGGTATACTTTGAGAGAGTCTGGATGTCATTATTTTCAATGAACCTGAGAAAGAACAAATCACTCATATGTCACACAGTGATGACAAACTGTGACATTCAGCCAGTGTGATAGAATGTCATCCATGTTTGGAAAGGAGCTTGTGTTGTCAGTGCGGGCTACAAAAGGAGTCTGACAGTAAGCAGCAATTATATCCAGTAACAGCAGGATGGGTTTACAAAAGGTAACAGTCTGTCTATCTTTAGGAATACGTTTGGGTTGGCCATAAACGAGGCTGTGAAAATACAGATCAATGTTCCTTATTTGTGTTTTGTTTGTTTGTTTGTGATTTGTTTTGCCCAACTGATTGATACATTAAGTGTACTAACTGCACAGAAAAAAAATCAATGACTTTTATGCTAAAAGCTCTTTTAATGCCTGTGGTCAATGTGATAAAAATAAGACTGTGAGTGTAGCGTTTATTACAAAGGTCTACGTGTCAGCATCATTTGAGTCCATCCTGTCTTTGTTTTGTCTATTGATTGTCGAGGACATACAGCATGTGCAGACTCTGTAGAGGTGGCTGGATATGAAAATATGGCTTTATTAGCATTCACAGCGGGTAGCGGCGGTAGTGGTGGTGATGCAGAGAGGCCTGATGGCTGGGCTGCAGCCAGAGCCAGAAAGCTGCACACTCCAAGCCCATCAGCTAACTACTTTCTAAAGCCCATCAATTCACAAAATGGCATATTCAGCTTTATTTCACTACAGAGGCAGTGTGCTCTCTGTCATAAGAGGATTTATTTTCAGTTTTACTTTTGGCATTCTTTGCCATACTGCAGAGTCCACACCTGAAATCTTATACTGCAGCATTAGGTCAAGTTGATTTTATTCATCAACCAAGAGAAATAAACCAACCAAGATTTACTGGAGACAAACAGTGCAACACTGAAAATAGCTCATAATCCTGCTTTAAAGTGAGGCTGTGTCACTTTAACAGTTACAATACATAATTACAACAGTATAATGATAATTGTTAAACATATAATTTAACAATAGCACAAGAAGAGAAGAGTCAAAGTCAGAAACCAGACTAATTAATGTCAGCTATATAGCTTAAGTTAGCTAACATTAGCTAACATTAGCTAACATGACCACTGGTCATACCAGACCAAGTAAAGCTATAGCAGCAAAGCCCCTGAGTGTATTGAACTTCTATTTCTTGCAGATTTTTTAAATTTCCACTTGTAAGAAGAAAATTCTTATTTCAAAAGTAATAATCTTACTTTAAAACTGTGCCTTGAGCAAAAGGTCTCTTTTTTGTCAGTACATATAAAATCATATAAGAACATTTTATTCATATTTCATTAGCAAGTTATTGTCTAAAAGACTTAATTCAGTCAAAATCATTTTGCAGTCGTAATATATTTGCACTTAGAGACATAAAGTTAGACACTTACAGGTACTGTAGGTTGGAAAGACCAGCAAAGGCATCGTCAGCAATTGTGGTGAATGTGTTGGAGTTCAAGAGCCTAAAGAAAGAAGGAAACAAAGATTCAATGCGAGGCAAAATTTCAAAACAACAACATAAATATATCAGGCAATTTATACTCATAAACACATGCAGACCTTCACACAAAAGTCACACACACACATTTGCACATACACACTCATGATTGCATCTGAGCAGATAAATAGCCCTTTGTGTGGCAGAGCAGAACTGAAGGGACTCAGTCATTGGCAATGACACTGATACAGAGCCACTTTACTCTTATTACTGCTATGTCACCACTGTTTTCAATCGCCATTCATTTCTAGTAGCTGAAGTCCTCTCATTGTCACTGCAAAACAAAAGATGTCTGCGTGTTCAACAACATCGACTGTGTGAAAACGTTACCTGTGAAATAAAGTGTTACCATGAGCTTAACTGGTCGTTAGAGAGATACTGAAGGTTTGTGATGTTTTAACTTATATAACTTTTAACTTTTAACTTAATAATTTGTTGTATTGAAGGTTGGAGCACTCACAGGAACTGCAGCAGGTGAAGGTGTGAGAAAGCTCCCTCTGGGATTGTTGTAAAGGCTGCATTCACCATCGTCCTGTCCAGACAAACAAGCTCATCAGCCAGGCTTCTAGATGGCAGGATGCAGATGTTACAGAGCTCACAAATGTGACGTCATGTGGTTGATGGTGGAAAATTTCTCACAACATTGACCATTTGATCATTTTTATTCCCTCTGAGGCCCTTCTTTTCTCAGGACACATCTGTCCTTGCGGTTTGTAAATCATGGAGGGTTAAATCTCCTCAAAACTAGGCCACATAACTTCCCTTCTTCACTTCTTCTCTATTGAAAAATGAGGACACCTCCAGCAGCCTGTGCTCTTGAATTCCCTGGACTGTTTCAACTCAATACTCAATCAACGGGGTGATGGGGGTCAATATCAGATGAAAGGGAGCATGTTGTAACCTTCTCAGCAAAACATAACCTTCCTCCATCAAGTGTTAAGCTTTCCATTTCATTATACTGAGTGAATCTCTCTTCAAGATTGAATCTCTCAGAGGAGAAGCAGGTCTCCTGCAGTCAGATAGGGAATCTATTGTTAGTATTCCTCCCTGGAGCTCTACAGGATTTTACTGCTGTGTTCCCTTAACTAAGTTCAGCATATGGCAGAGGGACATTATTAATATTATTACGCAATGCTGTCTGGTGTACATCTCTATGTCAATGCAAAGACACATAGCATCGAGAATACAACAGAAGAAAAAAAATGCCTTTATTTAATGTTAGGAGTTTAAAAAACAAGTAGGGATTTCATGCATCATTACATAATGAGGGGTGACATCAGTGATGTAGCCATCTGTACCAGCCTGCATACTGCTGCGACTTCATACAGGTTATGAAAAGATGCTTTTGGTGAGTGAAAGACACATAAATATATTTTCCACTCACAGAGAGATGATTCCAGGGGGGAAGCTCTTTGGTATAGCCTTGGTATCCACACAGAAGGCGCTGTCTTTGGTGCAGGAGCAAGTCGCAGGACAGCGGGGTATCTTGGGGGCTCTCCTGGCATTTGATTCCTTTGGCAGACAGAGAAACAGGCACACAACCGACAAGCAGATCAGCCTCAGCCATCTCGGTCCGAGCTCCAGCATCCTTCGGCAGGCGGACAGGGGAATCTGTGTGACTGAGCTTCTTGAAGTTTCAGTCAGTGGCAAGTGGCTTGTTGAGAGCCGATGGTCACACTGCCTACAACCCCAGCAGATTTGATAATGCTGAGCACAGAGTTGAGAGAGAGGGGATGGGTGAGAGAGAGGGAGGGAGGGAGGGAGGGAGTAAGGGGAGTCCTGTGTATCCCCGGTGGGCGTGGGTGCTCTGCAGCTTCCCTGGATGTGTGCTATCTCTCTGCCTCTCTCAGGAGCTGCTGTGTGAGTGCATACTGCAGGAATGACGAGCAAGGCTGTTTTCTCTGCACTAGGACCTGTAGGCAGCGTCGCTGACACTGAATTATTTAGTATCACACATGCAGGAAACCTTTAAAACAACAGCAGTAAGGGGGGGTTGGTGGTGGGAGGTTGTTGAATAGACTGCCAGGAGTCTGTTCTGTGGACTTCTTATCAGGTGTGAAACTATGTCAAGCTGCTGCAGTCATGAGAGCAAGCAAGGAGGTATTAAGCATGCAGGAGGAAATCTCTGTGCATGCATTCAGGTGGCAGTGGCTGTGTGTGTGTGGGAGGGTGTTTATATTCTCAACTGCAACCAGTGCTGAGATTTTCAAGAGGCATGCACGTACACACACCCAAAGAAGAAGAAAAAGATACAGCACCCATATATGATATGAATCTCTTATGTAGCACAATAAAGAATAGTGTTATACCAGAAAAAAGTGCAAGATCTGGTAGTTTAATAACATCTGTATTTCAATATGACTTCTAGGGCTACAACTAACAATTCACTTCATTATTATCAACTAATCAACCAATTATTTTCTCGATTAACTGACTAATTGTTTGTTTTATAAAATATGATCAGATGGTGATCAGGTGACATTTTCAAATATCTTTCTTTGCCCAGCCAACAGCCAAAAGCCAGAGGACATTTCAAGATATCAAGATTCTCAAATATGAAAGTGAATTTTTGCCTCTTTTGTTTAAAAAAATTACTCAAATAATTAAGTGGTCATCAAAACCATTCCAGATTAATTTTCTGCCTTCTGACTAATTAATTAATTGACGAATCATTTCAGCTCTAATTACAATGATGAAACAGAAGATGGAAAACACATTTACTCTCATTTTAGATAAAGGAAATGTCTGCTTTTTTGCTTTGATGCCATCAGAACCACTATCTGTGAACTATAGCTTATTCAGTTTTAGATTAAGTGAAACCTTTTTGAAATTTGTTTCAGCAGTAGCTCACTGCAGTCACCAAAGAAAAAAGGATTAGAGGCTGTATTTCATAATTATGACCTCCATATCTCCTAAGTATGACTGACTATCTCATAATTACATGAAAACTGTCTCATGTTTATGAAATAAGGTCTCTAATTTTTTTTATTTGGTAAATGCAATGTGCTTCTGTATAAATGGCACACAGCTTATCTTTAGCCTAAAGAATTAGATCTAACAACTTAACCAATCTTTCTGTGTTTTATGACTTTTGGCAGATACAGTTCAAAGTTCTGCTGACCCTCTTGGTGCATTCAAGAAACACCTGAAAACTCAGCTCTTCCATGAACACCTCAACGCTTGAGCCTCTTAACCCTTTTAGAGCTTTGTTGATTGTTGCACTGCTTTCTTGTTGCGTATGGTATTTCTTGTTGCACTTGTCTACTTCCTGTTGTTTTTTACTTTATATATATATATATATATATTTTAAATAAGGCTTGATTGTCTTGCCTTGCCTGTAAGTTGCTTTGGATAAAATTGTCTGCCAAAAGACAAAATGACAAAATGCAAAGTTGAAAAATACTTATTTAGGTCAAAAAAGGCAAAAAAGGCAGCTTAGTTGGAAACCTTTTCTGACCATCCTAATGTGTTCTGTGTGCATAAAAAACTACCTTATATTAAATAATACATGCATCCTTTTTCAAAAAACAAAATGTGTACATGCATTTAAAGGGAAACATGATTAAAAGTACATTTGTTGAAAAATGTTTGTTTGTAAAAATCATTAATCTCCAAAATGTCAACTTTCATGAACCAATGATAATCCGTATTAAGATAATCCAATAAAGGTTTGTAAAGGGTTTTAATACCCATACATGTAGGAATATTTGTTTTCAACACAGCTGCATGCAATCTTTTAGTTTTTCTGAAAAGACTTGTTCAACTGCTTGATGATTCTCAGTACTGACTCCTGACACAAGAGGGAGATGTGGTCCATAAAATAAAGTCTGTCTGGACAGGCGGCTGTGCAGAGAGTGGCTGAAAGGCCACTGGCAGGGCTGCAGCCTCAGTGCCAGGCATTGCCAGCCTTACCTCACAACGACTCTGTTGTCACAAGCAAAGAGGCCCTGCAGCATACTGTCTGCCATCAACACACTGTCCAGGCCTCTGCACATTGTTCCCTGTCCAGACAGGCAGCAGAAATACAGCATGTGGTACTCAACATCTGATCCAAAGCAGCAATTTTATGTATCATTGTTAAATCAAATTATAAATTTACTGGCAACAAATTTACTTTCTTTCTTTTTCTTTCTTTCTTTCTTTCTTTCTTTCTTTCTTTCTTTCTTTCTTTCTTTCTCTCTTTCTTTCTTTCTTTCTTTCTTTCTTTCTTCTCATGTCCTCTTGTGTATGCCTACTGTAAGCTATGAAATGAAATAAAGAGCATAAACTTGATGAATAAAAAAACAAGAGCCCAGAATGTTAGATGTTTTCTTTGCTTTGGGGCAGTTTGATATTAATCAGAGAGCAAATTCTAAAATATCAGATGTTTTTGAACAAAAGCATCCCTCCCACAAACCTGTGATGCCACACTGTAACGAACATTTACAAAGAGAGTGAATACAAATGTGAATCAGTTACTAAATTATGGGTGGTGCCTGTTTGTGCCTTATCCAGTTAAGGAGAGCCATTTCCTGTACGGCAGCAATTTTTATGGTTTATTTTCTTTTGTGCTTTGGTGCAGTCTGTCTGTGTGTGTCTTGAGTTGTTTTGTTCAAACTGTACATGTGGATTTATGTAAGTTAGGCTCAGTGAGGAGCAGTTAATGCCTGAGCTTACTCCTCGCAGAGCTCCACCCAGATCCAAACCTCGGGTGGGAACCAGCATAATTGCATGGCATAGAGAACGGAGCATGAAACAGCAGCTGGAAACTCGAACATGCCCGCTGTGAAGCAGAGGAATCTGAAATGCTGCAGAGATATTAATCCACAAAACTCCATACACAAACACGCAAATTACAGGTTTCATTCTAAAACACTATTTTGAACTATGTGCTGTGTGAAATAAATTTGTTATCACATCACAACTATTTTATATTTTGCATTTCTGACAACTTGTATTTCTGACAACAATGTATCATTTTATTTAGGAATTAAATGCCTTGAATTATGACAGAAAATACTGTATATAGATTTCGAGATTTTGTCAGTACGTGATGGTCAATGATCTTTGAGGATTCAGTGTGTTTCAACAAGCGATGCAGCCTCAGCACATCCCTCAGTCTTGTATAGCATTAACAGCTGTGCCTCATGGCCTTGTTTCATATCAACTTCTCAAGTAATAAAGGAAAGTTCAGCCAAGTTACCACTCACCCTGAGAGCTCAACATTGGAAGGAGCACTTGGCCACGCTGTGTTTGGCAAAAATTAGTCATCAAACATCACAAAGTGTTCCTGTCTCCTGTGCCAAACTCTCACCCTCTCATTATATCCACTGCTGCCTGGCACGTACAGAACATATTCTAAAACCACAGCTTTTCACCTCTTCATCGGTCAGCCCTGCCTCACTGGGAATCAAGCCTGTTTGGATAACTTAAACTCAACGTCACAGCCACATTTAACACCGACTGCTCTCTCTTTAGTTTTCAAACCCACATCCTATTGTGGGCCAAGGAGCCTGAAAAGACCTCTATGTCTGTCTGTTTCCATTTCTTTTTGGGTTTCACGGTTTGGCCTCCTGGCTGCACGGGAAGCACAAAAAACAAAATAGGAAGAAAGACCAAATTTGTTTCACTTCAGTTCTTCTTAGGGAAAATCCCAGCCGCTCCAGGCAAACGTGCTTCATACAGGAGTCACAAAGGTGTTGAGACTTCAGTCAGACATGTACCTACACGTCATGGTGTTTCTATACTGTAGATACTGTTGGACACATGAATGTAATCTGAATGGAGGCAGTTCTTTGCAGAAAGTGATTAACAGAGGTGGAAAAGGGCACATATAAAAGTGATTCTGAGGTATTAAATCATTAACTTAATCTTCATGTGCCTTCATGAGGCCAGCTGATAGATACCAGTAATTTAGTTGGCCAAGACTGAGGACAAGTTGACGTCAGATGTCCTCACTGATGAGTCCGGAGCAAATAATGCATTAACACATGACCAAGAAATTTAATAAGGTAAGTGTTTGTTACAGCAAGCATCGTAAAGCACAAATCTGTCATGTTGGATGAATCTGTCTTTAATAAGCAATTGCAGCGTCGCAAACATGCCAATTAAATCCTCAATTATTTCATATAAGGCAATAAAGGCTGAGGTTAACTCTGTTAACAGCGATGAAACCTGTGGAAGTGAAACTGCAAGACAAAAGGGAAGATACAACGTTGAGCTGTAGGCGATTTTAGGAAAAACATCCATCCCAAATTGCTCTTGTTCTTTGCTTCGCTCTCTAAGTGCGGCTCACTCACTGGAAGGTATGTCAGCCAATCTCATCCCAGGCTCAATTCAATTAAAGAGAGTACAAAGACATGGCTCAGGGGCGAGTGATATGATTAGAGTCCTGTGCACAACGACGCTGCCGCTTTGATTCATACCCTCTCTTATCTGGTCACTCACAGCACAAGGGCCTTCCAGCTCAGAAGGAGTTGAGACAACTGAGCTGAGGAGGACTCCTAAAGGTGGGCTGCAGTATCCTCAAGGGGCTATAAAAAGCCTCCTGCACTCATCTGTCACAATCAACGACTCATATCTTCATTATCTTTGCAGCGGAAATAAACTGCAGTCACAAAACTAGCAAGAAAACGCAAAATCTGTTTCTGTTAATCAGCATTCTGCATTTTGATTCTCAGGGGATCATAAAAATCCTCCAAACTGAAGGTATGCTGCTCTCTTAGTTCTCCATCAGGACAATGCAAAGGAGCAACTGTACCTCACAGCTCTCCCCTCCCCACACCCTCGAGCCAGGCTGCCATAAAAGACAGGTGATACGCCTCTTGGGACAGGGATGTGTCGAAGGAATGCGTGTGCAGGTATCCTGCTGCCTGTGGGGACTGTGGAGAAAGGCCCAACGCACTAGTTGATCTTGCTTGATAAAGGCCCTGACAGGCCCAGATTATATGTCTCAGCCTGGAGGAGGTGTCTGTGTCTCATTCCTGCGCTGAAGAAAGTCGATCTGGTGGGAAAGAGGCGGGGCCATGCCTGTAGGCATCAGTTTTTGTACGGGCGCCAACACACACCTTGTCGCGCAGACACCACTACTGCTGCCCCTTCTCCACCCCCCTGCTAGCTCCACACCAAACGAACACCCTCACCCATCTCATTTACCTGACCACACCCGTGCCTCCAGACGCCATAAGTACTCTCTCCAAAAATCATGCCAGCTATGTATTTTACTATCAGTCAATGTGCTGAAACTTGCCACAAATGTTCTTAACATCAGTCTTGTCTGTCACTTTTTCAGACAAATATTTTACAAACAAATACTACACTGGAACTATTTAGTACCTACAGGGTATCAGTGAAATACTTAGTGGGTTCTTATCTGTAGTTACAAAAGAAAAAAGTACAGGAAATAAGGCTGTACAGTACAATTACAATACATTTTAAATGACCTAATATAATAACCAAGTTTTGGGTTTTTATTAGTAATGCTATAGCCTGTATACCCAATACTTATATTGTAATTACTTTGAAAAAGGGGTGAACAAGAGACCACTTTACTCTACAGCCCACCCTTATAAGCCCATTATAACTGTAATTGTTCATGTGTCACATTGGATTGAATGTGTGTCTTTTTGATTGTTTTTTGGTAAATATTTTTTCAGTTACAGTTACCCTGTTTTCCCTAATTGTTGTGCATTGTTATCCAGTTACTAAATTATGAAAGTCTTATGTACAAATTATGAAGTCTTTTGTAAACAAAATGTGTTACCCACTTATCTTCTTCCCCTGTAATTACATATTTGTCCCAGTAAGTATTTTAATCATACCTTATATTTACTAAAAAGTTACACTGTAATTTGCAGGTTGTAATCTAAAGTGTTAAATCCAACTTTAACATTAGACATGTAGCGCAGGGATCAGATACTTCTTCATAAACTTATCTGTTTATGGTTTTTGTGATGTGGGGAAAGGAAGGAAAGGGGCAGTGACTCACAGACAACAGTGAGACATGCAGTGAGTGACAGGCCGTGCCCCAGGCTCACCCTTTCTGTCATATCTGTCCCACAGAGCAGGCAGGGCATCGGGGACCTGTCATACAGACAGCTATCTCACAAACAGGGGCCTGGGCCCTCAGTGCAGACACACACATCAACAGCCAAACAGCACAGACGAGGCGAGGGCACCCACTGCCTTCTCTGTCATTTCTACCTCAGGAGGCCAACATTGGGTTCATTGCCAAGATTTCACCATTCTGTGACAAAATATTTACACCATTAAAGACATTACATATTTTGTTTGCTGTACACTATGTTATTAGGACTGAACTACACCCAAAACCGCAGCAGCCACATTTAAGACACAAAACAGCTAGCTGTTCATCATCTTAACTATTGGAAATTAGGGTGGGGAATCTGTCACAGTGAGCAAACAACACAAAATTGAAATTCCTCTTCTGTTTTGAAATCGACAATCTATGGTGCACCAGAGTTAAGCCCGTCTGCTGCAGTTACGCACATACACTTCATGTCTGAACCGTCTGAGGTCTCTTTTTTTTATGTGCTCGGGAATAGGGAGGAATGCCAGGACTAGAGATGTTTGTCTCCTTCACCTTGCGTATGGACGCTGGCCAGAATGATATTCATGAGTTCCAGTATTGTACTCCGCTAACCTTTCTCTCTGTCCCCTCATGTGCATTGAATGCTCCCCACCACTCAACTCCCCTCCTTCTTTCTCATAAATAATCGCTTCATTTGTGAGGAGACAGAGGTGCACAACAACAGGCTGATGTCACCACTCCTGTTTCCTGGAGGCTGAAATAAGCAGACACACACACACACACACCAGATACACACACACCCTCATCGCCAGTGCCATCATCACCACCAACGTCATCCTCCAAAGACCCTCTCTCCTAACTGCAGCTGAGAAATTATCTCTGATTGACGACGTGTCTCCTCCACAGGGTGGCAGAGAGTTGAAGGGCAGGTCATCTGTCAGCGCTGACAGGAAACACACAGGGTGGAGAGATTAATGGAGAGGCTCAGGCTTTTCTCTAGACCTGGAGATGATCATCCCAAACTGGAATAAATCAAACCATCTCTGGTAAACAAGAACACACAGCAATTCATCTAACAGGCCACCAGGGAAACATGCAGGGGTCTCATCTTGTTCTAATTACTGGCTTTAATAAAAGATGTGTTATTTGCAAATAATATGGACATTTTTTTTGATTTATGTTTTCAAGATGAGGGTGTGTTCATGCCCACAGTATGTGCTTAATAAGAGCATTTACAAGGCAACAAAATCTTGTAACTGCAGTTAGCTGAAAAATCTAAATTACCAACTTCAATAAACAAGAGGATACATCTGCCAAAGAAGAAATACAGCTAATAGTGACATGTAAACAATCTGTTTACAATGTGACCGTCTGTCTGAAAATACAAATATTGTCAAATTAATTACATGTGACAGACAGAAACAAAACAGACCAAAAAACCCCTACAGTTCCCATAATGCAGCTCATTAACATCTCTTCCTTTCCTGGTAAACACTGCAAATCTTTTGTACTTGTTTTTAACTGGGAATTCCCAGTTTTTAACTGGGAATATGAAACTGAGACTTTCTGTTAAAAATGGGGAATCTCAAAATCAAACTGAGAAAACCCCGATGATCAGAGTTGTTTTCTCAGACTTGACAAAACTTCTCCACATGCAACAGAGGACCTCACTGTCATCAGCTGTTTTCACAAGCTGAGTAGTAGTCCATAAGATGAGTTAAGTGATCTGGATGTGTAAAAAAGGTGGAGATTCACTTTGTCATTTTATGACAAGTATACAGTAAGTATCAAAACTTTGTTTCACCTTCAAGGCATTGTAAAAAGAATAAAGAATATTTGGCAAATGTAGGGTTTTTAATGCTGTTCTTATATGATGGTTGGTTACACTCATCCACCTTGTCTGTCAACCTCAAATCAGTCTGGTTTGGTTAATTTGTGGGCAAAATATAGATTACAGATTGAAAAGAATGTGTTTTTATTTTTGTTGCTATTTTAATATAATCAAAGATCTCCAACACTACATGATTGGGTTGTTAATAGTTTGTCTATTTTGCTGTAAGATAACACCCGTTTTGAAATTCCCAACCACAGTTCTGTAATTCTGTACCATTCCCACAGAAGGTGTAACATATTTTAAACAAACAAATTTAAATTTATGTTTGGTTGAACTGGAGAAGCCCGGTCCATTTCAGAACACAGCTTTTGTAGTCATAAATATTCTCAATGAATATTAAGTATAGAGCAGAAATATATCTTTTAGTTGTTACAGCTAACCTTTATCACTGATATAATTTTGTTTAACACAATATCTTGTCATAGTAACTTTATACTGAGTGCATGGATCATTTTTATTATATTCATCTCTATGTGTATCCTGCATAGAATGTAGTTAAGGACAATAGCTTGCACATAGGGACAGAGTATGACCAGAAGTGAGGAAGGGTGTTGCTGGTGCTTTAACGTACCAATTATAGCCGGGTAATATGCTTGGATGGCAGAAATTCCAGTATTCCCAAATCAATTTACATTCCCCAGTCAGTCATCAGATAGTAATTTCTCTGAGAAGACAAAAACAGGACATAGCAGCGCCTTCTTCTTTCATCTCAGTGATTAGAAACCATTTAATGAGACACTGTCACATTCCCTAATCATTACTGCTAACAATAATCATACTGACACCTCCCCCCAGAGACACTTTTAGCTTCATAAATCAACAGCTATCAACAGAGAACTGGCAATTTAACTGTTGCTATACTGGACGATATCTGATGAACTTTGATCCACCAAACTCTTCCTGTGCCATCTGTCCAAAGTGATAATACCCTCCACCTAATGGCACCTCTGCTCCTCGCTCTGCACCATTAGCAGGTTATAAAGCAAGGCTTCTCCTCTCCTTTCTGTTCTTAAATAGACCTCTTCATCATCACCTCAACCACGGCACACAGATGAGACTTTTATTGCTCCCCGTTTCCAGGAGTGGATGATATTTTTCCCAAAAACAATAAGGTCATATGTTTGTTTGAATCCAGGAAGTGTGTGTGGAAATCGTAATAAGTGACCTTGCAGCCTTGGAGGCCATGACGTGGTGTTGAGCAGACAGTATAATGGTGTTACCTTACAAATCCCAGCGTCCTCTATTTAACAGCATTCACAGATACACTGCTCTCCTCCTCTGCTGAAATACTGTAAGGCTAACTGCGTATGACCCGAGCTGTAAGAGCTGGCTTTTAAAAAAGGTCAAGAGCCAGTCGCACTGTGCGGCTGAGTTTAGCCTGTTGCATGGAGACTGCAATCCAGGTGATGCATCAGCCAATGGCAGGAAGCCAGAGCCAGACACGGGCATCAAGGTTGGTGGAGCTGATGGATGGAAGTGTAGCACCAGCACTTGCCAAGCCATTCACACGGCCATAAATTACATGTTTACTGCCGGCTGTGGCTCTCTGCGCTCGCCAACATTTCTTCTGATGTCAGCAGCGCATTATCATATCTAATCAGCCCCCAGCAACCCGTGTTAAATGGGTGGGAGATTGAAGTGGCCATCGTTCCATCTCTGTAAACATGATTTACATCACAAACATGAAAATGTGGATATTTATAGACCCGTTTATGGAGTTCAGTTCAAACTCTGAAAGCTTGGGCGGTTTGTTTTTCGATAGCATTTTATTTAATGTAATCCTTTTACGATGACATACGTGTTCTGCAACCCTTCATCAGAAATTATATGGTAGCAGATGTAACTCCTGTTAAAGCATTTACAGTAGAAGATAAGTTCATCACACGGAAGGCATGCACAGTGGAAGTGCATGACGTTGACTGAATCAAACTACTCTGGGTTTTAAAACAAGAATGGTGTACAACCAGGAACATTAAAAGTTGTGACCATCCTTGAAGTGAATGAACAATCTTGAACGAGACCAGATAAAATTATCCACACATCCTGCTGTTTTCAATCACTCGCACATACTCTCTCTGGCATACGCACATACATACATGCACACACAGACACAGTCACGCACACACACAGACGCATCAAAAATTCATAAATCTAGCACTTCTGCTGGAGAGAAACCCCAAACACTGAGTTACACTGTATTGCCGTTTGTGTCATGAAAAGCACTTAGAAGTTAAAAAATAGAAAAACCAATATATATTTTTCCATTGATGATTATGCAATAAATTTAGGGGAATCAAAGTTGTGATACAGGAAAAAAAAAAAACAAAAACAAAAAAAAACAACTGGCCATGTAATCCTCAGCAATTTAAGAAATTCTCATGTAACAACTGCCCCTACAGACTATATTCAAAAATGGATCAAACAAAAGCGTCCTTGTACAAAAGAAAATAAATCAATTATGGTAATAAAAATAAGAGTACAGTGTAAATATATATTCATATTTATAATTTTCTAACTGTATTTACAAGAAGATAATGAATAATGCAGTGGACCACGGTGCTGCATGTCCCTTGGTTGTATATTCTCTAGATTTGGTCGGGAAAGCAGAATGCTGTCCTTCACTGTTGATGAAACGACCACGGAGGGTAGAAAGCAAACAAACAAAAACCCTGACAATCGTAGTCAGTTCTTTCGATTCTCCTGACCCGTGGAATGCCCAAAGAGGAGAGAAGAGTGGGAGTCTGCTCTCTTCTGACATGGTGACAAACTGCCACTCTGGATAATACAAAGTGCCCCATAAACATCGTCACCACCGAGAACCGGGAAACGGCTGCTCTCTTCAGTCCATGTGATCCAACACGTTCTACAAGGCCTCTCAGAGCTCACTTTCTCACAGAGCACCAGTGTTTTTTAGCTTCATCTCTGGGAATGTGGGGAAGAGTCCAACCCCATGAGGCAGGGAGCGGAGGAAATGTCAATGTTTGTCTGAATGGAGATGAGGTATCAGCGTTTCTTAATGGCTGCCCCGTTGGAGTGGGGGGGGAACTTTGGCAGGCAGGGCTCCTCGGCTCCAGCGTCGTGGGAGAAAACGGAGTCCTCGCCGGAGGAACAGGTGGAGCTGCGGGTGTCGGGGTAGCTGGGGGAGTATTGGTCCAGAGGCACAGACAGCTCCAAATACTCCTGTATGCACAAAGGGAGAAAGAATGAAACAGTTGACTTACAAAAAAGACGTATCTGCTGCTTCTCTGCAAGGTGAGGAGAGGAGGACTGACCTGGTTGGATGTCATGGCCAGGCAGCGGTCTAGGTCCTCTACCAGCTGTTTGAATGTGGGTCTCTGAGAGGGTACAGCATGCCAGCAGTCCCTCATCATCATATACCTGCATGACAGAAGAGGTTAAGAATCAATCAACTTGCTTTTTGTTTCGCAGCATTAATCTCCAGCACCAGGTCTTACATTAAAGAATGTTACATTGTTCTGAGGACATCCAGCTGTAGCTGAAGAGTGACAGTAAATACAGTTGAATCTATCTATCCTGTTGTCATCCTGTTTGTCAATGTTGTATTTCTGTAATTTTGTTATCTGGTCTATTGTGTACACACAACATCTGTTGCATGTCTGTCTGTCCTGGGGGAGGGATCCCTCCTCTGTTGCTCTTCCTGAGGCTTCTTCCAGTTTTTTCCTTGTTAAAAGGGTTTTTCTTTTGGGAGAAGTTCTTCCTTATTTAAATCGAGGGTGTAAGGATAGGAGATGTTGTATTGCTGTGCAGATTGTAAAGGCAAATCTGTGATTTGTGATATTGGACTATACAAATAAAATTTGACTTGAATAATATGGTACATTCAGAGCTCCCGCAGTCTGTGAGCTTTTCATTTTATTGGTCGTCACACAAACAATGGTAGGGAACATTATTACGTTGCTAAGCACCTGAAATTTTTCTAATATACAACAGCATGGCTAATGTAAATGTTAATGCCAACTTTGTTTGGGCCAAGCGTGCCACACAGCAGTAACCAAGGTTTGCTTTGATTTAAAAGCCAGTTAGTTACTTTCAAAACAATTTTTTTTTTACAGTGCCGTTAATTTTCAGGTTTTGTTTGTGCAGGCTACATAAACCTTTATGGACTAAACCAAACTAAACGCTGGCAACTTCTGATACTCTCTGAAACAAGAAGTCAAATTGGAAAAAAGTTCTCCAGTCACTTTTGCTATTGAAGTAGGCAGCATCTGGTTTAGAGTTTAGTTGGGGACAAACTCAGAGAAAAGACTTATTCAGTTAATGTGCCAGAACATGTGCAATTAATGTGCATCAAATTAGGACACTCAGTTTGGACACATTCTCAGTGTAACTCTTTAACCATCAGTTACTGAAAAAAACTTTATTTATCCAATATGATCTGATTCTGATCTGATTCTCCAGTATGATTATTACAATTTCAATACCATTTGCATTCATGCATGAAAGAATCTGGATGCAGTTTACAACTTTCCAAATACCAGTATAAGGATGCTTCAGCTGGTTTTAGTTGACTTGGGGCAATTGTTGAATATTGGTTTGTTGCTCTTCAAGCAAAATTTTAAATTTGACTCCCTGGAAAAATAAATAAATAAATAAAAACACTCATAAATTTCAAGACATTTTGGCCTTGCTGTGCCATTAAATACCAAATAAGGAAATGCTGGATAAGAGTTCAAACAGTAACTGAACAGACAGAGAAAAATGCAGCATGTTTGACTTATGATGCATAGTGTTTCCTTACAGCTCATGAGTGCACGTGGAGGGCTTGTCCATGCGGTGGCCTTCCTTAAGCAGCTTGAACAGCTCTTCCACAGGGACGCCTGGGTACGGGGAGCCTCCCAGGGTGAAAATCTCCCAAAGCAGCACCCCGAATGACCAGCTGGAGACAGAAACAGATAGGAAGGTCTTCAGTTTTCTGCATGAATAAATGTTTTCCCTCACATTCCATCAAGACTGAATCGGGAAAAAAAAAGCTATGACACGTGATACTCACACATCACTTTGGTGTGTGTATATCCGGTCAAACAGCGCCTCAGGAGCCATCCACTTGACTGGTAAACGACCCTGTGGGAGAAGGTATGCGTGTTACAACTATTTATGTTCCCAAAGTTGTGAATAACATGAAACAAATGAGAAGAGAGCTCACATTGGTGGTCTTCTTGTAGTAATCAATGTGATGGATATCTCTTGCCAGGCCAAAGTCAGCTATTTTCATCACGTTGTCCTCTGTTACCAAAACATTGCGAGCAGCAAGATCTCTGTGGATGCACTGCACAAATGAAAACAGACATTATTAGAACTGAATTCATGCTAATGCTAATTAATGCTTTCCCCTTGTGTAAAACCACAAGAATTGTGCTTATATAAGGCAGTTTGTGGTGCCTTTCAATACCGAGGAAAGTAATACAATAGAAAGATGTTGCTTTACTGGATTCTGCAAATTTAATATGGAAGAGTGAGAATGGCTGCTTGTGCTTGATACCTTCTTGGAAGCCAGATACTCCATGCCTCGGGCCACTTGGTAGGCACAGGACACCAGGTCTTTGATTGACATGTTCTCCACAGGGACCTGATCAGGGTTGTAGCAGTACTCCATGCCCGGTGGACGCCGAGCTCGCAAGTACTCCCTCAAGTTCCCCTTGGATGCATACTCAACAATCACATACAGAGGACCTATAAACAATCGGAAAAAAATATGAGAATTATTTAATCGTCATAAAAAGATGCCATATAAAAGACAATTTTAAGTCGAGACACAAATTTTATTACATAAAACAGTCAAAGCACTAAGGAAAGGGTCATAACGTCTCCAAAGCAAACTATCTCTTTGGCAGAGGTAATAAATTCTTTGAGATCAAGGATACATGCAAATAATTTACTCTAAGGTACATTTCAGTGTCAGAACAGCTGGTAAATAAAGTGGAGTGAAAGAGGAGGTTTGTATTCCAGTGTAGAAGCAACATTCGAGGGTCATTAGAGGTCAGTTTTCCTTTAGTTTTTCATCAGGGATGATTGGAGAGAAATGGCAGGGGCTGTGGTCAATTCAAACTGTGAGCTCGGAAGCCGGTGTCAGAATCGTTTATTCATGCTGTTCTACACATCTCTCAAAGTAAGGTTCACACCAGAGCTGTTGTCTGAGGGACAATAGTATGTGTGTGTATGTGTTGGCCTGAGCGGGTCAGTCTGTCTGTCTGGTCCTACCATCCTGTGTACAGGCTCCCAGCAGATTAATGATGTTCTTGTGCTTCCCAATGATCTTCATCATCTCCATCTCTGAAATCAGGTCTGACAGGTCTTTCTCTGTGGCATCAGCTGGAGGGGAAGGGAAATAAATCATATTAGGGTAATTAGTCGATGTTCTGTTGATGAAAAGGCTCAAAAATGCCTCACAGTAATCACCTTGACTAAGCATTCACACTGTAGCTCTTACATAGTTAGGTTTGTCTTGGAGAACATTCCCCGGGGAAAGGTACTTCAAGTACGAGACAATAAATGCTACTTTCCCTCCATCCTCACTTCCCTGTACAGTTTAATGAACACTGTTTTATATGGGATGTCAAGGGTTCTCATAAATTTTTACTCTGCTCTCCCATTTGTACGGTGGCTGGGATCCAATGGCAGATGTCTCTCAGTATCTGTTCATCACAGCTTTGGTGTCAGAAGTTTTCTCATCCCTGAAGGATGGACTTGAGGCTTCTGTTAAATATATTACTATGCAGTGAAGAGTTTTCCACCCACATTGACTGTATACACACAAGACTGTCTGACAACTTTAAAATAAGACAGCTTACTTACATTTCAACATTTTGACTGCAACCTTTGTCACACGGTTTGGCTTCTCTTTGTCGAGACCCAGTGCTTCTCCCATCACCACTTGACCAAAGCAGCCTTCACCAAGGGGCTTCCCAAGAACAAGTCTGCAAGGGAGAGAAGATGCAAGAGAAAATATTTTATGGAGTCTAACACCATCTGTATATGTGTGCTTACAACTACAGTGTTCTACTGTACTTCAAGTGTGAGAGAAACTTTGCTTGTGCGTCTGTTTGAGTATTTTAAACCACTAACTTTCCGGTGCGAAAATCGCTTTTCTAATTGTAAGGTAGATGCTGCCCTGCCTGAAGCTTCTGTTCAGGACATACATACCTGTCCCGGGGAAGCTCCCAGCGGGGATCCTGGGGAAGTTCATACTCAGACACCCCTGACAGCATTGGAGAGCCACTGGAGGAAAGACGGGAGGGTCGAACCAGCATCACTCCAGAGTGGATGGAGGAGCTCGAGTCCACAGACACCTGAGGTAAAGACGCCTGACATTACTCCCCTCATAATGAAACAGACACCAGCAGCAGGAACTTATTTAGTAAAGTGATCAAAAGAAAATGGAAACTACAGAATACTGAATTTCTTAAGCATGTTTATTGTAAGAACTGTGTAAAAAAAAAACCACCCAAACCACTCAGGAGTACCATGCACATGGAGCAGAAACACTTCTTGAGTGCTCACACCTACCTGTACAAGACCTCAAGGATCTACAATGAACCTGAAAGCTCTATGAATTCATGCTTTTAGTAGGGTGATTGCATCAACATACATATAAAAGCTTTGAATTCATACAAATCTGAGCCAATGGCATGGCGTGAGAGAAAGAAGAGAAGAAATGATATAGATATTCCAAACCCCCTATCTACTTTCTGTTACCTGTCTGCGCAAGGGGATGCTTTTGGCCAACTTGTGGACGGCCAGCTGACTGTTGAAGTCACTCTTCTTGGAGGAGGTACGAATCTTGACGATAACTGCGATGGCGATCATGACAGCGATGAAAAAGAAGCCCACGCAGTAGATGACCACCTCCAGGTAGGTGTGATTGGCTGGTGGATAGTGAGGGACAGCTAGATGGAGGAGGGGGGGACGCAGGGTGACAGGAGGCGGGGGGGGGTTGGGGTCAGCTATCATGAATGAACTGACTATACATACCCAAGCACACTAACCATACTCATGCTTTCAAACACACAGCAACACCAATAAAACACATGCCCACTCAAACACACTGTTGCCATGTCTAAAAACCAGAGCCTTTGACAGACATGGGTACAAACTTGACCACAACAATAATCACTTCTTTCAAGAACAGAGTTTCAATTCCTCTGTCTTTGCCAACATGAGAAGTGACTCTAGTCTCTTGAATTACTAGGAAATAGTTGGGAAAAACCCAAACAACCCACATTCTGTATTACAATGAGTGTGCAAAGGTTCTGACTTTTATACACAGCACTGACACTTCACACACAAACTTTCAACACTGCACGTCATTTCTACTTTATCAAATGTTCTAGTTCACATTGCATGTCTATCTGTAGGTCTAAAACAGCATGCTACAAAACATGAGCACAATACAGTAGTTTAACTTTCTGACATGATCAATTAAATTGTTATGTCCAATTCTAACTTCATTTATAATTTTGTAATGCGTTTTTTTAAAAGAGTAGTGAGCTGTGTGTTGGTGCTGGTAATACAAGCGACAACCTGCTTGGTAAAAAAAAGCCAATAGATTTACGTGCTAAATTGAATTTATAAAATTGCTAACACCTGTCAAATTCAGATCTTGTTTTTTTCCTCCCGTTCAGTTAAAAACACCAACGTTTATTCATACCAATATTCGGGGTGTAATGGATTCCACTTTTATGGAAACAGTTCGGTGCATACCTTGGCTTGGGATGTGGCTTTGTGCACAGGAGTTAAGATGTTAAAAGTACCTGCTCTGAGGGTGTGTTTAAAAAAAAAAAAAAAAACAATTATGGATTTTAAATCCTGTTGAGGTCATTATTGATTAAATTAGATTGTAACAGGTGTTAGGAGTAAAGGGGGCGGGGTTTATAGTTCCTCTTTCTTCCTTTCCCTTTCCTAAACTGGACTGGTTTTCATTGAGAAGATAACAAGGTGGTGTGGTTAAGCTGCGGGTTGATAAAAAGGACACGGTGAGGTGCACGCGCAGCCACTGGAGTAACGTGATGAGGCTCAGCTGGGAAAGCGCGACAATTGAATAAGTGATACGAGTTGAGTTAAAGCCCAGAGACGTCCTTTTAGAAGCGTTTTCAAGACCTTACAACTTCACACCTTTCCTGCGCCCGGACCCTTGTGAAAAACCAGCTTTGTTCTTCGGAGACCCATCCCCCAACCACCAAAAACTGAACTGAACTGAACCGCCAGAAGGAGCTCGCGGCTCACGAGAGCAACGCCCAGCGTTGGCGAGGCCGAGTCGGAGGGACTTGAAATGCTAGTCGGCTTGGAACCTCGATAAGGTAACCCACCTCCAGATTGTCTCTCTAATATTGGAAACCAGTCCGTCTTCCTCTGTGTTCTTCCACGTTTTCTCCTTTTCTACACCCTCCAGGTTAGGACTAGTATTGGTTCTTAATACTGAATCCCCTAGACTTGACTAGTCCTTTTCTTTCTTCTTGAAACACCCACACAAAATCAAATACAATATCAGGTTGTAACTTATTTTCTAACTTGTTTTAACTTATTTCAATACAACTTTTTATTTATTTGACAAGGCAGTTTTACTTGCCCAGGAAAAGATGGAAATTGTTCCAAGGGTTAGTCAAGCTGCCCATATGCCTTTTCAGAACTTTTTAATAAATAGTCAGGTTTTGTACACAGTTGCAACAGGAAACAATGAGCAATATTACACACTGCAATCTGCTGCCTTATGTTAGCACAAGATTATCGCTTACAACTCATTTGTGCTGGAAGTACTACATGTTGGACTCTTTCCAACTATTTGATCTGCAATACATCCCAAACCAAGGGTGCCATACCGACTGAGATATATTGTTACACCCCTAACCAACACCAGCAACACAAGTGAGCTGCACTTGTGTGAAGAGGCTGACTGACAAGCAGCTTGATAATTGGACAAATGCCCATTCCAACCCTCAGGAATGAGACACATCCACTACAGCGAGCCAATTATCAAAGCCAGCCGCTGTGCTCACAGCAGGAAATGACATCAGGAATACATGTCATTTGTAGCGCTTGTCAAAGGAAATCAGCTTTACACCAAATCCAATGCAAACACCAATTAAAGAGCAGAATGGTAGAGACAGTTCAAAGTGAAATCTGATCTGCGCTGCCAAACAATCCTTCTATAAAAGGTGAAGTTCTACCTGGCTGAGACCATTAAATATACTCATGTGACCTTTGTTTTTTAAAACAATTCTGGCCTATTTTTATTTGTTGATTTACTTCATGGTTGACCAGGTAGGAGACAGTTCATGGGTTGTTTGGCATTCTTTGATTTCATTTAAGATACAGCGGAGCATGGCCCACATTCTCCCATCTAGAGAGTTTAGATGGAGCAGGAGCCATGCTGAGGACAGAGAGAGAGGGGAGGGAGTTTTAGTACTGGTAACTTGCCCTGGCTTCCTCTCACATTTTCAACAGAATTTAAGTCAAAAAAGACCTCATTCTGACAAATGTGAGGGTGGATAGCCAGGCTGGAGGAAAGAGAAAGAAAAGAAATTCAGGAGCAAGAGAAAGAACCACTGATACCTTCAAAAACAGTCAACCATGCAGAGTGATGAGAGAACCCGATAGAATTGCCCGCCAAGCAGGTATACTCCCCAGCGTCATCAAAAGACACATTTCTCAGTTGCAGGACTTCCATTTCCTTGTCCGTGGTGTTAAGGCCAGCAGTCTAGAAGATAACAAAGGAAGCAGACCCAACAAGAGGCCCAAGAGGGAAAGAGGACCATAAGTAAAGGATTGTGAAAGAGAAAAGGGATGGAGGAGCATTCTCCTCCTCGATCCAACACCATCTGCCCAAAATGTACCACTGAGAGCACCCCTGTCAGGAAGAGCCCTCCAGTCTCTGTTAGTGGAGGAGCTGGTTAGGTTGAATCTGCACTGCTGAACCCAACATTGGGCCATCCCATCACCACATCAAATACCTCAGTCTCATCTCTACATGCAAGAGATGGGCAACATGGAAAACTCCAAAGCAGAACAGGGCACACTCGCACCTCAACACATCTTACACTCTCACTTCTGTAGATCATGTGAGATTAGACAACCAACAGGAGGTCTGTGAAAGATAGGTAAGCAGAGGAAGACAGCTGGAAAAAACAGAGGCAGTCCAGACTGAGAGGGAGAGTCTGTGAGCTGTGCACGGAGGACTTTGAAGGGCAAGGGAGCGAGAGTAATAGAAGAAGATGGCAGAGAGGCCCTTATTAGGAGGGCACAGCACAGGCATGGGGGCAGGAATGAGAAAGGGTCCAACATAAACCTGAGACTAAACACTTTCAACTGTTCTGCTGGGAATTTTCCATAGCGTCATTTACAGTCAGGAGCACTGAGGCAGGAGAGAGGGAGGGAGAAACGGAGGGAGGGAGGAGAGAAACAGCTGAGGTTGTCTCGAGTTATACGGCCCTAGTTTTTCCAGGTGGTCTTAGAGAAGCGCCTCCACCGTGATGTCCCGCTCTGCTGTGTAGTGGTTACCTGTGGGCTCATATGTGGTGACAGTCAGCCAGGCCGACTGATTGGCATCTCCTATATAATTGGACACTTTACATATATACTCTCCGCTCTCCTCCTCAGTCACATTGTAGAGGGTCAGCACCTGAGCGTCCGAGCTATTGACCCCAGAATGCTGGAAATAAAGAAATGTCAGGTGGAGCACAGACAAAAAAAGTAGCAGACACAGGATCAAACTTGAGTAAAGAATTAAGCAAAAGCACTTTTCACTTCAATTACACTAGCAAGATGAAGTTCAAATTTATGAAAGGATCCATTATACAAACAGTACTGAGTATATAAGAAAAGAGCAGTAATAGCAGTACAGGAAAATATCAATATCAAAATACTCCTCATTTAGCAGTACAGAAAACATTTCAACTGCCTGGCTTGTTGCGACACGATTGATCAGATTAAGCTCCTACCTTGAGGACACGGACGTACGGTAAGCCATCAGGGCCGACACGGCTCCCGTTAACCTCGATGTGTTTCAGCCACTGGATATGAGGCTGAGGGTCGCTGAACACTTTGCACTCAAACTCCACATCGCTGCCCACCACGGCGGTGCGATTAGCTGGCAGGCCAGCCTGAAGAATTGGCCTATGGGGAGAGCGCTCTGCAACACACAACCAAAAACACACATGAATGTTGGTTTAGATGTTTGGTGGGCAGTGAAGCAAACACGCAACATTTAAGACAAACATCTGCAGTAACTAAAAAAAGTACACATGCCTGAGTTATTTTCAAACACAAGCCTAATAAAAGCTCCGCCATGTCACAGCTCTGTTATTGGAAGGGGTTGATTGCAGACAAGGTCACCAGCTTCATTTGATCTGATACTGTGAAGTTTCACAGGTCACAAACTAGAATTTTTCATATGGAGAATTAAAGCAGCTATTTCCCAACTACATGCTACTCATGTAATGATAAAGAGTTGGCCACAATAGATAATATCAAGCAAGTAAAATGTCTCATCTTGAGCTGTTACTGTGAAATAAAATGTTCTTGCAGCTCCATTTTGATGACTGATAACTCTCCAAAGTAAACTTACGAGCCAAGAATCTGGCGGCATGTCTGGGCTTTTCTGAACAAGACATCCAGAGGGACTAAGTAAGCACTTGTGACAAAACTCTCCCGTCACTGCAGCAGTATCACTGCTCATCAGGGTTTCAGCCTCTACTGAGGTCGGGCCAAGCCCAGGGGACAACAGTGATTGAGGAAGTGGAACTGTGATTTATAGGACCAATGGTGTGAGAGCGAGTCACAGGGCAGGTCCAGGCTTGACTGATGGATCCATTACTCATGCCGCAAGTAAACAGGCTTAATTTATCAAATGGTTGACAGGAGAGAAAACCCAGCTAATCCTTCATGAACAATACAATGTATATAACACATGTACTTTTTGGTCAATGATCACATTTGATCTGTTGATGCATAAACATTACAGTGAAAGTGATCCAACATGACGCAAGAGCCTCCACGAGGTAATTAAACCATGATCAAGATTGCTTGGAAAGGTTCATACCAGCAACATGAAACACTTGGAAACAAGACAACACTTACCGACAACATCTAGCTGGTAGGTGTGATTGATGCTGCCATACTGGTTTTCCACCACACAGGTGTAGTTTCCCTTGTCAGAGGGCACTACAGATTCCATGATGATGGTCCACACATTATCACGGACCTAAACATTGGGGGGAAAAAAGGGAACATTGGCTGGTATACAACATGGGTTTGATAACCAAAAACATAAATATTTATCATCAAGTCCAGATAGAACATCTGTTCATGGTGAAATATTCACTCGGCATACATTCATTATGTGACAGAGTAGGTAGCATGCACACAGATTCTTTAATGTGTTGGTGACAAATAAAATAAAATAAAAAATCAACTCCCGCTGCGAGTCAATTTAATTCCCGTCCACTGTAGAAATGGTTAAAATAAGGAACATAACAAAAATATAGCTATAAGAATTGTACTTTAAGTTCTTGATTTCAAAACTTAAAAAATGTTTCCACTAAATTTAATTAGCTAAAATAAAGCCAGTAGTGAGACAATCATGGCAACAGAGACGGAGCTAGACTGCAGTTCTGCATTTGATCATTCAACAGCAAATGAAAGAACCCATGTGAATTCTTCTCCGTCTGCTTTCTCCCAATATGAATGCCCATAGATCAAATTTTGTTCATTTTAAAGAAACAGCTAACAAGCTCAATGATGTGTGATGTGATGATAACAGGATACAGGTCCAATGTTTTAAGCACTGGATCTTTGTCCTACTAACAAAGACCACTGGAAAATTGGGTACATGTTTTATATACATCTGCCCCGACCTGTCTTATTAGCACCGACTGATGTCTGGCTCTTTTTTTTTCCAAGACATGTTATAATTTTTCTTCCATAAATCTGCCAAGACCGGCAGTGTGTGATTAACCAACAAACCTCTAAGGCAATGGCAACATCAAACATGAATATACAGAGACGGAGCCATACGGTTTCCCTCATTTAGCTAAAACGTGATGAGGGAGTCCAGCTGCCTGCTGCCAGATGTGTTGTGCTTGGCTTCATACATGTGGTCTACATTATTCCCTCCCTCCTGCACATGTCTACGTGCAGACGATATATATGAACAATAGAAGCCTGGCCATAAAAGCAAGAGTGTGGGAGGGATGAGAGACGTCCCCGGCCGCTGCTTCAGACCTTTGCACCTTGACTGAAAAAACAGCAGCCAGATGGTTAAGTGTGCTGCCTGGCTGGGCCGGGTGGGGGGTGAGAGGGGAGCAGGCAGCTGAGAGGAAACTCCTAAATGTTTCCCAGCTGGGGAGGGAGAAAGGCTGGGGAAGCACGAGACAAAGCTGGACTAGCCTACACCTTGATGGGAAGAGCAGATGCGGAGGAGGAGGAGGAGGAGGAGGGTTGTTTCTTGGTCTCTGTGAACATGCACATGCATCCCACACCTGTGAGGCAACTGCTACTGAATACAGCAATGGGAAGTCAATGTAAAAGGTACAAAAAGCACCATATTAGCAGCCTCCTATTACAAAATGAATGTATCATGTGTTGGCTGATAAGGTTGTGGAATATTACAATAACTGGGTTTTATAATCCCCTTGTGCTCAATAGGAAATAACAGATGACATTAATGCTTAGACCAAATCTTAAAAACAGAACGTTAATGAATCTCTGGTAGTCATAAACACTTTTCATATGGTGAAGGGAAGCTGGCAAATGACAAATCCGGTCGATATCATTCCCCTGCCACACCTCTGCTAAGTAAACCTGCCTACAACTCAGAGACTGGAATATAATGTCTTATCAATGCTATAAACTCGCAGTTTATCAGCAGTTAGTGTCACATTTGAATACAGCCTACCTGGAAACGGGAAGACATTTGCAAAAGGAGTGATCACAGCACACATCATATATCACAGTCACAAGCAGTACGTATCATGGTAAATTTACTGCAGCATGGATGTAATTACAGAGAAGACGATGCACTGAGACGAAAATGAGGACAGCCAATGGTATCCTTCATCTAAACGGATGGCTAGGATTGCCCACCTGGAGATATTATTACTATGGCACAACGTTCCTTTTTATGGCATAGGATTTCATCTTGCATTGTTTTGTCTCTGCCTTTCACTTGCAGAAAGTGTTCCTTACTCCAGGGAAGGGGGCGGTGATCTAATGTGGAGATGAGATCACTGACACATCCCCACTCAATGTGAAAGAGTTTGGTGTAATTCAATAAGAAATGCTAAGGAGGGCGTAGGGTCACTATGAAGAAACAAATTTCCAAAAATATTTGTTACTAACCTTGAAGCCTCCAATGCGATGGTCTCTCTTGAACTCCTTGCCATTCTTGTACCATTTCAGTGTGGGCGTTGGGTTGCCACTGGCCTGGCAGCGGAACTTGACAGTCTTACTGGCTGGGACGGCATGAAGCTTTTTCTCCATTTTCTCTGGATGAGCCCATTGTGGGGGCATTGCTATAGAAGAATAACACAGAGAAATAATTAGCTAATTAGGTCAAGTGTATTTTCTAAAACAAAATATATCAAACTAAAGCTCAAAACTCATTTTATGCACCCTAAACCTTGTGTGTCTTTTACTGTATAAGAGACATTACGTAATACATGCTCACCCAAAAAAAGATTGCTAAATTATAGTCATAGGGCTTGGCAGTCTGTGACTGGAAAGGTTCAAGTTTCTCCAAATAGAAAAGTCACTTTTTAGATGCGGTGTCTTCAAAATCGGTTCAGTTAAGTAAAGTCATGTTGTGTAAATTTCAGGGGTAGCTAAAGCTCTGAGAGTCACAACTCAAATCAAGGTCAGCATGCCTGCTGCACTTGTCAGCTCCTGGATTCTTTGTGGGCAGAGCGGCCACTATTAGCCAGATGATGAAGCCTGAGTGACTTAATTGTGCCACAGACAAATTATGTGACATCTAAGGTTAACCAATGTTAGTCACCGCATGTAAAAGCTGTCATTGAGGGAGTAAAAACCCTCTGATTCAGAGTGAAATCATTCACCCAAATGTGACCCACACACATGGTCGACTCATAACTGAATCATAAAGCTCTCAAATCACTGACCATTCATGACAGTTACTAAAAACCCTCGGACTCTGGGCGAATGAGTAATAACCATTTGTTGCAGCAGCATTAGTAACGTGAAGGGATCGGCACACTTACGCAGCAGCTTTTGACTGCCTAACAGTTTGGCTTCCTCAGATGAAGACTTTTCATCGTCATCGTCATCCTCAGACGAGGCCAGGGTATCGACTGGTGAAACAGAGAGTCATTTGTCAGGTATGCCAAACAATTGTTACACTGATCAACAAAGTATTTTGTTAGTGATACAACAATTTTAACAGATGTGAAAAAAAAAACAGATGCATTTGAATTTTTGTATCATGTAGGTTTGTTTTTATTTCTCCATGTAAGGCCACAATCTTAAAGAAATGTACTTACTGAAGACAGGTATAGTATGTTACATTAAGGTACTTAATGGCTCTTAACTGCTCAGTTAAAGGATGTGACTATTCGGTGACGAAAAAGTAAATAAAAACTAAAGATGTGCTCTGATCTATTTATGACTTTACCTGTGACGTTGAAGTAGACGCTATGGTTGCCAAAGGTTGTGCATGCGTACAGGCCAGAGTCCGCCAGCTCCACAGTCTCAATCTCCAGCTGTCCGTTGCGGATGCGTGTGTGTTCTCCATCCACTACGGCCACATGGTCTTTGGTCCAGTTGACAGCATGGAGGGAGTCCTTGGCAGAGCAACTCAGATCCAGACGATCCCCGAGATAGAGGGTGAACAGCTCTGCTTGCCTTTCCTCGGAGACTACAAAGGAAACATAGGACATAGTTTTATCTTTAACAGCTGGGTTATATGACACTGAGTAACTAGAATACAATTACAAACACAATCATATGGCTTCATGAACACATAAGAAAGTCAATATAATTGGCCCAAACTAACCGTGTCATACATAAGTCATTCATAACAGGATAACTAGCAGGATTAGTCCTACTCAAATAAACTGCACAATATCTTGGACTGAATAAATAGTAACTGACAGGTTACAGAGTGTTTAAAATGTTTAGAGAGCTCACACAAAACGGGGCTGTATCTGTAGTGTAAACACATCAAAAAGTACTTCAATCTTAAAAAAGGGTCCAAGAGACAGTAAAAAAGTCCCTCCTTGATTTCTTCCTGGCACACCGCCTGCCTAACCTCTCCCTCAAATTAAATCGCATCCCAAATGAGTCAAGGCCCTATCGTCAGGCAGGCAAGGAGCTACTTGGGAGAGGAAGGTGAAATTCAATTAGAGGAATGAAGAGAGGGGAGGCGTCACGGAGCGAGACACCTGAGCCCCCCTGTTCTAAATGACTACATAGTCAACAAGGGGGAGGGGGTAACCTAATTATGCTGACACGTTGTCCATCACAATGGTGTTGTTTGTCTAGTTACAAAGGTAAAGATCGTCACTGGCCAACTTGCTTGACATTCTTGCTCTTGGATCACACTTCCATGCCAAAAAGGCCCACGAGGTACGCTGTTCTAATTAACCGAAATAGCATCCAGATTTTGTGGACATTGGGTCTGCCACTAATGATAATTCTCAGTATGTTTAGACTATAAAAATGTCAGAAAATAATGAATAATAACAATCACAATTTCCCAGAGCCCAAGATGACGTCTTCAGATGTTTTGTTTTGCCCGACCAACAGTCCAAAACCCAAAGAAACTCACTTTGCAATGATATAAAACAAAGGCAATCCTCCCATTTGAGAAACTGGAAGCAGAGTGTTTTGAGTTTTTACTTGAAAATGTATTTATGACTAATTTTAGTTGCTGATTAACTTCCTGTCGATCGACTAAACAACTATATACACACGTTAGCTGACATGCATGATGTTTTAGCCAAGTAGCGTCACCAAAGTAATCCCCTCTGGCAGCACAATAATGTGAAATCAGTCATTTTACTCATCCCGCTTTCCCATTTTCTTCATAGTCTCTTCTGCACTGTAACAAGACAAAATGGACTAGATAATCAAATGCCATAGTGGCTGGTGAGCAATCCCTCAACATGAGAATATTCTGAACTTTTTTTCAAAGCACCCAGTGTGTTTGCAAACGCATTTCCTCCCAACAGGACGTACATCTATATGGCATAACCTCAGGACAACATCAGCAAACCTGACTAATCCCTCCTACCATCACAACAAAGGCCTCCGAACAATAAAGGGGAAGAGGGAGCGAGGGAGAGCGAGCCAGTGAGCATGTGCACAGGAGCGAGTGAGAGAGGGCCTGCAGCGGCAGGTTCTAGTGCCAGTTGCTATGGTGACCCCACTTGGGCCTAGTAAAGGTATTTCCTGGATCACATATGTCTGACAGGCCCTTAATCCCAGCAGGAAAAGGGGCCAGGGGGTAGGATCAACTTTCTCCTCAAAAACAAAACCAAAGGGGGGAAAGCAGAAGAGGCACAGTGATGGGCTACAACTATCCAACCTGTACGCAGCCTTAAACACAAGGTCTCTGCGCTGTGTGTGGGGGCCTTCCACTATGTTTCTGTCCTTGCCCTCTAAATGGAGATGCCACTGATAAAGCTGTGTCAACATCCCAGCTGTTAATCTGGCTGCAGACATCATAAAACGCCCGTAAAAGCTGTAAAATTTACTTGTTGCTTTATTGTAGGCCACAGTCAGGACCATTTGTGCTTCTGTGACAACCTACTTAAAATTAGAGTAAGACATAACACAATGTAGTCAAAGCAACCCAACCGCCATCTACAGACAGAGATAACATTTTTCTGACTACTTCCGTGTAGAAACATCATGATGAAAAACAGTTACACACTTGTATCGCTCGCATTTATCTTATTTATTATTTTTTCTCTACGCTGAGGTAAGTACCAGCTTTCCAGCATTTCCTTTGAATTTGAGGATGTTTCATCTCAGTTAATCCTCCTGATGCTATGATTGGATTAAAGCGGATTAAGGACCATATTTTCAGAAAGCAACCCATCTGGAATGGTCTCTCATGTGTTCCTCCAACTATTTGGAAACATTGATTGACATGATTTAAAATCAACCTAATTACATAAATCATGAAAGGAATTTTGGTGAAGAAGAAAGCACCGAGAGGTTTTGAACGAGGGGGGGAAAAAAGCTCACTAGTCTGTAAATTCAAGACCAACTAAAAGGAAGAGTTGGCGCCAGTCTATGGAACCTTCTCTGGCTACAAGATAGGAAGCAATATGCCGCGTGAATGACTTCTGGGATTTCCTGCTCTCTCTGGAGTGATGGCTGAATGCAGTAAAGTCAGGCTGGTTGAGGCTCTGCGGTGGCACACACAGAAAACTGCCATGGCAAGTCTCCTCTGCTGATGTGACCACTACAGAGTGAAGGGGTGGGTGACGTGCAGAGGGGATTGACAAGAGACAAAAGGCAGGACTGGCAGGAAGCAAACGAATAGGACAATGCCTATAAGCAAGCCCCGAAAAATTCACTGAGTGAGTGTCCTTCCTGAAAGCACTCCAGTGGAGGACCTTTTCACTCCTAAATGAGCTGCTGACAATCAGCATGGATTAACACTTGGGAGCTACAAGGATTACTGTGCAGTGGATAGTTAACCATCCCAGTTTCTCCAGTGTTATTCAAATGAGTTCAGCTACATTTAGTCTTACATTACAGCTTTAATGGCCAAACACA
Organism: Thunnus maccoyii; assembly: GCF_910596095.1. Lineage (NCBI taxonomy): Eukaryota > Metazoa > Chordata > Actinopteri > Scombriformes > Scombridae > Thunnus > Thunnus maccoyii. The sequence continues at coordinate 26,844,503 of NC_056541.1, forward strand.
GGGAGACCAGGATCTGTTAAAAGGTGAAAATCCATGCAATTCTTGTTCTATTATTCATGTAATTACTACTATCTGGTTTGTCTTCTCAACCAGGAAGTCACAGTCCCCTACACTTTAAAAATACACTCAAACACAATTGCTGGTTTTTCTAAGCTAATTCTGTCAAAACTAATTACCAGGTTACAGTAAAGTGGACTATTTTTACAGTTTCCATTGCTGGTTAAAGATGCTTTGTACTGTAAACTTTGTGCCACTTAAGCCTCTTTCACACATAGTTCCCAGTAAATTACTGGGATAACCTTTCAGGCACCACTAAGGGAGGGGTGGGGGGTGGTGGGGGTTAGGTTAGGTTGTGTGCGTAGCGAGTGTGGTCGAGAGAGAGAGAGAGAGAGAGCATGTGTGTGTGACGGTGGCTGCCAGACTGGAGAAGAGAGTATGAAGTTAACAGTATAATGTTAGCTGTGAATGTCAGTACAGTGTGTGTACAGTTTAGGCTATTTGTCAGTGAATAAATGCTCTGACTGCAGCTACTTTTAGAGATGTTTCTGGTAGAGCGGCATGTCCACCCGCTGAGCCCCGTTTATCAGCAGGAGTGACAAGTGAATTTTAAATCCTTAATTACAAACCAGTTTGCCGTCTCTTTTCCACGGATCTGACACCCCACGTCTCAATTCTTCATATGCCTGCTCACCCAAACTCTGCTCTGCGCTCCATAAGAGTAGTAAAGGTTATGGATATGATTTAGATTGTGATATTAAAGATAAGAATATTAAATGGAACATGATGCTGTGATATTGTTGCACCAAGCAAACACAGACTTTTAAAAAGGGAGTCGTTGCTTGAATAGAGGAGACATTACTATTTTTTTTTGCATTGTGCTTCAGTATTTTAACTGTAATGTTCACACTCTTTTGTAAATGTTTATTCACGTAACTAACTGTAATGCTTTCATAAAGCCATATCCATTATTCAAAGCTCCGTCAGGTTGGAGATTGTGAATAATCAGCTTGAGCGTGGCTCAGCGTCTGACGGAGCTTTGAATAATCGATACGGCTTTATGAAAGCAATACCGTTAAAGTTACATGAATAAACATTTACAAAAAGAGTGTGAACATTTTATTTAAAATATTTAAACATTCCAAAAAAAATAGAAATGTCTCCTCTATCAAGCAGAGTCTTGTGATTGATTTGCTCGCTTCGTGTGAAAGCGTCTTTCGTCAGACGGATGGAACCCTCTACACAATCGTCGCTGCTAAGTTACTGCTTTCATTCACAACACAGCTGTACTGGCATTTTCCCAGAAATGTTACTAGTTCTTGAGATGGGAAATTGGCAGTACAGATTCAACTGAATATCGATCCCTGCTCCCATCCCCACATGACCCCATGCAGGAAATATTCCTAAACGTTTCAGGGACAGCAGTCTTTAGATTGCAATAGAAAGTTTCATTTCAAGAGTCACATTGGGGTGGACTGCATCTTCCAGAAAGTCTAAACCACTTTCCTTTATTGTTCCTCTATCTTCAAGTGGAAATATGTAATGTTATATTGTCAAAATACATAGCTGGCCTACTATATGAATTTAACTATTTGTCTAATGCTTTTTTCTCATTATCCTCTTTAAAATTACAGCTTCTTTTTCAAACGGTGTAAAAGGTTTCATTCATGAAGCGACATTTTTAAATTTTAATGAAGGAGATTTGTGCATCAATGTTGAACATTTCAAGAGAGAAACATAATGCATGCAAGACGTATTTTTCCAACCCCAAATTTTAATGCTGCCCACCACCAACACAGGGTTTATATTAAAAGATGAACCCTGTGGTGCTGTGCAGCATAACAATGTTGATTTACTATATTAATTATCTCCATCACAATATAATTCCACTGACACATAACAGAACCTGGTTGTTTATCCTTGAGCACGGATATTTTCTGACAGGCAAGTAAAATTATTATCCTCAGTATCCCTATGTCTTGTTTCTGTGCTGTGTTTCTCTGGGCCCCCATCACTGTCTTAAAAGAGTCTTTCTCATGACTGTGGCAGCTCCAGATCTGAGGAGCCCTCCACCAGAGGGTCAGAGGTTCTTCTACTGTGACTGACAGTAGAGAGTCAAGTCACAGAAATCCACAGGGAACACCATATAAATAACTTCTGACATTTCACTGTCACAAGGGGGGAATAAAACCCAACTTTGAAATCATTTTCAAGATAAAATCACAGCGTCTGAACGTTCACACTGAGGACATTTCTAAAGGGGCTACAGTCATTCGAATGCTTGTTCACGTGGCCGCTGAAGAAATTCAATGAAGTGAATTTGTTTGGGGAATATTCTTTTCGTATGTGAACAACACACAACAAAAAGCCCCAAGACAAACAAAGAAGCACGCATAAAACATGACCACTTCCATATAACTATTTTGTTTCCCCACCCAAGACAAAAGGAATGCAACCAAATGCTTCTGCTGTGATTGTTTGTCGACAGCTGAAGCCATCCGTCACCCAGCAGGGAAGCGGGGGGAAAGTGAAGCATTCCCAAGCAAAAGTTGGTGGGGGGAGCAGGAGGAAAAGCACAGAGGCGCATAGATAGTACCTGGCCATTTGGTGATTAAGAACTGGGTGGGGTGTAAATGCATCAGACTCCCCCACCCCTGAGGAAATTTATGGCTCACCTTAGAAGACAAACATTCTCCTCAGAAACCCTATCCTTGAGGATAAGGGAGGGCTCAAAGCAGCATCTTCTTTCCCTTTTTTTTCAAGAAACTGGCTAGTTTATAGTTTCCCTGGCAGTTAACTCCTCTCTCAGTGACAACAAATACCTTTTCATTACAAAGGAGGAGAGAAGCAGGGACTTCTAGGTAGTGGGGCTGCCCCTGGGCTACAGATGGGAGTCATTTACTCCTCCCTGTCCCACTGCTGGCTTAAACACAGCCGCACCAAGTTTATTTTAGGGCTTACTGCCCAAGAGAGACCCTCTTGCTTAATTACTCTAATTATAATGCTGAGCTTTATCATATTCTTTTGCTGCTCTCCACTTCCGACTGCGGAGTGTAAACATCCAAACCCATCTACCCACAAGTCCAGGCAGCTATTACACTGTTGGACTGTATCCAAGAGACACATTTTTAAGGATTCAGTTTCAGTGCTTCTTTCCCCTTTCCAGAACTGAACTTGTGTAACAGCCAGATCAGGCCGAATTCTTTATAGAAAGTCCTTAAGTTGTACAGTCCAGTTTAAGAACTAAATAAACTCATTAAACCAAAAGTTTTGTCTGTTAGATTTGTTGGGAACCCATTTCTGATAAGCTCATACATATACATTGAGCTGGCTGGCAAGGAAAGACAGAAAATATGTTACTAATAGTCAGAAACAGAGTTCAGCTACATCTGACATAGTGAAGTACACTCAAACAACATCAGACTCGGGCAAATGGGGGTGGTGGGGGAAAGACTGACGCTACAAAGGACAGACTTCACCGAGCCTGGAGTGTGTTAGGATTACATTCCTGTACAAAGAACAAAGCTTTGATTATCAGTGGGCTGCTTCTCAAGGCAGGAGTCAAGATAAGTCAAACTTAATAAGTTTATAAGTTCAATAAGTTGCATGTTACTTAATAATACAGCAACCAGAGCAAGGAAAAAGAAGTGTATAAATGAAGTCTGATGAGCTTTAAGTAATCAAAGCGTCTTACCTTCATCAGTGTTGGCAGGCCGGCACTGAGTCCTTAAAACTTGGGCGAATAAAGCCAGAAACAGAAGTATACTTGGCCTCATCAGCATCCTGCTGAGGGAGCTACAACTGTTGGCTTTTCTGCGACTGGAACTCCATTCAGACCTTTGGGGCATCAGCGGCGGGTCATTCACAGTGCTAAACTGTGAAAAACAAAAGAAAAGAAATGTATAACCACGTGAGCAAGACTCATGAACTATTTTATCAGGAGGAAAAAAAAAATCATTACGTCAAAGTCAATTCAGGGTACAAGTTTGTAAAAGAAAAAGAAATGTTTGTTTGGACTATGCCAGAAATAAATCCTGCAATTTTATATGCAAGAATTACACAAGACCAAGAACAATGTTGAAATGGCTGCTCTGTGGCTCCTCCAAACTAAAACAAACCAGTAGAATGAAGGCTACACTTGGCAATCTATAATTTTGTTGACAAATCAAAAAACAAACCAAAAAAAAAAGGGTTAGTCAACGAGGTTCAAGGTAGATACTTCAGCATTTAGGCCATCTTGTACAAAAACACTGATAACAAATACCAGACTTCCTCTGCTCAAGCAAACAAACAGTGGATACATCTTGCACAGTTTGAAGGAATAAAATGTTTTGTTTTCAAAGCTTTAGAGCAACCGCTGAGGTTTGATCTCATGAAGACTGCAGTTTTTCCCCACTGGCCCACTTGGCCAGTAGATCAGAGTTTTACTGGTCCCTTGTTTATTTCCTCATGAAAATAACTTTTTTTCCCATCATTTATTTATTATATACATAATATGTACAACAGTGAAGTTCCCTTTAGATTTGGTTGTTTTGCTTCAGTTATAGATATGTAATGATATATAACACAAATATAAAGTTAGTCACATATTGGATCAGTAAATTAATGGTGTATAAATGTAGGTTTCTCCATATTTTGTGTAGAGCCAGAGAGTATGGTATGCATAGGGAGAAGAGAAGAGAATTTATGATAATAACATTTCAGTGAGTTGAGAGCATGTTTTGGATAATTTGACAGTCCCTTTAAAAAACAAACCCCCTCCATCGGCCTTTGCGGGGAATCACCAGAAAACTGTACAAAACATGCTCCAGTTGCTGTTTTCCACCCAGGAGTATTGTTGCTTCCTCTTTATTTTCATAGTCTCAAATGTTTTTTTCTCAGACATTTTTTTCAAGTAGCGTTAAGTATGAACAATGAGTATGATGGATGAATGACACTAGGGCAGGAAAGAACCAGTTTAAAGGTTTACCCATGACTCTGACTGGCCAATCATTTTGCCCTGCATAAACTTTAACTGGCCCCGGGCCATCAGTTACAGGGCTCAACATTAAGGTTTGTAGGGCAAATGGAAGAGAAATTGACTTGCCCCACCGGACAAGTCATAAAATAAAAAAATAACAAAAAAATCCAGTGTGTCTTCACGTTATGTGCCACTCATTACTCAGATATTTAGTTAAATGACTACATTCAGAATACTGATTTGAAACAAATGCATTTTTACCCACAATATGTTCAACTCACAGCTCGGTGTGTAGGTTGTGTGTGTAGTAAGTGTGTGGTTGAGAGAGACAGAAACAGAGTGTGTGTGTGACAGTGAGGCAGAGTATGAAGTTTGAAGTGTAGCTGTAAATATAGTAGTGCAGTGTGTGTACAGTTTAGGCTTTTTGTCAGTGAATAAATGCTACAACTCTTGCTTGCTACTACTAATGAAAGCAGTTAGCCCCAAAGTTAGTGACAATGGGTTAGTCTAACCTGACTAGGCTCACTTCAGGTGAACCAGCTATTCTCATTTTAGTCACAATCTCTGTTGCTCCTAAACAAGAAAACAGAGAAATGTGTGTCTGCCTAGTTTCCCCTGACTTTTGCTCAGCACCTCTGCACTGTATTTATTCCTCTAGTCACTGTAAGTGTGAGTAAGTCTAGGAACAAAACCGTCATGCAACCAGACAGATTCACTTTCAAAACCTGACAGTCAATAAGAAGCCTGCTGTAAATGCACATTTGACATTTTTTTGGGCCTAGGACATAAGAAACTCACTCACGCAGAAGCTCACTATAACATTATATTTATATGTCATGTTTAACCTTGATCAATGTTAATGTAAATGACTAACAATAATATAATATAACAATAAAATAGAGCCCCTCTTCTGCCCAGTGTGTTTGACTCTTTGGCTGACAGTGCTGTCAGCAGCTGGGCAGGAGAAACGCTGCACTTAGATTTTATAACTGAACTAATACCAGGACACACACTTTTTATTTCTCTAACTGTGTGGAAATCTAATGTTTTCACATCACAGATGTTGAACAATAGCACTTAAGTCCCAGTGAAACAGAAGTCTGTACTGTGTCATTTTTACCTGGACGAGTGAAAGGTAAATTTACTTGTCTGAAGGACAAGTTCATGTCGAGCCCAGGGTTATGTCGGACCCTGGACTGTCATGACGAAGAGAAAATGCCATATCAAGTGTTCTTTTTTTTTGCTGCTAGACCTCTGTTAAGACTTGAAGGATGAACAGTGCCCTCCAAAACGGGGCACCGTGCAGTGAGTGGCCCTAACATGCACACCTGCTCGCATCATCACCTCTGCAGCATCTGGCCACAGATATTAACACTTGCCCCCATAACCCCTTGAGGAATTTGTTAAAGACCCAAAAAAACTACAGCCTGTTATGTGACACCCTTACAGAGAGACCGCCAGGCCATCACTTCCACACTCACAGATCTATCACCTAACAGTTGGTTTTGGTCCCAAGCCTAAAATGACCCCTGCAACCATTTGCTCCTATGAGCTGTCAATAAGTGTAAAACAAATGCTTGTTTTTAGAGGTTTTGTGCTCCAGTCAAGTCCAGCCTGAGAACACAACGGTGACTCTTAAAATCAACGTCGCAAATAGATCCAAAATATTAAAGTCCATTCTATAAGACAGCAACAACAACAGCAGCGCCACATCTGGGTCAAAGAAACCCCAAGTCGGTTTACGCTTTCACACAAAGTCATGTTCAGATGCAGCTGTGGTTTCCTTTAAGAGGTAATCGCTTGTGTGAGTGTTCATCACTGAAACAGTCATTGTGTTCCCCTCAAAACCAATTCAATTTCACTTTCCAAGAATGGTCTAGTGTTCCAGCAGCTGAGCTGGGTCAGGGGGGTCCGAGGGGGATAAAGAAGCTTGGTCATCGCGGCTCTGTAAGCAGTGAGTCAGTCTTTGGGAAGGCTCCAAGAAAGAGCTTCTGCTGCCAGACAGAAGGAACCGCAGAGAGCAGCCGACCACGTTCCCTAGGCCCTCGTCACTACGACAAGCGTCCGTAATTGAAAGAAGAGGAAGTTGCTTCTTCAGAGTATGACACAAAGCTTTGTCATCTTCAACTCCCATGAGAGTAAGAGTTAAACATACAAGTATTTCTTACTATCCACACACATGGAACACTCATCTTGAGGTCACTTTCACAGGCTGATATTACAGGTCAGATATGGGCCACATTTATTTTTGCTGAATTCAAGTTCAATCTAATTTCATTGTATTGGTGTTATTATACACACAAAAATGTTGCATCTGGTCTTAATGTGTTCAAAATACTATGTATAATAATTTCCATAATTAAGTTTACCATTACCTTGTACCTACTGTCATTTTTATAGTTTGTTGTTAGACATTTAAATATATATATATATATATATATATATATATATATATATATATATTCTCTTCAAAGCTCATCAATAACCAAATTTAGGGGATGTCTGCCAAAGTTTTTTTCACGTTTAATGTGTTTTTTTCTTCTTTTTTTATGAGTGAAGGTACTGTCCTGTAAAAATACACAAATAAGCTGATTTATTGTTTAGGCATTTAAGTAATTACTTGGACTTAATGAGAGCATTTACAAGTCTTTTTCATAAATCAAGACAACTTGCAATGCACTGCTTACACAGTTTATTAAAACTCCAGCAAGACTAGTAAATCTTTAAGACCCAGTATGATTCTAAATTAAACATGTTCAGACCAAGTTTTCCCTATTTTCTTAAGCCAGGTGAATGATTTAGGATGCGTTCTGTTTTACTGCTATGTCAGATAAAGGGAATACAATGAAGACATATTAGCCAACAGATCTGTCCAACCATTCAGTCCTGCACTGTGGCCACTGAGCTGCATCTACTGGGTGGATAAAATGCTCCTTGTTCACTTCCAACTTATGTAGGACATCAGAGCAAGTCTAAACCCCTCAGCTGAAACTGACACACCAACACCTGTCTATAAATGTGGTGTTACATTGCTTCTTTTTAATGCACATCCTTCTTTTCAAATTTACAAAGTCATCACCAGCAAATGTTGATGATGCAGGGAACACAGCCAGAGTTTTGTTGCTCAGTTTTTAAACCATTTTGCTTATAAACGTATAAAACCAAGATAGATTCAAATATACAAGAAAACCCAAGAAAAGTGATCTTTGGCAAACAGACAGTGACTGTGAGAGCACTAAAAAATACCCGCAGTTAAAAAGATTAAGACGTTTTGCTGAATTACTAAAGTAGTTGTTTTTAAGAGGGATTTCAACACCAAACAAATCTCATGTTTGGGAAAACCCAAATTGTTATTCCAAGCGCTTAAGAGATGACAACATTTAACTGAAAATCTCCCAAATAAAAAGGGGTTAAAGTAAACCATTTAGAACACGCAAGGCACATTTAGCTTCTCTCAATATACAAAGACAAAGGTTACAGGCCTAACCCGTAACATGGCCTGCACCATAATTACTGTTCACTGCCATCCATGCATAAAATTCCTCCGCTCCCAAATTCTGTAGCCCGTTCCCAGTTAACTGTGCACTCGCAGCCAGCAACAGGCCAGTCTGCACACGGCTGCAGTTTAGCGGACATAAGAGCATCAGACCATTTCCCTAAGGCTACTGTTTCCACAAAAACAGACACTTCTGTTTTTTTTTTCTTTGCAGCCACACAATCTGAATCAGTGGCTCGCCACCGGCGTGCCATGGAGGGAGATCAGGTGTCATGAGATTACACTCAAATGTAAAGACAATTAATGTTAAGCTGGCAGGCACGGTGCCATTTGGTTGACACTTAGATCCAAAGTGCCTTTTAGTACACTCAGTGCATATCAAGTGTTTACGTTTTCCCCCAGGGAGGTTAAAGCAGGATACAAAATCCAGGCCATTTTTTTTTTAAATATGCACAGAATAAACTGTACCTGAATGAAACCAAAACACCCAAACACACACAAGCAAATAAAAATCTAAACATCTTTAATATCTAAAATATCAATCTATATACTATCTATTAGAAAAATTTACTCTCAAACACAACCAGCAAGGAAATGTTTCATTTCTCACCAAATCTCTTGACGGTTTTAGCTATATTAAATACAATCACAGAGCTCAAGTGACAACAATTCTGTGCCAGGGGAGCAGCCTAGTAAATTAAAGGGCAGGACTATTCCTCACTTCCCATTACAAGGTTCAGGAGAGAACATTTTTTTCCCTTCTGGTGAACTCCCTGTGGACATGCCAGTTTTCTCAACCATCCATCTTCTCCCTCTCCCTTTATACCATAACATTTAGAGCTTTACATAACATCAGGCTGCCCCTCCAGACCCAGACTTCATGACAGATGTAACTTGGTAATGATGGCTGTCCCCTGAGAGTTTAAAGATGGAACTTCACTGCATTTCTGAATAAGTAATTTCTCCTGTTGTCTGAAAGAAAGAAATGTTGTGAGCTGAATTTAACTGAGAAGGTTTAAGAGAGTTTTGTCTGAGACTTTGACAGAGATGGACAATGTTAGACAAAACTAAGGATGGATGAGGTGATAGAGACCAGGAACATTTCTGCAGAGATAAAACAGAACTGAAAGCACGTCTGCAAAGATAATAGTTCAGATAAGTAAGTTACTATAGATCCAAAAAGCCAAACTGCATTGCTGAGGTTTGGATTTTATTTCTGCTTTCTGCTTTTTATCCTTAATTTAAGTAGTCTATTTTCAAATAAAGTATCCAACTCAATTAAAAGGTGCCTGCTATGTCTTAGATAAGAAAAGCAATTTTTAGAAGGACTATATTTGAAGTTGGGCCTTATGTCTTAATGTTTGTAACTTACCATGTTATTCTCAGCATGGAGGAGTCTGAGGTGTTACTATGCTTTCAACGTACTGTATGTATATAAATAAACATTAAGCTAATTTCCAGAGCTCAAACACATATATTAAGAATAAACAGGTGGTTGACTGACAGTAATGAAAATATCTGATAGTAAATTTGAGAGCCACAAATCTTTAATTAGCCCCTTTTTTAGGACTAAAGGTTAGCTACTCAGTGAAATCAAAGAGCTAAAGTTAATTAACTTACAGCGGGAAACATTTGCTAACCGGTAACACGTAAACATAAATGTTACAGTAAAGTGAGGCTAAATCAAAGACTGGAGGAATAATAAAATACTAACTCACCTTACTGGCGGGGGGCTGTGAAACAGCCAGTGTTGGTCGAGATTGGAGGCAGAAAAACTTTCCGAAAAACAGTATATCCAGACTTAAATGTGCGGCTCCTTTTATCGACGTTCACTTGCTCCAAAACTATCAACGTTTAGCTAACAAGTTGGCGCATATTTTTTGCCAAACTTGTGCGACAGAAGAAAAGACTGAGCGTCCCCCCACTCCGAAAAACCCAAATAATCAACGGAGCGTTAAGTTAAGTTGAGAGTTAAGTTGATAAATTTTCTAAATTGAAAGCTGTGCTGTGATTTCCTTTTCTTCTCTTATCTTACCTAGCTAACGCAAACTGGTCCAAACACTACGCTGAGTGCAGCCTATGCGGTGGTTTTTTGGTAAGTTAGTCCCTTTATCCCAAATCGTTTCGCTCACGATGAAATCAAGTCCTCGCACCTCCGAAAACTGTGTCCTAAAGTTGTTCAACTCACTCTAACAAAACATCCGAAAACAAGGTGTCGTTTGATGTTATATTCTCTCAAAGGAGAGGCACGACAATGAATCCTAGAAAGTATTTTGACCATTCCTGGCGGATAACTCTGTTAAACAACGAGAGTCCGGGCTGCTCCAAACCTCCCCCCTTCAATCTGAGAAAATGCGCATCATCCTCCGGACCGAGATCAAGACAGACAGAGTGACACACACAACTTCCGGCCTGGCATTTACAAGCAAAACACAGAGAGAAAAACACCGAGCACACTGCAGGGACACAAACTGCCTTCTCAAGCAGTGGTTAGCTGGATAATTTATGCAGAGCTGCATTAAAAAGATTTATTTACAGTCGCTGCTATTTTTCAGATGATTAGATCCATCTTTATCTCCTATACTATTGCACTTAATTGTTCACATTCTACAGGTAAAATATGAGTTAGATATTAGATATTTTTAAAAAATTAAAGGGGAAATATGTTGATGCCGTATGCCAGATTTGGATTTTGGAAGAATTGGAGCCTCAAAAAGTGCAACAATAGTTCCTTCAGTCCAAGAAATGAAGTGTGACAATGATACCTCCATCCCAGACAAATTCTCCCTGTCCTCCAGACAAAAGGCAAGTGGGGGTCAAGGTGCCATTCAGTGAGTGTTTGGTGGCTGACCGACCAGTAGGGCTTTGAACATCAAACCAGATGAAAACCCATGTGAGTGTGTATTTCCAAAAGCTGCATAGAAGCAAGCATACCTGTTGGTAACTCACATGGTGCCCCTTCCCTTATTTGTTGCCCCAGGTGACCGCTTATGTGGCCTGTGCCATGGGCTTGGAGGTGTTAATGTGTGGATGATGCATTTGTTGAGGATATGCTGTAATTAATGGTTCTTGTTTACAGTTATAATAGAAACACACCATTCAACCAAAACGGAGAGAGCACAGTAGTGTTGGTTTCTTATTCCAGACAAAATATTACCACATAACGGTGTTTTGTCTGTTTTACATACTTCTCACTTTTCATTGAGTATACATTGGAAATCATATAATGTTTGTCAAAGTTGTTTTATTTTGAGTTTCCATTCAAGTTATCTAATGAAAAAAAAAAACAGTTTTGTTTCTTAACCTCATGTCTCAGAGTGAGGGAAATCATCTGGAAATATTATTGACACTATTGCATTAAGTTTAAGTTTTACAGAATCAATTCACTCTATATTTAATGCATCGCCTGTTTCAACGTTATCTTTGCTGTTTTGCTTCACAAAAATGCAGCTTTTTTCCTCTTTGACGAAAGTGTGGCTATCATTTTGAAGACCCCATTTCCGGAAGTCCGACATTATTTAGGCTGTTATTTTCCAGCTTGACGCACGTTTGCTCGGGCTGGTAGAAACCTGGCTCCCCCTGCCATCCACAGCACCTCTACAGCAGAGCTTCAACAGCTCTGCACACCGCGCTCTTTGCATTGTGGGAATGGAGAACAACACTCAGACTACTGGTGGCACTGTAATTATAGTACTGCTGCATTACATTTCAAATGACACAGTGGATATAAATTACATAAACTCACTACAGATTCCACCCTGATCCCCACAAAACACTATGAGAAATAACATACAAGATAGCACATAAGAAATATTGATTAAATGTTCAGCAAGATATCTATGACGTAATTTAATTTAATTTTGACACACTATAGGCTTAATTTTTACTGAACACCACTTTTATACAGAAGAACACTTTAGGATACCTGAGATATGTCCCATGTAGACATAAAGGGACAATAAGATTGCATTTTACAAAGAAGTGAAACTCTTTGTGAAAACTTTGAGGATTACACTTTCCTAATTCAAAGTATATTGTACCTAAAAAAAATCTATGATAACACCGCAGCACAAGCTGATGAGAGAAGACGAAGGTTTATCAATGGAAGCAGATGTTCACTGACTGAGGGTGTGTGTAATAATATGAGTACAGGAAATGTGTTTTCTTTTCAGGATTTCAGATAACCAACATGAATACTAATTTAATGCTAGAAAGTAAGCACTTTCATCAACTTCCGTCTCAAAGCAACTATAAAATAGGTTTATTGTACCAGCGAAAAGATCATATGCTTTGGCAGCATTTCAAAGAGCATCAGAATTTCAAATGTATCTGCCAGCTCAGCACAAACATAGGTTTGTTCTGCCTGATCAAACACATAGTTAATGTCAGAGGAGCTCATATGGTCTTTGATTTCATATCACAATATGACAAATGATTGACGACTAAAGCTGCAGAGACACATGAAGCCCAGCTTGATAGTTAGATAAAAGAATGGGATGACAAAGAAACACATTTGGGTTTCAACATGTGTGAGCCTTTCGTCATGTGTGCAGCATCAACCATGTATGATGTTATCCACGAAATGATGTAATGTCATTTATTTTGAAGATCAATATTACAGAGTTACAGGTGAATACAACAAATAGTATCTCATAGAGTAATAACACAGGCCTCAATATTAGCTCCTATGAGCAAACACAGGAGGTCCTCGGCATGATATTACTTTGCATGTGGCTTTGACTCCTCCAGGTTAGATTAAATGTTTTGTGCTGCTAATCAGTCCTTGTAAAAGTCAAAAATTGGAGTCTAAACTGAAAGTTTGAGGAGAAATCACACAGAACAGTACAAAGTCTAAATAAAGCTTTTAAAATGTAATTCTGACCCATATATGAATCAAAATGCAAAGATTGTGTTTGGGTCCATTACAGTAGAGTTTTGGGGCTTGACAGGACAACTGGACAGGACTACTTTTTTTCATCTTGACTCTTAATACTATTTTCTGTATGTTGTGTGTTCTGTGTTATTAATACTGTAGCACTTTGAGTTTCACTATGAATGAAGAGTCTGGTACAAATTAAATGCATTGTTGTTGTTGTTGTTGTTTTGTTGTTGTTGTTGTTGTTGTTATTAAATGCTGTTCACTTTGTCATAGTCAAACACTAGAAGAAGGTTAGAAGGAGCGCACTGATACAGACATCACATGTGGGTGTAAGGCTATTGAAAAACAGCATAGATGAAAAGATGCCTGCACACTTATTCAAACCATAAACCTTTTATTTAAATGAACAATGTCTCAGGTTAGCTTAGCTTAGCACAAAGACATAGAAACAGGGGACTGGATTGTTTCTCAGCTGGGTACAGTGACTTTTCATCACCATGAGGTTGCCAGGAAGTCACTGCACGCAGCGATGAAATAGTCTGGTACATAACAACCAGCAATCTGTTGTTTTTACACTTCAATTTTTCATGAACTTAAAAAAAAAGATATAAAATGTTAATTAGTGAGTTTTAGAGGCGTTAGTAAGTGAATTTTGTCACCTTTCAACAGAGCCAGGCTAATGGTTTCCTCAGGTTTCCAGTCTCTGTGCTAAGCTAAGCTAACTGGCTGCTGGTTTAGCTCCATGTTTAGCATACAGACATGAAAGTGTTATCCATCTTCTCATCTAAGTCTTGGCAAGAAAGTGAATAAGTGTTGTTTTCCCAAAATATCAAACTACTTCTGTAAATTGTAATAATTTGTGATGCCAAAAGATATTTATGTTACATTGTAAGATTGATGCAATTTGGTTGGAATCTCTGCTTTTAACATCTCTAAACAGCCTTTTTTGTCAAATGTACTTTGAGCTCAAATTAACCTCAAACTTCAGAGAGCGCTGTTATTCACGAAGCAGATGGAGTGTGAATCTGACAACCGCATACATACCAGAGTAAAACCAAACATGTTTATTAGGGTAACTAATAGTGAGAGTTAAATGTGCATGTGCTGCAGTCAGCCACATCTTACGATTTCAAAGCATCAAAACATGGCTGAGAGGATCTTTGATGCAACAGCAGTTTGAAATTTTACAGACATTTATTGTGCCATCAGTGTCACTGACAGAGATTCTCCTGAGTTCAAGCTGTTAAAGATAAAAATGAAAAAAAGTTCTGAATGAAAGGACATAAAACCTTGACATAATTCATAACATATGATGATGGATATTTGTTTTTTCTTTTGGTTACTTATTATTTTCCTTTGTTGAAAGGGGGTGAGTGACATATCTGGAATTTTGGAAACCTCCACTCCGGTTTGAACTGTGACAGTTTTGGCTGACAACAAGACAGATGAATTGCAGACTAATGAAAGTAACGGCAGACCAATAAAAGATGTTCTTGGGTTTTTTATTGCAACACAGGAGACACACTGTCTATACTTCTACACCAGATCACTTGCAAAAGAAAGAGAATGAAAGAAGAACTTGTGTTATGTGGAGATAATTTGAAAAAGCTTCCCTGATTAATCATTAACCTGTATCTGTGATGTTTACATGCCACGGTAACTCAAGAAACATACTGGCAAGTTTACTGTCAGGACGTAACTGAGAGGTTAATCCAATGCTATAAAATGAGAGCTTAAAGTTTATGATTTTAATTAATAATTACACAGTGCAGTTAGGTAATACTGAAGTTATTGCCTAACAAGACTATTTATATTAGTCATTTACATAGTCAGAGATAGAGCCGAGACTGTGTAGGATTTAAAGTCAGTTGAACAAAAGCTTAGCCTAAACACAGTCTGTTTTAAGATGAGGTGGGGCATTTCTGATCACTCCTCATTCCTTTCAGCGTAAGGAAATGTGCCGGACACTGTTAAAGCCAGGAATACCTTATGCAAAAGCAAACTGAAAGCAGGCTAAGCCGCACATCAGCATGAGAACAAACAGAGAGTCATGCAATGCCCAGAGTGAACAATATCTGCCCCAGAGTTGCTTTGCATGATGATTTCCCTAGCAGCTTCTTCATCGCCCCAAGGTGGTGTTTTATTGTCCGCGCTCTTCGTGTTTGCATTCCATTGTTACTGGGCAAGTACAAATATCCTCTTTTCATGCACAAAAACCTCAGACAGGGCCTTCCACTACATCGCCTGAGCCCAGCCCTCATCCATCCATCAGCGGTGCCCCTAGTCCTACACACAGGGCCCCCCAAGCTCTGCTCACCACCCCCAGCCCGGTCTTTGACATAACGCTGTTGTGGCTTTCCGGGCCTTTATGCTGTCTGTTGTCTGAGGCAGATTGAAGACCCTTTGTGTGCGTCAGCCCCTGTCCTGAGTGGCCGGGAGGAACCTGCTGGGCTGCGAGTGGAGAGACAGGAATGCGCATATGAATGGGCCAGTGTGTGCCGGGCACCTGCTGACAGAGGGACGGCGTGCCTCTATGAGTCTTAGTTCATCAGCGTAACCATCTTG
This sequence comes from Thunnus maccoyii, assembly GCF_910596095.1. Taxonomy (NCBI): domain Eukaryota; kingdom Metazoa; phylum Chordata; class Actinopteri; order Scombriformes; family Scombridae; genus Thunnus; species Thunnus maccoyii. The sequence continues at coordinate 26,860,400 of NC_056541.1, forward strand.
TTCAATTACACGTTCAGCACGGTGTTGCGTTCCCTGGTCATTCACACTGAATGGGAGTATTGTCACTGCAGTTGCGGATATTTTGCGGTTTGCTGCTGCAGAGCAGCTCTTAATGAATGTGGTGGGAGCGGCATTGTTCAAGGTGTAAATGATTAACACTAAATGCAGCTATTTAGCTCTGCCCTCCTGTTGCACTCTGGCAATGGGGTTTGATTGATCTGATTTGATTCATACAGAAAGAGGGCTTGCAGGGTCTTGTCTCTGCCTTCTCTTACGCTCCATACCTGACAATGAATGAATCAAAGATGACCTGATATATTTAAGATTCAGCTTTAAGTGTAACTCTTATCCAGTTCCCCAAAGTCTTTGTTTGACCATGTAAAAGAAATTTTGAAAGCTGAAATGGTTTTTTTTTCTCATCTTAATATTATAGCATTTGAAAACTTTTAAAGATCTATTTTTTTTAGCATTTTGCCTTGATCCCTTCCTTTACTTAAGTAAAAGTAGCAATAACACTCTGTAAAAATATATTCCAAATACTCAATTACAAGTAAAAGTTCTGCATTTAAAATATTACTGAAGTAAATCACTTATTACTTCAGCAGCATGTATATAAAGTATTAAAAGTAAAGTACTCTTAATGTAGAAAATGACCTTGTGTGAGTGTCATACTATAAATTATATTATAATATTGGAGTTATATTAACACATTCATGTATAAGCAGTATTTTAATGTTGTAGTTGGTGGTGCGAATTTTAACATTTTATATATTGTTGGGTAGTTCTAATACAATGCAACTTTTGTAAAAGTTTATTATATATTTTGTGTATAAACATGTAATCTATAAAGAAGTAAGAACTATACCTGTCATATGAATGTAGCGGAGTAGAAGTTATAATATTTTATCCTGAAATATGGCGGAGTAGAAGTATAAAGTAGCATGAAATGGAAATCCTCAAGTACAAGTATCTTAAATGTACTTGAGTAAATGTCTACCAATGTACTTCATTGTACTCATCTAAATATAAACACTGTATGTAGGGTGAATATTCAACACTGACACTCAGACTCCATATCACTCTGAGATGAAAAAGAAGAGGGAATTAACTATTTTAAATTGTTTCTCAGTTTTATGTGACATGTATAGTATAGTATACATATGTTGTAATGCTGCAAGTAGTTTATGAAAGTAGTGCTGTTGGGATCATACTGCTCCATCCTCATGTAAAATCAAAGTTCCCGAGAATAGTATCATTGAATATGGGCCGAAGAAATACACTTGTGTGTATATGAACAGCTGCCTGATGAATTCTCAAGCCAGGGCTTGATCACATGAATCACATGAACAGCAGGCTGAAGTGTATTGAACAAGGAGCACATGGATTTGTAGAGTTCATCTGCAGATTTGGCAGAAGATACACAATAAGCTGATTTCTAACAACAGTCTGGTATGGTGAAACCTAGATATATGATCCCAAAAGGTTCATTAATTGTCCTCTGACTCATATGGTACAGTTTATGGGTTGTTTGTCTGGGCATGCTTTTGAGGAGATTACATCTCCATAATCAATACAAAGAAACTTAGCCATCCATTCCAGAGTTTGACAAAAAAGAAAAACTTTCCCTCCTCAAATATAGCCGCAACAACACAAAAATCACAGCAGCCCTGCACATAATTTCCTGGGGAGACTTTTTCATAATTATGGTTGCTGGTGCAACTAGGGACGTCTTTGACATTGTCCAGATGTGTTACATTTCAGTCCAAGTGTGGCTGCAGGAACCCAAACTCCACTAACATGGTCCAGTACTTAGAGGACTGGATGATCTATAATGTGGTTGAAATGACCTATCATTTATCAAAATATCAAAATATAAATCTGCACGTATGTTGATCAGAACAACAAAGTCATCCATCACATGGTACTCTGTGATTGGCTGGATCACCTGATAAGCTTGACATTTCCCACAGTCACTGTGCTGATTGCCTGCAAGAGCTGGTCTGTGGCCTCTGGACTCGTGGCTCTTATCACCCGCTGACCTGGAAAGGGGGAGCGTAAGATCTGCAACATCACTTCAACCGGCAGACGACATGCTGCTTTGAAGTGGGAGTGGACCTAAATTGGATTATGCAGCATCTCTGAGGAGCAGCTCCCGTAGATTTGATTACATACACCCCCTCACCCAACACCCACACTCCTGCTTCACCAATGCAGATGAGACGACATGGGGCGGTCTTCCATGCCAGACTCTGATACTCCAGTCTTAATGTGTGCCCATCTGCCAGCCATTTACCTGATTACTTCAGTTTAACTCAAACAGGTCCGGCTCTGCCAGGGCAGCTGGGAGGCCAGAGAATGGCATCAGTTTAGTACAGGTGGACACAGAAAAGATAAGGACCAGACGACCCTTTGATTAATCAAAACAAGCACCCATGAATTAACAAAATGAAGGAAATTAACATTTGGCACACTGAAACATGAGAGTGAAATATTTTATAGTGTTGAACTCAATTTTTGTAGCCACAGAAACTACTAATTTTACCACTTAAACATAATCTTCAAGATGGAGCAATATAAACAGAGAACAAGCTGTTCTTGTCATCTTCGCTTTCTTAAAGATCTTGCAGACGAAAGTGCGAGCCTATTTAAAATAAAATCCCAGGCACTAACTTCAAATCCTCCACGCAAGCATGGCACACAGACCACCTTCTATTTCTGAGGAAAATAACATCCAGTCCTGGTTTAACTTGTGCTCATTATGGTGGAAGTGGGTTCCCGGGCCAGGAAGTTTCATTGCTTTCCAAATAAATCTCACTAAACAGAGCTGTAATCCAAATTCCTCATCTTGTGGAGTCCTCCCTAAGTCCTCACATTACATGAAAGCTTTCAAAAGCTATAGGCATAAAAACTCACACCTTATTCTTCGAGGTATCACTCATTGTAACATTTTCACAGGCAAAACCGAATAAAGTAGCACAGTTGTTTGAAAGAAACTGAAAAAAAGTGCCTTTTTTTCTGAGAGAGCTGCTCATTTTCACCTAACACAAGCCAGTTTTTGATTGTTTCCACATAAAGGGGCTCTAAAATTCAAACCAGCTCATGAAAAATTATCCAAAAAAAGAATGAGGCCCTTCAACATTCCTCCAGTTTTACCGAGTGACACAGAGGGTTTTCATTACCTCGCTCACTGCTTGCAAATCTAAGACATCAACTTTGATTATGTTACATAGAACCTGGCAAGGGAACAATCAGTGGGTGCTGAGGGCGGGTGTGATCGTCTGTGTGCCAGTCAAAATCACTCTGCAAAGTCAAATAGCATAATGAGCTGTGTTTTTAGTGCCATTTAGAAAACAAACAGGGATATCTCCAGACCAATCTCCTCAGTGACCAGTGAAAAAAAGGGCTGCTATCATTGACATGTGGCATTCAAGTTGGGTGATCTTGGTAACAGCTCCTCAGCTGTGTGGAAGGAGGAACTTGTCACTGAGCCTAAACAGCTCTCTTGGCTTAGTTCTGCGAGCTAAAATACCCCCATCCCACCCCATCTACCCCCCCGACGCCCCTTCTCCTTGTGCTGTGTGGCGTCAGCTGCAATGAGCTCCAGATGTGGCCTGGCACCCCTCCAGTCACCGCACTGGATGTGGTTTGAAGGTAGTTTGGAAACACCACCCACCAGCGGACCCAATGAAAGTTCCTCAGACTGCAGCGAGAGGTTTCTGTCGCGGGTTTGTATTTATGCGGACTGCAGGAGCGCAGAAGAAGTGCAGAAGTGCACATCTGGGGAAGGAAAAGGTATCCGTCTCTATATATGTGCATGTGTTACTTATTCAACATGCTTATGTGAGACAATAGTTAGAAGTAGTTCCATCTGTTTCAGTAGATATGGAAATATCAACATCCTTTATTTGCCCCCCAGGCTTCCATTCTTTGTTCCCTTTGTGTATAAATACTGTTTAAGAAAGCACTCAGTAATCTGAGTGATGTGACCAGCCTTTGATAACTTGAGTCATCTCAATGAGAATGGAAAGACAAAAGCTAATAACTTTGAAATGTTTTACAGAAACAGTTGAACTAATTTATCCATTCTAAAAAAAACAGTTATCCTTAGAAATACACATAAAACCTGGTGGTAATTATGCATTATCTTTAGTACAGGTCAAAGAGGCATCAAAAACACCATTTATAGTAAATAAGAAGCCTGGGTTTCTAGGTTGTGTGACATTTGTGTGGTTTGAGGTCATCATTTCACCAAAATACACAGACCATCAACATCTGCAGTGGTAGGTTAGGTCTGAAGTATTTGCCAAAATACTTAAAACCTGATAGAAGCAGTTCAGACATGTGGCTGTCACTGGCAAAAAACAGTATGTGGGTTGAGTGTTTCTGAACACCAAGTCAAATGTATAAAATGTCTAATTGAGCAAATACATCAAAATGAACTGCAATCATCATCAGATAAAGGAAACATTTTTAAAATGTTGCGGTTTACTTGATACTTTGAACAGCCCACTTCAGAGGCATATACATGAGATGAGTAGCCACTCATAATGACTTACTATCAGCTGTAACACTGATGCTTTTTTCTTTTTCTAACAGTTACCCTGTTTAGTTTTCCAACCGTGTGCTGGGAGGATCGAATGAGGTCACTCTGTGTAAACTGCCAGCTAATTCTCATGGTCTAGTAGAAAAAAACACATGCTGCTTTTAAGCCAATGGCTCCCCCTGCTGCCCAGCATCTGCTGTGCCAAACCCAGCCAGGATCACTTCAGATTAATTTGCCTGACAAAATTAAACAAATAAGCCAAAAACATGAACAGCTTTTGCCTCCAGTTTTAATACACTCTGATTGACTCTCAAACTTGCCACATGGTCAAAGCAAACAATCATAAACACTGCAGAGAGAGCAGATGCTGTGCACTCAACAAATTCAGCATGTGACTGACATTCAAATGACTCCAACCAATCATCACTTACTATGCTTAAGCTTTGGGTGCTTTCTGGCTCACTGTGTCGAATTCACGTTTTATGTAATTTTATCACCTTTCAAGATAATCCAATAATTTTTTTGTGTTCCTTTTGAAAACTGATGCAGCTTGCCTGCTGCTTTCAGCTCTTTCATATTAAAAGGGAAACTTCAGTCTCTTAAACTGAGCTGCTGTTTGTCTGTTGGCAGATGAATTTTCATGCATGCTTTTGTATTGAACTTACAAATTTGAGTGCACAAGGCCAAAGGACCCCGCAGTAAAATATTTAACAAAAGTGCAGTACAGTTCAGTGTGACTACAATGTCTGAACATTTAGATTCAACCACTAACACCACATCAGATGGTGAAGTGGGAATAGTCACTTAATTCCTCCCACTGATCAATCACATATGTGTATTTATCACTACTCAGCTCTTAAACCCCAACGAAACACCTCAGTTGTAACCATCTCTTCATAACATAACATAAAGGCTGATGTATTGTTTTTTTCTTGTCATGGTCAATGATAAGAAGAATCTGGAGATGGCTGCTGTCATTGACCAATCAGAACAGAATTATTATTTATTTACAACTACTTGATAAGAGTGCAGCAGAAACAGATGCTGGACCTTGGTGTGATTAGATAGGTTATAGATAGGTTATAGCTCATAGATATATATAGTTAGTATGGTGATGTAATGTTCAATAGGCTACATTCAGTGGTACTTTGTTGAGGTTCAGTTGAGAAAAAAGCAGACAAATATAGTGAGGTCAAGGTGAATGTAATCCGGACTTAAAGTGGACCTCACCTATTTATAAAGTCTGTTTTGAGCTCGTATAATTTGTCTGTTCATAGTCAGTAGTGACTCTGCGTACTGCAGGTGCAGTGTGTCCGTTGTCATTGAGGCGGTTTTAAGAGCTGCTGCAGATCTCCCTGAGGTGCCAGCTGGTAGGGTAGCTGGAGCCTCTTGTTCTCCTGGCTGCAGAGTGCTGGACAGTGTTCAAGAAGCAGCTGACACACCTCTTCATGACCCCGTTCTGCAGCCTGCTCATGCATGTAACAAAATAACACACACAGGTACAAGTTTAATCATAATAAATATACTTTGTAACTCTGGAATGTTTTTATCATGGCAGTGCTGTAGTACATGTGCTATGACATGCCTACCTTGTGTAAAGGAGACGCACCGTCGTCATCACACAGCATTGGATCTGCCCTGTGGTGCAGCAGGAGTCTAACCACATCCAGATGACCACAGTAAGCTGACCGATGGAGTGGTGTGGCACCGCCTGGTGTCTGAGGAGATGCACAAGCACCATTCTCAAGAAGAAACTTGCATACGGCAAGATGACCGCTGCGACTTGCATAATGCTGAGACAAAACATACAATAATGAAACAGAAATTTAGATCCATGACATGTGAACAGGGAATACAACAGCTAATGCCCCGAACAGCTTCCCAGCAGACTCACTAGAGCTGTGTATCCAGCTGAGTCTCTCAGGTTAGGATGTGTGCCTTTCTGGATCAAGGACTTGACCCTCTCCAAGTCCCCATCCATCGCAGCAGACCAGATACCTGCATATAAGAATAACACTTATGATGACAAAACACAGCAGTGCACTTCAATGACAGATGAGACTCATCAATAAAGAACAATGTTAGTTGCAGACAAGCCAACAAAGGTGAAATATGCAAGTGTTTTAAATTTTGGAGGAGGTCAAGTCAACCACCTTAATGAAAGGATATATTCAGTCAGTGTGTTGTAAAACTCTGTTGGTATGGCACCAACAGAGTGTAAACACATGCCTGACATACTGTATAAAAGCAAACCTCGTTCAAAATCCATTTCACTCAGCGTCTGGTGAACACTGGGACAGGAGGCTGGATGGGAGCAGCACGCACATTGCTGTCGATCAGACGCCATCGTGTTAATGGGCACAGACAGGGTGATGAAAATAGCCCCAGTCTAATTCAGACCTGAGGCTGGACATTAGTTTTGAAGTTATACACACGGAGTAAACATGTTTCTGTTAGTCAGTTCCGTGTGTTTCTTCTTCTATTACAAGTGGTCGACCAAGTTTGTGGTGTATTGCACCACCAACAGGACCGGCTTCCCACAACACACACGCCCAGAAATAAAGTTAGACGCAAATGAATTCATAAAGAATTACAATGAATTTGTAAAATATGTTTGAATTAATGTAGACACGCGGTAAAATAATAAATTACTGTCATACAAAACAAACGGGCTTAGGGATGGCGAACAGCGGATGGTGGATATTAGCAAGGGACATACGAGATTTAAATCAAGCGTAGCTACGTATGACACCCCGACCAATCGTAGAGCTGCAGCCAGAAGGCATCCTTCAAGTGCTCTCTGATATTCATAAAGTTGTTTGTTGTAGCCTATTTGTTTAGGAAAAACGGCAGCACATAATGTCGTTCTGTGGCGGCGAAATGATGATGAAATGCGAGCTATTACACTGATGCACTTTTTTTTTTATACATATGCATCACTATTGGTAATCATTTCTAATATGACTCATCTTTTCTGTTTTCTTTAATGTCCTACATTAGCAAATGTACTATTTAATATAATTATGTAATACATAATTATATTAATGTCAACATACAGTACTATCATGCTCGGGTATGGCTAAAAGTCCAATATCTCAGCTTCTCCGACACATAATAGTACAGTCTTATAATCTCTGATTTTTTCGATTGTTCCTAAAGGCATCTTTTGTCTCGTGTTGTTGTCTGATGCAGCTAGCTATAGCCAGCTTGATTCTGCAAGCGAGTGTTAGCTGGCAGAGGCCACATAATTACTATTGTTAAAATTACAACAAAGTACTTAAAACCAAAGCACCTAAAGAATGAGAAGAGTTACGTTATTTGTTAACGGGACATCTAAAAATGGCAAGGTGGGTAACAACCGGGCAGACTGTGAGTGAAGGAGCTAGGGCCGCAGAATGACTGGCGTTTTACTGAACATAACTTACGTGTTTAATTATAGCTAAAGAAAATATTACACTTTTATTATCAACTATATCAAGTAAAGGTAAATGGTAGCTCCATTTGATATTTCCTACATACGGCATGAACTTAGCTCACCCTGCTTACATTGCTAAATGCGACTGATAAATCTCGTATTAGACTAGATCAGTTTTTCCAACCTTTTTTGGTCTGTGAACCCTCAAAATAAAGTAAAGTCTACGTGGGACCATCGTCACATGTTGCATTGTCTGCCAGTTAAATTACCGATTATTGTTTTGATTCATCGGTTAATCGTTTTGTCCACTAAATGTCAGAAAAAAAGTGAAAAATATTGGTTTAAGTTCTCGACAGTTCAAAGTTACATCTTCAATAATCTGGTTTTGTCTGATTAACTGCCCAAAACCCAAAGATTCAGCTTATCATCATGACTCACAAAGAAAAGCAATAGGCTAAGTCATCACATCTGAGAAGCTGAAACAAGCTGATTTTCTTCTTACATTTTTGCTTAAAAAATATTAAAATGGTTCTTCGGTTATCAAAATAGTTGCTGATTAATCTCTGACTAATTGATTATTCGACTAATCAATTATTGACTGACCTCGCAGCTCTAGATAAATGACTTATTTTGTTTTATTTGAACAACTTTTAGAGGCTTGAGGAGGTAAAATACAGAAATCCACAAGAAATAAAGCAAAAATAAGAAGAAAGCTTGGGGAAAAAAATCACTATTTTGTTTATCCTATCCTGTCCTATCATGACGTGACCACTTTGATTAATTCCTTGTGGGTCCTGACCCCCAGTCTGGGAGCCACTGGACTAGATCAGTGGTTCTCAAAGTGGGGTATGGGGACCCCCAGGGGTCCTTGAGGTGGTTCCAGGGGGCCCCCAGCAAAAAGCCATCCACAAGTAACACAATTTCAGGATGTATGACTATTTTGGTCATGGGCTTTATACACTTTACGTAATAAAACATCCAAAAGTAAAAATCTTATGTGGGGGTGGGGGTCTAATTTGTGTCAGTTTAGGGTTCTTGACGTGAAAAAGTTTGAGAACCACTGGACTAGATGATTTTGTTTCTGTTCTGTTTGTTTTGTTAAGACAGTACCGTAAGACCCAGTGATGTCTTATCTTTCTCTATCTCCCAGGTTGTAGCAGTTTATGGAGCCTTGTCTGACTTACTATCCGTAGCAAGCAATAAGTTAGGAATCAAAGCCTCCTGTTTATACAATGGAAAAGGTGGTCTCATAGATGACATCGCCCTTATAAGGTAACAAAATGTTAACAGTTACTGTATGCTGCTGAGCTCATTATGAATTTCTATCACCTCATTGTGTGTCTTATCTGTCTAATCTGTGCTAACAGAGATGATGACGTGTTGTATGTCTCAGAGGGAGATCCATTCATTGGTGAGTGCTGTCATGTTTGCTGCAGGAGTCCCGTTCACTGACCAGTGAATAAAGTCTCACTCAGACACTTTTGTCTTCTTCCTCTCTTTTATATCTCAGACCCTCAGAATGAAGTCAAAGTTACTGATCAGCATGGAGCTCACACTGATTGGTTGACCCTTAATATTGGTGGTCGTCTGTTCACCACCACCAGGTATGTGACGTCCTATTAGCTGCTTTCATTGTAATGAACACATTATAAAACACCCTAAATTAAACAGTATCTTTCTGTTGATAGGATCTACTGTGTTACGTACATTTTTATTCATTCACTTCTTGGCTGAACATGTCTGTTTTGTTTTTTTTTGTACAGGAGCACCTTGGTCAGCAAAGAACCAGAGAGTATGCTTGCTCACATGTTTAGGGAGAAAGGTAAGTTATGGCTACAGAGCTGAAGCCAATCAAGAAACATTTCAATTTTGTTTAATGTGAATCTTCCTTTCAAATGGATTTTATGAATCTCTGTGTTTGTTCCAGATGTGTGGGGGAACAAGCAGGACGAGCATGGGGCCTACCTTATCGACCGCAGCCCCGAATACTTTGAGCCTATTCTCAACTACTTGAGACACGGTCAGCTCATTATCAATGAAGGCATCAATATACGAGGTAAGCTTTTTGACCAGTCCAAAAATGTGAAGTCTATAGAATAAAATCCTCACAGTCATTTCCTAATAAAATGAGAAAATAAGCACAGTTTGGTAGAATTGTGGAATTTGTTTTCCAGGTGTCCTCGAGGAGGCTCGTTTCTTTGGAATTGAGCAACTTGCTGAACAGCTGGAAGTAGCAATCAAGGTAATATGAAGTGAGAAAGGTAGATACTTGTTTCCATTTAGTAATATGATGGCTCCCCTCAGTGTATACTGACTTGCTTTACTTTCAAACCAGAACTCTCAGCCACCTGAGGACCACTCCCCCATTTCCCGCAAAGAGTTTGTCCGTTTTCTTCTGGCAACGCCCACCAAGTCAGAGCTCCGCTGCCAGGTACAGCTAATGAAAAAAGTTTTCATTAATTTACCCCATCATTTCTCTATATCAACATAATATATGACACTCTTCTTTCAGGGTCTTAATTTCAGTGGGGCCGATCTCTCCCGGCTTGATTTGCGTTACATCAATTTCAAGATGGCTAATCTCAGCCGCTGCAATCTGACACATGCCAACCTGTGCTGTTCCAATCTGGAGCGGGCTGATCTATCTGGAGCCAACCTGGATGTAAGTCTGAGAGCTCTGTTCCTGTCAGCACTCTGGGCTGTACTGTATGATCCTGGACTGTGTGTATGTAACAGCTGACCTTTTAGATGTGCAGAAGAACGCAGGACATTAATTACCATTAGATCCTGACTGATCCTGTCAGTGTGTTTTGGAGATTTAAATAATCAATGAAATTATGCTGCCGTGCCTCGTGTGTAAATGCGCAGAGCGTCTCTCAATGGGGAAATCACTGCATGTAACTCTATATTTGTTATATATATATATATCTTCAGATGTGGCGCTAGAGCAAATCAATAAGAAGGGTATTTGATTTTCTTTGGATGGAGAGTACACGGACCCCCGGTCCCCACGCCGAATAAAAACAGCAATGAATTTGGTCTTTGCAAGTGGATGTAATTATGTAGCCTATGTGTTTATTTGCATATATAACGGGGAGGGAAGTGAGATCCAATCCGAAGTGGTCACTCAAGATGCATGTGGAGACGTATGTTAATGCCAACTGTAAACAGGGCCAATGATTCATGTGGACATACAGCACCAACAACAAAAGTGTTTCACTGTGGGGAAGTGAACATTTCCTACGTCTGTCTGAGTTGTGTGTAATTTTTGTGTTATTTTTAATTGTTGGCCTTCCTGCTGGTGAACAATGGGCTGTGATTTTGGTATTTGGCCACGTCACACCTCCTGCCTCCTCAGTTTTGTGAAGTAAAGGCCATTCTGTTCTTGAACATGTTTGCCCATAGTCCACACCTACACTCTTATTCACCCCTTTAAAAAAAATAACAAGCAGACTGTTTGCTTCTCTGTTTGGGGACTTAACACCAATGTCTTGTGGGGTGTGATGTAAAATTTGTAATAAAACATTATGAATACTGTTGATGTTTGTTTCTTGAAGGGCGCCAACTTACAAGGAGTGAAGATGCTCTGTTCCAATGCTGAAGGAGCTTCTCTCAAAGGATGCAATTTTGAAGATCCATCCGGACTGAAGGCCAACCTAGAAGGTAATCCATCACAAATCTTACTCAATTAAGTTGCGGTCCCACATTTGTTGTCATGTTTTCAGCAAGTGTTTTTGTAAATTAGGAGCCAACCTGAAAGGAGTTGACATGGAAGGAAGTCAAATGACTGGCATCAACCTGCGTGTGGCCACTCTCAAAAATGCAAAGCTGAAGAACTGTAACCTGCGGGGCGCCACTTTAGCAGGGACTGATCTCGAGGTAAGTCAAGGCTATCAGAAGGGATTATCTCTAAAAATGTTCATTTAAACAGACATGTTGACGCAGATGACAGTTAGTATTTATCATGGGGCAACAAAGCAGATCTGAATAATTGTCCTACAGATGTTTTTAAGATATGTTTGTGTAGCGCCTAGAGCTGAAACAATGAGTCGACAAATCCACTACACCACTGAAAGAAAATTCATCTGCAAGTATTTTGATGATAAATCAATTGTTTAAGTCATTTATCAAGAAATAATACCAAACATTCTCTGTTTCCAGCCCCTCAAAGATTTCCTTTGTTTTATATCAGTGTAAGATGAAGAATTTTTGGGGGGATTGGACTGTTTGGAAAAAAAAACAAGCAATGTGCAAACATGGGCTCTGGGGAACTTGTGCTCTAACATTTTGTAGACTAAACAATTATTTGTAAAAATAATTGATAGATTACTTGACTCTGAACATAATAGTCAGCCTGAACTGAATCCCTCTTTTTTTTTTTTCTTTTTTTTTTTCCCCCCCAAACAATTTCCCTACTGATAGCCCAGTAGCAGGATCCCCAAAATTTAAGCTAAAGTTGCATAGAGTTGAATAAGTAAATAACCAATTAATATGATGAGTACAATGAAGTTGATCTTTATATTTGTATTGGAATTCAATTGCTTTTGTGCCTTAAGTTGTCTGTGACGAAGTGTATTCCCCAAAATGTTGAACTATTCCTTTAATTTTCTGCCAAACCATTTTTCCTTGAAGAAAAAACTTTTTGAACTAAATGTTAACTGTTTGTTATGAATCAAATGACATTTATTCTTTCTTTGATAAAATGACATTGACATTTTAACCCTTAATGTCAAGCTTTACACAAGCAACTGAAAGCTTCCATAAGGCAACAGGACTTCACCATGACACTTGTATGAAATTGCCAGCAAGTGTGTGAACATTTTTCAACAGGCTTTTGTACGACATTCATAATACATTACAGTTCTCCACTTAAATTACAAGCTTTTCACTAGTTCATGTAATCTTCCTGTCTTACTGTTACGTCCCTGCTGCGTCTTTGCAGAACTGCGACCTGTCTGGCTGTGATCTACAAGAAGCAAACCTGAGAGGATCCAACGTGAAAGGAGCCATTTTTGAAGAGATGCTGACCCCGCTGCACATGTCCCAGAGTGTCAGATAACTCGGTTACACGCCTACAAGTCCGGTCTGGACACAGATGGCTTCTTTATTACTCAGTTCCTCTTACAGTATATTCCCCTACTATCAATCTCTCTATACCTGTGTACAGCACAGGTAGTTGTATGCACATCCCTGGCATTCCACCTATGTTACATTAGCTTTAAATATCTTGCACTAGAATTTATCCAGGGTTGTCCATGTATGTTTGTATGGTAGGATGTTTTAAAATGTTCAGCTACATATATCACCAAAACAAAATAATGTTCCTAGTGTATGTAGATGTGTCTGGATGCGATCCAACAACTATACTCATTTAATGTTTTTGCATAACTTATATTCATTTCATATTACTTGACATGTTAATGGGAGTCAAAAACCAGACTTTTGCAGTAAAGTTCAGAGTACTGAGCTTCACTGAATGCTGCTGTAGCAGAAACTGAAGGGGTCATTTACCAATAACTGTCACGCTGTACGTTCCTCTTTAAGTATGTAACTTACTTTTGCTGGATACAACACACTATAAAGGAAGCAATGCAAGCCAAAGCCATACAACAGCACAGTCTCAAAGGCCAGAGGTGCTGTTAATGCACCATAAAACTATGCGACAGGCTAGTTTTCAAACACAGCTTGGGTATGCAATACATGATTTACAGCTGTGAGGTTTCTCTTTTCCTACTTTTGAATATTGTGTTCTTAAAAAGCTCTCCCTCGTTTTGCGCTCTGTGAATCTACCTCTTTTGTTTTGTTTTTTTTGTAATCCGGTGTGTGAGAGATCCACAGTTGCATGCGTTTGACTGTGGTCACTACTTATTGTAATGTTTATGTACGACATTCATTATTCCTCATATCCCATTGTGAGAAAATAATCCAACTTGGTGTGCTTTAACAGAAGGCCGTGTTCACATGTTGTGGACTTGCCTGAAAACATGTTCCATTTACATGACGTATATCACTTAATCATGCTTTTGAACGTATTTGCACAAGTATATATTTGATTTGTAACATGTTATATCTTTTCACCAAAAATGTTTAATGCTTGTTATCTTATGTAAATCAAATCCAGTGCTTCCAAAAAAAAAAAAAAAATCACTATTAATAGATTGGGCAGATGTTTTGTTAAGGAACAATCTCACTTCAGTTCTTACTGGACATTGTCTGTTTGCATGTGTGAAGAGCTATCCTCGCCTTTGACTGGTGAAGTTTCTTTAGCTGTAGCTCAAAGCTGCTCCGATGCAATACTATTCACTCAGTTCAATCGTAGGTACCTAGCCTGTGAGAATGAATGATGAAGGCAATCATATTGTGTATTTCACAATGAGTGTGAAAATCACAAAGAGCTATGGTTATTTATTTTAATACATCTCTCTGAATGCAATATGGGGCAGAGGTTGTTTTTTTTTTTTTGTTTGAGACAGGGGGCGGTGTAGTTCTCCCTGAGTATGATTATTGCACTCGACCGTGGAAATATATTTCCATAAATGACTGTTATAAATAAACTGCTATGAAGAAGAGTAAGTCTTTATCACCTCGTCTTTTTCTCTGTCATTAATTTGTGAATCTTTGGTTTATCAGCAAGTATTGGAAAATGACTGGAGGTACTTCACGGCCATACACACAGCTGGTCTGATGATGAACACTTGTTCTTTTTGTGGAAGGACAAAAATCACACACTGTAATCTTTTTAATAGCTCTGCAGGTTACCAGTAAATGTTGCTTAATCCCACTTTGTGACCCCCTGCAGTGAAGTGTTGGGCTTTTGACAAGAAAGGAAGTAGCATATAAACCTTGGAAAATGCTCAGCAGCAGCAGCAGCAGCAGCAGCATCCACAAAGGACAGCAGCCAAGAACAAATCAGAGAAGCAGCTTGCCTTATGCACAGAAGGTAAAAACTTCACTGATGTGATGCATAAATCTGGGCATGTGTAATCTAAAATTGAGGACTATGACAGTATTTGGGGTTAGATTAGGAAAAATAAGAAGATTACTGACCTGCTTATATGTGTAATATAAAGCTTTTTCCCTCCTCAGAATGGCTATGCAAACCCTGGCACTGTGGTTGCTGCTTCTGGGCTCAGTGGTGCCACAGGTCTGCTGTCAGCACTGGTCATATGGACTGAGCCCAGGAGGGAAAAGGGAACTGGACAGCCTTTCAGACACACTGGACAATGTAAGCATGGCTCCTCACACTTCATCTTCAGCATTTTATTCTCTACATATTCATGGTGATGTTTCCCTCCCCCCCTTCAGGTAGTTGAGGGGTTTTCACATGTGGACACACCTTGCAGTGTTTTGGGTTGTGTTGAGGAATCGCCTTTCGCCAAAATCTACAGAATGAAAGGATTTCTTGTAAGTTTTGCTCATCTGTAATTCTGTGTTCAGTCAATCGATCAGTCAATAATGTCAAGATGCTTTACCAGATATTTCTATTAAATGTTGATTGTATTTTCACATATTTAACGTTATTCTTTTTCTCTTTTAGGGCAGTGTGACCAACAGGGAGAATGAACACAGAAATTATAAAAAATGATGATTGTTTGATTCTACAATAAATAATCATATTGGCATATCTACATTGTTTTCTGTACTACTTTTAATGATTATGATTGAATCCATTTTTATTCCACAGTGCCTTATGCTTTTCTGTTTTTGTGACTATTTCTTGCTCTAAAGGATTACAGAGACATTTCATTTGAATAATTATTGACACTTTTCTATGAACTTCTTATTTGTATATTGTATAACAAACATGAATTTGATTGAATTTATATCCCAGTAGTTTCTAAATTCCTGATGGCATGTAATACAACAGATTTATACAAACAATACTTAGGTTTGGCCAAGAATCAAGTCTACAGCATCTGAAATGTCAAATATAAACATAATACAGTGGCTTTCAGGTGATGCTTTATGCAAACATAACAACGTGGACTGCATGAGTGTAAAATGATGAACTGTAGAACAAACAGCCTGAGTCTTTTATTCAGGATAGTTGATAATAATCTTATGTACATCATTGTTTTGTCAAAATTACTGCCCATAAGCAAGAAGACTAGAGTGTATTATAGTGCATTTGAAAGTTATGCAGTGTGTCAGCAATAGTTTGGTGTTTCAACTAAAAATAGTTTACTGTGCATAGTCTTAATTTTCTTTTTTTTTGTGTACACAAACCAAAAATGACAGGTGTGTAGGGTTTTTTAAACCAGCAACAGAGAAAAATGTCAAATGATAATATAAAGATTTTTTTAATGATTTTATGTAAAAAGAAGCATTTTTATGCATGTTGCAGTCAAACAGACTGGACTGAAATGTGTCTTGAGCTTAAAATGTCACACAAACACATGAGCTCATTATGTGGCTTTTGTTTTCTGGGGCTTGAACATGTCTGTCTCGACTTTAGCGTCAAGACTTGACTACTTGTGACTTGTACAACTGTCACGTTCCCACTTCTGCTTCAAACAGCAGCACAAGAGTTTTATTTGTTTTCTGACAGTAAAATGTTTTAAAAGCAGCATTTTCTGTGCTGTAAGACGGAATGCGTGAAGAATATCATAATGAGCATTCTAATATATGCGAATTCTAGAACTACCAGCACATTATCATAATGTAAAAATTCTACACAGTCCACTCAGTCTCACTCAGATCTTGAACTGAAAGGCAGTTTTTTTTCAGTGGGAATATATCTTCAAATCTTCAGTCATCTGTTTCTTCATATTCGATGGGATCTTTGTTGGGTTGATACACATGGAGAGTAGACACAGCGGGAGAAGCATGGTAAGATTTTCTCATTTGAAGATGGCAAACCTTTGGGCAAACATTGACTGTAATTTAGGATTGCACTTATCTGGGACAGCTTACTTTTTCTCTCATGTCTTTGTATTTGCCTCAGGTTTCAACAAATTAATTAAATGTTGTCTTTTTCTGGAAAGCAATTAGATTTTCATACAGTTTGATAACTAAAGTTAATGCCTCACTTAAAAAAATAATGTCAGTCTGTGTAAGAATCTGCTCCCAACCAACCCCCAAATACCCCAAAATACACTTTATTGCATATTTTAATTGATATGCAATAAATACAGGATTGATTTCATGATTGAAACAGGGTTTCTCTCCAGTTTGTGACATATGTTTATTGTGTGTACATTTAATTAAATCTCAAGATCCTAAAACAGATTTTTTTTTCTGCTGCTGTTGACCCACTGACTGAAAGTAGGCTATTCTGCGTAACCACCAATGTTTGTGTGAAAAGCCTAATTCATATTAGTTTAAATCATGTAATTTACTCATCTTATTTCTATTCCTATTTATTTTCTATTATTTTTTTTATTTCACATGTATATTCTTTCATCTCAACCATATAAAAACTGGACTGTAGGCCTAATTGATCTAGATTTTCCAACAAACTCATTTACCACTGACAGGAATAGGTGCGGTGGTTTGCAGTATTTAAATAAAAACACACACATACACAAAATGCAATAATGTTACATAAACTATAAATCTATGGAAGATTTTAGTAGGTTATTTATGAAATGCAGTGGACTAAACATATGTTTTAGTTTGCTAGATGAGTTCAGTGGTGGAGATCACACACTGAAGTACTGTAGTGAAGTACTGTACTTCAGCATTTCTATTTTATGCTACTTTATACTTCCACTCCACTATAATTCAAAAGAAAATGTTATATTCTTACTCCACTATATAAAATATTATTCATATTACAATACATTAAACCACCCAACAGTATATAAAATAGTTAAAATTAGATCCACCTTGACCAGCAACATTAAAATGCTGCATGTTACATGTATGAGTACTTTTACTTTTCATACTTAAAGTAGCCTATATTTTTCTAATATGACTTACTAATTAATACAGGACTTTTACTTGTACTGGTGTACAGTATTCTTATTTTATTGCGGTATTGCTACTTTTACTTGAGTAAAGGATCAGGAAATACTTCCTCCACAAGTGAATGGACTGAAACACATGTTACTCAAACATGACAATACAATGTTTGTTTCTTCATATTCACACAAAATTCAAAAGTTATGTGAATTAAGATAATAATCAGTGAAGTAAAGAGATGCCTGTGCCTTAGTAAAATGTTGGCAGGAGATTTTAATGATTTTTTCCTGATAGGCCGTTTTCACAGCAGACATTTTGACTTGTCATCGTAGCCAGCACACACAATACTGGGACCCTGAAACCAAATCAGCTAAATTTAATTCAGCCACATTACACCTGTGCTTTTCCTACTACGATGTCATTTTTTTCTCTGGACTCTGAATGTGTATAGAGCTTGTTTGACCGAAATCTCCCTCTACACCTAATCATTTCAAGAATAAGTGAAAACACCTGTGTGGAGGTGCAGAGTCTAAATCTAATATTGATTTCTGGCTCTGTCTCTCTGTCTTTTTTTATTTTTTAACACTTCCTGTCTATTTCTGTCTTTTTGGCATTTATAGGAGAGTCCAGGGTGGTGATGCTGCTTGCAGAAATGGAAGTGGAGGCACCTTCAAACTTTCTGTCAGCTGAAGAAGGAGGAGAGATGAGATAGAGGGCTTGCATCAGAAAGGTGGACACAACCTTTTCAGAAGCTTGCCTTGGAGAAAAAAAGCCTCACAAAGAAGACGAAGGCAGACGGTGACGGCAAAGACAACAACGCTACCGTCTGACTGGCTCCAACAGGCAGGGAAGCATCGTTCGCTTACCTTATACTGTTCTTCTCCTTCATTTCCCTCCTTCACTCATCTACCCTTGCTGTCCTTCTTCTTCTCTCTGTGACCTATCTCTCCTCAGTCTTCAACTTCCTCCCTTTTAAACATCTACCTTTCCTCTTGTTTCTTTACCTGTTCATTCTTTCCACCTTTCATCTCCTTCAATCACCTGTCCACCTTGATTTTGCTCCATAACTCATCTACTGTTCCTCTCTTTCCTTTCATGTTTTGTCTTTCACTTCTTTTACCCTCCATCTCCTTTAACTCCTATCCTTTATTCTACATTCCTCCTACCCATCCACCCTTCCCCTCTTTTATCTCCTATCTTTACCTTTACGCTATTCTGTTGCTTGATTTACTGTCTTTAACATCTACTCTTCCTTTTCTTCATCCTCCCTCATTTTTCTCTCCACTGTTTCTTTCCTTCATCTCATATCCTTTCCTTCTCAACCCTTTCCATCTTTCATCATTCATCTTCACCTCATTCTTTATTTTCCATTCCTCCTGTCCTCCACCTTTCTCATTTTACCCATCCGACCTTCCCGTCCTTTATCTCTTACCTTTACACTATTCTTTTTCTTTATTCTTTAACCATCCACCCTTTCTCTCCTTCATCCTCCACCCCTTAACACCTCCACTCTTCCTCCTTCATTTTTCTTACTTTCCTCTCTTCCTTTCCACTACATCTTCCTCCCTCTCCCATCCACCTCTCTTCTGTCATTTTCTATCCTTTACATTTCCCCCTGTCTTCTTATTCCTTTTCTTTCTTCATATTCCTTTCTCTATTTCTCAACATCATCTCTTTAATTCATTCTTTATGTTCCTGTCTTTCATCTTCCTTCTTCTCACCTCAACCCTTCCTATCCTTCATCATTCTTCCTGTATCTCTCCGGTCTTTCTCTCGTTTCTTCGTATCCTTCATCTCTTATCCTTTTTTCAACCCTTTCCATCCTTCATCTCCTTGTCCAATCCACCCTTTCTCTCATTCATCCTCCACCTTTTTCACCTCCACACTTCCTGTCCTTTTCTTTCTTTCCCTTAAATGCTACTTCCAACTTCTTTCCTCTACCTCTCCACTTTTCTATCCCTCATCTTCTTCCTTTACTGCTCCACCTGCTTTAACTTTCATCTTATTTATCCTCCCTCTCCTACCCTCCCTCAACTGTTTTCTGTTGATCTTCCTCATTTGTTCTTCCTCTCTCATCCTTTTGATCTTCCTGTTTCTCCTCTCCTTCCTCTGCCTCTTTGTCTTTCACCTCTCCACCTCTCCACCTTCCATCTGCTTCGACTCATATGCCCTCAACTGTTCCTCTCCTGCATCTTTCTCACTCTTCCTCTCTTCCTTTAGCCATCATCCTTTTCTCTTGTTTCTTTACTCAGTCACTCTCTTCATTCCCTAACTTGTCTACTCTTCCTTGCTTTCATGTTTTCTTTCACCTCCACCCTCCATCTCCAACTATCCTTTTATTCTACATTCCTCCTCTATTTCATCTTTCTTGTTTTACCTGTCTATCCATCTTCTGTCTTGAATGTCTGTCTTCTTTCTTTAACATCCACCCTTCCTTTTCTTCGTCCTCCTTCATGTTTCTGTCCCATGTTTCTTTCCTTCATCTCATATCCTTTCCTTCTCAAACCTTTCCATCTTTCATCTTCATCTCCAGTCCACCCTTTCTCTCCTTTACACCTCCACTCTTCCTGTCCTTTTCTTTCTTTCCAACTTCCTTCCTCTACCTCTCCACCTTTCTATCCCTCATCTTTTTCCTTTACTGCTCCACCTGCTTTATCTTTCTTATTTACCCTCCCTCTACTTTGTTTTCTGTCAATCTTCCTCACTTTTCCTCTCTTCCTTCTTCCTCCCTCTCCCATCCACCTCTCTTCTCCGTCATCTTCTATGCTTTACATTTCCCCCTGTCCTCATTCATTTCCCTCCCTTTTCTTTCTTCTTCATATTCCTTTCTCTATTTCTCAACATCATCTCTTTAATTCATTCTTTATGTTCCTGTCTTTCATCTTCCTCCTTCTCACCTCAACCCTTCCTGTCCTTCATTATTCTTCCTGTATCTCTCCGGTCTTTCTCTCGTTTCTTCGTATGCTTCATCTCTTATCCTTAGATTCTCAACCCTTTCCATCTTTCTCTCCTTCATCCTCCACGCTTAACATCTCCTCTCTTCCTATCCTTCATTCTTCTTACTTTCCCTCATACTCCTTCCATCCTCGTTCTTTCCCTCTTCACCCTTTCTCTCTTATTTTCTATCCTTTACATCTCCACGCTTCCTATCTTTAATCTTGTTTCTTACACCTTTCCACCCTCTACCTATCCTGCTCCTTCATCTTCCTCTCTATCCTATCTCTCCTTAATCCCTCTGTTTCACCCATCCACTTTTCCTTTCCTTTATATTCT
Source organism: Thunnus maccoyii (assembly GCF_910596095.1). Classification (NCBI taxonomy): domain Eukaryota; kingdom Metazoa; phylum Chordata; class Actinopteri; order Scombriformes; family Scombridae; genus Thunnus; species Thunnus maccoyii. The sequence continues at coordinate 26,881,534 of NC_056541.1, forward strand.
ATCATCTTCCACCGTTGTATCATTAAACTTAGTTTTTCTCTCACCCTCTCTCCTTTACACCTCTACTCTTCCTGTCCTTCTCTTTCCTAAATGTTCCTTCCACTTCCTTCCTCTGCCTCTCCACCTTTCTATCCCTCATCTCTTCTTCCACTACTTTTTTTTTCTTTTTTTCCTTTACCTCTTCATCCTTTCAATTCTTCATGAATGGAAGGGATTTTTTTTTTCATTTAACCATCCACCCTTCTTTTCATCATTACTTACATCTCCACCTTCCTGTCCTTTTTTCCTTCATTTCTTCATCTCCCTGTCTCTCATCAACTTTTCCTCTCTTCCTTCTTCCTCCCTCTCCCATCCACCTCTCTTCTCCATCATCTTCTATCCTTTACATTTCCCTCTGTCCTCTTATTCATTTCCCTCCCTTTTCTTTCTTCTTCATATTCCTTTCTCTATTTCTCAAACACACCATTTCTTTAATTCATTCTTTATGTTCCTGTCTTTCATCTTCCTTCTTCTCGCCTCAACCCTTCCTATCTTCATCATTCTTCCTGTATCTCTCTGGTCTTTCTCTCATTTCTTTGTATCCTTCATCTCTTATCCTTAGATTCTCAACCCTTTCCATCTTTCTCTCCTTCATCCTCCACCCTTAACATCTCCACTCTACCTGTCCTTCATTCTTCTTATTTTCCCTTTCATACTCCTTCCATCCTCCACATTGTTTCCTTTTCCTCTTCAACCTTTCACTCTTTTCTCTTACCTATCCTACTCCTTCATCTTCCTTTCTTACACCCAGCCTCTCCTGTGTCTTTCATTTTCCTTCATTTATCTCTCTACCCTTTCTATCCTTTTTCCTCTTTTACATCTCTACATTTCCTAACTTTAATCTTGTTTCCTATACCACTCCACCTTCTATCATCCAGCTCCTTCATCTTTTCTCCCTCTTCATCCTTTCTTTCCTTTACCTTCTTTCAACTGTATCTGTAATTTTCCTCCCTTTCCTTTACCTCTCCACCCTTCACTTCCTTCTCCCTCTCACTCCCCTCAACTGTTCCTCTCCTACATCTTTCTCACTCTTCTACTTTTTTCCTTTAGACATCATCCTTTTCTCTCATTTCTTCACCCACTCACTCCTCTCCTCTGTCATCTTCTATCCTTTACATTTCCCCCTGTCCTCTTATTCATTTTCTTCCTTTTCCTTCTTCATATTCCTTTCTCTATTTCTCCAACACACCATTTCTTTAATTCATTCTTTATGTTCCTGTCTTTCATCTTCCTTCTTCTCCCCTCAACCCTTCTAATCCTTCATCATTCTTCTTGTATCTCTCCAGCCTTTATATCAGTTGTCTCTCCACCATTGCTCTTTCATCTCCATTCCTCTCCATCCACCCTCCCTCTCATTCATTCTCCCTCCTTTCCTCTCTGCTCTTCTTCTTTCTCATCTCATTATTTACTCTCCACTTCCTGTCCTTGATATTCTTTTACCTCTCCGTCTCCCTTTCTTTCCCACCAACTCTTTCTCTCCTCCCTTTTCCTCTCCATCCTTTCTCTCCTTTACCTTCTTTCAACTGTATCTGTAATTTTCTTTTTCCTTTACCGCTCCACCCTTCACTTCCTTCTCCCTCTCACTCCCCTCAACTATTCCTCTCCCACATCTTTCTCACTCTTCCACTTTCTTCCTTCAGACATCATCCTTTTCTCTCATTTCTTTATTCAGTCACTCTCTCCATCAACATCTTGCTCCCTAACTCATCTACTCTTCGTCTTTCATGTTTTTTCACCTCTCCATCTCCAACTCCTATCCTTTTATTCTACATTCCTCCTCTCCTTCATCTTTCTTGTTTTACCCATCCATCCCTCCCCTCCTTAATCTTCTGTCTTAACTGTTTATTGATCTACTTTCCTGTCCTTTTTTCCTTCATTTCATCTGCCTGTCTCTCATCAACTTTTCCTCTCCTACATCTTCCTCCTTCTCCCATCCACCTCTCTTCTGTCATCTTCTATCCTTTACATTTCCCCCTGTCCTCTTATTAATCTCCCTCCCTTTTCCTTCTTCTTCATATTCTCTTCTCCATTTCTCAACATCATCTCTTTAATTCATTCTTTATGTTCTTGTCTTTCATCTTCCTTCTTCTCCCCTCAACTCTTCCCATCCTTCATCATTCTTCCTGTATCTCTCCGGTCTTTCTCTTGTTTCTTCGTATCCTTCATCTCTTATCTTTTTTTCAACCCTTTCCATCTTTCATCTCCTTGTCCAATCCACCCTTTCTCTCATTCATCCTCCACCTTTTTCACCTCCACTCTTCCTGTCCTTTTCTTTCTTTCCCTTAAATGCTACTTCCAACTTCTTTCCTCTACCTCTCCACTTTTCTATCCCTCATCTCTTTCCTTTACTGCTCCACCTGCTTTATCTTTCATTTATCTTTCTCATTTACCCTTTATTTTCTTAATCACATTTTGTCTTCCATCTTCCTCCCTTCACATCTGCAAAATTTCTATTCTTCATCTTCCTACTTCTACCATCCACCCTCTCACCATCACTTTCTTTCCTTTTCTTCCACCGTGCTTCCTTTATCTAATGACCTTTGCTCTTCCTCCTCAACTAATTGACTTTTCTATCCTTCATGGATGGGAGGAAGATCTTCTTGGATCTTCTTCCTTTCTTTCACCATCCTTCCTTTCCCCTCCACTCTTCCTCTGCTTGATCTTACTTCTTTCCTCTCTGTCGCCCTCTCTCGCTTATCCACCTTTTGTCTCTTTCAACTTCTCTCCATCCTTTCTATCCTTCATAGATGGGAGGTAGGGCTCTCTCCCATCCTTCATCCTTTTGTCTTTCACCTCTCCACCTTCCATCTGCTTCAACTCATATGCTTTGTTCTCTATTCCTCCTGCCCTTCATCTCTCTCATTTTACCCATCCACTCTTCCCCTCCTTCATCTCCTAACTTTACCTTTACACTATTCTTTAACATTTCCTCTCCACTTTTTCTATCCGTCATCTCTTATCCTTAGATTCTCAAGCCTTTCCATCTTTCTCTCCTTCATCCTCCACCCTTAACATCTCCTCTCTTCCTGTCCTTCATTCTTATTTTCCCTTTCATGCTTATTCCTCATTCTTTCCCTCTTCACCCTTTCTCTCTTTTATTTCCTATCTTATCTCCATGCTTCCTACCTTTAATCTTGTTTCTTACACCATTCCACTCTCTACCCATCCTGCTCCTTCATCTTTCTCTCTATCCTTTCTCTCCTTAATCCCCCTGTTTCACCCATCCACTTTTCCTTTCCTTTATCTTCTATCATCTTCCACCATTTTATCTTTAAACTTAGTTTTTCTCTCACCCTCTCTCCTTTACACCTCTACTCTTCCTGTCTTTTTCTTTCTTTTTCTTAAATGTTCCTTCCACTTCCTTCCTCTGCCTCTTCACCTTTCTATCCCTCATCTCTTCTTCCACTACTTATCCTTTCCATCTTCATCTCTATCCACCCATCTTCTTATTTCTTTTCCTTCCCTTTTCTTTTACCTCTTCACCCTTTCTATTTTTCTCTTACTTGCTCTACCATCCTTCCTGTCCATTTTCATACCTTTCCTTACATCTTCTTTTTTCCTTTACCAACTCTTTCCATCTTTCATCTCCTTCTCCAATCCACACCTTCTCTCCTTCATCCTCCACCCTTAACACCTCCACTCTTCCTGTCCTTCATTCTAATTACTTTCCCTTTCATACTCCTTTCATCCTCCACATTCTTCCCTTTCCCTCTTCACTCTTTCTTTTATTTTCTATCCTTTACATCTCCATGCTTCCTATCCTTATTCTTGTTTCCTATACCATTCCACCCTCTACCTATCCTGCTCCTCCATCTTCCTTTCTTCCTCTCTATTCTTTCTTTCCTTAATCCCCCTGTTTCATCCATCCACTTTTCCTTTCAGTTATATTCTTTCATCTTCCACTGTTGTATCTTTAATTTTTTATCTTCCTTTGTTTAACTATCCCTCCTTTCTGTTCTGTTATTCCTTCCTTCCTTTCCACACATCCTCTTATCTCCCTTTCTCCTGTCATCCTTTTCTTTCCTCAATCTTCCTCCCTCTCCCATCCAAGCTTCATCTTTCTTCTTTCCTCTCAACTCTTTAAATCTTTCATGTTCCTGTCTGTCTTCTTCTTTCCTCTCTTATCCATCTGTCCCTTCATCTCCCCTCCACTCTTCCTCTCCTTCATTTTTTTCCTCTTCCATGCTCCTCTCTTCCTCCTCCTACATTCCTTCATTTATCTCTCCACCTTTCTATCCTATTTCCTCTTTTACATCTCCACACTTCCTAACTTTAATCTTGTTTCCTATATCACTCTACCTTCTATCATCCAGCTCCTTCATCTTTTCTTCCTCTCCATCCTCTCTTTCCTTTACCTTCTTTCAACTGTATCTGTAATTTTCCTCCCTTTCCTTTACCTCTCCAACCTTCACTTCCTTCTCCCTCTCACTCTCCTCAACTGTTCCTCTCCTGCATCTTTCTCACTCTTCCTCTCTTCCTTTAGCCATCATCCTTTTCTCTTGTATCTTTACTCCCACTCTCTCCATCTCATCTCACTCCCTAACTTGTCTACTCTTCCTCGCTTTCATGTTTTCTTTCACCTCTCCATTCTACATTCCTCCTCTCCTTCATCTTTCTTGTTTTACCCATCCATCCATCTTCTTTCTTTACCTTTATGCTATTCTGTTTCTTGATCTACTTTCTTTAACATCCACCCTTCCTTTTCTTCGTCCTCCTTCATGTTTCTTTCCTTATCTCCTATCCTTTCCTTCTCAACCCTTTCCATCTTTCATCATTCATCTTCATCTCCAGTCCACCCTTTCTCTCCTTCACCCTCTCTCCTTTACACCTCCACTCTTCCTGTCCTTTTCTTTCTTTCCCTTAAATGCTCTTTCCAACTTCCTTCCTCTACCTCTCCACCTGTCTATCCCTCATCTTTGTCCTTTACTGCTCCACCTGCTTTATCTTTCATTTATCTTTCCTATTTATCCTCCCTCTCCTACCCACCCTCCCTCTACTTTGTTTTCTGTCCATCTTCCTCATTTGTTCTTCCTCTCTCATCCTTTTGATCTTACTGTCTCTCCTCTCCTTCCTTTGCCTCTCCACCTTCCCTTTCCTTCCTTTTCCTTTGTATTGCATCCTTCTTAGTCATCCTTCATCTTCCATCTTCCTCCCTTCACATCTCCAAAATTTCTATCCTTCACCTTCCTACTTCTACCATCCACCCTCTCATCATCACTTTCTTTCCTTTTCTTCCACCTTGCTTCCTTTACCTAATGATCTTTCCTCTTTCTCCTCCACTATCATTGACTTTTCTATCCTTCATGGATGGGAGGTAGGGCTCTCTCCTGTCCTCCTTCACTTGATTTTCCTTTCTTCTTCCTTCCTCTGCTATCCATTCACCCATCCTCTCCTTTCTTTTCCTTCCCTTTTCTTTTACCTCTTCACCTTTTCTATTTTTCTCTTCCTTGCTCTACCATCCTTCCTGTCCATTTTCCTTCCTTTCTTTACATCTCTTTTTCCTTTACCTCTTCATCCTTTCAGTTCTTCATGAATGGAAGGGATTTTTTATAATCTTCTTTAATTTAACCATCCACCCTTTTTTTATTATCATTATTTACATCTCCACCTTCCTGTACTTTTTTCCTTCATTTCTTCATCTCCCTGTCTCTCATCAACTTTTTCTCTCTTCCTTCTTCCTCCCTCTCCCATCCACCTCTCTTCTCCATCATCTTCTAACCTTTACATTTCCCTCTGTCCTCTTATTCGTTTCCTTCCTTTTACTTCTTCATATTCCTTTCTCTGTTTCTCAAACACACCATTTCTATAATTTATTCTTTATGTTCCTGTCTTTCATCTTCCTCCTTCTCCCCTCAACTCTTCCTATCCTTCATCATTCTTCCTGTATCTTTCTGGCCTTTCTCTCATTTCTTTACTCATTCACTCTCTCCATCTCCATCTCGCTCCTTAATTCATCTACTCTTCTTCTCATTCATTAATGTGTATATATGTGTATATTAATGTATGTATATGTGTGTATATATTTATGTATATACATAAATATATACATATATACATATTAATATATACATAATGTGTATATATTTATGTATATATTTATGTATATACATAAATATATACATATTAATATATACATAATGTATATATATTTATGTATATATTAATGTATATATTTAATATATACATAATGTATATATTAATGTGTATATGTATATATTGATTCGTATATATTAATGTACATATTTAATATATATACATAATGTATATATTAATGTATATATGTATATATTAATTTGTATATATTAATGTATATATTTAATATATACATAAGTATATACATTGTGTATATATTAATATTTATATATGTATATATTTATGTATATATTTATGTATATGTATGTGTATATGTATATGTATATATATATGTATATATATGTATATGTTTATATGTATGTTTATGTATGTATATGTGTATATATTTATGTATGTATTAATGTATATATTCGATATATACATAATGTATATATTAATGTATATATTAATGTATATATTTAATATACGCATAATGTATATATTGATGTATATATTTATGTATATATATTAATGTATATATGTATAGATTGATCCGTATATATTAATGTATATATTTAATATATGCATAATGTATATGTTGATGCATATATTTATGTATATATTAATGTATATATGTATATATTTGTGTATATATTAATGTATATATGTATAGATTAATTTGTATATATTAATGTATATATTTAATATATACATAAATATATACATTGTGTATATATGTGTATATTAATGTATGTATATGTGTATATTAATGTATGTATATGTGTATATATTTATGTATATATTAATGTATATATATTTAATATATACATAATGTATATATTAATGTGTGTATATATATAATTATGTATATATTAATGTATATATTCAATATATGCATAGTGTGTATATTAATGTATATATTGATGTATATATGTATAGATTGATCCGTATATATTAATGTATATATTTAATATATACACAATGTATATATTTATGTATATATTAATGTTTATATGTATAGATTGATTCGTATAAATTGATGTATATGTTTAATATATACATAATGTATATATTTATGTATATATTTAATATATACATAAATATATACATTGTGTATATATTAATGTATATATGCATATATTAATTCGTATATGTTAATGTATATATTTAATATATACATAAGTATATACATTGTGTATATATTAATATGTATATATGTATATATTTATGTATATATTTATGTATGTGTATATGTATATATATATATATATATATATATATATATATGTTTACATGTATGTTTATGTATATATTAATGTGTATATATGTGTATATTACTGTATGTATATGTGTATATATTTATGTATCAATGTATATATTTAATATATACACAATGTATATATTTATGTATATATATCAATGTATATATTTAATATATACACAATGTATATACTTATGTATATATTTATGTATATATATTAATGTATATATGTAGATTGATCTGTGTATATATTAATGTATATATTTAATATATGCATAATGTATATATTGATGTATATATTAATGTATATATTAATGTATATATGTATAGATTAATCCGTATATATTAATGTATATATTAAATATATACACAATGTATATATTAATATGTACATATGTATATATTAATGTGTATATGTATATATGTATATATTTATGTATATATTTATGTATATGTATGTGTATATGTATATATGTGTGTATATATGTGTATATATTAATGTATATATTTAATATATACATAATGTATATATTTATGTATATATTTATGTATATATTTATGTATATATTCAATATATGCATAGTGTATATATTAATGTATATATTAATGTGTATATATGTATAGATTGATCCGTATATATTAATGTATATATTAAATATATACACAATGTATATATTAATGTGTATATTAATGTATATATGTATAGATTGATTTGTGTATATATAATGTATATGTTTAATATATACATAATGTGTATATTTATGTATATATTAATGTATATATGCATATATTAATTCGTATATGTTAATGTTTATATTTAATATATACATAAATATATACATTGTGTATATATTAACATGTATATATTAATGTTTATATGTATATATTAATGTGTATATGTATATATGTATATATGTATGTATGTATATATATGTATATATGTATATGTGTATATGTATGTTTATGTATATATATGTGTATATATGTGTGTGTGTGTGTGTGTATGTATGTGTGTATATATATATGTGTATATATATGTATGTATGTATGTATGTATGTATATGTATACATATATGTATATATATGTATATGTGTATATATGTGTATGATATATATGTATGTATGTCTGTGTGTGTATATATATACATATATATACATATATATATATGTGTATGTATGTATGTATGTATATGTATGTATATGTGTGTGTGTGTGTGTGTGTGTGTGTGTATATGTATATATATGTATGTATATATGTGTGTATGTATGTATATTTGTATGTATATATATGTATATATGTATATATATGTATACAAAAGATTTATAAAATGATAACCTACTGTTCAATTTTCTTTCACACTCCTAACTTTACTTTTATGCTATTCATTAACATCCACCCTTTCTCTTCATCTTCCTTCATTTTCCTCCACTTTTTCTATCCTTCATCTCTCATTCTTCGATTTTCAACCCTTTCCATCTTTCATCTCCTTCTCCAATTTCTATCCATCCTCCACCCTTAACATCTCCTCTCTTTCTCTCCTTCATTCTTCTTACTTTCCCTTTCATACTCCTTCCATCCTCCACATTCTTCCCTTTTCGTCTTCACCCTTTCTTTTATTTTCTATCCTTTACATCTCCATGTAATCTTAAATCCTATACCTTTCCACCCTCTACCTATCCTGCTCCTTCATCTTCCTCTCTATTCTTTCTCTCCTTAATCCCCCTGTTTCACCCATCTACTTTTACTTTCCTTCTTATTTCCTGTCCATTTTCCTTCCTTTCCTTACATCTTTTTTCCTTTACCTCTTTCCTTTCCATCCTTCATGGATGGAAGGGATATTTTTTTTTAAATCTTCATTTAACCAGTCACCCTTCCTCTTTATCTAATTATTTACATCTCCACCTTCATGTCTTCAATTTTCCTTCATTTCTTCATCTCCCTGTCTCTCATCAACTTTTCCTCTCCCACTTCTTCCTCCCTCTCACATCCACCTCTCTTCTCCGTCTATCTTTACATTTCCCCCTGTCCTCTTATTCATTTCCTTCTTCATATTCCTTCCTCTGTTTCTCAACTACTTCATTTCTATAATTCTTTCTTTATGTTCCTGTCTTTCTTCTTTTCTCCTCAACCCTTCCTATCCATCCCTCTGGTCTTTCTCTCATTTCTTCACCCACTCACTCTCTCCATCTCACCTCACTCCCTAACTCATCTACTCTTTCACCTCTCCACCCTCCATCTCCTCCAACTCATATTCTTTGTTTTCCATTCCTCCTGTCCTTCATCTTTCTGGTTTTACTCATCCACCCTTCCCCTCCTTCATCTCCTACTTTTACCTTCACACTATTCTTTAACCATCCGCCCTTTCCTATTCATCATCTTCCTTCATTTTCCTCTCCACTTTTCTATCCTTCATCTCTTATCCTTAGATTCTCGAGCCTTTCCATCTTTCTCTCCTTCATCCTCCACCCTTAACATCTCCACTCTTTCTCTCCTCCATTCTTCTTACTTTCCTTTTCATACTCCTCCACCCTCCACATATTTCCTTTCACTCTTCACCCTTTCTTTTATTTCCTATCTACATCTCCATGCTTCCTGTCTTTAATCTTGTTTCCTATACCTTTCCACCCTTTACCTATCCTGCTCCTTCATCTTCCTCTCTATTCTTTCTCTCCTTAATCCCTCTGTTTCACCCATCCACTTTTCCTTTCCTTTATATTCTATCATCTTCCACCATTTTATCTTTAAATTTAGTTTTTCTCTCACCCCCTCTCCTTTACACCTCTACTCTTCCTGTCCTTCTCTTTCCTAAATGTTCCTTCCACTTCCTTCCTCTGCCTCTCCACCTTTCTATCCCTCATCTTCTTCCTTTACTGTTCCACCTGCTTTATCTTTCATCATATTTATCCTTCCTCTCCTACCCACCCTCTTTCTTTCCCTTTAAATGATCCTTCCATCCTCCTTTTGTCTAACTCTGTACCTTTCTATCCCTCATCTCTTCTTCCACTACTTTTCCTCTCCATCTTCATCTCCATCATTTTTCCTTCATGGATGGGAGGTAGGGCTCTCTCCCATCCTCCTTCACTTGATTTTCCTTTCTTCTTCCTTCCTCTGCTATCCATCTACCCAGCCTCTCTTTTCTTTTCCTTCCCTTTTTTACCTCTTCACCCTTTCTATTTTTTTCTCTTCCTTGCCCTACCATCCTTCCTGTCCATTTTCCTTCCTTTCCTTACATCTTTTTTTCATTTATCTCTTCATCCTTTCAATTCTTCATGGATGGAAGGGATTTTGTATAATCTTCTTTCATTTAACCATCCACCCTTCTTTTTTATCATTATTTACATCTCCACCTTCTTGTCCTTTTTCCTTCACTTCTTCATCTCCCTGTCTCTCATCAACTTTTCCTGTCCTGCTTCTTCCTCCCTCTTCTTCATATTCCTATCTCTTTCTTAAAACCATTTCTTTAATTCATTCTTTATGTTCCTGTCTTTCATCTTTCTTCTTTTCTTCTCAACCCTTCCTATCCATCTCTCTGGTCTTTCTCTCATTTCTTCACCAACTCACTCTCTCCATCTCGATCTCACTCCGTAACTTGTCTACTCTTTCACCTCTCCACCCTTTATTTTCCATTCCTCTTGTCCCTCATCTTTCTCATTTTACCTATCCATCCTTCCTGTCCTTTATCTCCTACTTTTACACTATTCTTTTTCTTGATTGTTTAAACATCCACCCTTTCTCTTCATCATCTTCCTTCATTTTCCTCTGCACTTTTTCTATCCTTCATCTCTTATCCTTAGATTCTCAAGCCTTTCCATCTTTCTCTCCTTCATCCTCCACCCTTAACACCTCCTCTCTTTCTCTCTATTCTTCTCTCTCTTTATCTCCATTCTTATTTTCCCTTTCATACTCCTTCCATCCTCCACATTCTTCCCTTTTCCTCTTCACCCTTTCTTTTATTTTCTATCCTTTATATCTCCACGCTTACTAACTGTAATCTTGTTTCCTATATCACTCCACCTGCTATCACCCAGCTCCTTCCTCTTCTCTTATTCTTCTCCATCCTTTCTCTCCTTTACCTTCTTTCAACTGTATCTGTAATTTTCCTCCCTTTCCTTTACCCCTCAACTGTTCCTCTCCTACATCTTACTCCATCCAAGTTTTCTCTTTCAGCTTCCTTCATCTTTCTATCCTTTCTATCTTGGGGCTGAATATGCTTATTACAGTCTGCTAAATGATATTGTTGGTGTATAGACGGGGCTGTTTGTAGTGAGGGGGAGGAGGGTCTCTGTATATGTATCTGAATGTGAAGGCTTGATGTCATGTTTTTGCATTTTTGTTGAAATACCTCTCCACCCTTCCCTCTTCTCTTTTCTATCTTTTATTTACCTTCATCTTCTATCCTTCTACTAGGGTAGGGATCTCTCCCATCCTCCTTCACTTGATTTTCCTTTCTTCTTCCTTCCTCTGCTATCCATCTACCCAGCCTCTCCTTCCTTTTCCTTCCTTTTTCTTTTACCTCTCCACCTTCTCCATTTTTCTCTACCTTGCTCTGCCATCCTTCCTGTCCATTTTCCTTCCTTTCCTTACATCTTTTTTTTCATTTATCTCTTCATGCTTTCAATTCTTCATGGATGGAAGGGATTTTTTTTTATCTTCTTTCATTTAACCATCCACCCTTCTTTTCATCATTATATACATCTCCACCTCCCTGTACTTTTTTCCTTCATTTCTTCATCTCCCTGTCTCTCATCAACTTTTCCCCTGTCCTCTTATTCGTTTTCTTCCTTTTCCTTCTTCATATTCCTTTCTCTATTTCTCCGACATACCATCTCTTTAATTCATTCTTTATGTTCCTGTCTTTCATCTTCCTTCTTCTCCCCTCAACCCTTCCAATCCTTCATCATTCTTCTTGTATCTCTCCAGCCTTTATATTAGTTTTCTCTCCATCATTGCTCTTTCATCTCCATCCCTCTCCATCCACCCTCCCTCTCATTCATTCTCCCTCCTTTCCTCTCTGTTCATCTTCTTAATCCTCCTCACACCTCTCCACTCTACCTGTTCTTGTTTCATTTTCCTTTCCATTTGTTCTATCATCAACTTCCTTTCCAACTTTTACCTCTCTGTCTCCCTTTCTTTCCCACCAACTCTTTCTCTCTCCCCTTTTCCTCTCCATCCTTTCTCTCCTTTACCTTCTTTCAGCTGTATCTGTAATTTTCTTTTTCCTTTCCTGTTCCTCTCCTACATCTTTCTCACTCTTCCACTTTCTTCCTTCAGACATCATCCTTTTCTCTCATTTCTATATTCACTCTCTCCATCAACATCTTGCTCCCTAACTCATCTACTCTTCCTCTCTTTCATGTTTTCTTTCACCTCTCCACCCTCTGATCTACTTTCTTGTCCTTTTTTCCTTCATTTCTTCATCTCCCTGTATCTCATCAACTTTTCCTCTCCTACATCTTCCTCCCTCTCCCATCAACCTCTCTTCTGTCATCTTCTATCCTTTACATTTCCCTCTGTCCTCTTATTTATTTCCCTTTCTTTTGTTTCTTCATATTCTTTTCTCTATTTCTCAACATCATCTCTTTAATTCATTCTTTATGTTCCTGTCTTTCATCTTCCTCCTTCTCCCCTCAACTCTTCCTATCCTTCATTATTCTTCCTGTATCTCTCTGGCCTTTCTCTCATTTCTTTACTCATTCACTCTCTCAATCTCCACCTTGCTCCCTAACTCATCTACTCTTCCTCTCTTTTGTTTTCTCTTTCACCTCTCCACCCTCCATCTCCTTCAACTCATTCTTTGTTTTCCATTCCTCTTGTCCTTCATCTCCTACCTTTACACTATTCTTTTTCTTGATTCTTGAAGCATCCACCCTTTCTCTTCATCTTCCTTCATTTTCCTCCACTTTTTCTATCCTTCATCTCTTATTCTTAGATTCTCAAGCCTTTCCATCTTTCTCTCCTTCATCCTCCACCCTTAACATCTCCTTTCTTCCTGTCCTTCATTCTTCTTACTTTCCCTTTCATACTCCTTTCATCCTCCACATTCCTTCCTTTTTCTCTTCACCCTTTCTTTTATTTTCTATCCTTTACATCTCCATGCTTCTTATCTTTAATCTTGTTTCCTATACCATTCCACCCTCTACCTACCCGGCTCCTCCATCTTCCCCTCTATCCTTTCTCTCCTTAATCCCTCTGTTTGTTCTATCATCCTCCACTGTTGTATCTTTAAACTTAGTTTTTCTCTCTCCTATCCAACTTTTGTTTCTTTCAACTTCTCTCCATCCTTTCTATCCTTCAGGGATGGGAAGTAGGGTTCTCTCCCATCCTCCTTCACTTGAAATTCCTTTTTCTTCCTTCTTCTGCTATCCATCCATTGTTTTTTTCTTTTCCTTCTCTAACCTCTATCATTCATGGATAAGAGCAATTTTTATCTTCATTTAACCATCCCTCCTTTCTGTCCCTTATTCTCATTCCTTCCTTCCTTCCTCCCATCTCCCTTTCTCCTGTCAACTTTTTCTTCCCTCAATTTTCCTCCCTCTCCCACCCAAGCTTCATCTTTCTTCTTTCCACCCTTTCTCTTCATCATCATAATTTTCCTCTCCACTTGTTCTATCCTTCATCTCTTATCCTTAGATTCTCAACCCTTTTCATCTTTCATCTCCTTCACTCTTCCTCTCCATTTTTCTCTCTCAATCCACCTTCTGTCTATTTCAACTTTGTTCTTTTCTCCATCTGTTGTGTCCTCCTTCTACCATCCACCCATCCTTTTGGTTTTTATTTCTCTCCATGATCTTTCTCTTCTAGCTCTCCACCCTTCCTCTTCTCCCTTCTATCATTCATCTTCTTTTATGTACCTTCATCTCTCACCATCTTCTTTCATTTATCAATCAACTCTTCCTCCCCCATTACTTCTCTCCTTTACCTTTCCATCCTTCTACATCTACAACTCCCTCTTCCATCTACCCTCCTCTCCTTCATCTTTCCACTTCTCCCATCTCTCTTCTTTCTCCTTTCTAATAACTCCTTATCCATCCTCTTCCTCCCTCTTCTATCTTCCTTTATCTACCTCTCCACCTTCATTCCTTTACCTTCTTTTAACCACTCTTCCTCTGTCATCTGCTGTCCTTCACATCTCCTCCCTTCCATTCCTTCAGTGATCTCTTGCTCCATCTTCCTTACTTTAAATCTCCACTCTTCATCTCCTTCATTTCCCAACCTTTTACTATCAAACTTTTCTTACCTTTTTATTTTCCTTCATTTATCCATCTGACTTTCATCTCTTTCAACTTTATTTTTCCTCCATACCCTTCATTTCTCTCATGGATGGGAGATGTAGAACCCTCTCATTCTTATTTATCTTGTTTCCTTTAACCAGTCACTCTCTCTCCTCTTCTCCTTCTCACTCTTCCTCCTGCTGACTTTTCCTCTCCTGCATCTTTCTCAGTCTTTCACATCTACCTTTCCTCTTGTGTCTTTACCAGTTCAGTCTCCATATTTCATCTTCCTTGATCACCGTTCCACCTTTATCACATCTACTCTCCCTCTTTCATCTTTTCTCTTTTGCCCTCCATCTCCTTCAACTCCCATCTTTTATTCTCCATTCTTCCTCTCCTTCATTTTTATTTTACCCATCCACCCTTTCTTTAATTCACTTTCTACTTCTTTAATCTACCTTTTTTACTTTCATCCACCCTTCCTTTTCTTCTTCCTTCATTTTTCTCTCCTCTGTTGCTTCTCAACCCTTTCCATCTTCATCTCCAGTCCACCCTTCACTCTTCCTGTCCTTTTCTTTCTTTCCCTTAAATGATCCCTCCATCTTGCTTTCTCTAACTCTGTCCCTTTCTATCCCTCATCTCTTCTTCCACTACATTTTCTTTCCATCTTCATCTCTATCATTTTTTCCTTCATGCATGGGGAGCTAGGGCTCTCTCCCATCCTTCTTCACTTGACTTTCCTTTCTTTCTTCCTTCCTCTGGCGTCCATCCTCCCAGCTTCTCCTTTCTTTTCTTCCCTTTTTTTTTTACCTCCCCACCCTCTGTTTTTCCTCTTCCTTGCTCTCCCACCCTTCCTGTCCTTAATTTTCCTTAATTTCTTCATCTCCCTCTCCCATCCACCTCTCTTCTCCATCATCTTTACCTTTCCCTGTCTTCTTTATTTCCCTCCCTTTTCCTTTGTCATATTCCTTTCTCTATTTCTCAACATCATCTCTTTAGTTCATTCTTTATGTTCCTGTCTTTCATCTTCCTTCTTCTCCCCTCAACCCTTCCTGTCCTTCATTATTCTTCCTGTATCTCTCTGGCCTTTCTCTCATTTCTTTACCTATTCACTCTCCATCTCGCTCCTTAATTCATCTACTCTTCCTCTCATTAATGTTTTCTCTTTCACCTCTCCACCCTCCATCTCCTCCAACTCTTCTTTGTTTTCCATTCCTCCTGTCCTTCATCTCTCTGGTTTTACTCATCCAACCTTCTCCTCCTTCACCTCTTAACTTTACTTTTACGTTATTCTTTAACATCCACCCTTTCTCTTCATCATCTTCCTTCATTTTCCTCTCCACTTTTTCTACCCTTCATCTCTCATTCTTCGATTTTCAACCCTTTCCATCTTTCATCTCCTTCTCCAATTTCTCTCCTTCATCCTCCACCCTTAACATCTCCACTCTTTCTCTCCTTCATTCTTCTTACTTTTCCTTTCATACTCCTTTCATCCTCCACATTCCTTCCTTTTCCTCTTCACCCTTTCTTTTATTTTCTATCCTTTACATCTCCATGCTTCTTATCTTTAATCTTGTTTCCTATACCATTCCACCCTCTACCTATCCGGCTCCTTCATCTTCCTCTCTATTCTTTCTCTCCTTAATCCCTCTGTTTCACCCATCCACTTTTCCTTTCCTTTATATTCTATCATCTTCCACCGTTTTATCTTTATCTTATCTTAGTTTTTCTCTCACCCTCTCTCCTTTACACCTCTACTCTTACTGTCTTTTTCTTTCTTTCTCTTAAATGTTCCTTCCACTTCCTTCCTCTGTACCTTTCTATCCATCATCTCTTCTTCCACTACTTTTCCTTTCCATCTTCATCTCCATCATTTTTCCTTCATGGATGGGAGGTAGGGCTCTCTCCCATCCTCCTTCACTTGATTTTCCTTTCTTCTTCCTTTGCCATCCATCCACCCACCCTCTCCTTTCTTTTTCCTTTTTTTCTTTTACCTCTCCACCTTCTCTATTTTTCTCTTCCTTACCCTACCATCCTTCCTGTCCATTTTCCTTCCTTTCCTTACATCTTTTGTTCCTTTACCTCTTCATCCTTTCAATTCTTCATGAATGGAAGGGATTTTTTATAATCTTCTTTCATTTAACATCCACCCTTCTTTTTTATTTACATCTCCACCTTCCTGTCCCTTTTCCTTCATTTCTTCATCTCCCTGTCTCTCATCAACTTTACCTCTCTTCCTTCTTCCTCCCTCTCCCATCCACCTCTCTTCTCCATCATCTTCTATCCTTCACATTTCCCCCTGTCCTCTTATTCATTTTCTTCCTTTTCCTTCTTCATATTCCTTTCTCTATTTCTCAAACACACCATTTCTATCATTCCTGTCTTTCATCTTCCTTCTTCTCCCCTCAACCCTTCCTATCCATCTCTTTGGTCTTTCACTCATTTCTTCACCAACTCACTCTCTCCATCTCATCTCACTCCCTAACTCATCTACTCTTCCTCACTTTCATGTTTTCTTTCACCTCTCCACCCTCCATCTCCAACTCCTATCCTTTTATTCTACATTCCTCCTCTATTTCATCTTTCTTGTTTTACCCGTCCATCCTTCCCCTCCTTAATCTTCTGTCTTTACTGTTTTTCTGTTTATTGATCTCCTTTCCTGTCCTTAATTTTCCTTCATTTCTTCATCTCCCTGTCTCTCATCAACTTTTCCTCTCCTCCATCTTCCTCCCTCTCCCATCCACCTCTCTTCTGTCTTCCTGTCATCCTTTCTTTCCTTTACCTTCTTTCAACTGTATCTGTAATTTTCCTCCCTTTCCTTTACCTCTCGAGGAGGACTCGTGATAAGTGCCAGTTGTTCAACTTTCTGTTGGGCCAAGCTAAGATGGCCATTTATATCAGCAGAAAGAACAAGATAAATGGTTCTTTGGACTTTGATGTTATCACCATACTGATCAGAATGATAACAAGCAGACTGAAAATTGATCACAACTATTACAGGTTGATGAATGATCTGGACTGTTTTGTCTCTGTGTGGTGTTATAAAAATGTTCTGTGCTCCATTGATAAGGAGGAGCTCTGCTTTGGACGCATGCTGGGCTGAATCTGGTGGTGTTGTTTTTTTTAATGCTTTGTTGATCTGATGACTAGATAAATAAAGGTGTTTTTAAAAATTCAAAAAAAAATTCTCTTCCTTCTTCCTCCTTCTCCCATCCACCTCTCTGCTCCATCATCTTCTATCCTTTACATTTAAGTCAAGGCTATCGGAAGGGATTATCTCTAAAAATGATCATTTAAACAGACATGTTGACGCAGATGACAGTTAGTATTTATCATGGGGCAACAAAGCAGATCTGAATAATTGTCCTACAGATGTTTTTAAGATGAATCCACTACACCACTGAAAGAAAATTCATCTGCAAGTATTTTGATGATAAATCAATTGTTATAGTAATTTATCAAGAAATAATACCAAACATTCTCTGTTTCCAGCCCTTCACACATTAAGCTTTCCTTTGTTTTATATCAGTGTAAGTTGAAGAGTTTTGGGGGGGATTGGACTGTTTGGAAAAAAAACGAGCAATGTGCAAACATGGGCTCTGGGGAACTTGTGCTGTGCATTTTTCACTATTTTCTGACATTTTGTAGACTAAACAATTGTAAAAATAATTGATAGATTACTTGACTCTGAACATAATAGTCAGCCTGAATTGAATCCCTCTTTTTTTTTTTTTTCCCCCAAACAATTTCCCTACTGATAGCCCAGTAGCAGGATCCCCAAAATTTAAGCTAAAGTTGCATAGAGTTGAATAGGTAAATAACCAATTAATGAGTACAATGAAGTTGATATTTATATTTGTATTGGAATTCAATTGCTTTTGTGCCTTAAGTTGTCTGTGATAAAGTGTATTCCCCAAAATGTTGAACTATTCCTTTAATTTTCTGCCAAACCATTTTTTCTTGAAGAAAAAACTTTTTGAACTAAATGTTAACTGTTTGTTATGAATCAAATGACATTTATTCTTTCTTTGATAAAATGACATTGACATTTTAACCCTTAATGTCAAGCTTTACACAAGCAACTGAAAGCTTCCATAAGGCAACAGGACTTCACCATGACACTTGTATGAAATTGCCAGCAAGTGTGTGAACATTTTTCAACAGGCTTCTGTACGACATTCATAATACATTACAGTTCTCCACTTACATTACAAGCTTTTCACCAGTTCATGTAATCTTCCTGTCTTACTGTTTTGTCCCTGCTGCGTCTTTGCAGAACTGCGACCTGTCTGGCTGTGATCTACAAGAAGCAAACCTGAGAGGATCCAATGTGAAAGGAGCCATTTTTGAAGAGATGCTGACCCCGCTGCACATGTCCCAGAGTGTCAGATAACTCGGTTACACGCCTACAAGTCCGGTCTGGACACAGATGGCTTCTTTATTACTCAGTTCCTCTTACAGTATATTCCCCTACTATCAATCTCTCTATACCTGTGTACAGCACAGGTAGTTGTATGCACATCCCTGGCATTCCACCTATGTTACATTAGCTTTAAATATCTTGCACTAGAATTTATCCAGGGTTGTCCATGTATGTTTGTATGGTAGGATGTTTTAAAATGTTCAGCTACATATATCACCAAAACAAAATAATGTTCCTAGTGTATGTAGATGTGTCTGGATGCGATCCAACAACTATACTCATTTAATGTTTTTGCATAACTTATATTCATTTTATATTACTTGACATGTTAATGGGAGTCAAAAACCAGACTTTTGCAGTAAAGTTCAGAGTACTGAGCTTCACTGAATGCTGCTGTAGCAGAAACTGAAGGGGTCATTTACCAATAACTGTCTCGCTGTACGTTCCTCTTTTAAGTATGTAACTTACTTTTGCTGGATACAACACACTATAAAGGAAGCAATGCAAGCCAAAGCCATACAACAGCACAGTCTCAAAGGCCAGAGGTGCTGTTAATGCACCATAAAACTATGCGACAGGCTAGTTTTCAAACACAGCTTGGGTATGCAATACATGATTTACAGCTGTGAGGTTTCTCTTTTCCTACTTTTGAATATTGTGTTCTTAAAAAGCTCTCCCTCGTTTTGCGCTCTGTGAATCTACGTCTTTTGTTTTGTTTTTTTTGTAATCCGGTGTGTGAGAGATCCACAGTTGCATGCGTTTGACTGTGGTCACTACTTATTGTAATGTTTATGTACGACATTCGTTATTCCTCATATCCCATTGTGAGAAAATAATCCAACTTGGTGTGCTTTAACAGAAGGCCGTGTTCACATGTTGTGGACTTGCCTGAAAACATGTTCCATTTACATGACGTATATCACTTAATCATGCTTTTGAACGTATTTGCACAAGTATATATTTGATTTGTAACATGTTATATCTTTTCACCAAAAATGTTTAATGCTTGTTATCTTATGTAAATCAAATCCAGTGCTTCCAAAAAAAAAAAAAAATCACTATTAATAGATTGGGCAGATGTTTTGTTAAGGAACAATCTCACTTCAGTTCTTACTGGACATTGTCTGTTTGCATGTGTGAAGAGCTATCCTCGCCTTTGACTGGTGAAGTTTCTTTAGCTGTAGCTCAAAGCTGCTCCGATGTAATACTATTCACTCAGTTCAATCGTAGGTACCCAGCCTGTGAGAATGAATGATGAAGGCAATCATGTTGTGTATTTCACCATGAGTGTGAAAATCACAAAGAGCTATGGTTATTTATTTTAATACATCTCTCTGAATGCAATATGGGGCAGAGGTTGTTTTTTTTTTTGTTTGAGACAGGGGGCGGTGTAGTTCTCCCTGAGTATGATTATTGCACTCGACCGTGGAAATATATTTCCATAAATGACTGTTATAAATAAACTGCTATGAAGAAGAGTAAGTCTTTATCACCTCGTCTTTTTCTCTGTCATTAATTTGTGAATCTTTGGTTTATCAGCAAGTATTGGAAAACGACTGGAGGTACTTCACGGCCATACACAAAGCTGGTCTGATGATGAACACTTGTTCTTTTTGTGGAAGGACAAAAATCACACACTGTAATCTTTTTAATAGCTCTGCGGGTTACCAGTAAATGTTGCTTAATCCCACTTTGTGACCCCCTGCAGTGAAGTGTTGGGCTTTTGACACGAAAGGAAGCAGCATATAAACCTTGGAAAATGCTCAGCAGCAGCAGCATCGGCTTCCACAAAGGACAGCAGCCAAGAACAAATCAGAGAAGCAGCTTGCCTTATGCACAGAAGGTAAAAACTTCACTGATGTGATGCATAAATCTGGGCATGTGTA
Source organism: Thunnus maccoyii (assembly GCF_910596095.1). Classification (NCBI taxonomy): domain Eukaryota; kingdom Metazoa; phylum Chordata; class Actinopteri; order Scombriformes; family Scombridae; genus Thunnus; species Thunnus maccoyii. The sequence continues at coordinate 26,902,427 of NC_056541.1, forward strand.
ATCTAAAATTGAGGACTATGACAGTATTTGGGGTTAGATTAGGAAAAATAAGAAGATTACTGACCTGCTTATATGTGTAATATAAAGCTTTTTCCCTCCTCAGAATGGCTATGCAAACCCTGGCACTGTGGTTGCTGCTTCTGGGCTCAGTGGTGCCACAGGTCTGCTGTCAGCACTGGTCATATGGACTGAGCCCAGGAGGGAAAAGGGAACTGGACAGCCTTTCAGACACACTGGACAATGTAAGCATGGCTCCTCACACTTCATCTTCAGCATTTTATTCTCTACATATTCATGGTTATGTTTCCCCCCCCTTCAGGTAGTTGAGGGGTTTCCACATGTGGACACACCTTGCAGTGTTTTGGGTTGTGTTGAGGAATCGCCTTTCGCCAAAATCTACAGAATGAAAGGATTTCTTGTAAGTTTCGCTCATCTGTAATTCTGTGTTCGGTCAATCGATCAGTCAATAATGTCAATTATTCAAATTAGTCAAACCGCCAGACGCTTTACCAGATATTTCTATTAAATGTTGATTGTATTTTCACATATTTAATGTTATTCTTTTTCTCTTTTAGGGCAGTGTGACCAACAGGGAGAATGAACACAAAAATTATAAAAAATGATGATTATTTGATTCTACAATAAATAATCATATTGGCATATCTACATTGTTTTCTGTACTACTTTTAATGATTATGATAGAATCCATTTTTATTCCACAGTGCCTTATGCTTTTCTCTGTTTTTGTGACTATTTCTTGCTCTAAAGGATTACAGAGACATTTCATTTGAATAATTATTGACACTTTTCTATGAACTCCTTATTTGTTTATTGTATAACAAACATGAATTTGATTGAATTTATATCCCAGTAGTTTCTAAATTCCTGATGGCATGTAATACAACAGATTTATACAAATGTAAGAGTGAAGTTGTGTCTTATGGGCAAAAGTTGTGTAAACGTAAGGTTAAACATCAGTTTACTGTGTTTTGTTGAACATTGCCTGTTTGCATATGTTTAGTGATGCAGTGTTTGGGTGATATTGTAGTGTCAGCCGCTTGGCGGCGCTGTTCAGACAGTGGGTAGAGTTTTGAGGGGAGAGAAGGGGAGAAAGAGAATGAGAAGTGTGTGATGACTGGACTGAGCTGTGTTTGTTGAAGGTGACTAAAGTTATGAGGAGAACCCAGAACGTATTGGACTGATTTATTCCCTCACTCACACCCACGTCGCTTACACTGGTGGCAGCGGTGGGATTTCCTTCTGTGGAATATAGTCCTTTGGGATTCTGCTCAACTTTTTGAGTCCCTAAAGCTATAGGCTAACGATAGCTACGCTAACCGCTAGCTTAGCTTTAGCTTTCAGTACAGTTAGTCAGCTAGTCGTTACCAAGTCCGTTTTTTTTTGTTTTGTTAGCTTCAAGTGAGTTTAGAAACCGTGTTTCGGTCATCTAACTCCGTCCGAGGGCTAAAGAAAAAAATAATAAAAGAGACGAAGGAAACTCATCATGTCTGACGAGGAAGCATTTTCCACCGGTGAACAGCGAGCCAGCACAAGCACGAGGGGGGCCTCAGCGCCAGGTGTGCCGCCATCTAGCAGAACACAGGGAGCGCCCAGGGGCATTCCCTTACCGCCACCATTTCACAACGATGGCCGTGAGTCTTTTCAACTATGGGCTCGCCGCTATGAGGTAATTCAAGAGGCCCGTTACAAGGACAGTGGTGTGGACATGAATACAGTATTAGCAGCTGAGTTACCCACTAGACTACCACCAGAACTGTTCATTGTATGGGATAATCTGCCCCGGGAAACTCAGGACTCTTATACTGAAGCAAAGAAGCACTTGCAGACAGCTTTTGGCCAAAAGGATGTAATTGCATCATTTCAGACATTCCCTAATGCCCGGCATAGACTACCTAATGAAGCAATGGAAGTTTATGCTGCAGACGTATGCAGGCTTGTCAAAGAAGCTTTCCCAGATTTTGAGCACAATGCTTCCGAGTATATGAAAATGTCTCGCTTCATTGCTGGTCTGGATCAGGAACTTCAAGTCAAATGTCATGAAAGAGGGGTGAAAACTTTCACTGAGGCTTTTCAAGTCGCCTCCCAAGCTGAACGGGCTCGCCAAGCAGCTAGATTAGTAATGCCAGTGTCCTCACCAAATGTTACCATCAGAGATATTGGCACAATGCTGTCAGTAAATTCAGTACGTGAAAATGACATTGAACTCGGGAAAACAGTTCAGAACCTCACTGCTACTGTTAAAGACTTAAGTAAGAATATGGATGCACTGAGACTGAAGCTGGATGAGCGAAGCAGGGAGCACCGCCGTGACAGGCACATGCATGTGCGTCCTCAAAGATCTCCCTCACCTTATGGGAGAAGCCCAGATAGGGATGCAAATAGATGGAGCTCAGGCTACAGACATTCCCCCTCCAGATACTCACGTTCCAATCATTCCCCAGAACACTATTCTCCTCAGAGGACTCGCCGCCATCAAGATCACACCCGCAGGGAGCCTGACAGGTACCGACAACCTTACAGAGATACTCACTACTCAGACCATGCCTTTAGCCCTTATGAGGAAAAGAGAGGGAGGCAACCCTCTCCCAGTAGACCCTACTATGACTCTCACCGCCGAAGCCCGAGTCCCTATGCCAAGCATGTTTCATTCCAAGAGTATGGGGACCAAGGCCAAACACGACAACCAAAGGACTGGGACAGTCAGTATCCCACTAAGAGTGGTTACAAAGATCATGGCAGATTTCCACAGGGAAACGGCCGTTAGCTGATGATGCGGGGTGTTCATCAGCTACTTCTCTGGAAGCCCCAGACATCTGCCTCACTGAAATAACAGACTGCATCAGTACACCACCAACCCCTAGTGGTACTACAGATATGACAATCCCCCTGACTGAAAGTGTGAACATTGAAGCCACTGTAAGTAAAGACTTCACCTCCTATGTAAGTGGAATTGTTGAGGGCACTAATACGCACATCATGCTAGATACCGGTTCCACTATTTCGTTCATCAGTGAGGAAACCAAAATGTCACTTCCTTCCCTAGCAAAAAGACCCATTAAAAAGAAGTTTATCATGTCACAAGCAGTGACTGGCCAAACTTTGGATACATTGGGTATGATAGACATCACCTTTAAACTAGGGTCTCAAACTCTGCAACATGAAGTGCAAGTCATCAGAAATGTCAGTCAAGGCTTTATATTAGGTTTTGACTTTCTCAAGCCTCACTGTGTGATTCTGGATATGGGGAGAGGACTGTGCTATCTGGGTGATGATGTCCTGCCCCTACTCAGGAAGAGTGACCTGGCACCTGCTAGTTGTAGACAAGGTACAAAACACGCCAATGCTGACTCTATGTCCCGTCGTCCCTTCACAGCTGAAGGCACCACCCCTATGGTTACAGCCAATCAGGTGAGGTGTGTTTCCATTCACACTCAAACAGACCCAATAGAGTCATCCATGTGCACTCCAGCCACTGAGCTGGCACCCTGCTCAGAGACTTTACCCACTGCTTCGACTGCTATGGATTTAATATCACTCGTGCAGTCTGCTTCACCAGATACTGCAGCTGTAACGGTGGACAGTTCACTCCTGAATATTGACAGGCAGTATTTCCTCCAAGCTCAAAAAGCTGATCCTGAGTTGCAAATAGTTAGGAGCTGGGTGTTGACTGACCATAGGCCACCATTCTCAAACATTAAAGCAACCTCACCTGAAATGAGACAGTACTGGAGAGAGTTTCCTAAACTCACCCTTGTTGATGGTCTTTTGTGTCGCAAAGTCAGACCTCCACCAGGTGACCCTGTTTTACAGATTGTAGTTCCTAGTAACTTGCAGAAGGAAGTGTTTCAAACTTTACATGGACATTCACTCTCGGGACACTTCAGTTCACAAAAAACATTACAAGGGGCACAGATCAGATGCTTTTGGCCTCACATGACACGTGACATAACTCAGTGGTGTCTTGAATGCACAGCCTGTGAAGCACGGCGACCACAGACACCACACCAACAGGCCCCTATGCAAAACATAGTCACATCCAGGCCTTTTGAGAAAATTGCAGCAGACCTGACGGAACTGCCACTCACACGCCGTGGTAATCGGTATGTACTTGTTGTAATGGACTATTTTACTAAGTACCTCAACTCGTATGCACTTCCTGATCAACGGGCAACCACTGTGGCTAAATGTTTGTTTGAAGATTATATTAGCCACCATGGTGTGCCTCAAAGTTTGCACACTGACCAAGGCCGTCAGTTCAACTCAGATCTTGTCAAAGAACTGTGCAACCATCGGGAATACATAAAACGAGGACATCACCTTATCATGCTATGTCAGATGGCATGGTGGAACGAGCAAACAGGACCATCAAGGACCAGTTAGCAAAATATCTGTATACCAGAGGAGGTGAATGGGATGACCATCTACGGCAGGTTGAATTTGCATACAACACGACTGTTCACTCCTCCACAAAACGCACTCCTTTCTTCCTGGCCCATGGCAGAGTGGCCCACCTGCCTGCAGATCTCCTCCTTGGAGACTCACCAGGACTTTCAAACGCCACACCAGGTACTCCAAGTGAATATGCCAATTCGGTATTACTGAAACTGTGTGCTGCTTTTCACTCTGTTGCACATAACATTGAGGCAGCAGGTGCTCAACAAAAGCACTACTATGATCGTCGGATGAAACACACAGCCTATGAGCCAGGTGACTTAGTGTGGGTTGACCTTCCTGCCCTTGCTAGACAAAAACTGTCACCTAAGTGGACCGGCCCTTTTAAAGTTCTACGACGGCTTGACTCAGGCACAGGTGACATTGGAGTAGACTATGAACTTCTGGATCAACGGGACCCTAGAGCTAAACCTAAGGTCATTCACTACAATCGCCTGAAACCTTATCGTTCAGCCTGGTCAGCTGACAGACATCCAGTTCCACCCTCACCTTCAGAACTGACTGTACCAGCAAACGGCCCAGGTCCCCCACTGCTCACTGCACTCTCAGGCTCCAGACCTTATGTATACAGGCACCCAAATAAGCCCGGGTGCTCTGTGACTGCGCCTAGGGATCAGACAAATGTTTGCCCTCTGCCCCAGAGTGCTACTAGCACCACAACACAGGTGGGAGACAATGTTGCCACAGGACATTCCAGTGAACTGTCTCCGGCAGTTCAGCCTTTCACGGGAGTAAGGACTAAGTCAGGTCGTTGTGTACGTCCCCCAGTGCGTTACAGGACTGTTGAATGAACTGTGGTCTGTGTCATATGCTTGATTGAGAAGTACAAGTAAAAAAAAAAAACACTGAGATGTTATAGGCAAACACAAGGAAAAAAAAAAATGTATCCTGTTCCACTGTTCTTTGTTGTTGTTTTGCCAACGTCATCTGTTTATATTGTTGTTAAGCATAAAGTAGTGACAATTTCATTACACCTATTTGGAAGCGAGGACGCTTCTTGCGTAAGGGGGGGACGATGTGTAAGAGTGAAGTTGTGTCTTATGGGCAAAAGTTGTGTAAACATAAGGTTAAACATCAGTTTACTGTGTTTTGTTGAACATTGCCTGTTTGCATATGTTTAGTGATGCAGTGTTTGGGTGATATTGTAGTGTCAGCCGCTTGGCAGCGCTGTTCAGACAGTGGGTAGAGTTTTGAGGGGAGAGAAGGGGAGAAAGAGAATGAGAAGTGTGTGATGACTGGACTGAGCTGTGTTTGTTGAAGGTGACTAAAGTTATGAGGAGAACCCAGAACGTATTGGACTGATTTATTCCCTCACTCACACCCACGTCGCTTACACAAACAATACTTAGGTTTGGCCAAGAATCAAGTCTACAGCATCCAAAATGTCAAATATAAACACAATACAGTGGCTTTCAGGTGATGCTTTATGCAAACATAACAACGTGGACTGCATGAGTGTAAAATGATGAACTGTAGAACAAACAGCCTGAGTCTTTTATTCAGGATAGTTGATAATAATCTTATGTACATCATTGTTTTGTCAAAATTACTGCCCATAAGCAAGAAGACTAGAGTGTATTATAGTGCATTTGAAAGTTATGCAGTGTGTCAGCAATAGTTTGGTGTTTCAACTAAAAATAGTTTACTGTGCATAGTCTTAATTTTCTAAAATTACAAAGTTTTTGTGTACACAAACCAAAAATGACAACCAGCAACAGAGAAAAATGTCAAATGATAATATAAAGATTTTTTTTTTAATGATTTTATGTAAAAAGAAGCATTTTTATGCATGTTGCAGTCAAACAGACTGGACAGAAATGTGTCTTGAGCCTAAAATGTCACACAAACACATGAGCTCATTATGTGGCTTTTGTTTTCTGGGGCTTGAACATGTCTGTCTCGACTTTAGAGTCAAGACTTGACTACTTGTGACTTGTTCAACAATGTCATGTTCCCACTTCTGCTTCAAACAGCAGCACAATAAGAGTTTTATTTGTTTTCTGACAGTAAAATGTTTTAAAAGCAGCATTTTCTGTGCTGTAAGACGGAATGTGTGTCACCGAAGAATATCATAATGAGCATTCTAATATATGCGAATTCTAGAACTACCAGCACATTATCATAATGTAAAAATTCTACACAGTCCACTCAGTCTCACTCAGATCTTGAACTGAAAGGCAGTTTTTTTTCAGTGGGAATATATCTTCAAATCTTCAGTCATCTGTTTCTTCATATTCGATGGGATCTTTGTTGGGTTGATACACATGGAGAGTAGACACAGCGGGAGAAGCATGGTAAGATTTTCTCATTTGAAGATGGCAAACCTTTAGGCAAACATTGACTGTAATTTAGGATTGCACTTATCTGGGACAGCTTACTTTTTCTCTCATGTCTTTGTATTTGCCTCAGGTTTCAACAAATTAATTAAATGTTGTCTTTTTCTGGAAAGCAATTAGATTTTCATACAGTTTGATAACTAAAGTTAATGCCTCACTCAAAAAAATAATGTCAGTCTGTGTAAGAATCTGCTCCCAACCAACCCCCAAATACCCCAAAATACACTTTATTGCATATTTTAATTGATATGCATTAAATACAGGATTGATTTCATGATTGAAACAGGGTTTCTCTCCAGTTTGTGACACATGTTTATTGTGTGTACTGTGACATTTAATTAAATCTCAGGATCCTAAAACAGATCCTCTTTTTCTGCTGCTGTTGACCCACTGACTGAAAGTATACTGCGTAACCACCAATGTTTGTGTGAAAAGCCTAATTCATATTAGTTTAAATCATGTAATTTACTCATCTTATTTCTATTCCTACTTATTTTCTATTATTATCTTATTTCACATGTATATTCTTTCATCTCAACCGTATAAAAACTGCACTGTAATTGATCTAGATTTCCCAACATTCACCACTGACAGGAAAAGGTGTGGTGGTGTGGTGTTACTGTTTGCAGTATTTAAATAAAAAACACACACACACAAAATGCAATAATGGTACATAAACTATAAATCTATGGAAGATTTTAGTAGGTTATTTATGAAATGCAGTGGACTAAACATATGTTTTAGTTTGCTAGATGAGTTCAGTGGTGGAGATCACACACTGAAGTACTGTAGTGAAGTACTGTACTTCAGCATCTCTATTTTATGCTACTTTATACTTCCACTCCACTATAATAGAAAATGTTATATTCTTACTCCACCATATAAAATATTATATTATGTACAGTACATTAAACCGCCCAACAGTATATAAAATAGTTAAAATTAGATCCACCTTGACCAGCAACATTAAAATGCTGCATGTTACATGTACTTTTACTTTTCATACTTAAAGTAGCCTATATTTTTCTGGTAATATGACTTACTAATTAATACAGGACTTTTACTTGTACTGGTGTACAGTATTCTTATTTTATTGCAGTATTGCTACTTTTACTTGAGTTAAGGATCAGGAAATACTTCCTCCACAAGTGAATGGACTGAAACAGATGTTACTCAAACATGACAATACAATGTTTGTTTCTTCATATTCACACAAAATTCAAAAGTTATGTGAATTAAGATAATAATCAGTGAAGTAAAGATAAATCTAAAGTCTAAATCTAATATTGATTCCTGGCTCTGTATCTCTGTCCTTTTTTAATTTTTTAACACTTCCTGTATATTTCTGTCTTTTTGGCATTTATAGGAGAGTCCAGGGTGGTGATGCTGCTTGCAGAAATGGAAGTGGAGGCACCTTCAAACTTTCTGTCAGCTGAAGAAGGAGGAGAGATGAGATAGAGGGCTTGCATCAGAAAGGTGGACACAACCTTTTCAGAAGCTTGCCTTGGAGAAAAAAAGCCTCACAAAGAAGACGAAGGCAGACGGTGACGGCAAAGACAACAACGCTACCGTCTGACTGGCTCCAACAGGCAGGGAAGCATCGTTCGCTTACCTTATACTGTTCTTCTCCTTCATTTCCCTCCTTCACTCATCTACCCTTGCTGTCCTTCTTCTTCTCTCTGTGACCTATCTCTCCTCAGTCTTCAACTTCCTCCCTTTAAACATCTACCTTTCCTCTTGTTTCTTTACCTGTTCATTCCTTCCACCTTTCATCTCCTTCTATCACCTGTCCACCTTGATTTTGCTCCATAACTCATCTACTGTTCCTCTCTTTCCTTTCATGTTTTGTCTTTCATTTCTTTTACCCTCCATGGCCTTTAACTCCTATCCTTTATTCTACATTCCTCCTCTCCATTTTTTTCACTTGTTTTACCCATCCATCCTTCCCCTCTTTTATCTCCTATCTTTACCTTACGTCTTTACGTCTTCCTTTTCTTCATCCTCCCTCATTTTTCTCTCCACTGTTTCTTTCCTTCATCTCATATCCTTTCCTTCTCAACCCTTTCCATCTTTCATCATTCATCTTCACCTCATTCTTTATTTTCCATTCCTCCTGTCCTTCACCTTTCTCGTTTTACCCATCCGACCTTCCCGTCCTTTATCTCCTACCTTTACACTATTCTTTTTCTTTATTCTTTAACCATCCACCCTTTCTCTCCTTCATCCTCCACTCTTCCTCCTTCATTTTTCTTACTTTCCTCTCTTCCTTTCCACTACATCTTCCTCCCTCTCCCATCCACCTCTCTTCTGTCATTTTCTATCCTTTACATTTCCCCCTGTCTTCTTATTCATTTCCCTTCCTTTTCCTTCTTCTTCATATTCTCTTCTCTATTTCTCATCATCTCTTTAATTCATTCTTTATGTTCTTGTCTTTCATCTTCCTTCTTCTCCCCTCAACCCTTCCCATCCTTCATCATTCTTCTTGTATCTCTCCGGTCTTTCTCTCATTTCTTCGTATCCTTCATCTCTTATCCTTTTTTCAACCCTTTCCATCTTTCATCTCCTTGTCCAATCCACCCTTTCTCTCATTCATCCTCCACCTTTTTCACCTCCACTCTTCCTGTCCTTTTCTTTCTTTCCCTTGAATGCTACTTCCAACTTCTTTCCTCTACCTCTCCACCTTTCTATCCCTCATCTTCTTCCTTTACTGCTCCACATTCATCTTTTTTATCCTCCCTCTCCTACCCACCCTCCCTCTACTTTGTTTTCTGTCCATCTTCCTCATTTCTGTTCTTCCTCTCTCATCCTTTTGATCTTCCTGTTTCTCCTCTCCTTCCTTTGCCTCTCCACCTTCCCTTTCCTTCCTTTTCCTTTGTATTGCATCCTTCTTATCACCTTTTGTCTTCCATCTTCCTCCCTTCATCTTCCTACTTCTACCATCCACCCTCTCACCATCACTTTCTTTCCTTTTCTTCCACCTTGCTTCCTTTATCTAATGACCTTTGCTCTTCCTCCTCAACTAATTGACTTTTCTATCCTTCATCCTTCTTCCTTTCTTTCACCATCCTTCCTTTCCCCTCCACTCTTCCTCTGCTTGATCTTACTTCTTTCCTCTCTGTCGCCCTCTCTCGCTTATCCACCTTTTGTCTCTTTCAACTTCTCTCCATCCTTTCTATCCTTCATAGATGGGAGGTAGGGCTCTCTCCCATCCTTCATCCTTTTGTCTTTCACCTCTCCACCTTCCATCTGCTTCAACTCATATGCTTTGTTCTCTATTCCTCCTGCCCTTCATCTCTCTCATTTTACCCATCCACTCTTCCCCTCCATCTCCTAACTTTACCTTTACACCACTCTTTTTCTTGATTCTTTAACCATCCCTCCTTTCTGTCCCCAATTCTTCCTTCCTTTCCACACTTCCTCTCATCTCCCTTTCTCCTGTCAACCTTTTCTTCCCTCAATCTTCGTCCCTCTCCCATCCAAGCTTCATCTTTCTTCTTTCCTCTCTACCCTTTAAATCTTTCATATTCCTGTCTGTATTCTTCTTTCCTCTCTTATCCATCCATCCCTTCATCTCCCCTCCACTCTTCCTCTCCCTCATTTTTTCCCCTTCCATGCTCCTCTCAGCCTCCTCCTACATTCTCCTCTCTTCTCCATCATCTTCTATGCTTTACATTTCCCTCTGTCCTCTTATTCGTTTCCTTCCTTTTACTTCTTCATATTCCTTTCTCTATTTCTCAAACACACCATTTCTATAATTCATTCTTTATGTTCCTGTCTTTCATCTTCCTCCTTCTCCCCTCAACTCTTCATGTCCTTCATCATTCTTCCTGTATCTCTCCGGCCTTTCTCTCATTTCTTTGTATCCTTCATCTCTTATCCTTTAGATTCTCAAGCCTTTCCATCTTTCTCTCCTTCATCCTCCACCCTTAACATCTCCTCTCTTCCTGTCTTTCATTCTTCTTATTTTCCCTTTCATACTCCTTCCATCCTCCACATTGTTTCCTTTTCCTCGTCAACCTTTCACTCTTTTCTCTTACCTATCCTACTCCTTCATCTTCCTTTCTTCCACCCAACCTCTCCTGTGTCTTTCCATTTTCCTTCATTTATCTCTCTACCCTTTCTATCCTTTTTCCTCTTTTACATCTCTACATTTCCTAACTTTAATCTTGTTTCCTATATCACTCCACCTTCTATCATCCAGCTACTTCATCTTTTCTTCCTCTCCATCCTTTCTTTCCTTTACCTTCTTTCAACTGTATCTGTAATATTCCTCCCTTTCCTTTACCTCTCCACCCTTCACTTCCTTCTCCCTCTCACTCCCCTCAACTGTTCCTCTCCCACATCTTTCTCACTCTTCTACTTTTCCTTTAGACATCATCCTTTTCTCTCATTTCTTTATTTAGTCACTCTCTCATCTCATCTACTCTTCCTCTCTTTCATGTTTTCTTTCACCTCTCCACCTTCCATCCTCCACATTCTTTCCTTTTTCCTCTTCAGCATTTCTTTTATTTCCTATCCTTTACATCTCCATCCTTCTTATCTTTAATCTTGTTTCCTATACCATTCCACCCTCTACCTATCCTGCTCCTTCATCTTCCTCTCTATCCTTTCTCTCCTTAATCCCCCTGTTTCACCCATCTATTTTTCCTTTCCTTCATATTCTATCTTCTACTGTTTGTATCTTTAATCTTCCTTAATTTTCTCCCAGCCTTTCTATCCTTCATGGATGGGAGGTAGGGCTCTCTCCCATCATTCTTCACTTCACTATTATCTTCTTTCATTTAACCATCCACCCTTCTTTTTTTATCATTATTTACATCTCCACCTTCCTGTACTTTTTTCCTTCATTTCTTCATCTCCTTGTCTCTCAACTTTTCCTCTCCTACATCTTTCTCCCTCTCTCATCCACCTCTCTTCTGTCATCTTCTATCCTTTACATTTCCCCCTGTCCTTCTTCATGTTCCTTTCTCTATTTCTCATCATCTCTTTAATTCATTCTTTATGTTCCTGTCTTTCATCTTCCTCCTTCTCCCCTCAACCCTTCCTATCCTTCATCATTCTTCCTGTATCTTTCTGGCCTTTCTCTCATTTCTTTACTCATTCACTCTCTCCATCTCGCTCCTTAATTCATCTACTCTTCCTCTCATTCATGTTTTCTCTTTCACCTCTCCACCCTCCATCTCCTCCAACTCATTCTTTATTTTCCATTCCTCTTGTCCTTTATCTCCGACCTTTACACTATTTTTTTTCTTGATTCTTGAACCATCCACCCTGTCTTCCTTCATTTTCCTCCACTTTTTCTATCCATCCTCCACCCTTAACACCTCCACTCTTTCTCTCCTTCATTCTTCTTACTTTCCCTTTCATACTCCTTCTATCCTCCACATTCCTTCCTTTCACTCTTCACCCTTTCTCTCTTATTTCCTATCTTGTACATCTCTGCGCTTCCTATAATCTTGTTTCCTATACCATTCCACCCTCTACCTATCCTGCTCCTTTATCTTCCTCTCTATTCTTTCTCTCCTTAATCCCCCTGTTTCACTCATCCACTTTTCCTTTCCTTTATATTCTATCATCTTCCACCGTTTTATCTTTAAACTTAGTTTTTCTCTCACCCTCTCTCCTTTACACCTCTACTCTTCCTGTCTTTTTCCTTCTTTCTCTTAAATGTTCCTTCCACTTCCTTCCTCTGCCTCTCCACCTTTCTATCCCTCATCTTCTTCCTTTACTGTTCCACCTGCTTTATCTTTCATCATATTTATCCTTCCTCTCCTACCCACCCTCTTTCTTTCCCCAATGATCCTTCCATCCTCCTTTTGTCCAACTCTGTACCTTTCTATCCCTCATCTCTTCTTCCACTACTTTTCCTCTCCATCTTCATCTCCATCATTTTTCCTTCATGGATGGGAGGTAGGGCTCTCTCCCATCCTCCTTCACTTGATTTTCCTTTCTTCTTCCTTCCTCTGCTATCCATCTACCCAGCCTCTCCTTTCTTTTCCTTCCTTTTTCTTTTACCTCTCCACCTTCTCCATTTTTTCTCTACCTTGCTCTGCCATCCTTCCTGTCCATTTTCCTTCCTTTCCTTACATCTTTTTTTCATTTATCTCTTCATCCTTTCAATTCTTCATGGATGGAAGGGATTTTTTTTAATCTTCTTTCATTTAACCATCCACCCTTCTTTTCATCATTATATACATCTCCACCTTCCTGTCCTTTTTTCCTTCATTTCTTCATCTCCCTGTATCTCATCAACTTTTCCTCTCCTACATCTTCCTCCCTCTCCCATCAACCTCTCTTCTGTCATCTTCTATCCTTTACATTTCCCCCTGTCCTCTTATTCATTTCCCTTTCTTTTGCTTCTTCATATTCCTTTCTCTATTTCTCAACATCATCTCTTTAATTCATTCTTTATGTTCCTGTCTTTCATCTGCCTACTTCTCCCCTCAACTCTTCCTATCCTTCATTATTCTTCCTGTATCTCTCCGGCCTTTCTCTCATTTCTTTACTCATTCACTCTCTCCATCTCCACCTTGCTCCCTAACTCATCTACTCTTCCTGTCTTTTGTTTTCTCTTTCACCTCTCCACCCTCCATCTCCTTCAACTCATTCTTTGTTTTCCATTCCTCCTGTCCTTCATCTCCTACCTTTACACTATTCTTTTTCTTGATTCTTGAACCATCCACCCTTTCTCTTCATCTTCCTTCATTTTCCTCCACTTTTTCTATCCTTCATCTCTTATTCTTAGATTCTCAAGCCTTTCCATCTTTCTCTCCTTCATCCTCCACCCTTAACATCTCCTTTCTTCCTGTCCTTCATTCTTCTTACTTTCCCTTTCATACTCCTTTCATCCTCCACATTCCTTCCTTTTTCTCTTCACCCTTTCTTTTATTTTCTATCCTTTACATCTCCATGCTTCTTATCTTTAATCTTGTTTCCTATACCATTCCACCCTCTACCTATCCGGCTCCTCCATCTTCCCCTCTATCCTTTCTCTCCTTAATCCCTCTGTTTGTTCTATCATCCTCCACTGTTGTATCTTTAAACTTAGTTTTTCTCTCAGCCTTTCTATCCTTCATGGATGGGAAGTAGGGTTCTCTCCCATCCTTCTTCACTTGATTTTTCTTTCTTTCTTCTTCCTTCTTCTGCTATCCATCCATTGTTTTTTCTTGTCACTCTCTAACCTTACTATCATTCATGGATAAGAGCATTTCTATCTTCCTTTAACCATCCCTCCTTTCTGTCTCTAATTCTCCTTCATTTCCACCCTTCCTCTCATCTCTCTTTCTCCTGTCAACTTTTTTTTTTTTACTTAAATCTTCCTCCCTCTCCCATCCAAGCTTCATCTTCTTTCCTCTCTACCCTTTAATGTCACATCTTGCCTGGACTTTGGGTGTTTTTTTGGTCTTATGTTGTGTTCTGTGGGGTCTCCTGGTTTTGCACGTCTGTTTAGTCCCTCAGTTCATAGGGTTTTCTTGTATGATTTGGGTGGTGGGTTTTAGAGGATTGAATCATTAGTTTGTTGGGTTGTGTGCTTGGGTTTGTGTTTGTGCTTGGTTTTGGATGGGTTAGTATAGATGGCATTGAGTTTGTTTCCTGGGTTTTTCTTCTGTTTCCCTTGTGTGTTCATGTGCTCCTCCACACCTGCTCTGCATTTGGACTCATTAGCCCTGCCCTGCTGTCTTCCCCACACCTGCCCTGTGTTAGCCTCGTCAGCCCTGCCCCGCTCCCTGTGTGTCCTCAGCCAATCAGCTCCCTGTATGTTCATTCCCCTCTCCAGTTCTCCACCCATCTCCCCACCTGCACCTCATCTCCTTGTTAGTTCAGTTTCTTTAAGTTCGGGTTTTCTGTTCAGTCTTTGTTGGATCGTTTTGTGTTGTTCCTTCTGCTAGTTCTGTTCAGCCCTGTTTACCTGTCCGTGACCATCCACAATTAAAAGAGTTTTTCATCATATCTGCATTCCGGCCTCTGCGTTTGGGTCCACTCCTGCTTCCCCGAGCCTGACAGAACGATCCAACCAGTAATGGACCCAGCAGAGACAAACTGTTTTCAAGGAACCCGTCTGGCACTGGGGGGACCTCGATCAGCCAGACGGGCCTCCAAGCTTGCCAACCACCAGCACTGCCATTCGGCTTCCACTCCGGACATTCCAGCTCAGATGACTTTGCTGAAGTACTTTTATTATCAGTTATCTAAGACTGCTAGCAAGGAGCCAGCTAGCCAGCAGCCTGCCACTCCTGAGCCAGCACCAACCCAAAACCCCTACCTGGGCACCCGGTTGGCTCTGGGAGGCCCTCGGAGCGCCAACCAGAGGTCCGGTCGTCAACGCAGACGACCACACCGTTCCTTGGGTCACCTTGCCACCTGGCCTGTCCTCTCCAGCGCCTCAGAGTCTCGGCGCCCCAGAGTCTCTGCTCCCCAGCGTCCCTGCTGGCGTGCAGCAACTCTCCATCCCTGCTGGCGTGCAGCAACCCTCCGTCCCTGCTGGGCCAGCGCAGCTATCCCTTGTTCCGGAGCTGCGCCAGATCCCCGTTCCAGAGTCTGCAGCATCCCCTGTGGCGTCGCCGCCCGAGTCTGCAGCAGCATCCTCTTCTTCTGTGGCGTCGCCACCCGAGTCTGCAGCAGCATCCTCTTCTTCTGTGGCGTCGCCGCCCAAGTCCACAGCATCCCCTGTGGCGAGTGTGCAGCAGCATCCTCTTCTTCTGTGGCGTCGCCGCCCGAGTCTGCAGCAGCATCCTCTTCTTCTGTGGCGTCGCCGCCCGAGTCTGCAGCATCCCCTGTGGCGAGTCTGCAGCAGCATCCTCTTCTTCTGTGGCGTCGCCGCCCGAGTCTGCAGCAGCATCCTCTTCTTCTTTGGCGTCGCCGCCCGAGTCTGCAGCAGCATCCTCTTCTTCTGTGGCGTCGCCGCCCGAGTCTGCAGCAGCATCCTCTTCTTCTGTGGCGTCGCCAACTGAGTCTGCTGCAGCATCCTCGTATTCTGTGGCGTCGCCGCCCGAGTCTGCTGCAGCATCCTCTTCTTCTGTGGCGTCGCCGCCCGAGTCTGCAGCAGCATCCTCTTCTTCTGTGGCGTCGCCGCCCGAGTCTGCAGCAGCATCCTCTTCTTCTGTGGCGTCGCCGCCCGAGTCTGCAGCAGCATCCTCTTCTTCTGTGGCGTCGCCGCCCGAGTCTGCAGCATCCCCTCTGGCGAGTCTGCAGCAGCATCCTCTTCTTCTGTGGCGTCGCCGCCCGAGTCTGCAGCAGCATCCTCGTATTCTGTGGCGTCGCCGCCCGAGTCTGCAGCAGCATCCTCTTCTTCTGTGGCGTCGCCGCCCGAGTCTGCAGCAGCATCCTCTTCTTCTGTGGCGTCGCCGCCCGAGTCTGCAGCAGCATCCTCTTCTTCTGTGGCGTCGACGCCCGAGTCTGCAGCAGCATCCTCTTCTTCTGTGGCGTCGCCGCCCGAGTCTGCAGCAGCATCCTCTTCTTCTGTGGCGTCGACGCCCGAGTCTGCAGCAGCATCCTCTTCTTCTGTGGCGTCGCCGCCCGAGTCTGCAGCAGCATCCTCTTCTTCTGTGGCGTCGACGCCCGAGTCTGCAGCAGCATCCTCTTCTTCTGTGGCGTCGCCGCCCGAGTCTGCAGCATCCCCTGTGGCGAGTCTGCAGCAGCATCCTCTTCTTCTGTGGCGTCGCTGCCCGAGTCTGCAGCAGCATCCTCTTCTTCTGTGGCGTCGCCGCCCGAGTCTGCAGCAGCATCCTCTTCTTCTGTGGCGTCGCCGCCCGAGTCTGCAGCAGCATCCTCTTCTTCTGTGGCGTCGCCGCCCGAGTCTGCAGCAGCATCCTCTTCTTCTGTGGCGTCGCCGCCCGAGTCTGCAGCAGCATCCTCTTCTTCTGTGGCGTCGACGCCCGAGTCTGCAGCAGCATCCTCTTCTTCTGTGGCGTCGCCGCCCGAGTCTGCAGCATCCCCTGTGGCGAGTCTGCAGCAGCATCCTCTTCTTCTGTGGCGTCGCCGCCCGAGTCTGCAGCAGCATCCTCTTCTTCTGTGGCGTCGCCGCCCGAGTCTGCAGCAGCATCCTCTTCTTCTGTGGCGTCGCCGCCCGAGTCTGCAGCAGCATCCTCTTCTTCTGTGGCGTCGCCGCCCGAGTCTGCAGCAGCATCCTCTTCTTCTGTGGCGTCGCCGCCCGAGTCTGCAGCATCCCCTGTGGCGAGTCTGCAGCAGCATCCTCTTCTTCTGTGGCGTCGCCGCCCGAGTCTGCAGCAGCATCCTCTTCTTCTGTGGCGTCGCCGCCCGAGTCTGCAGCAGCATCCTCTTCTTCTGTGGCGTCGCCGCCCGAGTCTGCAGCAGCATCCTCTTCTTCTTTGGCGTCGCCGCCCGAGTCTGCAGCAGCATCCTCTTCTTCTGTGGCGTCGCCGCCCGAGTCTGCAGCAGCATCCTCTTCTTCTGTGGCGTCGCCAACTGAGTCTGCTGCAGCATCCTCGTATTCTGTGGCGTCGCCGCCCGAGTCTGCTGCAGCATCCTCTTCTTCTGTGGCGTCGCCGCCCGAGTCTGCAGCAGCATCCTCTTCTTCTGTGGCGTCGCCGCCCGAGTCTGCAGCAGCATCCTCTTCTTCTGTGGCGTCGCCGCCCGAGTCTGCAGCAGCATCCTCTTCTTCTGTGGCGTCGCCGCCCGAGTCTGCAGCATCCCCTCTGGCGAGTCTGCAGCAGCATCCTCTTCTTCTGTGGCGTCGCCGCCCGAGTCTGCAGCAGCATCCTCGTATTCTGTGGCGTCGCCGCCCGAGTCTGCAGCAGCATCCTCTTCTTCTGTGGCGTCGCCGCCCGAGTCTGCAGCAGCATCCTCTTCTTCTGTGGCGTCGCCGCCCGAGTCTGCAGCAGCATCCTCTTCTTCTGTGGCGTCGACGCCCGAGTCTGCAGCAGCATCCTCTTCTTCTGTGGCGTCGCCGCCCGAGTCTGCAGCAGCATCCTCTTCTTCTGTGGCGTCGACGCCCGAGTCTGCAGCAGCATCCTCTTCTTCTGTGGCGTCGCCGCCCGAGTCTGCAGCATCCCCTGTGGCGAGTCTGCAGCAGCATCCTCTTCTTCTGTGGCGTCGCTGCCCGAGTCTGCAGCAGCATCCTCTTCTTCTGTGGCGTCGCCGCCCGAGTCTGCAGCAGCATCCTCTTCTTCTGTGGCGTCGCCGCCCGAGGCTGCAGCAGCATCCTCTTCTTCTGTGGCGTCGCCGCCCGAGTCTGCAGCAGCATCCTCTTCTTCTGTGGCGTCGCCGCCCGAGTCTGCAGCAGCATCCTCTTCTTCTGTGGCGTCGCCGCCCGAGTCTGCAGCAGCATCCTCTTCTTCTGTGGCGTCGCCGCCCGAGTCTGCAGCAGCATCCTCTTCTTCTTTGGCGTCGCCGCCCGAGTCTGCAGCAGCATCCTCTTCTTCTGTGGCGTCGCCGCCCGAGTCTGCAGCAGCATCCTCTTCTTCTGTGGCGTCGCCGCCCGAGTCTGCAGCAGCATCCTCTTCTTCTGTGGCGTCGCCAAATGAGTCTGCAGCAGCATCCTCTTCTTCTGTGGCGTCGCCGCCCGAGTCTGCTGCAGCATCCTCTTCTTCTGTGGCGTCGCCGCCCGAGTCTGCAGCAGCATCCTCTTCTTCTGTGGCGTCGCCGCCCGAGTCTGCAGCAGCATCCTCTTCTTCTGTGGCGTCGCCGCCCGAGTCTGCAGCAGCATCCTCTTCTTCTGTGGCGTCGCCGCCCGAGTCTGCAGCAGCATCCTCTTCTTCTGTGGCGTCGCCGCCCGAGTCTGCAGCAGCATCCTCTTCTTCTGTGGCGTCGCCGCCCGAGTCTGCAGCAGCATCCTCGTATTCTGTGGCGTCGACGCCCGAGTCTGCAGCAGCATCCTCGTATTCTGTGGCGTCGACGCCCGAGTCTGCAGCAGCATCCTCGTATTCTGTGGCGTCGACGCCCGAGTCTGCAGCAGCATCCTCTTCTTCTGTGGCGTCGACGCCCGAGTCTGCAGCAGCATCCTCGTATTCTGTGGCGTCGACGCCCGAGCAGCATCCTCTTCTTCTGTCGCCGCCCGAGTCTGCAGCAGCATCCTCTACTTCTGTGGCGTCGACGCCCGAGTCTGCAGCAGCATCCTCTTCTTCTGTGGCGTCGCCGCCCGAGTCTGCAGCAGCATCCTCTTCTTCTGTCGCCGCCCGAGTCTGCAGCAGCATCCCTCAGATAGAAACAGGTTCAAGAGTTCAACTAGCCTAGGAGTAGAATTTCTTCACCAACATGTCCCCAAAATGACAATGACTTTACATCATTCAGTTGATAACAAACATTGACTCCTTAGTTTGAAAACATTTGTTTCTATGTATGTATGTGTGTGTATGTGTGTGTGTGTATATATATGTATGTATGTATATATGTATGTGTGTGTGTGTGTGTGTGTATATGTATGTATATATTAATGTGTATATATGTATATTAATGTGTATATTAATGTATGTATATGTGTGTATATATTTATGCATATACATAAATATATACATAAATATACACATAAATATATACGTATATTAATATGTATGTGTGTGTGTGTGTGTGTCAATGTATATATTAACGTATATATTAATGTATATGTGTATATTAATGTATGTATATGTGTATATATTTATGTATATACATAAGTATATATGTATATTAATATGTATATATGTGTGTATATTAATGTGTATATACATGTATACATAATGTGTATATGAATGTATATATTGATGTATATATTAATGTATATATGTGTACATTAATTTGTATATATTGGTGTGTGTGTGTGTGTATATATTTAATATATACATAAATATATACATTATGTATATATTAGTATATATTTATGTATATATTTATGTATATGTATATATGTATATATGTGTATGTATATATGTGTGTGTAATATATACATATACATATATATACATATATACATACATATACATACATATACATATATACATACATATATACACATACATATATACACATATATGTATGTGTATATATGTATGTATATATGTATATGTATATATGTGTGTATGTATATATGTGTATATATGTGTATATATATGTATGTGTGTATATGTATGTATGTATATATGTATATATGTGTACAAAAGATTTATAAAATGATAACCTACTGTTCAATCTTCTTTCACACTCCTAACTTTACTTTTATGCTATTCATTAACATCCACCCTTTCCCTTCATCTTCCTTCATTTTCCTCCACTTTTTCTATCCTTCATCTCTCATTCTTCAATTTTCAACCCTTTCCATCTTTCATCTCCTTCTCCAATTTCTATCCATCCTCCACCCTTAACATCTCCTCTCTTTCTCTCCTTCATTCTTCTTACTTTCCCTTTCATACTCCTTCCATCCTCCACATTCTTCCATTTTCCTCTTCACCCTTTCTTTCATTTTCTATCCTTTACATCTCCATGTAATCTTATTTCCTATACCTTTCCACCCTCTACCTATCCTGCTCCTTCATCTTCCTCTCTATTCTTTCTCTCCTTAATCCCCCTGTTTCACCCATCTACTTTTCCTTTCCTTCTTATTTCCTGTCCATTTTCCTTCCTTTCCTTACATCTTTTTTCCTTTACCTCTTTCCTTTCCATCCTTCATGGATGGAAGGGATATTTTTTTTAAAAAATCTTCATTTAACCAGTCACCCTTCCTCTTTATCTAATTATTTACATCTCCACCTTCATGTCTTTAATTTTCCTTCATTTCTTCATCTCCCTGTCTCTCATCAACTTTTCCTCTCCCACTTCTTCCTCCCTCTCCCATCCACCTCTCTTCTCCGTCTATCTTTACATTTCCCCCTGTCCTCTTATTCATTTCCTTCTTCATATTCCTTCCTCTGTTTCTCAACTACTTCATTTCTATAATTCTTTCTTTATGTTCCTGTCTTTCTTCTTTTCTCCTCAACCCTTCCTATCCATCCCTCTGGTCTTTCTCTCATTTCTTCACCCACTCACTCTCTACATCTCATCTCACTCCCTAACTCATCTACTCTTTCACCTCTCCACCCTCCATCTCCTCCAACTCATATTCTTTGTTTTCCATTCCTTCTGTCCTTCATCTTTCTGGTTTTACTCATCCACCCTTCCCCTCCTTCATCTCCTACTTTTACCTTCACACTATTCTTTAACCATCCACCCTTTCCTCTTCATCATCTTCCTTCATTTTCCTCTCCACTTTTCTATCCTTCATCTCTTATCCTTAGATTCTCGAGCCTTTCCATCTTTCTCTCCTTCATCCTCCACCCTTAACATCTCCACTCTTTCTCTCCTTCATTCTTCTTACTTTCCTTTTCATACTCCTTCCACCCTCCACATATTTCCTTTCACTCTTCACCCTTTCTTTTATTTCCTATCTACATCTCCATGCTTCCTGTCTTTAATCTTGTTTCCTATACCTTTCCACCCTCTACCTATCCTGCTCCTTCATCTTCCTCTCTATTCTTTCTCTCCTTAATCCCTCTGTTTCACCCATCCACTTTTCCTTTCCTTTATATTCTATCATCTTCCACCGTTGTATCATTAAACTTAGTTTTTCTCTCACCCTCTCTCCTTTACACCTCTACTCTTCCTGTCCTTCTCTTTCCTAAATGTTCCTTCCACTTCCTTCCTCTGCCTCTCCACCTTTCTATCCCTCATCTTCTTCCTTTACTGTTCCACCTGCTTTATCTTTCATCATATTTATCCTTCCTCTCCTACCCACCCTCTTTCTTTCCCTTTAAATGATCCTTCCATCCTCCTTTTGTCTAACTCTGTACCTTTCTATCCCTCATCTCTTCTTCCACTACTTTTCCTCTCCATCTTCATCTCCATCATTTTTCCTTCATGGATGGGAGGTAGGGATCTCTCCCATCCTCCTTCACTTGATTTTCCTTTCTTCTTCCTTCCTCTGCTATCCATCTACCCAGCCTCTCTTTTCTTTTCCTTCCCTTTTTTACCTCTTCACCCTTTCTATTTTTTTCTCTACCTTGCCCTACCATCCTTCCTGTCCATTTTCCTTCCTTTCCTTACATCTTTTTTTCCTTTTACCTCTTCATCCTTTCAATTCTTCATGGATGGAAGGGATTTTGTATAATCTTCTTTCATTTAACCATCCACCCTTCTTTTTTATCATTATTTACATCTCCACCTTCTTGTCCTTTTTCCTTCACTTCTTCATCTCCCTGTCTCTCATCAACTTTTCCTGTCCTGCTTCTTCCTCCCTCTTCTTCATATTCCTATCTCTTTCTTAAAACCATTTCTTTAATTCATTCTTTATGTTCCTGTCTTTCATCTTTCTTCTTTTCTTCTCAACCCTTCCTATCCATCTCTCTGGTCTTTCTCTCATTTCTTCACCAACTCACTCTCTCCATCTCGATCTCACTCTGTAACTTGTCTACTCTTTCACCTCTCCACCCTTTATTTTCCATTCCTCTTGTCCCTCATCTTTCTCATTTTACCTATCCATCCTTCCTGTCCTTTATCTCCTACTTTTACACTATTCTTTTTCTTGATTCTTTAACCATCCACCCTTTCTCTTCATCATCTTCCTTCATTTTCATCCTCCACCCTTAACATCTCCTCTTTCTCTCCTTCATTCTTCTTACTTTCCCTTTCATACTCCTTCCATCCTCCACATTCTTCCCTTTTCCTCTTCACCCTTTCTTTTATTTTCTATCCTTTATATCTCCACGCTTGCTAACTGTAATCTTGTTTCCTATATCACTCCACCTGCTATCACCCAGCTCCTTCCTCTTCTCTTATTCTTCTCCATCCTGCCTCTCCTGTACCTTCTTTCAACTGTATCTGTAATTTTCCTCCCTTTCCTTTACCCCTCAACTGTTCCTCTCCTACATCTTACTCCATCCAAGTTTTCTCTTTCAGCTTCCTTCATCTTTCTATCCTTTCTATCTTGGGGCTGAATATGTTTATTACAGTCTGCTAAATGATATTGTTGGTGTATAGACGGGGCTGTTTGTAGTGAGGGGGAGGAGGGTCTCTGTATATGTATCTGAATGTAAAGGCTTGATGTCATGTTTTTGCATTTTTGTTGAAATACCTCTCCACCCTTCCCTCTTCTCTTTTCTATCTTTTATTTACCTTCATCTTCTATCCTTCTACTGCAAAATCTTTATCTTCCTTCATTTATCCATGTACATTTCATCTCTTTGAACACCTCCCTCTCCCATCCACCTCTCATCTCCATCATCTTCTATCCTTTACATTTCCCCCTGTCCTCTTATACATTTCCTTCCTTTTCCTTCTTCATATTCCTTTCTCTATTTCTCATCATCTCTTTAATTCATTCTTTATTTTCCTGTCTTTCATCTTCCTTCTTCTCCCTTCAACTCTTCCTATCCTTCATCGTTCTTCCTGTATCTTTCTGGCCTTTCTCTCATTTCTTTACCTATTCACTCTCCATCTCGCTCCTTAATTCATCTACTCTTCCTCTCATTCATGTTTTCTCTTTCACCTCTCCACCCTCCATCTCCTCCAACTCATTCTTTATTTTCCATTCCTCTTGTCCTTTATCTCCTACCTTTACACTATTTTTTTTCTTGATTCTTGAACCATCCACCCTGTCTTCCTTCATTTTCCTCCACTTTTTCTATCCTTCATCCTCCACCCTTAACACCTCCACTCTTTCTCTCCTTCATTCTTCTTACTTTTCCTTTCATACTCCTTCCATCCTCCACATTCCTTCCTTTTCCTCTTCACCCTTTCTTTTATTTTCTATCCTTTACATCTACATGCTTCCTATCTTATATCTTATTTCCTATACCTTTCCACCCTCTACCTATCCTGCTCCTTCATCTTCCTCTCTATTCTTTCTCTCCTTAATCCCTCTGTTTCACCCATCCACTTTTCCTTTCCTTTATATTCTATCATCTTCTGTTTGTATCTTTTAATCTTCCTTAATTTTCTCCCAGCCTTTCTGTCCTTCATGGATGGGAGGTAGGGATCTCTCCCATCCTTCTTCACTTGATTTTCCTTTCTTCTTCCTTCCTCTGCTATCCATCTACCCAGCCTCTCCTTTCTTTTCCTTCCCTTTTCTTTTACCTCTTCACCCTTTCTATTTTTTCTCTTTCTTGCTCTACCATCCTTCCTGTCCATTTTCCTTCCTTTCCTTACATCTTTTTTTCATTTATCTCTTCATCCTTTCAGTTCTTCATGGATGGAAGGGATTTTTTTTATCTTCTTTCATTTAACCATCCACCCTTCTTTTCATCATTATTTACATCTCCACCTTCCTGTCCTTTTTTCCTTCATTTCTTCATCTCCCTTTCTCCTGTCAACTTTTCCTGTCCTGCTTCTTCCTCCCTCTCCCAGCCACCTCTCTTCTGTCATCTTCTATCCTTTACATTTCCCCGTCCTTCATATTCCTTTCTTTATTTCTCCAACACACCATTTCTTTAATTCATTCTTTATTTTCCTGTCTTTCATCTTCCTTCTTCTCCCCTCAACTCTTCCTATCCTTCATTATTCTTCCTGTATCTCTCTGGCCTTTCTCTCATTTCTTTACTCATTCACTCTCTCCATCTCGCTCTGTAATTCATCTACTCTTCTTCTCATTCATGTTTTCTCTTTCACCTCTCCACCCTCCATCTCCTCCAACTCTTATTCTTTGTTTTCCATTCCTCCTGTCCTTCATCTCTATTCTTTAACATCCACCCTGTCTCTTCATCAACTTCCTTCATTTTCCTCCACTTTTTCTATCCTTCATCTCTTATTCTTTGATTTTCAACCCTTTCCATCTCTCTCTCCTTCATCCTCCACCCTTAACATCTCCTCTCTTCCTGTCCTTCATTCTTACTTTCCCTTTCATACTCCTTTCATCCCCCACATTCTTTCCTTTTTCCTCTTCAGCATTTCTTTTATTTCTTGTCCTTTACATCTCCATGCTTCCTATCCTTATTCTTGTTTCCTATACCACTCCGCCCTCTACCTATCCTGCTCCTCCATCTTCCTTTCTTTCTCTCCATTCTTTCTTTCCTTAATCCCCCTGTTTCATCCATCCACTTTTCCTTTCATTTATATTCTATCATCTTCTACTGTTGTATCTTTAAACTTAGTTTTTCTCTGAACCTTTCTATCATTCATGGATAAGAGCAATTTCTCTTCCTTTAACCATCCCTCCTTTCTGTCCCTCATACTCCTTATTTCCTTTCCACACTTCCTCTCATCTCTTTCTCCTGTCAACTTTTTCTTTCCTAAATCTTCCTCTCCCTCCCATCCAAGCTTCATCTTCTTTCCTCTCTATCCATTAAATCCTTCATGTTCCTGTCCTTCTTCTTCCTTCCTCTCCCATCCATCCATCCCTTCATCTCTCTTCCACTTTTCTCTCCTTCATGTTTTTCCTCTTCCATGTTCCTTTCATCCTCCTCCTACATTTCTTCATTTACCTCTCCAGCCTTTCTATCCTTTTTCCTCTTTTACATCTCTACACTTCCTAACTTTAATCTTGTTTCCTATACCACTCTACCTTCTATCACCCAGCTACTTCCTCTTTTCTTCCTCTCCATCCTTTCTCTCCTTTACCTTCTTTCAACTGTATCTGTAATTTTCCTCCCTTTCCTTTACCTCTCCACCCTTCACTTCCTTCTCCCTCTCACTCCCCTCAACTGTTCCTCTCCTTCATCTTTCTTGTTTTACCCATCCATCCATCTTCTGTCTTTACCTTTATGCTATTCTGTTTCTTGTTCTACTTTCTTTAACACCCACCCTTTCTTTTCTTCGTCCTCCTTCACGTTTGTCCCATGTTTCTTTCCTTCATCTCCTATCCTTTCCTTCTCAAACCTTTCCATCCTTCATCACTCATCTTCATCTCCAGTCCACCCTTTCTCTCCTTCACCCTCTCTCCTTTACACCTCCACTCTTCCTGTCCTTTTCTTTCTTTCCCTTAAATGCTCTTTCCAACTTCCCTTTTTCTTATTTACCCTCCCTCTCCTATCCACCCTCCCACTTTGTTTTCTGTCCATCTTCCTCATTTCTTCTTCCTCTCTCATCCTTTTGATCTTACTGTCTCTTCTCTCCTTCCTTTGCCTCTCCACCTTCCCTTTCCTTCCTTTTCCTTTGTATTGCATCCTTCTTAGTCATCCTTCATCTTCCATCTTCCTCCCTTCACCTTCCTACTTCTACCATCCACCCTCTCACCATCACTTTCTTTCCTCTTCTTCCACCTTGCTTCCTTTACCTAATGACCTTTCCTCTTTCTCCTCCACTATAATTGACTTTTCTGTCCTTCATGGATGGGAGGTAGGGCTCTCTCCCGTCCTCCTTCACTTGATTTTCCTTTCTTCTTCCTTCCTCTGCTATCCATCCACCCATCCTCCCTTTTCTTTTCCTTCCCTTTTCTTTTACCTCTTCATCCTTTCTATTTTTTCTCTACCTTGCTCTGCCATCCTTCCTGTCCATTTTCATACCTTTCCTTTACCTCTTCATCCTTTCAGTTCTTCATGAATGGAAGGGATT
The DNA here is from genome assembly GCF_910596095.1 of Thunnus maccoyii. NCBI lineage: Eukaryota > Metazoa > Chordata > Actinopteri > Scombriformes > Scombridae > Thunnus > Thunnus maccoyii. The sequence goes on from NC_056541.1 coordinate 26,928,685, forward strand.
TTTTATAATCATCTAATTTAACCATCCACCCTTCTTTTTTAATCATTATTTACTTCAACTCATATTCTTTATTTTCCATTCCTCTTGTCCCTTATCTTTCTCGTTTTACCTATCCATCCTTCCTGTCCTTTATCTCCTACCTTTACACTATTCTTTTTCTTGATTCTTTAACCATCCACCCTTTCTCTTCATCATCTTCCTTCATTTTCCTCCACTTTTTCTATCCTTCATCTCTTATCCTTAGATTCTCAAGCCTTTCCATCTTTCTCTCCTTCATTCTTCTTACTTTCCCTTTCATACTCCTTCTATCCACATTCTTCCCTTTTCCTCTTCACCCTTTCTTTTATTTTCTATCCTTTACATCTCCATGCTTCCTATCCTTATTCTTGTTTCCTATAGCATTCCACCCTCTACCTATCCTGCTCCTCCATCTTCCTTTCTTTCTCTCTATTCTTTCCTGTTTCATCCTTCCTATTTCTCAACATCATCTCTTTAATTCATTCTTTATGTTCCTGTCTTTCATCTTCCTTCTTCTCCCCTCAACCCTTCCAATCCTTCATCATTCTTCTTGTATCTCTCCAGCCTTTATATTAGTTGTCTCTCCAACATTGCTCTTTCATCTCCATTCCTCTCCATCCACCCTCCCTCTCATTCATTCTCCCTCCTTTCCTCTCTGTTCATCTTCTTAATCCTCCTCACACCTCTCCACTCTACCTGTTCTTGTTTCATTTTCCTTTCCATTTGTTCTATCATCAACTTCCTTCCTCTCTGTTCTTCTTCTTTCTCATCTCATTACTCTCCACTTCCTGTCATTGATATTCTTTTACCTCTCTGTCTCCCTTTCTTTCCCACCAACTCTTTCTCTCTCCCCTTTTCCTCTCCATCCTTTCTCTCCTTTACCTTCTTTCAGCTGTATCTGTAATTTTCTTTTTCCTTTCCTGTTCCTCTCCTACATCTTTCTCACTCTTCCACTTTCTTCCTTCAGACATCATCCTTTTCTCTCATTTCTATATTCACTCTCTCCATCAACATCTTGCTCCCTAACTCATCTACTCTTCCTCTCTTTCATGTTTTCTTTCACCTCTCCACCCTCCTTCTCCAACTATCCTTTTATTCTACATTCCTCCTCTCCTTCATCTTTCTTGTTTTACCCATCCATCCCTTCCCTCCTTAATCTTCTGTCTTAACTGTTTATTGATCTACTTTCTTGTCCTTTTTTCCTTCATTTCTTCATCTCCCTGTATCTCATCAACTTTTCCTCTCCTACATCTTCCTCCCTCTCTCATCAACCTCTCTTCTGTCATCTTCTATCCTTTACATATCCCCCTGTCCTCTTATTCATTTCCCTTTCTTTTGCTTCTTCATATTCCTTTCTCTATTTCTCAACATCATCTCTTGAATTCATTCTTTATGTTCCTGTCTTTCATCTGCCTACTTCTCCCCTCAACTCTTCCTATCCTTCATTATTCTTCCTGTATCTCTCTGGCCTTTCTCTCATTTCTTTACTCATTCACTCTCTCAATCTCCACCTTCAATCAATCAATCAATCAATCAATCAATTTTTATTTATATAGCGCCATATCACAACAGAAGTCATCTCAAGGCACTTTTCACATAGAGCAGGTCAAGACCGTACTCTTTAATTTACAGAGACCCAACAATTCCCCCATGAGCAAGCACTTGGCGACAGCGGTAAGGAAAAACTCCCCTTTAACGGGTAGAAACATCAAGCAGACCCCGGCTCTTGGTGGGCGGCCATCAGCTTTGACCGGTTGGGTTGAGAGAGAGAAAGAGAGAGGGAAAGGGGGAGGGGGGACAGAAGAAAAACAATCACAACAACAACAATAAGCACAAGCAGCAATAGCCAGGGAAGGATGCCATCAGGACTGTGAAGGACCGCGAAAAAACTCCGGGGAAGAAGCAAAGTTAGTGACATGCATTGATGTTACATGAATGCATACAGATGGAGAGGAGGAGGAGGAGAGAGGAGCTCAGTGCATCATGGGAAGTCCCCCAGCAGTCTAGGCCTATAGCAACATAACTAAGGGCTGATCCAAGGCGAGCCTGGTCGGCCCTAACTATAAGCTTTATCAAAAAGGAAAGTTTTAAGCCCACTCTTAAACATGCACCCCGGACTGAATCCGGTAGATGGTTCCATAGAAGAGGAGCCTGATAGCTGAAGGCTCTGCCTCCCATTCTACTTTTAAAGACTGTAGGGACCACCAGTAAGCCTGCATACTGGGAGCGCAGTGTTCTAGTGGGATAATACGGTATTATGAGCTCTTCAAGATATGATGGTGCCTGACCATTAAGGGCTTTGTAAGTTAGGAGAAGGATTTTAAATTCTATTCTAGATTTTACAGGAAGCCAATGTAGTGAAGCTAAAATGGGAGAAATGTGGTCTCTTTTTCTAGTTTTAGTCAATACATGTGCAGCTGCATTCTGGACCAGCTGGAGAGTCCTTAGAGACTTGTTAGGGCAGCCTGATAATAAGGAATTGCAATAATCCAGCCTAGAAGTAACAAATGCGTGAACTAGTTTTTCTGCATCTTTTAGGGACAGGATGTGCCTGATTTTTGTGATATTACGTAAGTGAAAAAAGGCAGTCCTTGAAATTTGATTTATGTGGGAGTTAAAGGACATATCCTGATCAAAGATAACTCCCAGATTCCTTACGGTGGTGCTGGAGGCCAGGGTAATGCCATCCAGAGTAGCTATATCATTAGATAATGTGTTTCTAAGGTGTTTAGGGCCAAGCACAATAACTTCAGTTTTATCTGAATTTAGTAGTAGAAAATTGCAGGTCATCCAGGTCTTTATGTCGTTAAGGCATGTTTGGAGTTTGTTTAACTGATTGGGTTCATCTGGCTTCACTGATAAATATAATTGGGTGTCATCTGCGTAACAATGAAAATTTATGGAGTGTTTCCTAATAATATTACCTAAAGGAAGCATATATAAGGTGAATAGAATTGGTCCAAGTACAGAACCTTGTGGAACTCCGTGTCTAACTTTTGCCTTCACAGAGGATTCATCATTAACATGTACAAACTGAAATCGGTCTGATAAATAGGACTTAAACCAGCTTAATGCAGTTCCTTTAATGCCAATTAAATGTTCCAGTCTCTGCAAAAGGATTTGATGGTCAATTGTGTCGAATGCAGCACTAAGATCTAACAGGACAAGTATAGAGACAAGTCCTTTGTCTGATGCAGTTAGGAGGTCATTTGTGACTTTCACCAGTGCTGTCTCTGTGCTATGATGCGCTCTAAATCCTGACTGAAAATCCTCAAATAAACTATTGTTATGTAGAAAGTCACATAACTGATTAGAGACTGCTTTCTCAAGGATCTTGGATAGAAATGGAAGGTAGATATAGGTCTATAATTGGCTAAAACACCTGAATCAAGAGTAGGCTTCTTAAGAAGAGGTTTAATTACAGCTACTTTAAAGGACTGTGGTACATAGCCTGTTACTAAAGACAAATTGATCATATCTAGTAAAGAAGTGCTCACTAAGGGTAAGGCTTCCTTAAGCAGCCTAGTTGGGATGGGATCTAAGAGACAGGTTGATGGTTTAGCTGAACAAATCATTGAAGTTAGTTCAGACAAGTCTACTGGAGAAAAACAGTCCAAATATATGTCAGGATTTACTGCTGTTACTAAGGTTCCTGTGTTTGGGGAGAGAACGGTGCCTGTTGAGGGCAGGAGGTGGTTAATTTTGTCTCTAATAGTTAGAATTTTATCATTAAAGAAGCTCATAAAGTCGTTACTACTGAGAGCTATAGGAATACATGGATCAGTAGAGTTATGACTCTTTGTCAGCCTGGCCAAAGTGCTGAAAAGGAACCTAGGGCAGTTTTTATTCTCTTCTATTAATGCTGAGTAATAGGCGGCTCTGGCATTACAGAGGGCCTTCCTATATGACTACCTTGCCAGACTAAGCGAGATTCTTCTACTTTGGTGGAACGCCAAATCCTTTCCAATTTTCGCGATGTTTGCTTTAATTTGCGAGTTTGGGAGTTATACCATGGAGCTAACCTCTTATGTTTTATTATCTTCTTTTTTAAGGGGGCGATGGAGTCGAGTGTTTGTCTTAGTGAGCCTGCAGCACTATCAATAAGATTATCAATTTGGGAGGGACTAAAGTTAACATAAGAGTCCTCTGTAGTATTGAGACATGGCAGTGAATTCAGTACTGACGGAATTGCTTCCTTAAATTTATCTACAACACTATCAGATAGACATCTAGTGAGGACATTTTTGTCTAATGGTGTATAATCCAGTAATAGGAATTCAAAAGTTATTAAAAAATGATCTGATAAAATAGGATTTTGTGGAAAAATTATTAAATGTTCAATTTCAATCCCATAAGCCAGAACAAGGTCTAGGGTGTGGTTAAGACGGTGAGTGGGATTATTTACACACTGAGAGAAGCCAATTGAGTCTAATAATGAGATAAATGCAGTGCTGAGACTGTCACTATCAACGTCCACATGAATATTAAAATCACCTACTATAATTACTTTATCTGTACGAAGGACTAAATACAACAAAAACTCTGAGAATTCAGATAGGAATTCAGAGTACGGGCCAGGAGGACGATACACTATAACAAATAGAACTGGCTGTAAAGTTTTCCAGGTTGGCTGAGAGAGACTAAGAACAAGGCTTTCGAATGAGTTATAATTACATTTAGGTCTAGGGTTGATGATTAGGCTTGAGTTGAAAATGGCTGCAACTCCTCCTCCTCGGCCAGTGTCTCGAGGAATATGAGTATTAATATGACTGGGGGGAGTGGATTCATTTAGGCTGACGTATTCTTCATGACACAGCCAGGTTTCAGTGAGACAAAATAAATCAATATGATGATCTGAAATTAAATCGTTTACTAAAACAGCTTTAGATGAAAGAGATCTAATGTTCAAGAGTCCACATTTAATTATCTTATTTTGTTGTACTATTGCAGTAGTGGTTTTAAGTTTTACTAGATTTTCATGAATGACTCTTCTTTTGTTTACTTTGGATTTAATTGATTTATGTGGTCGGGGGACAGACACAGTCTCTATGTGGTTTTGGGTGGGTAACTGCTCTAATGGAAGCGCAGAGAAGCGTGTAGGACTGCAGCTCTGCCTCCTGGTCTCAACCCTGGGTTGTCATGGTTTTGGTTTACTAATAAACTTGGCCATATTTCTGGATATGAGAGCAGCTCCATCCAAAGTGGGATGTATGACGTCTCCCCTAATCAGACCAGGTCTTCCCCAGAAAGTCTGCCAATTATCTATGAAGCCCACATCGTTTGCTGGACACCACCTCGACAACCAGCGGTTGAATTGTGACATGCGGCTATACATGACATCACTGGTTAGATTAGGCAGCGGTCCAGAGAAAATTACGGAGTCCGACATTGTTTTTGCAAATGTAAACACCGACTCAACATTAATTTTGGTGATCTCCGATTGGCGTAATCGGGAGTCGTTGCCGCCGACATGGATGACAATCGTACCATATTTACGTTTATTCTTAGCCAGCAGTTTTAAATTTGACTCAATGTCGCCCGCTCTGGCCCCAGGAATACATTTAACTATAGCTGCTGGTGTCGCTAACTTCACGTTTCTGACTATGGAGCTGCCAATAATCAGAGTTTGTTTCTCGGGTGTGTCGCTGAGTGGGGAGAACCTGTTAGAAACATGAACTGGTTGGTGGTGAACCGTGGGCTTCTGCTTAGGGCTATGCTTCCTTCGGACAGTCACCCAGCCGCCCTGGCTTCCCGGCTGCTCGGGAGCTACGCTAGGTCGGCCCGCACCGGATACTACGGGCTGGCTAACTATATTAGCAGCTGATTGTTTTTCCATGGTGCGGAGCCGCGCTTCCAATTCACTGAGCCTTGCCTCCAGTGCTGCAAATAAACTACACTTATTACACTTACCACTATCACTAAAGGAGGCAGAGGAATAACTAAACATTTGACACACCGAGCAAGAGAGAGCAGGAGAACGAGAGGGAGAGAGAGAAGCCATCGCTAACTGCTTAGTTTAAGTTAGCTGCTAGTGCTAGCTGCAGAGCTAAAGTGACTAACAACTTGTGCGATTAGCGAGAAAAGTCGCTAAGAGAAAAGCGCTGAGAGTGCTTGTGTAAAACTAGCGAAAGTTTAAATATACAGCAGATATTAATCCACAGTAATGTGATATATATAGGAAAATCAACTGAGATGAGAGCAGCAACAACGTTATCAGGAAACACAGTCGGCAACCGGAAATGATACAATACGCTTACCGTAGCACGTCAGCACGTTAAAAAGACAATTACATCTGATTGACAAGAGCCGTGACACTGTTTACATAAAAGTTGGTAAACTCTTCAAGTAAAGGCGTGGACTGCCCGTCCACCTCAAGGTGTAATTATCAGTCTTTACACCTTGCTCCCTAACTCATCTACTCTTCCTCTCTTTTGTTTTCTCTTTCACCTCTCCACCCTCCATCTCCTTCAACTCATTCTTTGTTTTCCATTCCTCCTGTCCTTCATCTCCTACCTTTACACTATTCTTTTTCTTGATTCTTGAAGCATCCACCCTTTCTCTTCATCTTCCTTCATTTTCCTCCACTTTTTCTATCCTTCATCTCTTATTCTTAGATTCTCAAGCCTTTCCATCTTTCTCTCCTTCATCCTCCACCCTTAACATCTCCTTTCTTCCTGTCCTTCATTCTTCTTACTTTCCCTTTCATACTCCTTTCATCCTCCACATTCCTTCCTTTTTCTCTTCACCCTTTCTTTTATTTTCTATCCTTTACATCTCCATGCTTCTTATCTTTAATCTTGTTTCCTATACCATTCCACCCTCTACCTATCCGGCTCCTCCATCTTCCCCTCTATCCTTTCTCTCCTTAATCCCTCTGTTTGTTCTATCATCCTCCACTGTTGTATCTTTAAACTTAGTTTTTCTCTCTCCTATCCAACTTTTGTTTCTTTCAACTTCTCTCCATCCTTTAGGTTCTCTCCCATCCTTCTTCACTTGATTTTCCTTTTTCTTCCTTCTTCTACTATCCATCCATTGTTTTTTCTTTTCCTTCTCTAACCTCTATCATTCATGGATAAGAGCAATTTTTATCTTCATTTAACCATCCCTCCTTTCTGTCCCTTATTCTCATTCCTTCCTTCCTTCCTCCCATCTCCCTTTCTCCTGTCAACTTTTTCTTCTCTCAATCATCCTCCCTCTCCCACCCAAGCTTCATCTTTCTTCTTTCCACCCTTCCACCCTTTCTCTTCATCATCTTAATTTTCCTCTCCACTTGTTCTATCCTTCATCTCTTATCCTTAGATTCTCAACCCTTTTCATCTTTCATCTCATCCACTCTTCCTCTCCATTTTTCTCTCTCAATCCACCTTTTGTCTATTTCAACTTTGTTCTTTTCTCCATCTGTTGTGTCCTCCTTCTACCATCCATCCTTCTTTTTGGTTTTTATTTCTCTCCATGATCTTTCTCTTCTAGCTCTCCACCCTTCCTCTTCTCCCTTCTATCATTCATCTTCTTTTATGTACCTTCATCTCTCACCATCTTCTTTCATTTATCAATCAACTCTTCCTCCTCCATTACTTCTCTCCTTTACCTTTCCATCCTTCTACATCTACAACTCCCTCTTCCATCTACCCTCCTCTCCTTCATCTTTCCACTTCTCCCATCTCTCTTCTTTCTCCTTTCTAATAAATCCTTATCCATCCTCTTCCTCCCTCTCCTATCTTTTATCTTCCTCTCCACCTTCATTCCTTTACCTTCTTTTAACCACTCTTCCTCTGTCATCTGCTGTCCTTCACATCTCCTCCCTTCCATTCCTTCAGTGATCTCTTGCTCCATCTTCCTTACTTTAAATCTCCACTCTTCATCTCCTTCATTTCCCAACCTTTTACTATCAAACTTTTCTTACCTTTTTTATTTTCCTTCATTTATCCATCTGACTTTCATCTCTTTCAACTTTATTTTTCCTCCATACCCTTCATTTCTCTCATTCTTATTGATCTTGTTTCCTTTAACCAGTCACTCTCTCTCCTCTTCTCCTTCTCACTCTTCCTCCTGCTGACTTTTCCTCTCCTGCATCTTTCTCAGTCTTTCACATCTACCTTTCCTCTTGTGTCTTTACCAGTTCAGTCTCCATATTTCATCTTCCTTGATCACCGTTCCACCTTTATCTCATCTACTCTCCCTCTTTCATCTTTTCTCTTTTGCCCTCCATCTCCTTCAACTCCCATCTTTTATTCTCCATTCTTCCTCTCCTTCATTTTTATTTTACCCCTTTCTTTAATCCACTTTCTACTTCTTTTATCTACCTTTTTTACTTTCATCCACCCTTCCTCTTCTTCCTTCATTTTTCTCTCCTCTGTTGCTTCTCAAACCTTTCCATCCTCCTTTCCTTACATCTTTTTTCCTTTACCTCTTCCCTTTCCATCCTTCATGGATGGAAGGGTTTTTTTTTTTTTTTTTTTTTTTAAATCTTCATTTAACCAGTCACCCTTCCTCTTTATCTAATTATTTACATCTTAACCTTCCTGTCCTTAATTTTCCTTCATTTCTTCATCTCCCTGTCTCTCATCAACTTTTCCTGTCTTCCTTCTTCCTCCCTCTCTCATCCACCTCTCTTCTCCGTCTATCTATCCTTTACATCTTATTCATTTCCCTCCCTTTCTCCGTCATATTCCTTTCTCTATTTCTTAACACCATCTCTTTAATTCCTTCTTTATGTTCCTGTCTTTCATCTTCTTCTTTTCTGTTCAACCCTTCCTATCCATCTCTCCGGTCTTTCTCCCCGTTTCACCCATCTATTTTTCCTTTACTTTATATTCTATCATCTTCTACTGTTTGTATCTTTAATCTTCCTTAATTTTCTCTCAGCCTTTCTGTCCTTCATGGATGGGAGGTAGGGCTCTCTTCCATCCTTCTTCACTTGATTTTCCTTTCTTCTTCCTTCCTCTGCTATCCATCCACCCAGCCTCTTTTCTTCTCCTTCCTTTTTCTTTTACCTCTTCACCCTTTCTTTTTTTCTCTTTCTTGCTCTACCATCCTTCCTGTCCATTTTTCTTCCTTTCCTTACATCTTTTTTTCATTTACCTCTTCATCCTTTCAATTCTTCATGGATGGAAGGGATTTTTTTTTATCTTCTTTCATTTAACCATCCACCCTTCTTTTCATCATTATTTACATCTCCACCTTCATGTACTTTTTTTCCTTCATTTCTTCATCTCTCTGTCTCTCATCAACTTTTCCTGTCCTGCTTCTTCCTCCCTCTCTCATCCACCTCTCTTCTCCTTCTATCTATCCTTTACATCTCGTTCTCTTATTCATTTCCCTCCCTTTCCCTTCGTCATATTCCTTTCTCTATTTCTTAAGACCATCTCTTTAATTCATTCTTTATGTTCCTGTCTTTCATCTTTCTTCTTTTCTGCTCAACCCTTCCTATCCATCTCTCCGGTCTTTCTCTCATTTCTTCACCAACTCACTCTCATCTCGATCTCACTCCCTAACTTGTCTACTCTTCCTCACTTTCATATTTTCTCTTTCATCTTTCCACTCTTCACCTCCTTCAACTCATATTCTTTATTTTCCATTCCTCTTGTTCCTCATCTCATCTCCTCATTTTACCTATCCATCCTTCCTGTCCTTTATCTCCTACTTTTTTTTTTTTTCTTGTTCCTCCTCTTTCTCATAGTCTTAATTTTCTCAAATTACAAAGTTTTTGTGTACATAAAACCAAAAATGACAGGTGTGTAGGGTTTTTTAAACCAGCAACATAGAAAAATGTCAAATGATAATATAAAGATTTTTTTTAATGATTTTATGTAAAAAGAAGCATTTTTATGCATGTTGCAGTCAAACAGACTGGACAGAAATGTGCTTAAAATGTCACACAAACACATGAGCTCATTATGTGGCTTTTGTTTTCTGGGGCTTGAACATGTCTGTCTCGACTTTAGAGTCAAGACTTGACTACTTGTGACTTGTACAACTGTCACGTTCCCACTTCTGCTTCAAACAGCAGCACAAGAGTTTTATTTGTTTTCTGACAGTAAAATGTTTTAAAAGCAGCATTTTCTGTGCTGTAAGACGGAATGCGTGAAGAATATCATAATGAGCATTCTAATATATGCGAATTCTAGAACTACCAGCACATTATCATAATGTAAAAATTCTACACAGTCCACTCAGTCTCACTCAGATCTTGAACAGGAAAGACAGTTTTTTTCAGTGGGAATATATCTTCAAATCTTCAGTCATCTGTTTCTTCATATTCGATGGGATCTTTGTTGGGTTGATACACATGGAGAGTAGACACAGCGGGAGAAGCATGGTAAGATTTTCTCATTTGAAGATGGCAAACCTTTGGGCAAACATTGACTGTAATTTAGGATTGCACTTATCTGGGACAGCTTACTTTTTCTCTCATGTCTTTGTATTTGCCTCAGGTTTCAACAAATTAATTAAATGTTGTCTTTTTCTGGAAAGCAATTAGATTTTCATACAGTTTGATAACTAAAGTTAATGCCTCACTTAAAAAAATAATGTCAGTCTGTGTAAGAATCTGCTCCCAACCAACCCCCAAATACCCCAAAATACACTTTATTGCATATTTTAATTGATATGCAATAAATACAGGATTGATTTCATGATTGAAACAGGGTTTCTCTCCAGTTTGTGACACATGTTTATTGTGTGTACTGTGACATTTAATTAAATCTCAAGATCCTAAAACAGATCCTCTTTTTCTGCTGCTGTTGACCCATTGACTGAAAGTATACTGCGTAACCACCAATGTTTGTGTGAAAAGCCTAATTCATATTAGTTTAAATCATGTAATTTACTCATCTTATTTCTATTCCTACTTATTTTCTATTATTATCTTATTTCACATGTATATTCTTTCATCTCAACCGTATAAAAATTGCACTGTAATTGATCTAGATTTCCCAACATTTACCACTGACAGGAAAAGGTGTGGTGGTGTGGTGTTACTATTTGCAGTATTTAAATAAAAAACACACACACACAAAATGCAATAATGGTACATAAACTATAAATCTATGGAAGATTTTAGTAGGTTATTTATGAAATGCAGTGGACTAAACATATGTTTTAGTTTGCTAGATGAGTTCAGTGGTGGAGATCACACACTGAAGTACTGTAGTGAAGTACTGTACTTCAGCATCTCTATTTTATGCTACTTTATACTTCCACTCCACTATAATAGAAAATGTTATATTCTTACTCCACCATATAAAATATTATATTATGTACAATACATTAAACCGCCCAACAGTATATAAAATAGTTAAAATTAGATCCACCTTGACCAGCAACATTAAAATGCTGCATGTTACATGTACTTTTACTTTTCATACTTAAAGTAGCCTATATTTTTCTGGTAATATGACTTACTAATTAATACAGGACTTTTACTTGTACTGGTGTACAGTATTCTTATTTTATTGCAGTATTGCTACTTTTACTTGAGTTAAGGATCAGGAAATACTTCCTCCACAAGTGAATGGACTGAAACACATGTTACTCAAACATGACAATACAATGTTTGTTTCTTCATATTCACACATAATTCAAAAGTTATGTGAATTAAGATAATAATCAGTGAAGTAAAGATAAATCTAAAGTCTAAATCTAATATTGATTCCTGGCTCTGTATCTCTGTCTTTTTTTTATTTTTTAACACTTCCTGTATATTTCTTTCTTTTTGGCATTTATAGGAGAGTCCAGGGTGGTGATGCTGCTTGCAGAAATGGAAGTGGAGGCACCTTCAAACTTCAAGCTTGCCTTGGAGAAAAAAAGCCTCACAAAGAAGACGAAGGCAGACGGTGACGGCAAAGACAACAACGCTACCGTCTGACTGGCTCCAACAGGCAGGGAAGCATCGTTCGCTTACCTTATACTGTTCTTTTCCTTCATTTCCCTCCTTCACTCATCTACCCTTGCTGTCCTTCTTCTTCTCTCTGTGACCTATCTCTCCTCAGTCTTCAACTTCCTCCCTTTAAACATCTACCTTTCCTCTTGTTTCTTTACCTGTTCATTCTTTCCACCTTTCATCTCCTTCTATCACCTGCCCACCTTGATTTTGCTCCATAACTCATCTATTGTTCCTCTCTTTCCTTTCATGTTTTGTCTTTCATTTCTTTTACCCTCCATGGCCTTTAACTCCTATCCTTTATTCTACATTCCTCCTCTCCATTTTTTTCACTTGTTTTACCCATCCACCCTTCCCCTCTTTTATCTCCTATCTTTACCTTACGTCTTTATGTCTTCCTTTTCTTCATCCTCCCTCATTTTTCTCTCCACTATTTCTTTCCTTCATCTCATATCCTTTCCTTCTCAACCCTTTCCATCTTTCATCATTCATCTTCACCTCATTCTTTATTTTTCATTCCTCCTGTCCTTCACCTTTCTCGTTTTACCCATCCGACCTTCCTGTCCTTTATCTCCTACCTTTACACTATTCTTTTTCTTTATTCTTTAACCATCCACCCTTTCTCTCCTTCATCCTCCACCCCTTAACACCTCCACTCTTCCTCCTTCATTTTTCTTACTTTCCTCTCTTCCTTTCCACTACATCTTCCTCCCTCTCCCATCCACCTCTCTTCTGTCATTTTCTATCCTTTACATTTCCCCCTGTCTTCTTATTCATTTCCCTTCCTTTTCCTTCTTCTTCATATTCTCTTCTCTATTTCTCATCATCTCTTTAATTCATTCTTTATGTTCTTGTCTTTCATCTTCCTTCTTCTCCCCTCAACCCTTCCCATCCTTCATCATTCTTCCTGTATCTCTCCGGTCTTTCTCTCGTTTCTTCGTATCCTTCATCTCTTATCCTTTTTTCAACCCTTTCCATCTTTCATCTCCTTGTCCAATCCACCCTTTCTCTCATTCATCCTCCACCTTTTTCACCTCCACTCTTCCTGTCCTTTTCTTTCTTTCCCTTGAATGCTACTTCCAACTTCTTTCCTCTACCTCTCCACCTTTCTATCCCTCATCTTCTTCCTTTACTGCTCCACATTCATCTTTTTTATCCTCCCTCTCCTACCCACCCTCCCTCTACTTTGTTTTCTGTCCATCTTCCTCATTTCTGTTCTTCCTCTCTCATCCTTTTGATCTTCCTGTTTCTCCTCTCCTTCCTTTGCCTCTCCACCTTCCCTTTCCTTCCTTTTCCTTTGTATTGCATCCTTCTTATCACCTTTTGTCTTCCATCTTCCTCCCTTCATCTTCCTACTTCTACCATCCACCCTCTCACCATCACTTTCTTTCCTTTTCTTCCACCTTGCTTCCTTTATCTAATGACCTTTGCTCTTCCTCCTCAACTAATTGACTTTTCTATCCTTCATCCTTCTTCCTTTCTTTCACCATCCTTCCTTTCCCCTCCACTCTTCCTCTGCTTGATCTTACTTCTTTCCTCTCTGTCGCCCTCTCTCGCTTATCCACCTTTTGTCTCTTTCAACTTCTCTCCATCCTTTCTATCCTTCATAGATGGGAGGTAGGGCTCTCTCCCATCCTTCATCCTTTTGTCTTTCACCTCTCCACCTTCCATCTGCTTCAACTCATATGCTTTGTTCTCTATTCCTCCTGCCCTTCATCTCTCTCATTTTACCCATCCACTCTTCCCCTCCATCTCCTAACTTTACCTTTACACCACTCTTTTTCTTGATTCTTTAACCATCCCTCCTTTCTGTCCCCAATTCTTCCTTCCTTTCCACACTTCCTCTCATCTCCCTTTCTCCTGTCAACCTTTTCTTCCCTCAATCTTCGTCCCTCTCCCATCCAAGCTTCATCTTTCTTCTTTCCTCTCTACCCTTTAAATCTTTCATATTCCTGTCTGTATTCTTCTTTCCTCTCTTATCCATCCATCCCTTCATCTCCCCTCCACTCTTCCTCTCCCTCATTTTTTCCCCTTCCATGCTCCTCTCAGCCTCCTCCTACATTCTCCTCTCTTCTCCATCATCTTCTATGCTTTACATTTCCCTCTGTCCTCTTATTCGTTTCCTTCCTTTTACTTCTTCATATTCCTTTCTCTATTTCTCAAACACACCATTTCTATAATTCATTCTTTATGTTCCTGTCTTTCATCTTCCTCCTTCTCCCCTCAACTCTTCATGTCCTTCATCATTCTTCCTGTATCTATCTGGTCTTTCTCTCATTTCTTTGTATCCTTCATCTCTTATCCTTTAGATTCTCAAGCCTTTCCATCTTTCTCTCCTTCATCCTCCACCCTTAACATCTCCTCTCTTCCTGTCTTTCATTCTTCTTATTTTCCCTTTCATACTCCTTCCATCCTCCACATTGTTTCCTTTTCCTCTTCAACCTTTCACTCTTTTCTCTTACCTATCCTACTCCTTCATCTTCCTTTCTTCCAACCAGCCTCTCCTTTCTTTTCCTTTTACCTCTCCAGCCTTTCTTTTTTTCTTCTTTTACATCTCCACTTTAATCTTGTTTCCTATACCACTCCACCTTCTATCACCCAGCTCCTTCATCTTCTCTTATTCCTCTCCATCCTCTCCTCTTCTCTTTTCTATCTTTTATATACCTTCATCTTCTATCCTTTTGCTGCAAAATCTTTCTTCTTTCATTTATCCATGTAAATGTCATCTCTTTCAACACCTCCCTCTCTCATCCACCTCTCTTCTGTCATCTTCTATCCTTTACATTTCCCCCTGTCCTTCTTCATATTCCTTTCTCTATTTCTCATCATCTCTTTAATTCATTCTTTATGTTCCTGTCTTTCATCTTCCTTCTTCTCCCCTCAACCCTTCCTATCCTTCATCGTTCTTCCTGTATCTTTCTGGCCTTTCTCTCATTTCTTCACCTTTTCACTCTCCATCTCGCTCCTTAATTCATCTACTCTTCTTCTCATTCATGTTTTCTCTTTCACCTCTCCACCCTCGATCTCTTTCAACTCATATTCTTTGTTTTCCATTCCTCCTGTCCTTCATCTTTCTGGTTTTACTCATCCACCCTTCCCCTCCTTCATCTCCTACTTTTACCTTCACATTTTTCTTTAACCATCCACCCTTTCTCTTCATCTTCCTTCATTTTCCTCTGCACTTTTTCTATCCTTCATCTCTTATCCTTAGATTCTCAACCCTTTCCATCTTTCTCTCCTTCATCCTCCACCCTTAACACCTCCTCTCTTCCTGTCCTTCATTCTTCTTACTTTCCCTTTCATACTCCTTCCATCCTCCCCATTATTTCCTTTCACTCTTCACCCTTTCTTTTATTTCCTATCCTTTACATCTCCACGCTTCCTATCTTTAATCTTGTTTCCTATACCTTTCCACCCTCTACCTATTTCCACTCTTCACCTCCTTCCACTCATATTCTTTATTTTCCATTCCTCCTGTGCTTCATCTTTCTCTTTTAAGCCTTTCAACCTTCCTGTCCTTTATCTCCTACTTCTACACTTTTCTTTTTCTTGATTCTTTAACCATCCACCCTTTCTCTTCATCTTCCTTCATTTCCTCTCCACTTTTCTATCCTTCGTCTCTTATTCTTTGGATTGGAGAAGGAGATGAAAGATGGAAAGGGTTGAAAATCACCCTTTTCATCTTTCTCTCCTTCATCCTCCACCCTTAACATCTCCACTCTTCCTGTCCTTCATTCTTCTTATTTTCCCTTTCATACTCCTTCCATCCTCCACATTGTTTCCTTTTCCTCTTCAACCTTTCACTCTTTTCTCTTACCTATCCTACTACTTCATCTTCCTTTCTTCCACCCAGCCTCTCCTTTCTTTTCCTTCCATTTTCCTTTTACCTCTCCAGCCTTTCTATTTTTCTTCTTTTACATCTCCACTTTAATCTTGTTTCCTATACCACTCTACCTTCTATCACCCAGCTCCTTCATCTTTTCTTCCTTTCCATCCTCTTTCCTTTACCTTCTTTCAACTGTATCTGTAATTTTCCTCCCTTTCCTTTACCTCTCCACCTTTCACTTCTTTCTCTCTCTCACTCCCCTCAACTGTTCCTCTCCTGCATCTTTCTCACTCTTCCTCTCTTCCTTTAGCCATCATCCTTTTCTCTTTTATCTTTACTCAGTCACTCTCTCCATCTTATCTCACTCCCTAACTTGTCTACTCTTCCTCGCTTTCATGTTTTCTTTCACCTCTCCACCCTCCATCTCCAACTCCTATCCTTTTATTCTACATTCCTCCTCTCCTTCATCTTTCTTGTTTTACCTGTCTATCCATCTTCTGTCTTTACCTTTATGCTATTCTGTTTCTTGATCTACTTTCTTTAACATCCACCCTTCCTTTTCTTAGTCCTCCTTCATGTTTCTTTCCTTCATCTCATATCCTTTCCTTCTCAACCCTTTCCATCTTTCATCATTCATCTTCATCTCCAGTCCGCCCTTTCTCTCCTTCACCCTCTCTCCTTTACACCTCCACTCTTCCTCTCCTTTTCTTTCTTTCCCTTAAATGCTCTTTCCAACTTCCTTCCTCTACCTCTCCACCTGTCTATCCCTCATCTTTGTCCTTTACTGCTCCACCTGCTTTATCTTTCATCCACCTCTCTTCATCATCTTCTATCCTTTACATTTCCCTCTGTCCTCTTATTCGTTTCCTTCCTTTTACTTCTTCATATTCCTTTCTCTGTTTCTCAAACACACCATTTCTATAATTCATTCTTTATGTTCCTGTCTTTCATCTTCCTCCTTCTCCCCTCAACTCTTCCTGTCCTTCATCATTCTTCCTGTATCTTTCTGGCCTTTCTCTCATTTCTTTACTCATTCACTCTCTCCATCTCCATCTCGCTCCTTAATTCATCTACTCTTCCTCTCATTCATGTTTTCTCTTTCACCTCTCCACCCTTCTCCTCCTTCTTCTCCTGTTGTGGAAATCTTGTCTCGAGAAAGAGGCACATGGAGACATAAAGAAAGTATTAAACATTGTTACTTGTTGAAGCAGTTGTAAACACTGTACAATCCATCACATCATCAGTAACAGTTATACAAATGTCCACACACAAACAAAAATACAATCATCTTGTATTTTTGGAGAGAAAGCATGTTGTTTAGCTGGCCCTTTCTCTAAAGATTGTGAACTCAAAGTAGACAGCTTTATACCTCTCCAGAAGCAAAGCTAAAAACAGTCTGGTCCCTAAATGGACACTTCCACAAACCGTTACACCTTCTTACAAACAAGTATGGTCTCTAAAACAGTAGGCTTAAGACAAAGATATCTCTAGCAAACCCCAGGGGTCAGCAAGCAACCCTCAGATAGAAACAGGTTCAAGAGTTCAACTAGCCTAGGAGTAGGATTTCTTCACCAACATGTGTCCCCAAAATGACAATGACTTTACATCACATTCAGTTGATAACAAATATTGACTCCTTAGTTTGAAAACATTTGTAACATATATACAAAAGATTTATAAAATGATAACCTACTATTCAATTTTCTTTCACACTCCTAACTTTACTTTTACACTATTCTTTAACATCCACCCTTTCTCTTCATCTTCCTTCATTTTCCTCCACTTCATCTCTCATTCTTCGATTTTCAACTCTTTCCATCTTTCATCTCCTTCTCCAATTTCTCTCCATCCTCCACCTTTAACATCTCCTCTCTTTCTCTCCGTCATTCTTCTTACTTTCCCTTTCATACTCCTTCCATCCTCCACATTCCTTCCTTTTCCTCTTCACCCTTTCTTTTATTTTCTATCCTTTACATCTCCATGCTTCCTATCCTTATTCTTGTTTCCTATAGCATTCCACCCTCTACCTATCCTGCTCCTTCATCTTCCTCTCTATCCTTTCTCTCCTTAATCCCCCTGTTTGTATCTTTGAACTTCCTTAGTTTTTCTCTCAGCATTTCTATCCTTCATGGATGTGAAGTAGGGTTCTCTCCCATCCTTCTTCACTTGATTTTCCTTTCTTTCTTTCTTCCTTCCTCTGCTATACATCCATTGTTTTTTCTTTTCCCTCTCTATCCTTTCTATCATTCATGGATAAGAGCAATTTCTGTTGACTGTTTTCTGTTAACCATCCCTCCTTTCTGTCCCTAATTCTTCCTTTCCACCCTTCCTCTCATCTCTTTCTCCTGTCAACTTTTTCTTTCCTAAATCTTCCTCTCCCTCCCATCCAAGCTTCATCTTTCTTCTTTCCTCTCTATCCATTAAATTCTTCATGTTCTTGTCCTTCTTCTTCCTTCCTCTCCCATCCATCCATCCCTTCATCTCTCCTCCACTTTTTCTCTCCTTCATGTTTGTTTTCCTCTTCCATGTTCCTTTCATCATCCTCCCACATTCCTTCATTTACCTCTCCAGCCTTTCTATCCTTTTTCTTCTTTTACATCTCCACTCTTCCTAACTTTAATCTTGTTTCCTATATCACTCTACCTGCTATCACCCAGCTCCTTCCTCTTCTCTTATTCCTCTCCATCCTTTCTCTCCTTTACCTACTTTCAGCCATTTCTGTAATTTTCCTCCTCTTTCCTTTACGTCTCCACCTTTCCCTTCCTTCTCTCTCTCCCCTCAACTGTTCCTCTCCTACATCTTCCTCCATCCAACTTTTGTCTCTTTCAACTTCCTTCATTTTCCTTCATACCCTTCATTTCTATCATTGTCGATGTAGGACCCTCTCCCATCTCTATCTTATTTTCTGTAAAATTACACTCTTCCACTCCTTTATCTTTCTCTCTCAATCCACCTTTTTTCTTTTTCAACTCTGTTCTTTTCCGTCTTCACCTTTCCTGTTCTCCTTTCTTTACTTTTCCTCACCTGCATCTTTCTCAGTCTTTCACATCTACTTTTCCTCGTTTCTCTTCCCAGTCACTTTCCATCTTTCATTCATTAAACTTTATGTTGCTCCCTAACTGATCTACTCTTCCTCTTTAATCTTTTGTCTTTCTCCTTCTTCCATCCTATCTTTTCTTTATCCCTCTACCTTCATCCCCATTTCCTTTTAATCATCCACTCTTTCTCTATGCCATCTCATCTTTTTATATCCTCCTCATTTCATGAAAATGTAGAGATCCCTCTCTCTATCTCTGTCTTCCTTCCTTTTTAACACTCCATTCTTCCTGTCCTTCACCTCTCTTCCTTTTACCTCTCCATCCTTTCTATTTTTCCTCTTGCTCTCCCGTCCTTCCTGTCCATTTTCCTTCCTTTCCTTACATCTTTTTTCCTTTACCTCTTCCCTTTCCATCCTTCATGGATGGAAGGGATTTTTAATTTAATTTAATTTTCCTTCATTTCTTCATCTCCCTGTCTCTCATCAACGTTTCCTCTCCTACATCTTCCTCCCTCTGTCATCCACCTCTGTTCTCCTTCTATCTATCCTTTACATCTCGTCCTCTTATTCATTTCCCTCCCTTTCCCTTCATCATATTCCTTTCTCTATTTCTCAACATCAGCTATTTAATTCATTCTTTATGTTCCTGTCTTTCATCTTCCTTCTTCTGGCCTCAACCCTTCCTATCTTCATCATTCTTCCTGTATCTCTCGGCCTTTCTCTCATTTCTTTGTATCCTTCATCTCTTATCCTTAAGATTCTCAACCCTTTCCATCTTTCTCTCCTTCATCCTCCACCCTTAACATCTCCTGTCTTCCTGTCCTTCATTCTTCTTACTTTCCCTTTCATATTCCTTCCATCTTCCACATTCTTTCCTTTTCCTCTTCAACCTTTCACTCTTTTCTTTTACCTATCCTACTCCTTCATCTTCCTTTCTTCCACCCAGCCTCTCCTGTGTCTTCATTTCTCTCCAGCCTTTCTATCCTTTTTCCTCTTTTACATCTCCACACGAAAAAAAAAAACTAAGTTTAAAGATAAAACGGTGGAAGATGATAGAATATGAAGGAAAGGAAAAGTGGATGGGTGAAACAGAGGGATTAAGGAGAGAAAGAATAGAGAGGAAGGTAAAGGAGCAGGATAGGTAGAGGGTGAAAAGGTATAGGAAACAAGATTAAGGATAAGAAGCATGGAGATGTAAAGGATAGGAAATAAAAGAAAGGGTGAAGAGGGAAAAGAAATAATGAGGATGGAAGGAGTATGAGGGAAAGTGGAGAGGAAGAGTGGAGGTGTTAAGGGTGGAGGATGAAGGAGAGAAAGGGTGGGCCGGAGAAGGAGATGAAAGATGGAAAGGCTTGAAAATCATAGAATAAGAGATGAAGGATAGAAAAAGTGGAGAGGAAAATGAAGGAAGATGGGATGGGAGAGGTAGGAAGAAGACAGACAGGAACATGAAGGATTTAAAGTGTCAGGCTCGGGGAAGCAGGAGTGGACCCAAACGCAGAGGCCGGAATGCAGATATGATGAAAACTCTTTTAATTGTGGATGGTCACGGACAGGTAAACAGGGCTGAACAGAACTAGCAGAAGGAACAACACAAAACGATCCAACAAAGACTGAACAGAAAACCCGAACTTAAAGAAACTGAACTAACAAGGAGATGAGGTGCAGGTGGGGAGATGGGTGGAGAACTCGAGAGGGGAATGAACATACAGGGAGCTGATTGGCTGAGGACACACAGGGAGCGGGGCAGGGCTGACGAGGCTAACACAGGGCAGGTGTGGGGAAGACAGCAGGGCAGGGCTAAGGAGTCCAAATGCAGGGCAGGTGTGGAGGAGCACATGAACACACAAGGGAAACAGAAGAAAAACCCAGAAAACAAACTCAATGCCATCTATACTAACCCATCCAAAACCAAGCACAAACACAAACCCAAGCACACAACCCAACAAACTAATGATTCAATCCTCTAAAAGCCACCACCCAAATCATACAAGAAAACCCTATGAACTGAGGGACTAAACAGACGTGCAAAACCAGGAGACCCCACAGAACACAACAGTCCATAGGCCATGAAAGAGCAGGTAGCTAGGGAAGTGGCGCAGACTCGGGCGGCGATGCCACAGGGGATGCTGCAGACTCGGGCGGCGACGCCACAGAAGAAGAGGATGCTGCTGCAGACTCGGGCGGCGACGCCACAGAAGAAGAGGATGCTGCTGCAGACTCGGGTGGCGACGCCACAGAAGAAGAGGATGCTGCTGCAGACTCGGGCGGCGACGCCACAGAAGAAGAGGATGCTGCTGCAGACTCTGGCGGTGACGCCACAGAAGAAGAGGATGCTGCTGCAGACTCGGGCGGCGACGTCACAGTAGATGCTGCAGACTCGGGCGGCGACGCCACAGAAGAAGAGGACGCTGCTGCAGACTCGGGCGGCGACGCCACAGAAGAAGAGGACGCTGCTGCAGACTCGGGCGGCGACGCCACAGAAGAAGAGGACGCTCCTGCAGACTCGGGCGGCGACGCCACAGAAGAAGAGGATGCTGCTGCAGACTCGGGCGGTGACGCCACAGGGGATGCTGCAGACTCGGGCGGCGACGCCATAGGGGATGCTGCAGACTCGAGCGGCGACGCCACAGAAGAAGAGGATGCTGCTGCAGACTCGGGCGGCGATGCCAAAGAAGAAGAGGATGCTGCTGCAGACTCGGGCAGCGACGCCACAGGGGATGCTGCAGACTCGGGCGGCGACGCCACAGGGGATGCTGCAGACACATTCCAGAATGGTAAAACTAACCTCTCAACAACATTCCAGAATGGAACATATCACATTCTAGAATGGAACATACTACATTCCAGAATGGAACATACTACATTCCAGAATGGAACATACTACATTCCAGAATGGAACATATCACATTTTAGAATGGAATACTTGCTACCACAATCACATTCCAGAATGGAACTTATCACATTCCAGAATGGAACATATCACATTCTAGAATGGATCAATCACATTCCAAAATGGAACTTATCACATTCCAGAATGGAACATACTACATTCCAGAATGGAACTTATCACATTCCAGAATGGAACATATCACATTCTAGAATGGATCAATCACATTCCAGAATGGAACATACTACATTCCAGAATGGAACTTATCACATTCCAGAATGGAACATACTACATTCCAGAATGGAACTTATCACATTCCAGAATGGAACATATCACATTCTAGAATGGATCAATCACATTCCAAAATGGAACTCATCATGTTCTAGAATACAACAATCACATTCCAGAATGGTAAAACTAACCTCTCAACAACATTCCAGAATGGAACATATCACATTTTAGAATGGAATACTTGCTATCACAATCACATTCTAGAATGGAACATACCACATTCCTCACATTCCAGAATGGTAAAACTAACCTCTCAACAACATTCCAGAATGGAACCTATCACATTCTAGAATGGAACATACTACATTCCAGAATGGAACATATCACATTCCAGAATGGAATATATCACATTCTAGAATGTGATAAGTTCCATTCTGGAATGTAGTATGTTCCATTCTGGAATGTGGTATGTTCCATTCTGGATCACATTCCAGAATGGAACATATCACATTCTAGAAGGGAACACATGCTTCCACAATCACATTCCAGAATGGAACATACCACATTCCTCACATTCCAGAATGGTAAAACTAACCTCTCAACAACATTCCAGAATGGAACATATCACATTCTAGAATGGAACATACTACATTCTAGAATGGAACTTATCACATTCCAGAATGGAACATATCACATTCTACAATGGATCAATCACATTCCAGAATGGAACTCATCATGTTCTAGAATACAACAATCGCATTCCAGAATGGTAAAACTAACCTCTCAACAACATTCCAGAATGGAACATATCACATTCTAGAATGGAACATACTACATTCCAGAATGGAACATACTACATTCCAGAATGGAACTTATCACATTCTAGAATGGATCAATCACATTCCAAAATGGAACTCATCATGTTCTAGAATACAACAATCACATTCCAGAATGGTAAAACTAACCTCTCAACAACATTCCAGAATGGAACATATCACATTTTAGAATGGAATACTTGCTATCACAATCACATTCTAGAATGGAACATACCACATTCCAGAATGGAACATATCACATTCTAGAATGGAACATACTACATTCCAGAATGGAACATACTACATTCCAGAATGGAACTTATCACATTCTAGAATGGAATACTTGCTATCACAATCACATTCCAGAATGGAACTTATCACATTCTAGAATGGAATACTTGCTATCACAATCACATTCTAGAATGGAACATACCACATTCCAGAATGGAACATATCACATTCTAGAATGGAATACTTGCTATCACAATCACATTCCAGAATGGAACTTATCACATTCGAGAATGGAATACTTGCTATCACAATCACATTCCAGAATGGAATACTTGCTATCACAATCACATTCTAGAATGGAACATACCACATTCCAGAATGGAACATATCACATTTTAGAATGGAACACATGCTACCACAATCACATTCCAGAATGGAACTTATCACATTCGAGAATGGAACATACTACATTCCAGAATGGAACTTATCACATTCCAGAATGGAACATATCACATTTTAGAATGGAATACTTGCTATCACAATCACATTCTAGAATGGAACATACCACATTCCTCACATTCCAGAATGGTAAAACTAACCTCTCAACAACATTCCAGAATGGAACATATCACATTCTAGAATGGAACATACTACATTCCAGAATGGAACATACTACATTCCAGAATGGAACTTATCACATTCCAGAATGGAACTTATCACATTCCAGAATGGAACATATCACATTTTAGAATGGAATACTTGCTACCACAATCACATTCCAGAATGGAACTTATCACATTCCAGAATGGAACATATCACATTCTAGAATGGATCAATCACATTCCAAAATGGAACTTATCACATTCCAGAATGGAACATACTACATTCCAGAATGGAACTTATCACATTCCAGAATGGAACATATCACATTCTAGAATGGAATACTTGCTATCACAATCACATTCTAGAATGGAACATACCACATTCCTCACATTCCAGAATGGTAAAACTAACCTCTCAACAACATTCCAGAATGGAACATATCACATTCTAGAATGGAACATACTACATTCCAGAATGGAACATACTACATTCCAGAATGGAACTTATCACATTCTAGAATGGAATACTTGCTATCACAATCACATTCCAGAATGGAACTTATCACATTCTAGAATGGAATACTTGCTATCACAATCACATTCTAGAATGGAACATACCACATTCCAGAATGGAACATATCACATTCTAGAATGGAACATACTACATTCCAGAATGGAACATACTACATTCCAGAATGGAACTTATCACATTCCAGAATGAAACATACTACATTCCAGAATGGAACTTATCACATTCCAGAATAGTACAACCACATTCCAAAATGGAACATATCACGTTCCAGAATGGAACTTATCACATTCTAGAATGGAATACTTGCTATCACAATCACATTCCAGAATGGAACTTATCACATTCAAGAATGGAATACTTGCTATCACAATCACATTCTAGAATGGAACATACCACATTCCAGAATGGAACTTATCACATTCCAGAATGGAACATACTACATTCCAGAATGGAACTTATCACGATGTTATGATCACGATTATGTTCCATTCTGGAATGTGATTGTGATAGCAAGTATTCCATTCTAGAATGTGATAAGTTCCATTCTGGAATGTAGTATGTTCCATTCTGGAATGTAGTATGTTCCATTCTAGAATGTGATATGTTCCATTCTGGAATGTGGTATGTTCCATTCTAGAATGTGATTGTGATAGCAAGTATTCCATTCTAAAATGTGATATGTTCCATTCTGGAATGTTGTTGAGAGGTTAGTTTTACCATTCTGGAATGTGATTGTTGTATTCTAGAACATGATGAGTTCCATTTTGGAATGTGATTGATCCATTCTAGAATGTGATAAGTTCCATTCTGGAATGTAGTATGTTCGATTCTGGAATGTAGTATGTTCCATTCTGGAATGTAGTATGTTCCATTCTAGAATGTGATATGTTCCATTCTGGAATGTTGTTGAGAGGTTAGTTTTACCATTCTGGAATGTGAGGAATGTGGTATGTTCCATTCTAGAATGTGATTGTGATAGCAAGTATTCCATTCTAAAATGTGATATGTTCCATTCTGGAATGTGATAAGTTCCATTCTGGAATGTAGTATGTTCCATTCTGGAATGTGATAAGTTCCATTTTGGAATGTGATTGATCCATTCTAGAATGTGATATGTTCCATTCTGGAATGTGATAAGTTCCATTCTGGAATGTGATTGTGGTAGCAAGTATTCCATTCTAAAATGTGATATGTTCCATTCTGGAATGTGATAAGTTCCATTCTGGAACGTAGTATGTTCCATTCTGGAATGTTGTTGAGAGGTTAGTTTTACCATTCTGGAATGTGAGGAATGTGGTATGTTCCATTCTAGAATGTGATTGTGATAGCAAGTATTCCATTCTAGAATGTGATAAGTTCCATTCTGGAATGTGATTGTGATAGCAAGTATTCCATTCTAGAATGTGATAAGTTCCATTCTGGAATGTGATAAGTTCCATTCTGGAACGTAGTATGTTCCATTCTGGAATGTTGTTGAGAGGTTAGTTTTACCATTCTGGAATGTGAGGAATGTGGTATGTTCCATTCTAGAATGTGATTGTGATAGCAAGTATTCCATTCTAGAATGTGATAAGTTCCATTCCGGAATGTGATTGTGATAGCAAGTATTCCATTCTAGAATGTGATAAGTTCCATTCTGGAATGTGATATGTTCCATTTTGGAATGTGATTGTGGTAGCATGTGTTCCCTTCTAGAATGTGATATGTTCCATTCTGGAATGTGATCCAGAATGGCACATACCACATTCCAGAATGGAACATATCACATTCCAGAATGGAACTTATCACATTCTATAATGTGATATATTCCATTCTGGAATGTAGTATGTTCCATTCTGGAATGTAGTATGTTCCATTCTAGAATGTGATAAGTTCCATTCTGGAATGTGATTGTGGTAGCAAGTATTCCATTCTAAAATGTGATATGTTCCATTCTGGAATGTGATAAGTTCCATTCTGGAATGTAGTATGTTCCATTCTGGAATGTGATAAGTTCCATTCTGGAATGTAGTATGTTCCATTCTGGAATGTAGTATGTTCCATTCTAGAATGTGATATGTTCCATTCTGGAATGTAGTATGTTCCATTCTGGAATGTAGTATGTTCCATTCTAGAATGTGATATGTTCCATTCTGGAATGTAGTATGTTCCATTCTAGAATGTGATATGTTCCCTTCTAGAATGTGATATGTTCCATTCTGGAATGTGATAAGTTCCATTCTGGAATGTAGTATGTTCCATTCTGGAATGTGATAAGTTCCATTCTGGAATGTAGTATGTTCCATTCTGGAATGTGATTGATCCATTCTAGAATGTGATATGTTCCATTCTGGAATGTGATAAGTTCCATTCTGGAATGTAGTATGTTCCATTCTGGAATGTGATAAGTTCCATTCTGGAATGTGATTGTGGTAGCAAGTATTCCATTCTAAAATGTGATATGTTCCATTCTGGAATGTGATAAGTTCCATTCTGGAATGTGATAAGTTCCATTCTGGAATGTAGTATGTTCCATTCTGGAATGTAGTATGTTCCATTCTAGAATGTGATATGTTCCATTCTGGAATGTTGTTGAGAGGTTAGTTTTACCATTCTGGAATGTGAGGAATGTGGTATGTTCCATTCTAGAATGTGATTGTGATAGCAAGTATTCCATTCTAGAATGTGATATGTTCCATTCTGGAATGTGATAAGTTCCATTCTGGAATGTAGTATGTTCCATTCTGGAATGTGATAAGTTCCATTTTGGAATGTGATTGATCCATTCTAGAATGTGATATGTTCCATTCTGGAATGTGATAAGTTCCATTCTGGAATGTGACTGTGGTAGCAAGTATTCCATTCTAAAATGTGATATGTTCCATTCTGGAATGTGATAAGTTCCATTCTGGAATGTGATAAGTTCCATTCTGGAATGTAGTATGTTCCATTCTGGAATGTGATAAGTTCCATTCTGGAATGTGATTGTGGTAGCAAGTATTCCATTCTAAAATGTGATATGTTCCATTCTGGAATGTGATAAGTTCCATTCTGGAATGTAGTATGTTCCATTCTGGAATGTGATAAGTTCCATTCTGGAATGTAGTATGTTCCATTCTGGAATGTGATTGATCCATTCTAGAATGTGATATGTTCCATTCTGGAATGTGATAAGTTCCATTCTGGAATGTAGTATGTTCCATTCTGGAATGTGATAAGTTCCATTCTGGAATGTGATTGTGGTAGCAAGTATTCCATTCTAAAATGTGATATGTTCCATTCTGGAATGTGATAAGTTCCATTCTGGAATGTGATAAGTTCCATTCTGGAATGTAGTATGTTCCATTCTGGAATGTAGTATGTTCCATTCTAGAATGTGATATGTTCCATTCTGGAATGTTGTTGAGAGGTTAGTTTTACCATTCTGGAATGTGAGGAATGTGGTATGTTCCATTCTAGAATGTGATTGTGATAGCAAGTATTCCATTCTAGAATGTGATATGTTCCATTCTGGAATGTGATAAGTTCCATTCTGGAATGTAGTATGTTCCATTCTGGAATGTGATAAGTTCCATTTTGGAATGTGATTGATCCATTCTAGAATGTGATATGTTCCATTCTGGAATGTGATAAGTTCCATTCTGGAATGTGACTGTGGTAGCAAGTATTCCATTCTAAAATGTGATATGTTCCATTCTGGAATGTGATAAGTTCCATTCTGGAATGTGATAAGTTCCATTCTGGAATGTAGTATGTTCCATTCTGGAATGTAGTATGTTCCATTCTCGAATGTGATAAGTTCCATTCTGGAATGTGATTGTGGTAGCATGTGTTCCATTCTAAAATGTGATATGTTCCATTCTGGAATGTGGTATGTTCCATTCTAGAATGTGATTGTGATAGCAAGTATTCCATTCTTGAATGTGATAAGTTCCATTCTGGAATGTGATTGTGATAGCAAGTATTCCATTCTAGAATGTGATAAGTTCCATTCTGGAACGTGATATGTTCCATTTTGGAATGTGGTTGTACTATTCTGGAATGTGATAAGTTCCATTCTGGAATGTAGTATGTTTCATTCTGGAATGTGATAAGTTCCATTCTGGAATGTAGTATGTTCCATTCTGGAATGTAGTATGTTCCATTCTAGAATGTGATATGTTCCATTCTGGAATGTGGTATGTTCCATTCTAGAATGTGATTGTGATAGCAAGTATTCCATTCTAGAATGTGATAAGTTCCATTCTGGAATGTGATTGTGATAGCAAGTATTCCATTCTAGAATGTGATAAGTTCCATTCTGGAATGTAGTATGTTCCATTCTGGAATGTAGTATGTTCCATTCTAGAATGTGATATGTTCCATTCTGGAATGTGGTATGTTCCATTCTAGAATGTGATTGTGATAGCAAGTATTCCATTCTAAAATGTGATATGTTCCATTCTGGAATGTTGTTGAGAGGTTAGTTTTACCATTCTGGAATGTGATTGTTGTATTCTAGAACATGATGAGTTCCATTTTGGAATGTGATTGATCCATTCTAGAATGTGATAAGTTCCATTCTGGAATGTAGTATGTTCCATTCTGGAATGTAGTATGTTCCATTCTAGAATGTGATATGTTCCATTCTGGAATGTTGTTGAGAGGTTAGTTTTACCATTCTGGAATGCGATTGTTGTATTCTAGAACATGATGAGTTCCATTCTGGAATGTGATTGATCCATTGTAGAATGTGATATGTTCCATTCTGGAATGTGATAAGTTCCATTCTAGAATGTAGTATGTTCCATTCTAGAATGTGATATGTTCCATTCTGGAATGTTGTTGAGAGGTTAGTTTTACCATTCTGGAATGTGAGGAATGTGGTATGTTCCATTCTGGAATGTGATTGTGGAAGCATGTGTTCCCTTCTAGAATGTGATATGTTCCATTCTGGAATGTGATCCAGAATGGAACATACCACATTCCAGAATGGAACATACTACATTCCAGAATGGAACTTATCACATTCTAGAATGTGATATATTCCATTCTGGAATGTGATATGTTCCATTCTGGAATGTAGTATGTTCCATTCTAGAATGTGATAGGTTCCATTCTGGAATGTTGTTGAGAGGTTAGTTTTACCATTCTGGAATGTGAGGAATGTGGTATGTTCCATTCTAGAATGTGATTGTGATAGCAAGTATTCCATTCTAAAATGTGATATGTTCCATTCTGGAATGTTGTTGAGAGGTTAGTTTTACCATTCTGGAATGTGATTGTTGTATTCTAGAACATGATGAGTTCCATTTTGGAATGTGATTGATCCATTCTAGAATGTGATATGTTCCATTCTGGAATGTGATAAGTTCCATTCTGGAATGTAGTATGTTCCATTCTGGAATGTGATAAGTTCCATTCTGGAATGTAGTATGTTCCATTC
Source organism: Thunnus maccoyii (assembly GCF_910596095.1). Classification (NCBI taxonomy): domain Eukaryota; kingdom Metazoa; phylum Chordata; class Actinopteri; order Scombriformes; family Scombridae; genus Thunnus; species Thunnus maccoyii. Next base: position 26,958,152 of record NC_056541.1, read on the forward strand.
TGGAATGTGATTGATCCATTCTAGAATGTGATATGTTCCATTCTGGAATGTGATAAGTTCCATTCTGGAATGTAGTATGTTCCATTCTGGAATGTGATAAGTTCCATTTTGGAATGTGATTGATCCATTCTAGAATGTGATATGTTCCATTCTGGAATGTGATAAGTTCCATTCTGGAATGTGATTGTGGTAGCAAGTATTCCATTCTAAAATGTGATATGTTCCATTCTGGAATGTAGTATGTTCCATTCTGGAATGTAGTATGTTCCATTCTAGAATGTGATATGTTCCATTCTGGAATGTTGTTGAGAGGTTAGTTTTACCATTCTGGAATGTGTCTGCAGCATCCCCTGTGGCGTCGCCGCCCGAGTCTGCAGCATCCCCTGTGGCGTCGCTGCCCGAGTCTGCAGCAGCATCCTCTTCTTCTTTGGCATCGCCGCCCGAGTCTGCAGCAGCATCCTCTTCTTCTGTGGCGTCGCCGCTCGAGTCTGCAGCATCCCCTATGGCGTCGCCGCCCGAGTCTGCAGCATCCCCTGTGGCGTCACCGCCCGAGCCTGCAGCAGCATCCTCTTCTTCTGTGGCGTCGCCGCCCGAGTCTGCAGGAGCGTCCTCTTCTTCTGTGGCGTCGCCGCCCGAGTCTGCAGCAGCGTCCTCTTCTTCTGTGGCGTCGCCGCCCGAGTCTGCAGCAGCGTCCTCTTCTTCTGTGGCGTCGCCGCCCGAGTCTGCAGCATCTACTGTGGCGTCGCCGCCCGAGTCTGCAGCAGCATCCTCTTCTTCTGTGGCGTCACCGCCAGAGTCTGCAGCAGCATCCTCTTCTTCTGTGGCGTCGCCGCCCGAGTCTGCAGCAGCATCCTCTTCTTCTGTGGCGTCGCCACCCGAGTCTGCAGCAGCATCCTCTTCTTCTGTGGCGTCGCCGCCCGAGTCTGCAGCAGCATCCTCTTCTTCTGTGGCGTCGCCGCCCGAGTCTGCAGCATCCCCTGTGGCATCGCCGCCCGAGTCTGCGCCACTTCCCTAGCTACCTGCTCTTTCATGGCCTATGGACTGTTGTGTTCTGTGGGGTCTCCTGGTTTTGCACGTCTGTTTAGTCCCTCAGTTCATAGGGTTTTCTTGTATGATTTGGGTAGTGGCTTTTAGAGGATTGAATCATTAGTTTGTTGGGTTGTGTGCTGGGGTTTGTGTTTGTGCTTGGTTTTGGATGGGTTAGTATAGATGGCATTGAGTTTGTTTTCTGGGTTTTTCTTCTGTTTCCCTTGTGTGTTCATGTGCTCCTCCACACCTGCCCTGCATTTGGACTCCTTAGCCCTGCCCTGCTGTCTTCCCCACACCTGCCCTGTGTTAGCCTCGTCAGCCCTGCCCCGCTCCCTGTGTGTCCTCAGCCAATCAGCTCCCTGTATGTTCATTCCCCTCTCGAGTTCTCCACCCATCTCCCCACCTGCACCTCATCTCCTTGTTAGTTCAGTTTCTTTAAGTTCGGGTTTTCTGTTCAGTCTTTGTTGGATCGTTTTGTGTTGTTCCTTCTGCTAGTTCTGTTCAGCCCTGTTTACCTGTCCGTGACCATCCACAATTAAAAGAGTTTTCATCATATCTGCATTCCGGCCTCTGCGTTTGGGTCCACTCCTGCTTCCCCGAGCCTGACACTTTAAATCCTTCATGTTCCTGTCTGTCTTCTTCCTACCTCTCCCATCCCATCTTCCTTCATTTTCCTCTCCACTTTTTCTATCCTTCATCTCTTATTCTATGATTTTCAAGCCTTTCCATCTTTCATCTCCTTCTCCGGCCCACCCTTTCTCTCCTTCATCCTCCACCCTTAACACCTCCACTCTTCCTCTCCACTTTCCCTCATACTCCTTCCATCCTCATTATTTCTTTTCCCTCTTCACCCTTTCTTTTATTTCCTATCCTTTACATCTCCATGCTTCTTATCCTTAATCTTGTTTCCTATACCTTTTCACCCTCTACCTATCCTGCTCCTTTACCTTCCTCTCTATTCTTTCTCTCCTTAATCCCTCTGTTTCACCCATCCACTTTTCCTTTCCTTCATATTCTATCATCTTCCACCGTTTTATCTTTAAACTTAGTTTTTTTTTTTCGTGTGGAGATGTAAAAGAGGAAAAAGGATAGAAAGGCTGGAGAGAAATGAAGACACAGGAGAGGCTGGGTGGAAGAAAGGAAGATGAAGGAGTAGGATAGGTAAAAGAAAAGCGTGAAAGGTTGAAGAGGAAAAGGAAAGAATGTGGAAGATGGAAGGAATATGAAAGGGAAAGTAAGAAGAATGAAGGACAGGAAGACAGGAGATGTTAAGGGTGGAGGATGAAGGAGAGAAAGATGGAAAGGGTTGAGAATCTTAAGGATAAGAGATGAAGGATACAAAGAAATGAGAGAAAGGCCGAGAGATACAGGAAGAATGATGAAGATAGGAAGGGTTGAGGCCAGAAGAAGGAAGATGAAAGACAGGAACATAAAGAATGAATTAAATAGCTGATGTTGAGAAATAGAGAAAGGAATATGATGAAGGGAAAGGGAGGGAAATGAATAAGAGGACGAGATGTAAAGGATAGATAGAAGGAGAACAGAGGTGGATGACAGAGGGAGGAAGATGTAGGAGAGGAAACGTTGATGAGAGACAGGGAGATGAAGAAATGAAGGAAAATTAAATTAAATTAAAAATCCCTTCCATCCATGAAGGATGGAAAGGGAAGAGGTAAAGGAAAAAAGATGTAAGGAAAGGAAGGAAAATGGACAGGAAGGACGGGAGAGCAAGAGGAAAAATAGAAAGGATGGAGAGGTAAAAGGAAGAGAGGTGAAGGACAGGAAGAATGGAGTGTTAAAAAGGAAGGAAGACAGAGATAGAGAGAGGGATCTCTACATTTTCATGAAATGAGGAGGATATAAAAAGATGAGATGGCATAGAGAAAGAGTGGATGATTAAAAGGAAATGGGGATGAAGGTAGAGGGATAAAGAAAAGACAGGATGGAAGAAGGAGAAAGACAAAAGATTAAAGAGGAAGAGTAGATCAGTTAGGGAGCAACATAAAGTTTAATGAATGAAAGATGGAAAGTGACTGGGAAGAGAAACAAGAGGAAAGGTAGATGTGAAAGACTGAGAAAGATGCAGGTGAGGAAAAGTAAAGAAAGGAGAACAGGAAAGGTGAAGACGGAAAAGAACAGAGTTGAAAAAGAAAAAAGGTGGATTGAGAGAGAAAGATAAAGGAGTGGAAGAGTGTAATTTTACAGAAAATAAGATAGAGATGGGAGAGGGTCCTACATCTCCATGATAGAAATGAAGGGTATGAAGGAAAATGAAGGAAGTTGAAAGAGACAAAAGTTGGATGGAGGAAGATGTAGGAGAGGAACAGTTGAGGGGAGAGAGAGAAGGAAGGGAAAGGTGGAGACGTAAAGGAAAGAGGAGGAAAATTACAGAAATGGCTGAAAGTAGGTAAAGGAGAGAAAGGATGGAGAGGAATAAGAGAAGAGGAAGGAGCTGGATGATAGAAGGTGGAGTGATATAGGAAACAAGATTAAAGTTAGGAAGAGTGGAGATGTAAAAGAAGAAAAAGGATAGAAAGGCTGGAGAGGTAAATGAAGGAATGTGGGAGGATGATGAAAGGAACATGGAAGAGGAAAACAAACATGAAGGAGAGAAAAAGTGGAGGAGAGATGAAGGGATGGATGGATGGGAGAGGAAGGAAGAAGAAGGACAAGAACATGAAGGATTTAATGGATAGAGAGGAAAGAAGAAAGATGAAGCTTGGATGGGAGGGAGAGGAAGATTTAGGAAAGAAAAAGTTGACAGGAGAAAGGGAGATGAGAGGAAGGGTGGAAAGGAAGAATTAGGGACAGAAAGGAGGGATGGTTAACAGAAAACAGTAAACAGAAATTGCTCTTATCCATGAATGATAGAAAGGATAGAGAGGGAAAAGAAAAAACAATGGATGTATAGCAGAGGAAGGAAGAAAGAAAGAAAGGAAAATCAAGTGAAGAAGGATGGGAGAGAACCCTACTTCACATCCATGAAGGATAGAAAGGCTGAGAGAAAAACTAAGGAAGTTCAAAGATACAAACAGGGGGATTAAGGAGAGAAAGGATAGAGAGGAAGATGAAGGAGCAGGATAGGTAGAGGGTGGAATGCTATAGGAAACAAGAATAAGGATAGGAAGCATGGAGATGTAAAGGATAGAAAATAAAAGAAAGGGTGAGGAGGAAAAGGAAGGAATGTGGAGGATGGAAGGAGTATGAAAGGGAAAGTAAGAAGAATGACGGAGAGAAAGAGAGGAGATGTTAAGGGTGGAGGATGGAGAGAAATTGGAGAAGGAGATGAAAGATGGAAAGAGTTGAAAATCGAAGAATGAGAGATGAAGTGGAGGAAAATGAAGGAAGATGAAGAGAAAGGGTGGATGTTAAAGAATAGTGTAAAAGTAAAGTTAGGAGTGTGAAAGAAAATTGAATAGTAGGTTATCATTTTATAAATCTTTTGTATATATGTTACAAATGTTTTCAAACTAAGGAGTCAATGTTTGTTATCAACTGAATGTGATGTAAAGTCATTGTCATTTTGGGGACACATGTTGGTGAAGAAATCCTACTCCTAGGCTAGTTGAACTCTTGAACCTGTTTCTATCTGAGGGTTGCTTGCTGACCCCTGGGGTTTGCTAGAGATATCTTTGTCTTAAGCCTACTGTTTTAGAGACCATACTTGTTTGTAAGAAGGTGTAACGGTTTGTGGAAGTGTCCATTTAGGGACCAGACTGTTTTTAGCTTTGCTTCTGGAGAGGTATAAAGCTGTCTACTTTGAGTTCACAATCTTTAGAGAAAGGGCCAGCTGAACAACATGCTTTCTCTCCAAAAATACAAGATGATTGTATTTTTGTTTGTGTGTGGACATTTGTATAACTGTTACTGATGATGTGATGGATTGTACAGTGTTTACAACTGCTTCAACAAGTAACAATGTTTAATACTTTCTTTATGTCTCCATGTGCCTCTTTCTCGAGACAAGATTTCCACAACAGGAGATGAAGGAGGAGAAGGGTGGAGAGGTGAAAGAGAAAACATGAATGAGAAGAAGAGTAGATGAATTAAGGAGCGAGATGGAGATGGAGAGAGTGAATGAGTAAAGAAATGAGAGAAAGGCCAGAAAGATACAGGAAGAATGATGAAGGACAGGAAGAGTTGAGGGGAGAAGGAGGAAGATGAAAGACAGGAACATAAAGAATGAATTATAAAAATGGTGTGTTTGAGAAACAGAGAAAGGAATATGAAGAAGTAAAAGGAAGGAAACGAATAAGAGGACAGAGGGAAATGTAAAGGATAGAAGATGATGAAGAGAGGTGGATGAAAGATAAAGCAGGTGGAGCAGTAAAGGACAAAGATGAGGGATAGACAGGTGGAGAGGTAGAGGAAGGAAGTTGGAAAGAGCATTTAAGGGAAAGAAAGAAAAGGTCAGGAAGAGTGGAGGTGTAAAGGAGAGAGGGTGAAGGAGAGAAAGGGTGGACTGGAGATGAAGATGAATGATGAAAGATGGAAAGGGTTGAGAAGGAAAGGATATGAGATGAAGGAAAGAAACATGAAGGAGGACTAAGAAAAGGAAGGGTGGATGTTAAAGAAAGTAGATCAAGAAACAGAATAGCATAAAGGTAAAGACAGAAGATGGATAGACAGGTAAAACAAGAAAGATGAAGGAGAGGAGGAATGTAGAATAAAAGGATAGGAGTTGGAGATGGAGGGTGGAGAGGTGAAAGAAAACATGAAAGCGAGGAAGAGTAGACAAGTTAGGGAGTGAGATAAGATGGAGAGAGTGACTGAGTAAAGATAAAAGAGAAAAGGATGATGGCTAAAGGAAGAGAGGAAGAGTGAGAAAGATGCAGGAGAGGAACAGTTGAGGGGAGTGAGAGGGAGAAAGAAGTGACGAGTGGAGAGGTAAAGGAAAGGGAGGAAAATTACAGATACAGTTGAAAGAAGGTAAAGGAAAGAGGATGGAAAGGAAGAAAAGATGAAGGAGCTGGGTGATAGAAGGTAGAGTGGTATAGGAAACAAGATTGAAGTTAGAGAGTGTGGAGATGTAAAAGAGGAAAAAGGATAGAAAGGGTGGAGAGATAAATGAAGGAATGTAGGAGGAGGCTGAGAGGAGCATGGAAGGGAAAAAAATGAAGGAGGGGAAGAGTGGAGGGGAGATGAAGGGACAGATGGATAAGAGAGGAAAGAAGAAGACAGACAGGAACATGAAGGATTTAAAGGGTAGAGAGGAAAGAAGAAAGATGAAGCTTGGATGGGAGAGGGAGGAAGATTGAGGAAATAAAAGGTTGACAGGAGAAAGGGAGATGAGAGGATGTGTGGAAAGGAAGGAAGAATTAGGGACAGAAAGGAGGGATGGTTAAAGGAAGATAAAAATTGCTCCGATCCATGAAGGATAGAAAGGTTCAGAGAAAAACTAAGTTTAAAGATACAGCGGAAGATGATAGAATATAACTGAAAGGAAAAGTGGATGGATGAAGCAGGGGGATTAAGGAAAGAAAGAATAGAGAGGAAGAAAGGAAGATGGAGAGGCAGGATAGGTAGAGGGTGGAAAGGTATAGGAAACAAGATTAAGGATAGGAAGCATGGAGATGTAAAGGACAAGAAATAAAAGAAATGCTGAAGAGGAAAAAGGAAAGAATGTGGAGGATGAAAGGAGTATGAAAGGGAAAATAAGAATGAAGGACAGGAAGAGTGGAGATGTTAAGGGTGGACGATGAAGGAGAGAAAGGGTGGATTGGAGAAGGAGATGAAAGATGGAAAGGGTTGAAAATCTAAGGATAAGAGATGAAGGATAGAAAAAGTGGAGAGGAAAATGAAGGAAGATGAAGAGAAAGGGTGGATGGTTAAAGAATCAAGAAAACGAATAGTGTAAAAGTAGGAGATAAAGGACAGGAAGGATGGATAGGTAAAATGAGAAAGATGAGGAACAAGAGGAATGGAAAATAAAGAATATGAGTTGAAGGAGGTGAAGAGTGGAAAGATGAAAGAGAAATTATGAAAGTGAGGAAGAGTAGACAAGTTAGGGAGTGAGATCGAGATGGAGAGAGTGAGTTGGTGAAGAAATGAGAGAAAGACCGGAGAGATGGATAGGAAGGGTGGTGCAGAAAAGAAGAAAGATGAAAGACAGGAACATAAAGAATGAATTAAAGAGATGGTGTTAAGAAATAGAGAAAGGAATATGACGAAGGGAAAGGGAGGAAATGAATAAGAGGACGAGATGTAAAGAATAGATAGAAGGAGAAGAGAGGTGGATGAGAGAGGGAGGAAGAAGCAGGACAGAAAAAGTTGATGAGAGACAGGGAGATGAAGAAATGAAGGAAAATGAAGGACAGGAAAGTAGATCAATAAACAGAAAAACAGTAAAGACAGAAGATTAAGGAGGGGAAGGATGGACGGGTAAAACAAGAAAGATGAAATAGAGGAGGAATGTAGAATAAAGGTTAGGAGTTAAAGGAGATGGAGGGTGGAGAGGTGAAAGAAAACATGAAAGAGAGGAAGAGTAGATGAGTTAGGGAGTGAGATGAGATGGAGAGAGTGACTGAATAAAGAAATGAGAGAGAAGGATGATGTCTAAAGGAAAAAAGTAGAAGAGAGAGAAAGATGTAGGAGAGGAACAGTTGAGGGGAGTGAGAGGGAGAAGGAAGGCAAGGGTGGAGAGGTAAAGGAAAGGGGTGGAAAATTACAGATACAGTTGAAAGAAGGTAAAGGAAAGAAAGGATGGAGAGGAAGAAAAGATGAAGGAGCTGGATGATAGAAGGTAGAGTGATATAGGAAACAAGATTAAAGTTAGGAAGTGTGGAGATGTAAAAGGAAAAAGGATAGAAAGGGTAGAGAGGTAAATGTAGGATTGAAGGAGGAGGATGAGAGGAACATGGAAGAGGAAAAACATGAAGGAGAGAAAAGTGGAAGAGAGATGAAGGGATGGATGGAAGGGAGAGGAAGGAAGAAGAAGGACAAGAACATGAAGGATTTAAAGGATAGAGTGGAAAGAAGAAAGATGAAGCTTGGATGGGAGGAAGATTGAGGAAAGATGGTTGACAGGAGAAAGGAAGATGAGAGGAAGTGTGGAAAGGAAGGAAGGAAGAATTAGGGACAGAAAGGAGGGATGGTTAAACAAAGGAAGATAAAAATTCCTCCCATCTATGAAGGATAGAAAGGTTCAAAGAAAAACTAAGTTTAAAGATACAACAGTGGAAGATGATAGAATATAAATGAAAGGAAAAGTGGAGGGATGAAACAGGGGGATTAAGGAAAGAAAGAATAGAGAGGAAGAAAGGAAGATGGAGAGGCAGAGGGTGGAATGCTATAGGAAACAAGAATAAGGATAGGAAGCATGGAGATGTGAAGGATAGAAAATGAGAGAAAGGGTGAAGAGGAAAAGGGAAGAACGTGGAGGATGGAAGGAGTATGAAAGGGAAAATAAGAATGAAAGACAGGAAGAGTGGAGATGTTAAGAGACAGGTTGGAAGAAGGAGGAAGACAAAAGATTAAAGAGGAAGAGTAGATCAGTTAGGGAGCAACATAAAGTTTAATGAATGAAAGATGGAAAGTGACTGGGAACAGAAACAAGAGGAAAGGTAGATGTGAAAGACTGAGAAAGATGCAGGTGAGGAAAAGTAAAGAAAGGAGTACAGGAAAGGTGAAGAGGGAAAAGAAGAAAGTTGAAAAAGAAAAAAGGTGGATTGAGAGAGAAAGATAAAGGAGTGGAAGAGTGGAATTTTAAAGAAAATAAGATAAAGATGGGAGAGGGTCCTACATCTCCATGATAGAAATGAAGGGTATGAAGGAAAATGAAGGAAGTTGAAAGAGACAAAAGTTGGATGGAGGAAGATGTAGGAGAGGAACAGTTGAGGGGAGAGAGAGAAGGAAGGGAAAGGTGGAGACGTAAAGGAAAAAGGAGGAAAATTACAGAAATGGCTGAAAGTAGGTAAAGGAGAGAAAGGATGGAGAGGAATAAGAGAGGAGGAAGGAGCTGGATGATAGAAGGTAGAGTGATATAGGAAACAAGATTAAAGTTAGGAAGTGTGGAGATGTAAAAGAGGAAAAAGGATAAAAAGGCTGGAGAGGTAAATGGAAAATGGAAGGAAAAGAAAGGAGAGGCTGCGTGGAAGAAAGGAAGATGAAGGAGTAGGATAGGTAAGAGAAAAGAGTGAAAGGTTGAAGAGGAAAAGGAAACAATGTGGAGGATGGAAGGAGTATGAAAGGGAAAATAAGAAGAATGAAGGACAGGAAGAGTGGAGATGTTAAGGGTGGAGGATGAAGGAGAGAAAGGGTGGACTGGAGAAGGAGATGAAAGATGGAAAGAGTTGGTAAAAGAAAAAAGAAGATGTAAGGAAAGGTATGAAAATGGACAGGAAGGATGGTAGCGCAAGTAAGAGAAAAAATAGAAAGGGTAAAGAGGTAAAAGAAAAAGGAAGGAAAAGAAAGGAGAGGATGGGTTGATGGAGATGAAGATGGAAAGGATAAGTAGTGGAAGAAGAGATGAGGGATAGAAAGGTGGAGAGGCAGAGGACGGAATTGGAAGGAACATTTAAGAGAGAGAAAGAAAAAGACAGGAAGAGTAGAGGTGTAAAGGACAGAGGGTGAGAGAAAAACTAAGTTTAAAGATAAAACAGTGGAAGATGATAGAATATAAAGGAAAGGAAAAGTGGATAAGTGAAACAGAGGGATTAAGGAGAGAAAGGATAGAGGGGAAGATGGAGGAGCAGGATAGGTAGAGGGTGGAAAGGTATAGGAAACAAGATTAAAGATAGGAAGCATGGAGATGTAAAAGATAGGAAATAAAAGAAAGGGTGAAGAGGGAGAGAATGAGGATGTAAGGAGTATGAAAGGGAAAGTAAGAAGAATGAAGGACAGGAAGAGAGGAGATGTTAAGGGTGGAGGATGAAGGAGAGAAAGATGGAAAGGCTTGAGAATCTAAGGATAAGAGATGAAGGATAGAAAAAGTGCAGAGGATAATGAAGGAAGATGATGAAGAGAAAGGGTGGATGGTTAAAGAATAGTGTGAAGGTAAAAGTAGGAGATGAAGGAAGGGAAGGGTGGATGAGTAAAACCAGAGAGATGAAGGACAGGAGGAATGGAAAACAAAGAATATGAGTTGAAGGAGGTGAAGAGTGGAAAGATGAAAGAGAAAATATGAAAGTGAGGAAGAGTAGACAAGTTAGGGAGTGAGATGGAGAGAGTGAATGAGTAAAGAAATGAGAGAAAGACCAGAAAGATACAGGAAGAACGATGAAGGATAGGAAGGGTTGAGGTGAGAAGGAGGAAGATGAAAGACAGGAACATAAAGAATGAATTATAGAGATGATGTTGAGAAATAAAGAAAAGAATATGAAGAAGAAAGAAAAGGGAGGGAAATGAATAAGAGGACAGGGGGAAATGTAAAGCATAGAAGATGATGGAGAAGAGAGGTGGATGGGAGAGGCAGGAAGAAGGAAGAGAGGAAAAGTGAGGAAGATTGACAGAAAACAAAGTAGAGGGAGGGTAAATAAGAAAGATAAAGCAGGTGGAGCAGTAAAGGAAAAAGATGAGGGATAGAAAGGTGGAGAGGTAGAGGAAGGAAGTTGGAAAGAAAGAAAAGGACAGGAAGAGTGGAGGTGTAAAGGAGAGAGGGTGAAGGAGAGAAAGGGTGGACTGGAGATGAAGATGAAAGATGGAAAGGTTTCAGAAGGAAAGGATATGAGATGAAGGAAAGAAACATGAAGAAGGACAAATAAAAGGAAGGGTGGATGTTAAAGAAAGTAGATCAAGAAACAGAATAGTATAAAGGTAAAGACAGAAGATGGATAGACAAGTAAAACAAGAAAGATGAAGGAGAGGAGGAATGTAGAATAAAAGGATAGTTGGAGATGGAGGGTGGAGGTGAAAGAAAACATGAAAGCAAGGAAGAGTAGACAAGTTAGGGAATGAAGAGAGTGACTGAGTAAAGAAACAAGAGAAAAGGATGATGGCTAAAGGAAGAGAGGAAGAGTGAGAAAGATGCAGGAGAGGAACAGTTGAGGGGAGTGAGAGGGAGAAGGAAGTGAAGGGTGGAGAGGTAAAGGAAAGGGAGGAAAATTACAGATACAGTTGAAAGAAGGTAAAGGAGAGAAAGGATGAAGAGGAATAAGAGAAGAGGAAGGAGCTGGGTGATAGAAGGTGGAGTGATATAGGAAACAAGATTAAAGTTAGGAAGTGTGGAGATGTAAAAGAGGAAAAAGGATAGAAAGGGTAGAGAGATAAATGAAGGAAAATGGAAAGACACAGGAGAGGTTGGGTGGAAGAAAGGAAGATGAAGGAGTAGGATAGGTAAGAGAAAAGAGTGAAAGGTTGAAGAGGAAAAGGAAACAATGTGGAGGATGGAAGGAGTATGAAAGGGAAAATAAGAAGAATGAAAGACAGGAAGAGAGGAGATGTTAAGGGTGGAGGATGAAGGAGAGAAAGATGGAAAGGGTTGAGAATCTAAGGATAAGAGATGAAGGATACGAAGAAACGAGAGAAAGACCGGAGAGATACAGGAAGAATGATGAAGGACAGGAAGGGTTGAGGTGAGAAGGAGGAAGATGAAAGACAGGAACATAAAGAATGAATTAAAGAGATGATGTTGAGAAATAGAGAAAGGAATATGAAGAAGAAAGAAAAGGGAGGGAAATGAATGAGGACAGGGGGAAATGTAAAGCATAGAAGATGACGGAGAAGAGAGGTGGATGGGAGAGGGAGGAAGAAGGAAGAGAGGAAAAGTGAGGAAGATTGACAGAAAACAACGTAGAGGAAGGGTGGGTAGGAGAGGGAGGGTAAATAAGAAAGATAAAGCAGGTGGAGCAGTAAAGGAAAAAGATGAGGGATAGAAAGGTGGAGAGGTAGAGGAAGAAGTTGGAAAGAAAGAAAAGGACAGGAAGAGTGGAGGTGTAAAGGAGAGAAAATAAAAGAAAGGGTGAAGAGGAAAAGGAAGGAATGTGGAGGATGGAGGGAGTATGAAAGGGCAAGTAAGAAGAATGAAGGACAGGAAGAGTGGAGATGTTAAGGATGGAGGATGAAGGAGAGAAAGGGTGGATTGGAGAAGGAGATGAAAGATGGAAAGGGTTGAAAATCGAATAAGAGATGAAGGATAGAAAAAGTGGAGGAAAAAGGAAGATGAAGAGAAAGGGTGGATGTTAAAGAATAGAGTAAAAGTAAAGTTAGGAGATGAAAGAGGGGAAGGGTGGATGGGTAAAACCAGAAAGATGAAGGACAGGAGGAATGGAAAACAAAGAATATGAGTTGAAGGAGGTGAAGAGTGGAAAGATGAAAGAGAAAATATGAAAGTGAGGAAGAGTAGACAAGTTAGGGAGTGAGATCGAGATGGAGAGTGTGAGTTGGTGAGGAAATGAGAGAAAGACCGGAGAGATGGATAGGAAGGGTTGAGCAGAAAAGAAAACAGATGAAAGACAGGAACATAAAGAATGAATTAAAGAGATGGTGTTAAGAAATAGAGAAAGGAATATGACAAAGGGAAAGGGAGGAAATGAATAAGAGGATGAGATGTAAAGGATAGATAGAAGGAGAAGAGAGGTGGATGAGAGAGGGAGGAAGAAGCAGGACAGAAAAAGTTGATGAGAGACAGGGAGATGAAGAAATGAAGGAAAATGAAGGACAGGAAAGTAGATCAATAAACAGAAAAACAGTAAAGACAGAAGAGTAAGGAGGGGAAGGATGGACGGGTAAAACAAGAAAGATGAAATAGAGGAGGAATGTAGAATAAAGGTTAGGAGTTGGAGATGGAGGGTGGAGAGATGAAAGAAAACATGAAAGAGAGGAAGAGTAGATGAGTTAGGGAGTGAGATGAGATAAGAGAGTGAATGAATAAAGAAATGAGAAAAGGATGATGTCTAAAGGAAGAAAGTGGAAGAGTGAGAAAGATGTAGGAGAGGAACAGTTGAGGGGAGTGAGAGGGAGAAGGAAGTGAAGGGTGGAGAGGTAAAGGAAAGGGAGGAAAATTACAGATACAGTTGAAAGAAGGTAAAGGAGAGAAAGGATGGAGAGGAAGAAAAGATGAAGGAGCTGGATGATAGAAGGTAGAGTGATATAGGAAACAAGATTGAAGTTAGGAAGTGTGGAGATGTAAAAGATGAAAAAGGATAGAAAGGGTAGAGAGGTAAATGAAGGAAAATGGAAAGACACAGGAGAGGCTGGGTGGAAGAAAGGAAGATGAAGGAGTAGGATAGGTAAGAGAAAAGAGTGAAAGGTTGAAGAGGAAAAGGAAACAATGTGGAGGATGAAAGGAGTATGAAGGGGAAAATAAGAAGAATGAAGGACAGGAAGAGAGGAGATGTTAAGGGTGGAAGATGAAGGAGAGAAAGGGTGATTTTCAACCCTTTTCATCTTTCATCTCCTTCTCCAATCCAAAGAATAAGAGACGAAGGATAGAAAAGTGGAGAGGAAATGAAGGAAGATGAAGAGAAAGGGTGGATGGTTAAAGAATCAAGAAAAAGAAAAGTGTAGAAGTAGGAGATAAAGGACAGGAAGGTTGAAAGGGTTAAAAGAGAAAGATGAAGCACAGGAGGAATGGAAAATAAAGAATATGAGTGGAAGGAGGTGAAGAGTGGAAATAGGTAGAGGGTGGAAAGGTATAGGAAACAAGATTAAAGATAGGAAGCGTGGAGATGTAAAGGATAGGAAATAAAAGAAAGGGTGAAGAGTGAAAGGAAATAATGGGGAGGATGGAAGGAGTATGAAAGGGAAAGTAAGAAGAATGAAGGACAGGAAGAGAGGAGGTGTTAAGGGTGGAGGATGAAGGAGAGAAAGATGGAAAGGGTTGAGAATCTAAGGATAAGAGATGAAGGATAGAAAAAGTGCAGAGGAAAATGAAGGAAGATGAAGAGAAAGGGTGGATGGTTAAAGAAAAGTGTGAAGGTAAAAGTAGGAGATGAAGGAGGGGAAGGGTGGATGAGTAAAACCAGAAAGATGAAGGACAGGAGGAATGGAAAACAAAGAATATGAGTTGAAAGAGATCGAGGGTGGAGAGGTGAAAGAGAAAACATGAATGAGAGGAAGAGTAGATGAATTAAGGAGCGAGATGGAGAGTGAAAAGGTGAAGAAATGAGAGAAAGGCCAGAAAGATACAGGAAGAACGATGAAGGATAGGAAGGGTTGAGGGGAGAAGAAGGAAGATGAAAGACAGGAACATAAAGAATGAATTAAAGAGATGATGAGAAATAGAGAAAGGAATATGAAGAAGGACAGGGGGAAATGTAAAGGATAGAAGATGACAGAAGAGAGGTGGATGAGAGAGGGAGGTGTTGAAAGAGATGACATTTACATGGATAAATGAAAGAAGAAAGATTTTGCAGCAAAAGGATAGAAGATGAAGGTATATAAAAGATAGAAAAGAGAAGAGGAGAGGATGGAGAGGAATAAGAGAAGATGAAGGAGCTGGGTGATAGAAGGTGGAGTGGTATAGGAAACAAGATTAAAGTGGAGATGTAAAAGAAGAAAAACAGAAAGGCTGGAGAGGTAAAAGGAAAAGAAAGGAGAGGCTGGTTGGAAGAAAGGAAGATGAAGGAGTAGGATAGGTAAGAGAAAAGAGTGAAAGGTTGAAGAGGAAAAGGAAACAATGTGGAGGATGGAAGGAGTATGAAAGGGAAAATAAGAAGAATGAAAGACAGGAAGAGAGGAGATGTTAAGGGTGGAGGATGAAGGAGAGAAAGATGGAAAGGCTTGAGAATCTAAAGGATAAGAGATGAAGGATACAAAGAAATGAGAGAAAGACCAGATAGATACAGGAAGAATGATGAAGGACATGAAGAGTTGAGGGGAGAAGGAGGAAGATGAAAGACAGGAACATAAAGAATGAATTATAGAAATGGTGTGTTTGAGAAATAGAGAAAGGAATATGAAGAAGTAAAAGGAAGGAAACGAATAAGAGGACAGAGGGAAATGTAAAGCATAGAAGATGATGGAGAAGAGAGGAGAATGTAGGAGGAGGCTGAGAGGAGCATGGAAGGGGAAAAAATGAGGGAGAGGAAGAGTGGAGGGGAGATGAAGGGATGGATGGATAAGAGAGGAAAGAAGAATACAGACAGGAATATGAAAGATTTAAAGGGTAGAGAGGAAAGAAGAAAGATGAAGCTTGGATGGGAGAGGGACGAAGATTGAGGGAAGAAAAGGTTGACAGGAGAAAGGGAGATGAGAGGAAGTGTGGAAAGGAAGGAAGAATTGGGGACAGAAAGGAGGGATGGTTAAAGAATCAAGAAAAAGAGTGGTGTAAAGGTAAAGTTAGGAGATGGAGGGGAAGAGTGGATGGGTAAAATGAGAGAGATGAAGGGCAGGAGGAATAGAGAACAAAGCATATGAGTTGAAGCAGATGGAAGGTGGAGAGGTGAAAGACGAAAGAATGAAGGATGGGAGAGAGCCCTACCTCCCATCTATGAAGGATAGAAAGGATGGAGAGAAGTTGAAAGAGACAAAAGGTGGATAAGCGAGAGAGGGCGATGGAGAGGAAAGAAGTAAGATCAAGCAGAGGAAGGGTGGAGGGGAAAGGAAGGATGGTGAAAGAAAGGAAGAAGGATGAAGGATAGAAAAGTCAATTAGTTGAGGAGGAAGAGCAAAGGTCATTAGATAAAGGAAGCAAGGTGGAAGAAAAGGAAAGAAAGTGATGGTGAGAGGGTGGATGGTAGAAGTAGGAAGATGAAGGGAGGAAGATGGAAGACAAAAGGTGATAAGAAGGATGCAATACAAAGGACAAGGAAGGAAAGGGAAGGTGGAGAGGCAAAGGAAGGAGAGGAGAAACAGGAAGATCAAAAGGATGAGAGAGGAAGAACAGAAATGAGGAAGATGGACAGAAAACAAAGTAGAGGGAGGGTGGGTAGGAGAGGGAGGATAAAAAAGATGAATGTGGAGCAGTAAAGGAAGAAGATGAGGGATAGAAAGGTGGAGAGGTAGAGGAAAGAAGTTGGAAGTAGCATTCAAGGGAAAGAAAGAAAAGGACAGGAAGAGTGGAGGTGAAAAAGGTGGAGGATGAATGAGAGAAAGGGTGGATTGGACAAGGAGATGAAAGATGGAAAGGGTTGAAAAAAGGATAAGAGATGAAGGATACGAAGAAATGAGAGAAAGACCGGAGAGATACAGGAAGAATGATGAAGGATGGGAAGGGTTGAGGGGAGAAGAAGGAAGATGAAAGACAAGAACATAAAGAATGAATTAAAGAGATGATGAGAAATAGAGAAGAGAATATGAAGAAGAAGGAAAAGGAAGGGAAATGAATAAGAAGACAGGGGGAAATGTAAAGGATAGAAAATGACAGAAGAGAGGTGGATGGGAGAGGGAGGAAGATGTAGTGGAAAGGAAGAGAGGAAAGTAAGAAAAATGAAGGAGGAAGAGTGGAGGTGTTAAGGGGTGGAGGATGAAGGGAGAAAGGGTGGATGGTTAAAGAATAAAGAAAAAGAATAGTGTAAAGGTAGGAGATAAAGGACGGGAAGGTTGGATGGGTAAAACGAGAAAGGTGAAGGACAGGAGAAATGGAAAATAAAGAATGAGGTGAAGATGAATGATGAAAGATGGAAAGGGTTGAGAAGGAAAGGATAACAGATGAAGGAAAGAAACAATGGAGAGAAAAATGAGGGAGGATGAAGAAAAGGAAGACGTAAAGACGTAAGGTAAAGATAGGAGATAAAAGAGGGGAAGGGTGGATGGGTAAAACAAGTGAAAAAAATGGAGAGGAGGAATGTAGAATAAAGGATAGGAGTTAAAGGCCATGGAGGGTAAAAGAAATGAAAGACAAAACATGAAAGGAA
This sequence comes from Thunnus maccoyii, assembly GCF_910596095.1. Taxonomy (NCBI): domain Eukaryota; kingdom Metazoa; phylum Chordata; class Actinopteri; order Scombriformes; family Scombridae; genus Thunnus; species Thunnus maccoyii. The sequence continues at coordinate 26,974,915 of NC_056541.1, forward strand.
AGAGGAACAGTAGATGAGTTATGGAGCAAAATCAAGGTGGACAGGTGATTGAAGGAGATGAAAGGTGGAAAGAATGAACAGGTAAAGAAACAAGAGGAAAGGTAGATGTTTAAAGGGAGGAAGTTGAAGACTGAGGAGAGATAGGTCACAGAGAGAAGAAGAAGGACAGCAAGGGTAGATGAGTGAAGGAGGGAAATGAAGGAGAAGAACAGTATAAGGTAAGCGAACGATGCTTCCCTGCCTGTTGGAGCCAGTCAGACGGTAGCGTTGTTGTCTTTGCCGTCACCGTCTGCCTTCGTCTTCTTTGTGAGGCTTTTTTTCTCCAAGGCAAGCTTCTGAAAAGGTTGTGTCCACCTTTCTGATGCAAGCCCTCTATCTCATCTCTCCTCCTTCTTCAGCTGACAGAAAGTTTGAAGGTGCCTCCACTTCCATTTCTGCAAGCAGCATCACCACCCTGGACTCTCCTATAAATGCCAAAAAGACAGAAATATACAGGAAGTGTTAAAAAATAAAAAAAAGACAGAGATACAGAGCCAGGAATCAATATTAGATTTAGACTTTAGATTTATCTTTACTTCACTGATTATTATCTTAATTCACATAACTTTTGAATTTTGTGTGAATATGAAGAAACAAACATTGTATTGTCATGTTTGAGTAACATGTGTTTCAGTCCATTCACTTGTGGAGGAAGTATTTCCTGATCCTTAACTCAAGTAAAAGTAGCAATACTGCAATAAAATAAGAATACTGTACACCAGTACAAGTAAAAGTCCTGTATTAATTAGTAAGTCATATTAGAAAAATATAGGCTACTTTAAGTATGAAAAGTAAAAGTACTCATACATGTAACATGCAGCATTTTAATGTTGCTGGTCAAGGTGGATCTAATTTTAACTATTTTATATACTGTTGGGTGGTTTAATGTATTGTACATAATATATTTTATATAGTGGAGTAAGAATATAACATTTTCTATTATAGTGGAGTGGAAGTATAAAGTAGCATAAAATAGAGATGCTGAAGTACAGTACTTCACTACAGTACTTCAGTGTGTGATCTCCACCACTGAACTCATCTAGCAAACTAAAACATATGTTTAGTCCACTGCATTTCATGAATAACCTACTAAAATCTTCCATAGATTTATAGTTTATGTAACATTATCGCATTTTGTGTGTGTGTGTTTTTTATTTAAATACTGCAAACAGTAACACCACACCACCACACCTTTTCCTGTCAGTGGTGAATGTTGGGAAATCTAGATCAATTACAGTGCAATTTTTATACGGTTGAGATGAAAGAATATACATGTGAAATAAGATAATAATAGAAAATAAGTAGGAATAGAAATAAGATGAGTAAATTACATGATTTAAACTAATATGAATTAGGCTTTTCACACAAACATTGGTGGTTACGCAGTATACTTTCAGTCAATGGGTCAACAGCAGCAGAAAAAGAGGATCTGTTTTAGGATCCTGAGATTTAATTAAATGTCACAGTGCACACAATAAACATGTGTCACAAACTGGAGAGAAACCCTGTTTCAATCATGAAATCAATCCTGTATTTAATGCATATCAATTAAAATATGCAATAAAGTGTATTTTGGGGTATTTGGGGGTTGGTTGGGAGCAGATTCTTACACAGACTGACATTATTTTTTTGAGTGAGGCATTAACTTTAGTTATCAAACTGTATGAAAATCTAATTGCTTTCCAGAAAAAGACAACATTTAATTAATTTGTTGAAACCTGAGGCAAATACAAAGACATGAGAGAAAAAGTAAGCTGTCCCAGATAAGTGCAATCCTAAATTACAGTCAATGTTTGCCTAAAGGTTTGCCATCTTCAAATGAGAAAATCTTACCATGCTTCTCCCGCTGTGTCTACTCTCCATGTGTATCAACCCAACAAAGATCCCATCGAATATGAAGAAACAGATGACTGAAGATTTGAAGATATATTCCCACTGAAAAAAAACTGCCTTTCAGTTCAAGATCTGAGTGAGACTGAGTGGACTGTGTAGAATTTTTACATTATGATAATGTGCTGGTAGTTCTAGAATTCGCATATATTAGAATGCTCATTATGATATTCTGGTGACACACATTCCGTCTCACAGCACAGAAAATGCTGCTTTTAAAACATTTTACTGTCAGAAAACAAATAAAACTCTTATTGTGCTGCTGTTTGAAGCAGAAGTGGGAACATGACATTGTTGAACAAGTCACAAGTAGTCAAGTCTTGACTCTAAAGTCGAGACAGACATGTTCAAGCCCCAGAAAACGAAAGCCACATAATGAGCTCATGTGTTTGTGTGACATTTTAGGCTCAAGACACATTTCTGTCCAGTCTGTTTGACTGCAACATGCATAAAAATGCTTCTTTTTACATAAAATCATTAAAAAAAATCTTTATATTATCATTTGACATTTTTCTCTGTTGCTGGTTGTCATTTTTGGTTTGTGTACACAAAAACTTTGTAATTTTAGAAAATTAAGACTATGCACAGTAAACTATTTTTAGTTGAAACACCAAACTATTGCTGACACACTGCATAACTTTCAAATGCACTATAAAACACTCTAGTCTTCTTGCTTATGGGCAGTAATTTTGACAAAACAATGATGTACATAAGATTATTATCAACTATCCTGAATAAAAGACTCAGGCTGTTTGTTCTACAGTTCATCATTTTACACTCATGCAGTCCACGTTGTTATGTTTGCATAAAGCATCACCTGAAAGCCACTGTATTGTGTTTATATTTGACATTTTGGATGCTGTAGACTTGATTCTTGGCCAAACCTAAGTATTGTTTGTGTAAGCGACGTGGGTGTGAGTGAGGGAATAAATCAGTCCAATACGTTCTGGGTTCTCCTCATAACTTTAGTCACCTTCAACAAACACAGCTCAGTCCAGTCATCACACACTTCTCATTCTCTTTCTCCCCTTCTCTCCCCTCAAAACTCTACCCACTGTCTGAACAGCGCCGCCAAGCGGCTGACACTACAATATCACCCAAACACTGCATCACTAAACATATGCAAACAGGCAATGTTCAACAAAACACAGTAAACTGATGTTTAACCTTACGTTTACACAACTTTTGCCCATAAGACACAACTTCACTCTTACACATCGTCCACCCCTTACGCAAGAAGCGTCCTCGCTTCCAAATAGGTGTAATGAAATTGTCACTACTTTATGCTTAACAACAATATAAACAGATGACGTTGGCAAAACAACAACAAAGAACAGGATACATTTTTTTTTCCTTGTGTTTGCCTATAACATCTCAGTGTTTTTTTTTTTTTTAACTTGTACTTCTCAATCAAGCATATGACACAGACCACAGTTCATTCAACAGTCCTGTAACGCACTGGGGGACGTACACAACGACCTGACTTAGTCCTTACTCCCGTGAAAGGCTGAACTGCCGGAGACAGTTCACTGGAATGTCCTGTGGCAACATTGTCTCCCACCTGTGTTGTGGTGCTAGTAGCACTCTGGGGCAGAGGGCAAACATTTGTCTGATCCCTAGGCGCAGTCACAGAGCACCCGGGCTTATTTGGGTGCCTGTATACATAAGGTCTGGAGCCTGAGAGTGCAGTGAGCAGTGGGGGACCTGGGCCGTTTGCTGGTACAGTCAGTTCTGAAGGTGAGGGTGGAACTGGATGTCTGTCAGCTGACCAGGCTGAACGATAAGGTTTCAGGCGATTGTAGTGAATGACCTTAGGTTTAGCTCTAGGGTCCCGTTGATCCAGAAGTTCATAGTCTACTCCAATGTCACCTGTGCCTGAGTCAAGCCGTCGTAGAACTTTAAAAGGGCCGGTCCACTTAGGTGACAGTTTTTGTCTAGCAAGGGCAGGAAGGTCAACCCACACTAAGTCACCTGGCTCATAGGCTGTGTGTTTCATCCGACGATCATAGTAGTGCTTTTGTTGAGCACCTGCTGCCTCAATGTTATGTGCAACAGAGTGAAAAGCAGCACACAGTTTCAGTAATACCGAATTGGCATATTCACTTGGAGTACCTGGTGTGGCGTTTGAAAGTCCTGGTGAGTCTCCAAGGAGGAGATCTGCAGGCAGGTGGGCCACTCTGCCATGGGCCAGGAAGAAAGGAGTGCGTTTTGCGGAGGAGTGAACAGTCGTGTTGTATGCAAATTCAACCTGCCGTAGATGGTCATCCCATTCACCTCCTCTGGTATACAGATATTTTGCTAACTGATCCTTGATGGTCCTGTTTGCTCGTTCCACCATGCCATCTGACATAGCATGATAAGGTGATGTCCTCGTTTTATGTATTCCCGATGGTTGCACAGTTCTTTGACAAGATCTGAGTTGAACTGACGGCCTTGGTCAGTGTGCAAACTTTGAGGCACACCATGGTGGCTAATATAATCTTCAAACAAACATTTAGCCACAGTGGTTGCCCGTTGATCAGGAAGTGCATACAAGTTGAGGTACTTAGTAAAATAGTCCATTACAACAAGTACATACCGATTACCACGGCGTGTGAGTGGCAGTTCCGTCAGGTCTGCTGCAATTTTCTCAAAAGGCCTGGATGTGACTATGTTTTGCATAGGGGCCTGTTGGTGTGGTGTCTGTGGTCGCCGTGCTTCACAGGCTGTGCATTCAAGACACCACTGAGTTATGTCACGTGTCATGTGAGGCCAAAAGCATCTGATCTGTGCCCCTTGTAATGTTTTTTGTGAACTGAAGTGTCCCGAGAGTGAATGTCCATGTAAAGTTTGAAACACTTCCTTCTGCAAGTTACTAGGAACTACAATCTGTAAAACAGGGTCACCTGGTGGAGGTCTGACTTTGCGACACAAAAGACCATCAACAAGGGTGAGTTTGGGAAACTCTCTCCAGTACTGTCTCATTTCAGGTGAGGTTGCTTTAATGTTTGAGAATGGTGGCCTATGGTCAGTCAACACCCAGCTCCTGACTATTTGCAACTCAGGATCAGCTTTTTGAGCTTGGAGGAAATACTGCCTGTCAATATTCAGGAGTGAACTGTCCACCGTTACAGCTGCAGTATCTGGTGAAGCAGACTGCACGAGTGATATTAAATCCATAGCAGTCGAAGCAGTGGGTAAAGTCTCTGAGCAGGGTGCCAGCTCAGTGGCTGGAGTGCACATGGATGACTCTATTGGGTCTGTTTGAGTGTGAATGGAAACACACCTCACCTGATTGGCTGTAACCATAGGGGTGGTGCCTTCAGCTGTGAAGGGACGACGGGACATAGAGTCAGCATTGGCGTGTTTTGTACCTTGTCTACAACTAGCAGGTGCCAGGTCACTCTTCCTGAGTAGGGGCAGGACATCATCACCCAGATAGCACAGTCCTCTCCCCATATCCAGAATCACACAGTGAGGCTTGAGAAAGTCAAAACCTAATATAAAGCCTTGACTGTCATTTCTGATGACTTGCACTTCATGTTGCAGAGTTTGAGACCCTAGTTTAAAGGTGATGTCTATCATACCCAATGTATCCAAAGTTTGGCCAGTCACTGCTTGTGACATGATAAACTTCTTTTTAATGGGTCTTTTTGCTAGGGAAGGAAGTGACATTTTGGTTTCCTCACTGATGAACGAAATAGTGGAACCGGTATCTAGCATGATGTGCGTATTAGTGCCCTCAACAATTCCACTTACATAGGAGGTGAAGTCTTTACTTACAGTGGCTTCAATGTTCACACTTTCAGTCAGGGGGATTGTCATATCTGTAGTACCACTAGGGGTTGGTGGTGTACTGATGCAGTCTGTTATTTCAGTGAGGCAGATGTCTGGGGCTTCCAGAGAAGTAGCTGATGAACACCCCGCATCATCAGCTAACGGCCGTTTCCCTGTGGAAATCTGCCATGATCTTTGTAACCACTCTTAGTGGGATACTGACTGTCCCAGTCCTTTGGTTGTCGTGTTTGGCCTTGGTCCCCATACTCTTGGAATGAAACATGCTTGGCATAGGGACTCGGGTTTCGGCGGTGAGAGTCATAGTAGGGTCTACTGGGAGAGGGTTGCCTCCCTCTCTTTTCCTCATAAGGGCTAAAGGCATGGTCTGAGTAGTGAGTATCTCTGTAAGGTTGTCGGTACCTGTCAGGCTCCCTGCGGGTGTGATCTTGATGGTGGCGAGTCCTCTGAGGAGAATAGTGTTCTGGGGAATGATTGGAACGTGAGTATCTGGAGGGGGAATGTCTGTAGCCTGAGCTCCATCTATTTGCATCCCTATCTGGGCTTCTCCCATAAGGTGAGGGAGATCTTTGAGGACGCACATGCATGTGCCTGTCACGGCGGTGCTCCCTGCTTCGCTCATCCAGCTTCAGTCTCAGTGCATCCATATTCTTACTTAAGTCTTTAACAGTAGCAGTGAGGTTCTGAACTGTTTTCCCGAGTTCAATGTCATTTTCACATACTGAATTTACTGACAGCATTGTGCCAATATCTCTGATGGTAACATTTGGTGAGGACACTGGCATTACTAATCTAGCTGCTTGGCGAGCCCGTTCAGCTTGGGAGGCGACTTGAAAAGCCTCAGTGAAAGTTTTCACCCCTCTTTCATGACATTTGACTTGAAGTTCCTGATCCAGACCAGCAATGAAGCGAGACATTTTCATATACTCGGAAGCATTGTGCTCAAAATCTGGGAAAGCTTCTTTGACAAGCCTGCATACGTCTGCAGCATAAACTTCCATTGCTTCATTAGGTAGTCTATGCCGGGCATTAGGGAATGTCTGAAATGATGCAATTACATCCTTTTGGCCAAAAGCTGTCTGCAAGTGCTTCTTTGCTTCAGTATAAAGAGTCCTGAGTTTCCCGGGGCAGATTATCCCATACAATGAACAGTTCTGGTGGTAGTCTAGTGGGTAACTCAGCTGCTAATACTGTATTCATGTCCACACCACTGTCCTTGTAACGGGCCTCTTGAATTACCTCATAGCGGCGAGCCCATAGTTGAAAAGACTCACGGCCATCGTTGTGAAATGGTGGCGGTAAGGGAATGCCCCTGGGCGCTCCCTGTGTTCTGCTAGATGGCGGCACACCTGGCGCTGAGGCCCCCCTCGTGCTTGTGCTGGCTCGCTGCTCACCGGTGGAAAATGCTTCCTCGTCAGACATGATGAGTTTCCTTCGTCTCTTTTATTATTTTTTTCTTTAGCCCTCGGACGGAGTTAGATGACCGAAACACGGTTTCTAAACTCACTTGAAGCTAACAAAACAAAAAAAAACGGACTTGGTAACGACTAGCTGACTAACTGTACTGAAAGCTAAAGCTAAGCTAGCGGTTAGCGTAGCCATCGTTAGCCTATAGCTTTAGGGACTCAAAAAGTTGAGCAGAATCCCAAAGGACTATATTCCACAGAAGGAAATCCCACCGCTGCCACCAGTGTAAGCGACGTGGGTGTGAGTGAGGGAATAAATCAGTCCAATACGTTCTGGGTTCTCCTCATAACTTTAGTCACCTTCAACAAACACAGCTCAGTCCAGTCATCACACACTTCTCATTCTCTTTCTCCCCTTCTCTCCCCTCAAAACTCTACCCACTGTCTGAACAGCGCCGCCAAGCGGCTGACACTACAATATCACCCAAACACTGCATCACTAAACATATGCAAACAGGCAATGTTCAACATAACACAGTAAACTGATGTTTAACCTTACGTTTACACAACTTTTGCCCATAAGACACAACTTCACTCTTACATTTGTATAAATCTGTTGTATTACATGCCATCAGGAATTTAGAAACTACTGGGATATAAATTCAATCAAATTCATGTTTGTTATACAATAAACAAATAAGGAGTTCATAGAAAAGTGTCAATAATTATTCAAATGAAATGTCTCTGTAATCCTTTAGAGCAAGAAATAGTCACAAAAACAGAGAAAAGCATAAGGCACTGTGGAATAAAAATGGATTCTATCATAATCATTAAAAGTAGTACAGAAAACAATGTAGATATGCCAATATGATTATTTATTGTAGAATCAAATAATCATCATTTTTCATAATTTTTGTGTTCATTCTCCCTGTTGGTCACACTGCCCTAAAAGAGAAAAAGAATAACATTAAATATGTGAAAATACAATCAACATTTAATAGAAATATCTGGTAAAGCGTCTGGTGGTTTGACTAATTTGAATAATTGACATTATTGACTGATCGATTGACCGAACACAGAATTACAGATGAGCGAAACTTACAAGAAATCCTTTCATTCTGTAGATTTTGGCGAAAGGCGATTCCTCAACACAACCCAAAACACTGCAAGGTGTGTCCACATGTGGAAACCCCTCAACTACCTGAAGGGGGGGGAAACATAACCATGAATATGTAGAGAATAAAATGCTGAAGATGAAGTGTGAGGAGCCATGCTTACATTGTCCAGTGTGTCTGAAAGGCTGTCCAGTTCCCTTTTCCCTCCTGGGCTCAGTCCATATGACCAGTGCTGACAGCAGACCTGTGGCACCACTGAGCCCAGAAGCAGCAACCACAGTGCCAGGGTTTGCATAGCCATTCTGAGGAGGGAAAAAGCTTTATATTACACATATAAGCAGGTCAGTAATCTTCTTATTTTTCCTAATCTAACCCCAAATACTGTCATAGTCCTCAATTTTAGATTACACATGCCCAGATTTATGCATCACATCAGTGAAGTTTTTACCTTCTGTGCATAAGGCAAGCTGCTTCTCTGATTTGTTCTTGGCTGCTGTCCTTTGTGGAAGCCGATGCTGCTGCTGCTGAGCATTTTCCAAGGTTTATATGCTGCTTCCTTTTGTGTCAAAAGCCCAACACTTCACTGCAGGGGGTCACAAAGTGGGATTAAGCAACATTTACTGGTAACCCGCAGAGCTATTAAAAAGATTACAGTGTGTGATTTTGTCCTTCCACAAAAAGAACAAGTGTTCATCATCAGACCAGCTTTGTGTATGGCCGTGAAGTACCTCCAGTCGTTTTCCAATACTTGCTGATAAACCAAAGATTCACAAATTAATGACAGAGAAAAAGACGAGGTGATAAAGACTTACTCTTCTTCATAGCAGTTTATTTATAACAGTCATTTATGGAAATATATTTCCACGGTCGAGTGCAATAATCATACTCAGGGAGAACTACACCGCCCCCTGTCTCAAACAAAAAAAAAAACAACCTCTGCCCCATATTGCATTCAGAGAGATGTATTAAAATAAATAACCATAGCTCTTTGTGATTTTCACACTCATGGTGAAATACACAACATGATTGCCTTCATCATTCATTCTCACAGGCTAGGTACCTACGATTGAACTGAGTGAACAGTATTACATCGGAGCAGCTTTGAGCTACAGCTAAAGAAACTTCACCAGTCAAAGGCGAGGATAGCTCTTCACACATGCAAACAGACAATGTCCAGTAAGAACTGAAGTGAGATTGTTCCTTAACAAAACATCTGCCCAATCTATTAATAGTGATTTTTTTTTTTTTTGGAAGCACTGGATTTGATTTACATAAGATAACAAGCATTAAACATTTTTGGTGAAAAGATATAACATGTTACAAATCAAATATATACTTGTGCAAATACGTTCAAAAGCATGATTAAGTGATATACGTCATGTAAATGGAACATGTTTTCAGGCAAGTCCACAACATGTGAACACGGCCTTCTGTTAAAGCACACCAAGTTGGATTATTTTCTCACAATGGGATATGAGGAATAATGAATGTCGTACATAAACATTACAATAAGTAGTGACCACAGTCAAACGCATGCAACTGTGGATCTCTCACATACCGGATTACAAAAAAAACAAAACAAAAGAGGTAGATTCACAGAGCGCAAAACGAGGGAGAGCTTTTTAAGAACACAATATTCAAAAGTAGGAAAAGAGAAACCTCACAGCTGTAAATCATGTATTGCATACCCAAGCTGTGTTTGAAAACTAGCCTGTCGCATAGTTTTATGGTGCATTAACAGCACGTCTGGCCTTTGAGACTGTGCTGTTGTATGGCTTTGGCTTGCATTGCTTCCTTTATAGTGTGTTGTATCCAGCAAAAGTAAGTTACATACTTAAAAGAGGAACGTACAGCGTGACAGTTATTGGTGAATGACCTCTTCAGTTTCTGCTACAGCAGCATTCAGTGAAGCTCAGTACTCTGAACTTTACTGCAAAAGTCTGGTTTTTGACTCCCATTAACATGTCAAGTAATATGAAATGAATATAAGTTATGCAAAAACATTAAATGAGTATAGTTGTTGGATCGCATCCAGACACATCTACATACACTAGGAACATTATTTTGTTTTGGTGATATATGTAGCTGAACATTTTAAAACATCCTACCATACAAACATACATGGACAACCCTGGATAAATTCTAGTGCAAGATATTTAAAGCTAATGTAACATAGGTGGAATGCCAGGGATGTGCATACAACTACCTGTGCTGTACACAGGTATAGAGAGATTGATAGTAGGGGAATATACTGTAAGAGGAACTGAGTAATAAAGAAGCCATCTGTGTCCAGACCGGACTTGTAGGCGTGTAACCGAGTTATCTGACACTCTGGGACATGTGCAGCGGGGTCAGCATCTCTTCAAAAATGGCTCCTTTCACGTTGGATCCTCTCAGGTTTGCTTCTTGTAGATCACAGCCAGACAGGTCGCAGTTCTGCAAAGACGCAGCAGGGACGTAACAGTAAGACAGGAAGATTACATGAACTGGTGAAAAGCTTGTAATGTAAGTGGAGAACTGTAATCTATTATGAATGTTGTACAAAAGCCTGTTGAAAAATGTTCACACACTTGCTGGCAATTTCATACAAGTGTCATGGTGAAGTCCTGTTGCCTTATGGAAGCTTTCAGTTGCTTGTGTAAAGCTTGACATTAAGGGTTAAAATGTCAATGTCATTTTATCAAAGAAATAATAAATGTCATTTGATTCATAACAAACAGTTAACATTTAGTTCAAAAAGTTTTTTCTTCAAGAAAAAATGGTTTGGCAGAAAATTAAAGGAATAGTTCAACATTTTGGGGAATACACAAAAGCAAGTGAATTCCAATACAAATATAAATATCAACTTCATTGTACTCATTAATTGGTTATTTACCTATTCAACTCTATGCAACTTTAGCTTAAATTTTGGGGATCCTGCTACTGGGCTATCAGTAGGGAAATTGTTTGGGGAAAAAAAAAAAAAAGAGGGATTCAGTTCAGGCTGACTATTATGTTCAGAGTCAAGTAATCTATCAATTATTTTTACAATTGTTTAGTCTACAAAATGTCAGAAAATAGTGAAAAATGCACAGCACAAGTTCCCCAGAGCCCATGTTTGCACATTGCTCGTTTTTTTTCCAAACAGTCCAATCCCCCCCCAAACTCTTCAACTTACACTGATATAAAACAAAGGAAAGCTTAATGTGTGAAGGGCTGGAAACAGAGAATGTTTGGTATTATTTCTTGATAAATTACTATAACAATTGATTTATCATCAAAATACTTGCAGATGAATTTTCTTTCAGTGGTGTAGTGGATTCATCTTAAAAACATCTGTAGGACAATTATTCAGATCTGCTTTGTTGCCCCATGATAAATACTAACTGTCATCTGCGTCAACATGTCTGTTTAAATGAACATTTTTAGAGATAATCCCTTCCGATAGCCTTGACTTAAATGTAAAGGATAGAAGATGATGGAGCAGAGAGGTGGATGGGAGAGGGAGGAAGAAGGAAGAGAATTTTTTTTTTAATTTTTACAACACCTTTATTTATCTAGTCATCAGATCAACAAAGCATTAAAAAAAACAACAACACCAGATTCAGCCCAGCATGCGTCCAAAGCAGAGCTCCTCCTTATCAATGGAGCACAGAACATTTTTATAACACCACACAGAGACAAAACAGTCCAGATCATTCATCAACCTGTAATAGTTGTGATCAATTTTCAGTCTGCTTGTTATCATTCTGATCAGTATGGTGATAACATCAAAGTCCAAAGAACCATTTATCTTGTTTTTTCTGCTGATATAAATGGCCATCTTAGCTTGGCCCAACAGAAAGTTGAACAACTGGCACTTATCACGAGTCCTCCTCGAGAGGTAAAGGAAAGGGAGGAAAATTACAGATACAGTTGAAAGAAGGTAAAGGAAAGAAAGGATGACAGGAAGACAGAAGAGAGGTGGATGGGAGAGGAGGAAGATGGAGGAGAGGAAAAGTTGATGAGACAGGGAGATGAAGAAATGAAGGAAAATTAAGGACAGGAAAGGAGATCAATAAACAGAAAAACAGTAAAGACAGAAGATTAAGGAGGGGAAGGATGGACGGGTAAAACAAGAAAGATGAAATAGAGGAGGAATGTAGAATAAAAGGATAGGAGTTGGAGATGGAGGGTGGAGAGGTGAAAGAAAACATGAAAGTGAGGAAGAGTAGATGAGTTAGGGAGTGAGATGAGATGGAGAGAGTGAGTTGGTGAAGAAATGAGTGAAAGACCAAAGAGATGGATAGGAAGGGTTGAGGGGAGAAGAAGGAAGATGAAAGACAGGAATTATAGAAATGGTGTGTTTGAGAAATAGAGAAAGGAATATGAAGAAGGAAAAGGAAGAAAATGAATAAGAGTACAGGGGGAAATGTGAAGGATAGAAGATGATGGAGAAGAGAGGTGGATGGGAGAAGGAGGAAGAAGGAAGAGAGGAAAAGTTGATGAGAGACAGGGAGATGAAGAAATGAAGGAAAAGGGACAGGAAGGTGGAGATGTAAATAAAAAAGAAGGGTGGATGTTAAATGAAAGAAGATTATAAAAAATCCCTTCCATTCATGAAGAATTGAAAGGATGAAGAGGTAAAGGAACAAAAGATGTAAGGAAAGGAAGGAAAATGGACAGGAAGGATGGTAGGGTAAGGAAGAGAAAAATAGAGAAGGTGGAGAGGTAAAAGAAAAAAAGGAAAAAGAAAGGAGAGGGTGGGTGGATGGATGGCAAAGGAAGAAGAAAGGAAAATCAAGTGAAGGAGGATGGGAGAGAGCCCTACCTCCCATCCATGAAGGAAAAATGATGGAGATGAAGATGGAAAGGAAAAGTAGTGGAAGAAGAGATGATGGATAGAAAGGTACAGAGGAAGGAAGTGGAAGGAACATTTAAGAGAAAGAAAGAAAAAGACAGTAAGAGTAGAGGTGTAAAGGAGAGAGGGTGAGAGAAAAACTAAGTTTAAAGATAAAACGGTGGAAGATGATAGAATATAAAGGAAAGGAAAAGTGGATGGGTGAAACAGAGGGATTAAGGAGAGAAAGAATAGAGAGGAAGATGAAGGAGCCAGATAGGTAGAGGGTGGAATGGTATAGGAAACAAGATTAAAGATAAGAAGCATGGAGATGTAAAGGATAGAAAATAAAAGAAAGGGTGAAGAGGAAAAGGAAGGAATGTGGAGGATGAAAGGAGAATGAAAGGGAAAGTAAGAAGAATGGAGGAGAGAAAGAGTGGAGATGTTAAGGGTGGAGGATGAAGGAGAGAAAGATGGAAAGGCTTGAGAATCTAAGGATAAGAGATGAAGGATAGAAAAGTGGAGAGGAAAATGAAGGAAGATGATGAAGAGGAAAGGGCGGATGGTTAAAGAATA